>NC_140587.1:1008996439-1009596439 GCF_964204655.1 Triturus cristatus | reverse complement strand
CACTTTGGGACCCGTTTTCCTGCCCCAGTGTCTGGCAATCGCCCGTTTTGCCAGCAGGAGCCCCAGTGATGCAAAACGTCTAACTCTCTTGGGAAAGTTCACTGTGTACCGTAATAGTGCAATCTCTGGAATAGGCTCGACACTCGACAGGCAAATCGATCATCTTCCCTAGTGTAGTGTGGATGTCCTCCCAGTACTTCAGTAAGCGGGGGCAAGTCCATGTCATATGCATGAAGTTGGCGTGAGGTGCTGTGCATTTCAAACATGTGTGTGGCTTGGAGGCGTCTTTCGTATGTGACCTGGCAGGTGTGAAGTAAGCACGGCGTAGAAATTTAAAGTGCAGCAGCTTGTATTTGCAGTTAAGGGAGATGTTTTTAGTTACCTCGCAGCATTTGGACCATTGGTCGTCTGTTATTGGGCCACCCAAGTCTGCCTCCCATTCCTGTCGGAGCTTGTCGTCACATACCGGTCTCATGGCAGAACTTGCTTTGTACATTTTAGAAATGAGACACGCTCCATCTAGGCTCTCTATTATTAGTGTGAGCGAGGGAAACGAGTCTGGCTCAATTGGAAATGTGGGGAGTGTCGCCCTTAAAGCCGACCGCATACGAGTCATAACAAATCTAGTCATGAAACTGCTGCCGCTATACAGCTCATCCTCTTCCAGCGAGAATACCTGTCCATCCGGATACAAATCACCTATTTTGTCTACGCCTAATGCAGTTAGTGTGTGCTGTACTAGTCCTTCCCCAGTGATTGGGAACCATTTAGCGTTAGGTAGTGGAAGGACGGATGAGTACAGGGTTGTGGCGCCTGTAAGCTTCCTCAGTTTCCCCCATGCCCAGCTAGTGGTGGGCATTGTTTGTATGTCATGAGGGTCGCGGGGGTAGCCTCTAGGAAGGATTGTAGACCATCTGTCAGGAAGAACTAGGTCTGCCTCCGGCCGTATAAACGGTACTCTCGCATCCGGGTGATACCATGTGTGTGCATAGCGACATTGAGCCACTAGATAATATAAGTGCAAGTCCGGTACGCCAAACCCTCCTCGCATGTATGGTAGTGTGAGGATCGACCAGCGGATACGTGGCTGCTTACCCCCCCAAACCAATCGTGTGAGGTGTGATCATAGCGTTCGAAAAAACCCATCAGTGAGAGGTATGGGAATGTTATTGAAGAGATATAAAAATTTGGGAAGTCCAACCATCTTTAGAATTGCCACCCGCCCCGTCAGAGATAACGGTAGCTTCAGCCAACGCTCTACCTGTGTTTCCAAAATGTGTACTGCCTTTCCGTAATTTAACCGTATAAGTTGTGTGGTGTCCAAGTGAATGTGTACCCCGAGATATTTGACCGAATCCGAACACCACTCAAGGCGATACTCGCATTCCCACGGAGTAGTGCCCGTGGTCAATGGAAAGATAATGGATTTATGCCAATTTACGCCCAATCTGGAGTATCTGCTGAATCTGAGGATTTCCCTAATGAGTGGCGCTAAGTTGGTTTGGGGATCTCGAACATACAAGATGGTGTCGTCTGCGTAAAGGGAGGCAAGAAGGGGGCCGGTCTTAAACTGCAATCCCCGGTGCAGGTGGCTTTCTTGGAAATGCCGAATCAACGGGTCCATTGCTAATATGAACAAAAGTGTTGAAAGTGGACAGCCCAGCCTAGTCCCACGGGAAAGGGCCAATGATCTGGAAAGCGTGCCATTCAAACGTATCCGTGCCGTGGGTTTGCCATAGAATAGTGCCATAGTGGCAATGAATCCAAACGGTATACCCATTCGTTTCATTATAGCGAAAATGAATGTCCATTCCAGAGAATCGAAGGCCTTCTCCGCATCCAATAGTACTGCAGCCGCAGGGGTGTCTGGATTAATTCTATGAAGGACTGCGAACAGCGTCTGAAGTTCAAGGAGGTGGAACGGTGTGGAACAAAGCCAGATTGCACCAGGGAGATAATATATTCCATTAATTGAGATAACCGGTTCACAAGGACTTTGGCTAGTATTTTATAATCTAAGTTTAATAAGGAAAGTGGGCGATATGATCCACAGAGCATAGGGTCTTTGCCTGGCTTGGGGAGGAGTACAATGATGGCCTCACGTAATGTGGGAGGAAGTTCTTGTTTCTCCAATACTTCCGCATATACCTCAATTAGCTGCGGGACAAGAAGATCCTTATATTCTTTGTAAAAATCCCCCGTGAAGCCATCTAACCCTGAGGCTGTGGAGCCTTGGATCGTGTCGATTGCGAGTAAGACGTCAGCCTCCGAGATGGGTTCCGCCATGAAGTCCTGCATGTGCTTTTCCAGGTAAACCCGCGCGATTTTGGACAGATATTCATATTGGGCTGCGCTGTCTGAGCCCACCCTTGTGGTGTACAGTGCGGTGTAATAATCTCAAAACTCATTGCGAATATCGAAGGTATTGGTGAGTGTTCGCCCTATAGAGATGTGGAGTTCAGTGATGTATGATTTGCTGTATGGCGGCTTCAACATTTGTGCTAACGATCTCCCCGGCCTATCTCCCTCCCCATAGCGCCTGGCTGTATGGTATTTCCCCAGGTACAATATCTCCCGGTCCGCAGTATCTCTGTATTCCGTCAGAAGGGCCAATCGCTGGGCCTGTTCTACAGGGTCTAGGGTTCCCGCGGGATTAGCGTCAAGTGTGGAGATGTCGCGTTCAATGCGTGTCATCGTGTTGCGAAGGTCTCTGAGTACCCCCGCATGTTTAGAGATACAAACTCCCCTAATAACCGCTTTGAAACCCTCCTATAGTGTCACTCAGGAGCTCACAGAACCTGTGTTAATCTCGAAGTAGTCTTCGATGGCTTCAAGTAATTCTGCTTTAAATAGTTCGTCATGTAAGGCTCGACCAGGGAAACGCCATTGGCATTCATATCCCTCAGGTTGTGGTAGTTTCAATTGTAACACTATCGGAGAGTGGTCAGAATACGTCCTGGGGAGCGTCGTTAGTGAGGCAAACCAGTCTGTGAATTCATGGGAGAGCAATCAGTAATCTATTCGGGTCCAAGTATTGTGTTGGCCAGAGTAGTGAGTGTATTCAGTCCGGATAGGATTTTGCTTCCGCCATATATCTGTAAGAGTGTGCTGTTCACAGAGGTCTCTCAGTGCTCGCCTTGCCCTCGGCTTAGTGTCAGGTGCTCGTGAAGTGCTGTCGAGTCCAGGGTCAATCAGTAAGTTAAGGCCCCCCCCTAACTAATAACTTGTGAGGCTCTAGTTTCAACAAGTGGAGACTGAGTGTGTGGAAAAACTCAGGGGAGTCGGTGTTTGGGGCATATACATTAACCAGCACGACCCTGTGGCCACTTAGGGAACCAGTGACAATACTGTATCTGCCCTCTGGGTCACGAACCACGTCACTGAGACTAAAGGGCACTCTTTTGTGTTTTAGAATGGCGGTGCCCCTAGCATAACTGCTGTAGTTGGCAAAGAATCTGTGCGTTCCCCAGCTGGCACCGAAACGTGCTGCATCAGTGGGGGGGGGGGGTGGGGGGAGGGATGTGTTTCCTGCAAATAGGCTATGTCTGCCTTGTGTCGAACCAGGTAATGGATCACCTGTCATTGTTTCATTTAGCCCTCTGACATTCCACGAAATCAATGAGAGGCCCGAGGGGCCGTCTATGTTACCCAGGCGTGTCATCAGAAACGGGTGTACAATCCAACATGACAAACCTGCGATGCGTGTCTAAGATTTTCCGCGATAGTGGACAATGGTGCAAACAATTAAAACTCTCAATCCATACAACGCCCCCCACCCAGCCACCTTTCAACCCAAAGGCAGCAGACCCTCTGCGAATAATCAAAGAAGAAGTACAAATCTACGTTAGATGTGACTGATTTGGCCCAAGCACAGTACCCCAGTGTGAATAAGAACCAGTTCAATGGATATACCATCGGGGGTGACAACGCTGGGGTGTGTACCAGCCAAATGACCTAACAATGTATAATGAATAACATTTTCCTCCAACTGTATACATTAGCATGCGGAAACCAATCCAATGTGTCAACCAGTGCCCAAATTAGAAAAGAGTTCTGCGCTAGCATCCGAGCCACTATGTGGTGGGGAAGGAAGGCTCGCTTCCGCCGATGGTGGTTTGTTTCGTTGTTTGTATGTCCGGCAAAATTCCTGAGCTTCAGCCGGCATGTCAAATATGCGGGCCCTACCCCCCACATCCACCCTCAGTCTTGCTGGGTATAGCATGCCGTATTTGAGGCCTAGATTTCGCACCATAGCCTTTACTCCCTTGAATTTGTGACGTGCATCTTGAACCATTAAAGTAAAGTCCGGATAGGACAACTTTGACCCCTGCCAGTCTATGTCTCCACGTTCCCTGGCCAGCCTCAACATTGTGTCGCGGTCTCTGAAGTTCATGAGGCGAGCTATTATGGGCCTGGGGGGGAGACCAGGGTTAGGTCTTGGGCCCAGTGACCTGTGGGCCATCTCCACTATGAATCCTGCTGTGAATGACTCCTTGCCAAAAAGGTCCGTGAGTAGATTTTCCACAACAATGTCCATGCGTCCAGTGGCTGTTGTCTCGGAACTCCCATAATACGGACGTTATTGTGGCAACTGTGGGCTTCCAAATCCTCGATCTTAATGGCGACTTCCTTGAGTATGCGTTCCACCCGCTCAAGTTGTTTGAGAGACTGTGCCATCCTCAATGTCGGAAATGCGAGCCTCCGCTACATCCAGCCGTCAATCGTGGACCTGGATTTTAGCCCCCAATCCTGCCATGTTCTTGTCCAGTAGGTCAAAGCGAGAGTCCAGAGCTTTGAATCCTGCCCTCATTTCCTGCAGCATGGTGATGGAGGCCATCTCAGCAGTCGTGGAGTGGTCCGGGATTTGCGTGATATCGGCCATTTCCGTAGAGTCTAGTTGCGTTATGTCGGCTACTTTCTCGGATGTGAGGGTTCTCTGTTTGGGGTCCTTGCGGCCCATGCCGTCGTGGGGGGGCTCCAGGAGCCAATGTAGCGCAAGAGTTGTGCGCAAAGCGGCGACCCGGTGATGAAGCCAGCCGCCACGGGCGTTGCAAGTCGTTTAGCTCCAGGGCCCCAGCTGCACAACTTATTGAAGCAGAAATCTGCTTGCGTGAGACAAAAATGGCGGTCGTTCACCCACCGAGCTAGCGGTGTCACCGTGTTCTCCCCAGGGCCAATAGTGGTGTAATCCAATCTGTGGCGTAGGTATCAGGCCATTGATTTTGACAATGTGCACACCAATAGCGCTGGCGGAGGCCCACAGTGTGCTTCTGGACCTTCAATTTAATCCCCAATCATCGGGCACTGGCGCAGTACACACATGGGACTGCAGGGCTCAATAAGGTTCACACCCGGTCAAGGAGCCGCGCTGGTTGTGCAGCCTCTCAAGCGCGAGCCTGATCCGCAGCAAGTGCCAAGCTGCTCACATGCGTCGTGCCGTTTGGTTCCCCTGGCAGGACACAGTCCCTCCGGCTCACATACCCCCAGTGGCGGAGGCTAGCGGGCCCTGTCCCCGCCGCCGTTGCATGCTCTTAGTGGGGGGGGCGAGGTCCGGAGCACAGTCAGCGGAGGCCAGGATGGAGCCGGGAGAAGAGAGGAGTGGGGGTCAGGGCTTCCCCTGTGGCGCGGTCACCCGCAACTCACCGCACAAGAGCCGGGCAGCCTCCTTCGGGCCAGCGATACGTTATGGCCTCCCGAGCTGCAGCTCAAGGAAATCTTCAAGCCGGGCAGCCCAAGGCTCCTCCCCACGCCTCTGGCCGTATCTCCGCAAACCGTGCTGTTCTCCTGCCGGTTTTTCGGCTGAACTTGGTCTGCGCGGCCTCCGCTGCTGATCACTGTGGTTTCGTTAGGGGGAAATGTAGATGGGCTGGTACTCCCTCCGGAGCTTCGCTACCAAGCATTTTCGCCGCCGGCTTGGCCACGCCCCACCCCTGCAACATTGTTCAATGGTCACCTGCGGCTGTCCTATCCAGCCGAATGTGCAGCGGCAGAACGCAAAGCACAGGGATGCATTGGACTGTCCTAAACAAAGTGCAACCATGCACTTTTCTATTCACACAGTTTGGGCCAGCAAGATGGTTACTTGTGCTGTGCTGCACCACATGTCTATGAATGATGCCCCTCTGTCACAACTGGGCCCAAGCACATCTAACTAGGTTAATAATTCCTAGTATACAAATGGTATCTCACAGGATCAACAACACACCGGAGGGATGGGGGATCTGTGGGCCATTGCTAGTACCTACACATGGGGACATGTATATTGTCATTCCATACTCACCTAGAACAAAGTACACAACACACAGCTATCATGACATGCAGACTCTGACTACACGTGTCTGCTCCCATCTAGCCAGAGTACGCCTGAACTCCTCATCAACATGACTGGGTGTGGGGATGAATGCAACCTATGTACACCAGCGAAACATGGTTGTTAAAGTGAAAAGACACAGGGCATTGATGCATACATAATGGCAGAGCCAATATGCATCCTTTTACAAATGCATGGAAGGGCTGTACACACTGGATGTTGTCCCATCCCTGTAGACCCCCTGTGCTGCTTCAAAAAGAACAAATGTGCACTAACACAGGCACCCTCACACCATGGCACAAGGTTGTCTGTGTTTGAGCTTGCCTATCTTCATTGTTGCCAGCACAAGGGAAAACACATGTTGTGCGTTCATTCCATGTGAATGTGGTGTTGTCCTGTGTATGTGCAATGATGCAGGGTTGCATTGCTATAGTGCCTGTTGCGCAGTGCTGTGCCATAACATTGTGAAAATGCCCCTTGATAGGTAAATGCCAGCAAAAGTACCATCTGTGGTGCTGCCTGACACGTTGTCCTGTAACAGACTGCCATGTCAGCTTATTGGCGGTGACCACACATGATATAGGTGGTGTATGCACTGGACAATCTACATATGATCAGGGTCCCATCACTGTGTGGCAGTAGGTTGGCTGCAAGGACCTTATTTGAAACAGGGGTTAATGGACACATACAAGTGCCTGGATGAGATTAAAGAGATGTCTGACACCCTGCAGATGACCAACTCTTCCCAAGATGAAATGGCATGAGCGTCAGTGGTTAAATTCTTACTAGGACAGGCTCCATCCATCCAGAGTAGGCACACAGTCGTATTGATCACAATACTGAGGTCCTGTCATTGTAAATTGAGATGCAGTGCTATCTGCCATCCACAGCCTAGTGTACCAGCTGTCCTACGGATCAATGGAGAACAGAAAGTGTCATGTCATGCACTTTGTCAACTGCTTTAAACCATGTCAACATGTAGAAGACATCACCAGCAGCATTTTCTTATTTAATTTGCAGAGGATGAACCATTATCTCATGGCCAGCACCCTCTCCTGGACATCACCGATGATGGTGATGATGACAACCTATCAACCATCTACCACACCACCCTCCAAGAGCTCCTGGACTCTATTGACACGGCGAGGGTCAGCATCATTGTGGCGTCTCCATATACCCCATCTAACAACCATCACACCCATGCCCCTGGACTCCGAGGACCCAACCATT
Organism: Triturus cristatus; assembly: GCF_964204655.1. Lineage (NCBI taxonomy): Eukaryota > Metazoa > Chordata > Amphibia > Caudata > Salamandridae > Triturus > Triturus cristatus. The sequence continues at coordinate 1,009,588,899 of NC_140587.1, read as the reverse complement.
ACCTTCCAACGGACTGTGGTAGGAGTCCAGCGGTAGAAGGCAGAGCAGGTGTGGGTGGGAATAGAGATCCTGGCAGCCCCCTAGAGGGGGGTCTGTGGGTGCCTCAGTCCAAATAGGGACATCTCTGCTGCCATAAGAGGCACCTACTCACCTCTCAGTGGCATCTAGCAGTCCCTGGCTGACATTGCTGGTTTCTTGAGGCAGAGGCATCAACAAAGGCCCTGCCAAAGTGGCACCAGCGATGTGGCCAAGGGAGCTGGGAGCTATCCGATTAATCTTGGAGACTATGGAGTGGAAGCGGGACTTCCAAAATGCTGACTACCACTGCGACGTTGCTGCAGTGTTGCAAAACCAGCAGATCCTCCTTGCTGCAGTGATTCCTCATGTGTTTGCACAGATGAATGCTGCTGCAGGCACAGAATCCACATTTTGGATGTGCAGGTCATGTTCAGATTCACATTGAATGCTGTTTTCTGTGTGATGGGTATTGTTGGGCTGTTGCCACTGTTTGCACATGTATCATATGTGTGTAATTAAGTATACACGTATGGGATCAACCAGCTCATGGTTCAAACTATGCAAAGTGCACAATCATGCGGGTAGCACATTGCCACACTTTCCCATGTGTGCTATGTGTGCTAACTTGTTGATGTCAACCAATGACATAGTATGTGCTTCCACCTAGGATGCAAGAGACTACCTATGCAATGGGGTCAGTGAAACCACCATGATCATAATGGCTGGCAATGGAGAACTATCTGCTACAGGTAGTTGGCATGCACAGTATTTCACTTGTAGCAGATGATGTTCTAGGGTGTTTTGTACACTTTGCTAGATAACTAGTCTGTGTGACAGACATCAGTGGTACAAATGTATGTCAGTAGTTTAGTGTGAGTATGGTATACAAATACTTACACGGTGTTAGTGCTCTGAAATGTTATTTAGTGAGAGATGTACAATGTGCAGTTTAACACATTTTTCCTTTGACTTCTGAAAATCAGTCTTCTGTAAAGAAATTGTTTGATATTGTGCCTCAGCCTTATTGCTACAACTGATGCTCCAGGTTGCATAGGCTCCTCATCTCCTTACTCTCCATCATTCGGCATGTTCTCATCTGGACATGACACATTGGTCCTGATGCATACATTATGCAAGAAACAGGTGACCAAGATGATCTTACAGACAGGTGGGGAGTTGAGCCATCTGCCCCCAGATACATCAAGGTAGCGAAGCGTGATTTGAAGACTCCGAATGTCCGCTCAACTATGGACCTGGTGCAGCATAAGCTTGGTTGTATGTCCGCTGGGCTTCATTTTGCGGGATCTTCACAGGTGTCGTGACCCATGGCATCAATGTGTAACCTTGATCTACTACAAAGAAAAAAGATGTTGTAATAGTCAAGACTCATGATGGTTAGTCCAACATTTATATCCATTCTGGCCAGTGTCTAGCTTGATACATTCACCTTGCAAACTGTCACGTACATGATCAGACAATGTGTGGCTTGCAGACAAGTTGGTATTGTAATGGCTGACACAGAGCTACACATAAAAGTGTACTGCCCTCTGTGACCCTGCGACACGCTTCTCCAGTGATGCGACGGCATCTACTGCAACGGCGATACTCTTCTCCGGTGATGTGGGGCGCCTTGGTGATGCGATGCGACAGCGGCGGTACGCTTCCTCAGCGATGCGAAGACAGCTGCTGCGGCGGCGACACGCTTCTTCGTCTTGAGTCGCGCTTCCAGCTCCCAGCAACACGCAGTCTCTCAGGAGGCCCAGCACAACAGTAGGCACTTCAAATTCCCAGCAAGGGATTGCAGGGTAGCTGGTTGGTGCAGTCTGTTGTCCCTGAGACTTCAGCAGGAGGCAAGCTCTATTTTCAAACCTTGGAGATCCTTTACAAGTTGATGAAAAGCACAAAGTTCCTTTCTCCTTTCTTTGGCAGTCAGGCAACCACTGCAGGCTAATCCCCCAAACAGCACTCAGCTTAGGGAAAGTCTCTTCCTCAGTTTCTCTGGTTCATCTCCTCAGCAAAGGTTCTTCTTGTTTCCCAAAAGTGATCTAAAGTTCTGGGGTCTGGGTCCCTCCTTTTATATTCATATCCTCTTTGTTCTCTGAAGGCAGAGAGGCCTTTGCCTACTCCAAACCAGTCCTGGTCAGTCCCGGTGCACTTTGTTTACATGACTCCTTCTTTCCTTTGACAGTGTGGGCCAAGGACATCAGACGCAGGAGATGGAGCCAGCATTGTGTAAGGCAGGCACGGCCCTATTCAGGTCCCAGGTGCAACTCCTCCCACAACTCTCCATGTAGATCTCTCTATTCAGCCTTGTGCTGACTCACCCTGTCTCTGGAATCCCCCAGCCCCTGTCACTCAAACTCCAGACATGGAATACACAACCTAGCAGAGGCAGGATTAGATAATTAGGCAAGAAAATACCTACTATCTAAAAGTGGTATTTTCAAACACAGAAAGTTAATACCAACTTCACTGAAAGATGTATTTTATCCTTCTGAGTTCAGGCATACTGAACTCAAATTTCTACCATGTTCCCTGGGTCAGTTAGGATTATAAGATGCTATAATCAAACTGCCCATTCTGGCCTATGGGGACTGGTAGCCTTGCAATAGTGAAAAACTAAAATGGCTGTAACTCACTATTAGGACATGCCACACACACCAGGGCATGCCCTACGTTATACTTACAATGCACCCTGCCCTTAGGCCTACCTTAGGGGTGTCTAATATGAAGAAAAGGGAAGGTTTAGGGACTGGCAAGTGGGTGCACTTGGCCAGTCAACATGGCAGTACCAGACTGCACATATGCTCTGCAATGGCAGACCTGAGACACACTTTACAGGCTGCTTCTGTGGGTGGCACAACCAGTGCAGCAAGCCCACCAGCAGCATTTGATTTACATGCCCTGGGCACCCATGGTGCACTGTACTAGGGTCTGACAAGTAAATCAAATAACCCAATCATGGAGTCACTAATCCATACATCAATTTACCATAGGCAGCACTTGCACTGTGGCACTGAATAGCAGTGGCACAGTGCCCAAAGCATCTATAACCAGCAAAAACATGTGAGGCAACAGCAAAAAATGGAAGGGAGACCCACGCCAATGGTGCCAGGTCTAACAGTAAGGATAGTGGGTGCATGTGAATATGTGACATGTTAGAATACACCCATCAGTGCACAAAGTACACTGTGATGACAGGACACAGGAGTTAGTAGATGTGTGGTAATGTTGAACTGTACAGTGCAAAATATCTTGGGGACAATGTAGGCCATATCCTCCGCATGATTCAGTGTCCATTGGCTGTGTGTCTGCACTGGCAGATGGAGTGCAGCATATATCCATGACAGTCACAATATTTCCCTGACAGCAGTATTTGTGACTGACATGGGGATGTAGTTTTCATGAGGAGGTACCTTGCTGCACAGTCTGGAAGATTCAGTGACTGCTGTGGTTGTTAGTGCAACAATTTTTCTTACATGTTGTGCACATTGGATGTAATGTGTGTATGTGATTTGTGATGTGATACAACGTTTTTAAGGGTAACCAGTGCGATTCATAAATCGCCACATTTTTCAGCATTGCAGATGTGTGAGATATATATATAGTGGAAAAGTGATGCTAGAGGACTCCAGTTTTACTTTGTAAATATAGAGCTAAAAAGAAAAAAAACGCTTCAGCTTTAAAAAAAAAAATGACTCTGCGGCCGCATTAAATCCTTGTAGATATGCCCCTTGGATTCTTAATCATGGTTGGCTCTGTGTTTTTTTGAAACTAAAGAAAACAAGCCACAAAATGTACTTGCAAAAGTTGTTGATGAGTATAACTTTTTCCTAATAGTTTATCTTCAGATTTAGTAATGCTCTGAAAGGGAGATAAATACAAGCTACCATAGATATGAGGCAGTTTGGAAATGCGGGTGTATGTATGTTATAAACTGACAAAAGGTCAACCTGGCATTGGACCGCCTGCTTTGGGCTCAAGTGTAGATTAAAATCACCCATTATGACAAAGAAGGTATTTGGGAACATGGTACATATATGGCTTAAGTCATCATTAAAATATTTTAGTTGATTCTTATTGAATAACTTATCTCGTAATGTTACAAACACATTCAACAAAATCAAATTCTAAACTAATACAGAATTGGTATACAAATTAGCATTGCATGCCTGTATCAATCACATTTTGGCCTTACTTGCTTTATACATCTTGCTATTTTTGTGGGTACTAGGATAATTATACAACATGATTTGAGGAAATAATATATATTTACATAAAGAAAACTTTTTCTCAATTTAAAATTAAATTTAGTGTCACTTTATGATTTCAGCAACTGAAAGATTCCATGCCTTCTACACACATCCAAATAGTAGCTTAGGGTCTGATTTACACTTTGGGTTACGGTATTTACTCCATCAGGGTGATGGAGTAAAATACTTTGTTGTCCTGAGTAGTTCGTATCAATGTATTAAAAGTTTGACGGTACTCTCCGTCAAACGTTTAACATTTTTTTGTATTTTTATAATCTGAAAGAGACAGTTAGTTGTAGACTCCTGTCACAAGCTGATGTCTGTGATGGATCTGCTCCTCGTGTGTCTTTGGTGTCTGGAGCGCGGCCACGACCTAAAGTCGTGTTCCGATTTCCGGGCCATGAATCGGAAGCGTTCCCGAAAGTTATTTGAGGGCCGGCTATTGGCTCCGCGTTGATCCCAGTCTCGTTCAAGAGGAAGGTCTCGAGGCCGCTTGTGGAGCCCCCACACCTCGTCGCACTCCAAGTCTTCGAGGTCTTCGGGTAAGTCCAAGAAGAAGAAGGTGAAGAAGCACCAGAACTCTTCGCCTTCTCCCCTTCGGTTGGCTGACACGACACGGGATTCGGAGTATAGTCGCTCTAATGCTCTGTCTCCAGTGCCTACTTCAAAGACGACTCTGTGCCTCCCCCTATTTCCGTGAGCCAGAGCGTCCCTTGCCCAACTCCGCAAGTTTCAAGAGGCCCTCCATCTCTTTTTTGGGCAGCCAGACTCCGCCGGCATGCCTTTGGGCCCCGCGAAGCCGGTTGGGGGCCCTGGGCCTTCTAAGCCAGTGGCTCCGGCCCCGGTGCAGGAAGGCCCCTGTGGACACAGACCTCGGTCCGGATCGACGCCGGTCGATCTCACTCGACCTTCCCCGCCACCAATCCCGGCAGCGCCGTCCCCAGCCTCACCCCCGAGCTGGACCCGGAGCCGATGCCTAAGGGTACTTTTGTTCCCCTGTTCATCCCTGGTGTTCCCTACCTCCCAGAGGTGGTGATGAGGACTGGGAGGAGTCACTAGACCCTTTAACAGACCAGCTGGGAGAGCCAGACTGGAGAGAGGGCCTGGGTGATGCCAGTGGTCTGGACACTTCTCCAGACCTTGGCATGCTTTCTCCCTCTACTGTGGGTACGGAGGAGAAAGCGTCCTACACTCCAATGGTGCGAAGGGCGGCCGAGGTCTTGGGCCTTAAGCTCCCTTCAGTGGCAGACGGGACTAACCTCCTGACAGAGGTGCTTCAGCCTGCAGCATCCTCCTCTGAATCCTTTCTGCTCTTCAACGAAGCTCTCACTGACGTCCTCCTGGGCACCTGGTCCAAGCCAAGCACAGGGGCTCCTGTGGAAAGGACGATTGCCCGCTGCCATTGCCTGCCCCAGGCGACCCAGTTTTCCTCACCCAATAACCTTACCCCAAGAGTTTGGTGGTCCAAGCCTCTTCTTCATAGGGCGCATTCACTTCTGCTCCTCCAGATAGGGAGTCCTAAAAGCTGGATCACCTTGAGAAGCGCATGTTCTTTTCCTCCAGCTTGGCACTGTGGTGCATGAATAGCACATGCATCCTGGGCTGATACTCCCTCACCATCTGGGATACGGTTGCGCAGGTGTTGCCTCAGTGGCCAGAGGAGGCCCGGGCCGTTCTCTCCCAGACAGTGGCAGAAGGGAGAGATGCAGCCAAATTCACAAAAAGATGAGGACTGGATACCACCAAATCACTGGGCAGATCGATTGCCACGTCTGTAGCCCTTAGACGGTAGGCCTAATTGAGGACCTCTGGCTTTTTGGGGGATGTCCAGTCAACTTTGCTGGACATGACCTTTGATGGCCCTCATCTTTTGGGCAACAAAGCAGACTCGGCACTGGAGCGCTTTAATATTCTCAGGTTCCAGCCAGATCTTTGGGCCTCGCTGCGCCTTCCTGACCACTCCAGTCTGCTTTTTGCCCCTTTCCTGGCTACGGGAGGGGTGCCCAGCCACGTCTAGCCCAGCCTAGCTACCAGTTCACACAAGCAGCCCAGCCTCTGCTTGGCCTAGGACGTGGGACCCAGCAACCTCGCAGGTCTGGAAGACAGTGGGCGGGCCAGTTCACTCTTCCTCCCCGCCGCAGCCTCCAAACCCTCCAAATCCAATGCATCAGGCTCATCAACGGCCAGTGGGAGGCAGGAATTGCCATCACCTCCCTCACTGGCAATCCAGCACGTCAGACAGGTGGGTTTTGCAAATAGTCCGAAAGGGCTACTCCCTCCCCTTCGAGACTACCCCTCCCTCCATGCCACCGTCTTTCGATCACATGTCGAAGGATCATTTAGCATTTCTCTCCCAGAGAAGTCACAGCTCTCTTGGCCAAGTGCGCTATGGAGAGGGTCCCTGCGCCAGAAGTAGGTCACGGTTGCTATTCCCGCTACTTTCTGGTGCCCAAGAAGGACAAAGGCCTGCGTCCTATCCTGGACCTCATGGTCCAAAACCGCTTCCGCCGGAAGAAGTTCAAAATTCTCACGCTGGCTCAAACCTGTCTGCCCTCGACCCTGGAGACTAGATGGTGGCCCTGGACTTGCAGGACACCTATTTCCATATTCCCATCCTGCCAGCCCACAGACGTTATCTACAATTCACAGTAGGCTACAAGCATTTTCAGTTCACCGTGCTCCCCTTTGGCCTTACCAGTGCTCCTCGGGTGTTAACGAAAGTGATGGCAGAAGTCGCAGCTCATCTGCACAGATCAGTGGTTCCAGTCTTCCCCTATCTCGACGACTGGCAGTTGAAGGCGGGCTCGCCCCAGGCTGTCGTCTCCCACCTCAAGACTATGGCAGACCTCCTGCACTCACTGGGGTTCACTATCAGCATGCTGAAGTCACACCTGACTCCCTCTCTGACGCTCCCTTTCATCTGAGCTGTTCTAGACACAGTGCATTTTCAGGCCTATCCTCCAGAACAGCGAGTCTGGGATATTCGGGCTATGATACGGATTTCTGATGGATACATCTGCCAGTTGATTCCTCACCTTGTGAATATCCCCTGCGCCAGCAACATTCGGAAACTTTTGTAGCAGTCCACGCCGATGGGGTCGAAGACGACGTCACAGAGACACGGCCCCGCTCGCGACTCCGCTGACGTCACCGGCTCCATAAGAAGACCTCGTCAGCGTGATGACGTCAGTTCCCTTTTTTCCGCGCCATCGACGGATTTCGGGAATCGTTGACAGTAGCTTTTCTGATACTTTGTGTATTCTTCTGGTTTTCTGCTGTTTCTCTTCGAGAAGATGTCGACAAGGAAGTCGGGTTTTAAGCCCTTTCGGGAATGTGGCAAGCACATGTTGATTACAGACCGACATGAAGACTGTGTTTGGTGTCTCTCTTCCGACCACGATGTGGATGGTTGTTCTTGCTGCCGCAAGATGAGCTCCAAAGCTCTAAAAGAAAGGGAGGCGAAGCTTTTCATCGCCAGGATGAAGAAAGAGAAGAGAGGTAGGAGAAAGTCTAGATCAAGGTCGAGGTCGGCGTCTAAATCGACTTCGGGGCATGCTTCGAGAGGCCTGAAGCATAAGAAGAAGAGGAGGCATTCTTCTCACCATCACTCCGATAAGAGTTCGGCTCCGAAGTCGAAGTCGCCGGCTCGGCGGGAATCCGTGTCTCCTTCCCCAGTCCCGACTTCACCTCCAGTTCCTTCTTCTCCAGTGGCTTTGTTGGCTCCGGCTTCATCTCCGGTTCCGGTGATATCCCCGACGCCGGCTCCATCTCCGGCTCCGGATTCATCTCCGGCTCCGTCTCCGGCCCGGTTGAGGATCTTCCAGTCCCGGGTGAGCCTGTGACACCGCTAATTCCACCGTCGGCGCCGGCAGGACCGAGTCCGGTGATGCCTGACCAGTACTCTGCTTTCCCTGGACCAGGTCAGGACCCCTCTCAATATCTAAATGCGATGTATGGGGTGTTTTCCAGGGCCATGTATACCACTGGTGCACCTGCGGGTCCGATTGGTCCGATGGCTTTTAACCTGGGAGTGCTGCACGTCTATCCTCAAGCTCCATTCATGCCGTTCTTTCAAGCGGTGCCGTCTTGGCATCTACCGGCGCCGAGGACCTCGACGCCGCTTCCCTCTTCACTGGCGCCAGCTCGACCTCGTTCGACGCCGGCAGCTCCAGCGGATCCACGTTCGACACCGCGGCCGGCGCCATCGGATTCGAACACGGCGCCGCCGACGCGGATTCGTTCCAGAAGGGAGGCGCAGAGAGTGATGGATGAAAGGAGGTATCTTATACAGGAAGCTGAAGAGGGAGAGTTGGTTGACTCTGATGAAGTGTTTGAGGAGCTAAAGGAGGCAAGTGGGCTGGATTTGTCTCCTGAGTGGGAAATCACTCCGCCATCAGATGAGCCCTCAAAGGATGCAGCGCCGTATCATGCGGTCATCAGGAAGGCTGCTGAGTTGTTAGACCTCCAGTTACCAACCACGGAGTTCAGGCCTAATATTCTTACTGAGATGCTGCATTCGCCTACAGCAGTCTCGGAGCCTTTGTTGCCCTTTAATGAGGCCATTATCGAACCGGTACTAGAGGTATGGCGTAAACCTTTTTCCGCTCCCGCGGTCTCTAGGGCAGTCGCAAGGAGGTATAGGGCGGCTCCAAGGGATCCTGAGTTTCTAACATCGCACCCATCGCCTGAGAGCCTGGTGGTTCAGGCTGCTTGTTTGGGAAGATCCAAGGGTGCCTTCCCTCAGGTTCCAGGAGACAGAGAGGCCAAAAAGATGGACCAGTGGGCCAAAAAGGTCTTTTCTTCGGCCAGCATGGCCCTAAAGTCAACAAACGCAACTTGTCTGTTGGGGCGCTATATCCATGCGCTTATGGACTCAGCAAAAAAATTGGCACCAAAGTTGTCGGAGGAGGATAGGGCCGGCTTCAATGAAGTTTTGGTTGATGCTCAGGTGGCTGCACGACAAGTAATTCAAAGTGGACTGGACACAGCAGACTCAGTTGCCAGAGTTATGGGGTCTTCTGTTGCCACCAGGAGGGGTGCGTGGCTAAAGTCCTCCGAATTCTCCCAAGATGCGCAGTCGGCTTTGTTGGACCTACCATTTGATGGTTCTGGGTTGTTCGGCAAGAAGGCGGATGCCGCTCTCGAACGCTTCAAGGAGGGCAAGTCTGCGGCAAGGTCGTTGGGTCTTCAATCCCAGCCAAGGGGATCTTTGAAAGTCAAAGTCAAAAATGTGCTTTATTCGGTTAAAATTTAAAACCATCAAAGCACAATACAATAATTCATGGTACGGGTAGATACAAAAAATTCACAAAAAATATAATACAATACATTGGCACTTAAACACGGTAAAAGTATGTCAATTTAAATAATTCTAATCAATTACAAATCCATAAAACCATTTCTGCTTCAACATTCCATGTCCCACTGTTAAAAAACCATATTCCTAGTACCGGGGGAATTACTAATGATATTAAACCCTATTTCTGCGCCTAATAGCCCCTGTAATGAAGCTAGCCACCCCAAAGCATACCAACGGCGTCTCAAGCATTTGCAGATAGACCAATGCAGGCCTCACTTGCACAAAATTATGCGTCTTAAGGATAGGCACAATATATTTTTTTCGAAGTAAAGAGTAAAATTTACAAAAGAAAACCATGTGCAACATATCTTGTTCGGAAGTATTGTCACAGGGGCATGGGCCCAGGGTTCCCTCTTTGAAGAAACCCTTAGGGTAAGCCAGAAGCCAGGGCAGCATGCCGTGTTTAAACCTTATCAACAAAAACAGATGAAATGGTTTGTTTATAAAGGTCAGGTAGGACTGAATCCCACTACCTGTACTTAACATGACAAACCTCCTAACTGCCGGCTTATCCAGTTCTTCTTCTTCCCTGAGTGACATGGCTTTACTCAAGAATTGGCTCTTAACTCAAGAATTGGATCTTTCAAGAAGTATAGAGGCTTCGGAAGGGCGACTTTTCGTTCTTATAGACAGACCCAGCAACAGCAGCAACAAGGCTCTTTGTCCAAGGGTTACAGAGGAAGAATCAGGGGTCACTCACGTGGCCGTCAACTCTCCTCCTCTTCCTCTTCCTCTTCAGCCCCTCCCACCACCGCAAAGCAGCCCTAGATCCGACATTCTGGATCATGCTGGTCCTGTGGGGGGCTGGCTTACCCATTTTCTACAGGATTGGGAATCTGTAACTACAGATCTCTGGGTTCTGGATCTTGTAGAAAATGGGTACGCCCTTCCCTTTCGGGAATCCCCTCCAAATGACCCTCCTTGTCAAGGTGCTTGCTCGGGGGACCACCGTCTTCTTCTACAGGAGGAAGTCCTGAAGCTGTTTCAAAAAGGTGCGATAGAGGTGGTTCCAGAGCAGGAGAGGGGTCAGGGATGCTACTCCCGGTATTTTCTGATTCCGAAAAAGGACAGCAGATTGCGTCCGATATTGGACCTCAGAATCTTGAATCTTTTTCTAAAGCAAGAGAAGTTCAAGATGCTCACCCTTGCTCAGGTTCTTCAGGCGCTGAATCAGGAGGACTGGATGGTGTCGCTCGACTTGCAGGATGCGAATTTTCACATCCCCATCCTGAAGTCGCACAGGAAGTATCTCCGGTTTACAGTAGGGTCGCAACATTATCAGTTTGCGGTCCTCCCGTTTGGTCTTACTTCGGCACCTCGAGTCTTCATGAAGGTAATGGCAGTGGTGGCAGCCCATCTCAGAAGGTCGGGGATTTCCGTTTTCCCCTATCTGGACGACTGGCTGATCAAAGCGGAGTCACCAGAGAAGGTGCTACGTCATCTGCAGGCTACAACTCAGCTGTTGCACAAATTGGGTTTTTCGATAAACGTGCCCAAATCTCACCTGGTGCCCTCTCAGCGCAACCTGTTCATAGGTGCGGTACTGGACACTACTGTGTGTCGAGCATTCCCTCCTCCTCAAAGGATTCTCGACATATAGGAAATGATTCCTTTGTTTTACAATGGAGCGGTCGTTCCAGTTCTGAAGGTCCTTCGCCTGCTCGGTCTGTTCGCTTCCTGCATCCTGTTGGTCAACCATGCATGCTGGCACATGAGGGCGCTCCAGTGGTGCCTCCGCAAGCAGTGGTATCAGCACAAAGGAGATCTCAGGGAGTCTGTGAGGATCTCCAGAGAAGCTGCAGCGGATCTGTCCTGGTGGAGCGTGGAGGGCAACCTGTCTCAAGGGAAGCTCTTTCATCTACCTCTATCGGTGGCCACGGTGATAACGGATGCATCCACCTTAGGGTGGGGTGCTCATCTGGGGGATCTGGAGATCAAGGGTCTTTGGTCTCCAGAGGAAAGGTTGCTTCACATCAACCTTTTGGAATTGAGGGCAATTCGTTTAGCACTCAAGACCTTCCTCCCTTCCCTTCGCGGTCGGTCTGTTCAAGTCCTGACGGACAACACCACCGCGATGTGGTATATAAACAAACAGGGAGGAGTGGGGTCTCTTTGTCTCTGCAGAGAGGCCCTGCGTCTATGGTCCTGGGCTCAGGACCATCAGATTTGTCTGATGGCGAATCACCTAACCGGGGTGCTGAACGTACGTGCGGACAGTCTCAGTCGGAAGTTCTCCGCCGACCACGAGTGGACGCTTCATCCGGAGGTAGTTCGTCATGTCTTTCGGATGTGGGGAACGCCTCGGGTGGACCTGTTCGCCACTCACGAGAATGCTCACTGCCCGTCATTCTGCAGTCTCCAGTATCCGATGCAGGGAGCGTTGAGGGACGCGTTTCAGTTGAGTTGGGGCTCACGACTCCTTTACGCGTTTCCTCCCATACCCTTGATTCCTCGGGTTCTGAGGAAGATTCGCCAAGACCGGGCCCAAGTCATTTTGATCACCCCGGATTGGCCAAGAAGGGTGTGGTATACAGATCTTCTCCACCTCTCCTCGTGCCCTCCGCTCCGTCTCCCTCTGAGGGCAGACCTCCTCTCGCAATCGGAGGGGCAGGTTTTACACCCCCACCTCCAGAGCTTACACCTTCATGCCTGGAGATTGAACGGGGCAACCTGAATTCTTTTTCTCTCCCACCGGATGTGGTAGATGTAATTTTGTCTGCCAGACGTCATTCCACCAAATCCATATATTCCTATAGGTGGTCTAAATTTGTACTTTGGTGCGGAGAGAAGTCCATTGGCCCTTTGAAGGCTTGTCTATCTAACATCCTTCAGTTTGCCCTTTCTCTTGCTCAGCAAGGCTTTGCTGTGGCTACTGTTAGGGGTTCTTTATCGGCTCTGTCGGCTTTCCTTTGTTTGCCGGATCAGCCGTCGTTACTCAAATCACCTATTGTTCTTCGTTTTCTCAAGGGTCTCACAAACAGGTTTCCTCCTACTCCGTTTATTGTGCCTCAATGGGACTTAAACCTTGTATTACCTTATCTTATGGGTTATCCCTTCGAACCCTTACACAAGTGTCCCTTGAGACTGTTGTCCTTTAAGACGGTTTTCCTCATTGCAATCACCTCGGCAAGGAGGGTAGGTGAGCTTCAAGCTCTAAGTTCGAAACCCCCATTCTTGACCATTCATGCTGTAAGAATGGTACTCAGGACCAGGGCTGCGTTTTTGCCTAAGGTGGTAACTCCCTTCCATCTGGGGCAATCCATTACCCTTTCTTCCTTCTATCCTCCCCCTCACCCTTCCAAGGAGGAGGAGAGACTTCACCGCTTGGACCCTAAGAGGGCGGTGAGCTTCTACCTGGACAGGACAAAGGACTTCAGAGTTGATGACCAGCTCTTCGTGGGCTTTGTTGGCTGCAGGAAAGGTCGAGCGGGGCACAAGCGCACCCTTTCCAGGTGGATTGTCTTGTGCATCAAGATATGCTACTCTTTGGCTGGTAAGGAACCTCCAGAGGGTTTGAGACCTCATTCCACTAGAGCAAAGTTTTCCACTTCTGCTTTGTCTAGGGGTGTTCCTGTGGAGGACATTTGTAGGGCGGCAACTTGGACCTCCCTCCACACTTTTGCAAAACATTATTGCTTAGACACTGAGGTGAGGAGGGACGGACACTTTGCTCGTTCCGTTCTTCAGGACTTTTTGGCATAGAAGGGTGGACACCCTCCTCCGGGAGTGGGGACTGCTGTGGAATCTATTCACAAGGTGAGGAATCCACTGGCAGATGTATCCATCAGAAGAACAAGTTACTTACCTTTGGTAACGCTTTTTCTGGTGGATACAGTATCTGCCTGTGAATTCCTCACTGACCCACCCGCCTCCCCGTTGTCCATCCTTCTATGCCTATAGTTCTGTTGTTGGTGTTTCAAAATGTATTTATATCTCTCAAGGGCATTGTGTTATTTCTTTTGCCTTTCTGCTTATTCTCCACACTGTGTGTGTGTTGATCTGCATATTGTGTACTGTGTATACATATTGCTGTCAGTCCGTCCGTGTGCCTCGAAGGCACGGAAAAAAGGGGCGGAACTGACGTCATCACGCCGACGAGGTCTTCTTATGGAGCCGGTGACGTCAGGGAAGTCGCGAGCGGAGCCGTGTCTCTGTGACGTCGTCTTCGACCCCATCGGCGTGGACTGCTACAAAAGTTTCCGAATGTTGCTGGCACAGGGGATATTCACAAGGTGAGGAATCCACAGGCAGATACTGTATCCACCAGAAAAAGCGTTACCGAAGGTAAGTAACTTGTTAGTTTCAGCCTCTATCCTGGATTCCCGTGAGTATGACACTGAGGCAGCTAGGCCTCATAGCTTTCTGCATCCTGCTGGTGGATCATGCCAGATGGCATATGCAGGCTCTGCAGTGGGACCTGAAGTGGGACCTGAAGTTCCAGTGGGCGCAGCATCAAGGGAATTTTTCAGACTGTGTCCAGATCTAGGAGGGGACTGCACAACCACTGCAGTGGTGGTTAACGAACCAAGCTTGGGTCAGAGGCAGATCCCTATCCCTTCTTCAACAAGACCTAACTGTGGTGACAGATGTAAATGTAAATGTACAGATATTTATATAGCGCAAATCACCAACTGGTCTCTAAGCGCTTGCTTAGGGAACCCGTCCTGGTATTCCCCTGTGAGATAACCCAGCAGGGCATCCACAAGGTGAAAGCCAGGCATCCCGCCGCGAGGGGCCATTGTGGAGATTAAGCAAGCTATTGCCCAGAGTCGCAGAGTGTGAACCCATGAATCGAGTATGCACTGGAGCGAGAATTATCGAGTCCATGGACAATTTTTTATGGACTCAAGACCCAGCCGAGCCGGGAATTGAACCCTGGTCCCGGGCTGACCTCTGCTTCCAGGTCTGCCTACTCTAACCAGTGAGCCACACTTCTCCACAGATGTGTCACCCTTGGGATATGGCGGCCATCTGGGAAAGGCGGATATCAGAGGCATCTTATGTCCGGTGGAGTCTGGGCTTCATATCAACCTGTTGGAGCTCCGGGCGATACGCCTGACACTGAAAGCATTCATTCCCTCTCTCAAGGGGAAAGTGGTGCAGGGGTTCACAGACAACACCACCGCCATGTGGTACTGCAACAACCAGGCCGGGTTGGGGTCGTGGACCCTATGTCAAGAGGCTCTACATCTCTGGACATGGCTGGAACATCAGGGCATGACCCTGGTGGTTCAACACCTGAACGGTAAGTCGGACAAACTCAGCCATCGGTTCCTGGTAGATCATGAATGGTGTCTTCCCTCGGAGGTGGTGTAAGGTCTCTCTCTTTTAGTGGTGGGGAGAGCCTTGGTTAAATCTATTCGCCACCGTGGAGAACGTGCAATGTAAGCAGTTCTGCAAGTTGGAGTTTCCAAGGCAGCACCCCCTCTGCGACGCTTTTCATCGTGAGTGGATTTGTGGCCTCCTGTACGCCTTTCCGCCTGTACCACTTCTGCCCGAGTGCTGAAGAACCTCAAGCTCGACCGGGCCCAAGTTAATCTTGTGGCTTTGGACTGTGCACAAAGTGTCTTGTACCCCGAGCTCCTGAGCAGTGCCATCGATCCTCCAATCAGACTGCCCCTTTATAGAGGATCTTCTGTCGCAGCAACAGGGGACGATTCTTCACCCGAACCTGTACAGCCTCCACCTCCTTGCGTGGAGATTGAGTGGCAACAGTTGGCAGCTTTTGACCTTCCACCCGAAATCTATAATGTCATCTTGGCAGCCAGGCGTCCCTCCACCAAAATGGTATACGCCTGTAGATGGAACAAGTTTGTGGCATGGTGCACAGCAAAGGCTGTGGATCCTCTGTCTGCCCCTTTTTCAGAGCTTTTCTTGTATATACTTTTTATTGGCCCAGCATGGCTCTGGTCTGGACACTCTTGAAGGCTATCTTGAAGCTATCTCTGCTTTCCTTCGGCTGCCAGATCAGCCCTCTTTATTCAAGTCCCCTATTGTAAATTGATTCTTTAAGGGGATTACTCATCTCTTTCCTCCATCTCCTTTCATAATGCCCCAGTAGGACTTGAATCTTGTTCTAACCTATATTATGTGTGCTCCCTTCGAGCTCCTTCACAACTGTCCTCTCAGGCTCTAAAAACTGCCTTCCTTGTTGCCATCACCTCTGCTCGCGGGGTGAGTGATCTTCAGGATCTATCTTCCAAGCCCCCTTTCTTCTCTGTGCATCTGGACAAAGTGGTGCTTAGGACGAGGACCTCATTCTTTCCTGAAGTGGTTACACCATTCCACATAGGGCAAACTATCACTTTGCCCACCTTTTTCCCACATCCGCACCCTTCCAAGGAGGAGGAGAGACTCAACCGTCTGGACCCTAAACGTGTCTTGTCCTTCTACCTTGACCACACAAAAGATTTCTGGGTGGAGGATCAACTCTTCGTTGGCAATGTAGGTGCCAAGAAAGGTCGGGCTGTTCAAAAGCGTACCATCTCTCGATGAGTTGTCCTTTGTATTAAAATCTGTTACGCTTTAGCGAAAAAGGAACCTCCAGTGGGTTATGTGCTCATTCCACTAGGGTCACGGCAGCAACTACTGCATTGACACGTGGAGTTTCACTTCTTATCATCTGCCAGGCGGCCACATGTTCATCTTTGCACACTTTCACCAGGTCATAACTGCTTGGACAGCCAAGTCTGGAGGGACGGCTATTTTTCCTGTTCGTTCCTCAAGGACTTTCTGGTGTGAACTTAGTTCACAGATCCACCACTAGGGGTGGTATTGCTGGGGTATCTATTCTTAGGTAAGGAATCTACAACTAACTGTCTCTTGCAGATGAAAAATCTACTTACCTTCCTCAACGATGTATCTGTAAGAGACATAGGATAGTTGTAGATTCCTTACCGGCCCACCCATCCTCCCCACTCTGCAAACTGACTTCTAGGGATATGGACTCCCTTACAGGGAGCGCACCAGTGGTCAGTGTCTCACATGGCTCTGCGCTTCTGGCGTGGAAAGTCGTATCTGAACTGACGTCAGCGCGCCTGGGTGGCATCTAAGTAGGCACCGCGATTTCTACCCGGCTACCACGGTGCCGGACGCGGGGTCGACCGATGCCATCTCCCGACGTGCAGGGGTACTGCTAAGAAAAAATTCTCTGGGAAGCTGACTTTAAACACATGTTCTGGGATTGTCCCACTATTCAACAGTATTGGAACAAAATTCACCAGACACTCCAAGAGACGACACACATCACAGACATCTCTACATGGGAAGCGTGCACCCTTGGGATATTCCGCAGGTGGAGATCAGAAAGGGTGCAGGGTCGCTTTGCATCTCTACCTATCCTTCTGGCGAAAAGGGGGCTGGCCAAGTATTGGCGGGCCCCAGAGGGGCTCTCGGAAGCAGCCTGGGTGGTGGCGGTGCAGAAATGGGGTGCAGCCGAAAAGAGGTGTTGCGAGACGAGGAAGTGAAGGGAACGCGCAAACACCCCATATCCCTGGAATGGGCACAGATATTACATTAATTTAAACACAAAACCACACTAGCGGAAGCGCCTGAGGCCTCTCTGCCCCAGACACCACACGTATCCCCAATCGGACCGAAAGCAGTACACAGTAGTTTGAGCCCAAGGACCTAAGATGGTCGCCCTACCCGAGCCAACCCAGAAGGCCCCATACACTAAACCAAGACCGCCTATAACTGCCCGAGACGGTCCCCCCATGTATGCATGATCACACGGTGATGTCACACTACGACCAGCCACGTATCGGATTTCAGCAGTAAGTATCCCCTCCGTCCCCCCCTTACAGCTTCCCCAGTTCACTCCCTCAAGTTTGAAGTTAATACTATCCATCAGCAGTTCCGTAGCCGGTGATCATCAACAGGGAATGTATCCCTTACTTATTAAACTACATAGTGCCCATGCGTCAGTATGGGAATAGGCATACCTCCGGAATCCCGGGAACCGTGCCCAACCAGGCTATTGCACATATCTGTTAAAATATTCGGACCTACCAAATAGGTAGCACCCAGTCTATAGCACCTAGAAATGTCACTTGTACACTGTATTAACAGTTATTGCAAACTTGATCATCAGTAGATGTTTCCTTCTTTGTCCGTATTACGAACATGTATCGCTCTATTATGACTGTGCTATGCCAAACTGCTATGTATGATGTTAAAAACCAATAAACAAATGTAAACAAAAAAATAAAAAATTCTCTGGATCTAGTCTGACGCCTGGGGGTAATTCTAAGGTAAGAAATCTACAACTAACCTATGTCTCTTACAGATACATCATTATCGAAAGAAAGTAACTTGTTCAACAAATCCCAAAGCGTTTTTTTGTTTATCGTAGTACAAAAACCAAAAGTCAATAACCCAACACCATGTGAATTGTCTCCACTAGTGTGTGGGGGGGGCAGTGTTCAGTTTTAATTAACCCTTACCTCCAGGTTCAACCTGGCAGTAAGGGTCAGTGAAAGCTGTACATTTGACCATCCACTCTAAATCAGGTGAGTGGTCGATTCTACAAAGCTCCAATAGCCCTTACTCCATCAGGTCATTGGAGGAGTATGCCAGAAACAGATGGAGTAGTCTCTGTCGCTGACACACTTGAGGTCTTGTAATTTGGTTGAGAGGGTACTTCGTCAGCGTTGGGACAGATTACCCTCTCTGCCAAACTCTAAATCAGTCCCTCAGTCTGTTATTGAAATATGTTTAAGAATTTTTATACATGATGCCGGGTGTGGAAGTTAAGGTTAAGATAATACTCTAACATGGTGTCAGGTTCCTTGGATGTAGACCTGCTGAAAACTGCTGGTGTCCATGAATACCTACATTGGCGAGCAGAGATGGATGTGTTTTCTGTGGTAGAAAGGTCCGGACAGACAGGGAAAGGGAGAGAGGACACACCAGTCTGGAGCTCATAACCAGATGGAATTTTCACAGTCAAGGGACCACACTGAGCAACCTCAATGTTACAGATGTGGTTTAGCCTCACTGGGTGGAAAACAGAGATGGACAGGTGAGTAAATCAAACTAACCAGAGAGTAGATGTGAACTCATATCAAAGTCCAAGCTTTCTGCTCTTGGCAGCGGAGGTTGTCATGTTGAGTTTGGGGCTGACCAGGAATCCATCCGTAACCCCTTGACACCACTAAATATCGAACCACAAGAGGCAAACAACAACAAAAGCTAGTGAGGCAAAAGGAAGTAGGTGATTAAGAAGTGGAAGGATGAGGGACTGGAAATGGAACAAATGTGAGCTTGTCTACAAGTGCAAACTTGTACATAAACCGAGAGAGCCAATGCAAATAGTGAAGCGTTGCCAGAGGTCTTTTCATGGCAGCCATTGAGCTATACCAAAAATGGGTAACATTTGAAACCCAGGAAGGTCTTCTTGGTCCTGGCTGGTCGATACTCTGGACGTATCTAGTGCTTGTAATTTGACACAATAGAACACACCTGAACCCTGCACTCCCAAGAGGAGGCAAATGCACTACTGCACCTTTAAACAACACACATGAAACAGCGCTCCCAAAAGACGAGGCGATAAAACAAGACCCAGCACTCTCATAAAGGTGAGTCAAGAAAACAAATTCATGTGCATTTAAAGTGACACACACATGTTTATTAATTCAATATTTTAGAAAGGAAGGCAAAATATATTGGTTAATGCAGACTCCCAAATATTAAGTAACTCAAGCACAAAACCAGAATAAAATGTGGCCTATATACATGTAGCAAAGATCAAAGAAACTTAGAAATTATGTACACAAAGTAAGGAACACCACACCGATCGATCATGCAACATCCTTGCCAACTCAAGCTGGAGGAGCCATTCGACAGCCCAGGAAGGAGTTTGATCTGAACTCAAGTTCCATTTGTCTTACAGCAGTACGTCTACTCTGTAAGTGAGCTCCCACCTGCCCACGAAGACTTCCAGCCTTTAATAGCTTTTACGCACCGTGAGGCGAAAGTTCTAGAAACCTCGCCCCCTTTCTTCTGTTGCGAAAACCGAGCTGGCCATACTGGTCTGTGTCAAGGTCAAGACAGAAGCTGGCCAGGCTCCCTGAAAGGTACCAAGCATGCATCACACATAACATGTTCCAGTTCACTCTGATCGGTGAGTAGCAAAACAAGTGAAGAGCGAAAACATGCCCTCCCCACTTTGCAGCTACGTGCGAGCACAGAAAATGGAGTCTGTTACACAAGATGGAGTCAGCACAGAAAATGGAGTCAATTATGCCAAATTGAGGCAATGGTCAATATATCATTCTTAATATCACTACATTCCACCCTTTGACTATTGGTTTTCATAACATATAGGTCTAAGATCAACTGCTTTAGGTCGAAGCATAGATAAGAGATTAGGCACACACTGGATACAACAACATAATGATATCAAGATACATATTGCTAATATAATCCCACCTAGAACAGAGCGAAGTTTACCAAATTCTGGCAACCACCCAAACAACCAATCCCACCACCCTTTTTCTACATCCTGCTTGACATCTTTAGCTAACTTGTGTAAAGCTTCAATGTGGGACTGAATTGACTTAGAATGATCTGAAAGATAAAAGCAACACATTCCCTCAAAGTCCAAACATCCATGATCATGTTTTAAGAGTAAATAATCAATTACGGCTGTTCTTTAATATAGCTTTTCTTGCCCCCCGCACATCTAATAATAATTCTGCTAAAGCAACTGATGTATGATTAATATTTTTCACCATCAAACATGCTAATTCACTAACAGCCCTGGAATTATAAATGGTTAGGCCTGGAATTCCTACTATTGAAGCAGCTAAACTAATATATTCAGACTTAGATAGTAAATGAATTTCTGAATCACAGTGTTCACTAACTTGAACAGCTTCTCTCGTTTTCCGGACATGTGATGATGGATCTAATGGGAACACTCATAAGGCCTAATCTAGTAAAGGCACACGGTCTACCTGTGATATTTGCTGGAATGTACGTATATGTAACATTACCACAAGAGAATAACCACCCTACAGACAATTTAACATGCATAAAATGGCTGGAAGCAGATACTACATTTTTGCACATCATATTATTCTGCATATTTGTGCAGGTGCTTTCATTTCGATTTTTGCGTAGAGTTTGTTTTTTCCACATCATTTGTGACTCAGTTCCTTCAAGTCGCATTTGAGCACATTTACAAATGGTAATGGGGTCACAAGTTAGATTGTAGCAAATGTCACCTTTAGAGATATTGAACGTTAGCAATTGTGTTAGATTTTTCAGTTATCAGTAGTTTCTGGACAAAAATGGCAAAACTCATAAGGTGACAGGTGAGTTCTCACATCATTTTCCTCCACTGCCCCATCAGTATTTGTAACGTTAAATGACTGCAACATTACATCGACGGGGGTAGGTATAGCTACGAGGCACGTGGAAATAATATCCATGGTGCTTTTCATGTTGGTCATGCAAAAGTACGACCTGTTGAGTACTGTCTGTGCAAGATAGGACCACACATTGTCAGGTCGAGTCAGCAGTGCTGGTAATTTGCGCAGCCGGCTGGCCACTTCGGAGTAAGGGGCTCCCGGTCCATCCTGGCCCCACTCGAACACCACCTAACACACTCCAGCGAGCCTAAGCAGAGCACAGACACGCCATGCTGCGATCTAAAAGAACACAGAACAAACAGGTATTATTCATTCTCGCAAGTAACCTTTATCAGCAGGTACATGTTCCCATTTTTCCTGCCCTGGTTTCATGATTAACAGGATGGTGTCCTTTCCTGTTGCAATAACCTCTGCCTGTTCGAGGGGACTATTTGGAGATTCTACCCACACCTTGGCTCCTGGATTCTTGGCAGTAGAGTCAAACCCTCCTTTCCCACGCATGGTGAGAAGGGCTGGGGCAGTCCCCTTCTTGACTATCCCTCCGTAAACTGGCATGATCACTATTTGAGCGACTCTGTCACCAGGTTGCATTATCAAATCAGCATCTCCACTATTCTGTAGGATGACCTTGATAGTCTGCATCAATGAACCCTCCCAGCACTTGAATGCCCTTTAGAGCCAAACCAGATCGAAGGGCAATCAAGCCAAAGTGCTCCGGGGAATCTGGATTCCCATTCCTGTCTCAATGAGTGCTATATATCTTGGTTTGAGTCTGTACAGTTTCAAAGCATGCAGATCAAGACCTGCGGCCTCTGGTGTTGCCCAGTACGGAGCTAGAGCTCCAGGAGCTGTCTCCCAGTAGAGGATGGTATTGGTGGCTACATGAGGCTTAATCTGCAAGGCTGGGGTTAGCATTCGCATCAGAGGGTTTTCTGCATCTGCTAAGGGTCTATTGTTCAGTATTTGCAATGCCTCATTTAAATTATCTCTCCAATTTTTCTATGACCCATCAGACAACTTTCTCAATCGATCTTTTAACAATCCAGACCGCAGCCTGCGGGTAATACGGAATATGAAAGACCCACTCAGTGTTATGTTAGACACAATAACTCTGCACCAATTTGCCTTTGAAATGAGACCCGTTGTCACTTTGAATCTGTAAAGTCTAACGTTTTCAATGTGTTCAACTGAGTAGCAGGTTTACATTGAAATGCTATCAAATATCCAGAGTATGTGTCTACAGCCATGCACACATATTGACATCCTCGACTAGTTGGCAGGGGCCCAATGTAATCAATCTACCAGATCTGTGCTGGTAATTTTTCTCTGACTAGCTGGCCTCTCACTATCTGTGGGACTGGTCTATGTTGGGTATGCTGACAAATAGGACGTTGTGGGATCGCAGTTTTAATCAGATCTAGGGAAATGTGTAGCCCTCTATTCCCTGCCCACCTGCTAGTAATTTTTTCTCCAAAGTGTCCGCCCTTCTGATGTGCCCATTTCACAATCTCAACCAGGTCAGAATCTTGCGATGCCTCCTCGGCCTCCGAAATCTTAGCTTTTTCATCTGTGAGGGAATTAAACCAATAGTCGAGTGAGTCGGTGGAACAGTGAGCATCTACATGATACATGGTAACTGTGGTTTGTGGCAACATGGTCTAGATCTCTTTCCACAGTTCCTTACCCCACACTTCCTTTGAATATATCATCCAGTTATGGGCATGCCATGTGGGAAGCCAAGTGACTAACCCATTGGCAGTGGACCACGAGTCAGTGAATATATGACATTTTCCTGGCAATTCTTGTTTCAAAGCTTGATACACAGCATTTAGTTATGCGAACTGGCAACTCTTTTCCTCTCCAGTAGTGGTCAACAATTTCTTGGTGACAGGATTGTATGACACTGCTTTCCAGTGCCTTTTAGCCCCTACATACCTGGCTGAGCCGTCAGTAAACCACACATGCTTCCTGTCCTATAAGGACAATTCTTCAAATGGCCTACCCCACTTCACAGGGGACACCTGTATCTCAGGTATATCATGCAACACCTCTGAATCTCCCATTGGGGCTTGTGCCACCTGCTCATGCAACACCGCAGTGCCTTTGGGACCTACTCGGGCCCTAACCTGTATGTACCACTTCCATTTGATTATGCTGGCCTCTTGCACATGTCCTATTCTGTGTGTCTTGGGGGAACTCATCACTCATTGCATTATAGGAATCTCAGGTCTCAAAATCACATTGTGCCCTAGGGTCAATTGCTCAGTATCCACCAGGGCCCAATAACATGCAAGCAACAGTTTTGCAAAGGGAGTGTACCGCTCTCCAGCATCTGGCAATTTCTTTGTCCAAAATATTAAAGGCATCCTCGTTTTTCCTTGCTTCTGCTACAGACTCCAATCAGCACACAGTCCTTGCAATGTCACATTCAGTTCAACATCCCCCTCCCGCACTGACCACAAATCCAAAGCACGCTGTATAGCCTCTTTTGCTGATTCAAACGCAATTTGCTGTTGCTCTCCCCATTCAAATGCATTTTTCTTTCACGTAACTTTGTACAAAGGGGACATAATCTGACTCAAGTGAGGGATGTGCTGTCTCCAAAAACCAAACAATCCAATGAACCTCTGGGCTTCCTTCCTATTTCTTGGCACAGCAAATTCTTTGATCTTTTGTTTCACCTGTGGCACCACCTCTCTGTGTCCCTGATGCCATTGAATAACCAAAAACTTGCGGGGAGGGAATTCCAGAGCCTGTCAGCAGTAACGGAGAATGCTCTGCCTCCCATCTAACTCTCTTAAACCTAGGGACTATCGGCAGATTTTTACTAGCTGATCTAAGCTGTTTAGAGGGGATATAGCACAAGAAAAGCCCTTTCATAGCATCTGAGCCTCAGTCATAAACAGCCTTATGAGTAAGGTAGAGAGCCTTGACAAAATTATTCGATTTGAGGGGAGCTAGTGCAGCTTACTGAGAGAGTCCGAGACTGAGTGATATTTGGGCAGATCCATCACCAGCCTGGTTGCTGCATTCTGTACCAGCTTCAGACGACGTACAAGGCCCTTGTTAATGCCCAAGTAAAGGGTATTCCAATAGCCCAGCCTGGACAGCACTAAGGCAACAACTGCCTGCTTTCGGGAGGTGTAGGAAAGGAAATGAGAGTTTTTCCTAAGAATTCTAATAATACCAAAGCAGGTGGACACCGGCCCACTAGACCACCAGGGATTGTTTTGTGGGGCGTGGCCCCTTGGGCAAGTGTTGCTCCCATTTGGTAAGCATTAATTTGTCAGTTTCTGCCAGCCTGAGGGGCAGATCGGCTGATTTTTTTTTTTGTAGGGCCACTAGGCCACCCGGGTTTTTTTTGTATTTTGGGGAGCGGCCCCTTGGACAAGGGTCGCTCCCTTTTATGGGAGGATGATTGTGGTAATTTCTGCCCTCTTTGAGTGGCAGAATAGCAGTATGTTTTTAGGCCCATCTGCCCTTAAGGGGGGCAGAAGCCACTAGCCACCAGTTTTTTTTTTTTTTTTTTGTGTTTGGCAGTGGCCTCGGGCAAGGGTTGCTCCCCTTTTACGGGGGTGAATATTTTATTTATACTCTTAGGCCCACCTACCCCTTAGCTTGGCTGATGGATTATGTGTGGGCTGGTGCATTATTTGCATATGTGATTGTAATGTTTTTTTCTCCTTTTTATTCTAGTGTAAAGCTTTTGAATCCTGTTTGCGATTTCGACAGTGGTATTCTGCAGTTTTGCGTACTTGCATTTTTTTGGTAAGAAAAACATTTTTGTTGTATATACTCCAAATTAGTATTTTTGTCATGTATGAATGAATTTTTTTGTAAGTGGTGTCATAATGGCAGCTTATTTAGTTAGTGTTTTGTGCATGGAATTCTTTACGATGTGTTTTGCATTGTCTTATGTGTAATTTTCTTTTCTCTTTCTTTTTTAGTGGGATATTGTTGATCCATACTGTGTCTGTGCAGAGTAGGTGGTGGTGAATTTATCTGCTTCTGGCACGTGAGTGGTATCGTTTTGGAGTATATAGGTATTTCTGATAAAGGTGTATTTTGTTTATTACTTATTATACAAAGTGTTTGTTGTTATTGACTTGTTTGACAAGTTACTTTTATTAGTAAGCAGTATGGCTAGCCGTAGAATGACTGCTCAGCAGGTGGTTGGTATGCTTCTTGAATCTTCCTCTGAGCAGGATTATGAGACTAACTGGTCAAGTGTGAGGGTATGTGTGAGAGTTGGCACGTTGCTAAATAGCCAATGGTTTGCTGGCATGGGGGCTAACTGTCATTAATAGCCACTGTATGTCGCAATGCGTCTGAGGGAGAGGAGGGAGGGGAAGATTCAGGCAGTGAGTTTTCTCTCCACATGAAATCATCGGATGATGAAGGTACTCTCAGTGCAGATGAAGCTACTCTCAGTGCGGATGAAGTGCCTGTTTTAGAGGAGGATACTGCTGTGCCGATGGTGCAAGAGGCACCTGTATTGCAGCCTGAGGCTGCTAGGCTTCCTACTGGAAGTGTTGGACTCTGGGTTGATCCAAACATGGTGCAGCCGGTGTTGCCTGCCTTTAGTGGTGATGCAGGGTGTAGAGTGAATTGTGATTTTTTTTTGCCTATACAGTGTTTTAAGTTGTTTATGGATGATGTATTTTTGGGTGAGATGGTTGAGCAGACTTATTTGTATGCTGAACAGTTTTTGAGGGACAACAGTGACAAACTTAGGCCCCACTCTAGAGCTACCCGGTGGACTCCCACAAATTTGGAAGAAATGAAGAAGTTTTGGGATTTGACTTTATTGATGGGTTCGATAAGGAAGCCGCCCATGGCTTCATATTGGTCTATCAGTCCCTTGATGGCAACGGCCATATTTCCTGCAGTTATGATTCGTGATCGGTATTTACTTTTGCTACGGATGCTGCATTTTGTTGATAATTCTTTGGCGTTGCCACAAGATCACCCTGAATGTGACCGTCTTTTTAAGATTCGGCCTGTTCTTGATCACTTTGTAGATTGATTTTCAGAGATCTATACTCCAGGGAAAGAAATATCTATTGATGAGTCTTTGGTCTTGTTCAAGGGCCGTTTGGTTTTTAGGCTGTACATCCCTAGTAAGAGGGCACGCTATGGAATTAAGCTGTATATGTTGTCTGAGAGTAGGACAGGATATGTTTTTAATTTCCGTGTGTACACTGGTAGGGATTCCACTATTGACCCCCCTGGTTGTCCGTACACTTTTGGAGTTTCTGAGAAAATTGTGTGGGATCTTGCTAGAGGACTGTTTAACAGAGGCCACCATTTGTACCTTGATAAACTTCTACACTGCTGTGCAATTGTTTAAGGAATTGTTCAAAGTGGACACTTTTGCTCGTGGCACAATCCGCTCTAACTGTAAAGGTTATCCAAAAGAGCTTGTTTACAGAAAACTTCAGAGGGGACAGTGCAGTTCCTTGCGTAGTGATGAACTACTAGCTGTGAAATTTGTGGACAGGAGGGATGTGTACATGCTGACTACCATCCATGATGAGAGTACTTCACCTGTAGCTGTTTGGAGTCAGATTTCTGAAGTGCGCACACCTGTGTGCATTTTAGATTACAATAAGCACATGGGTGGTGTTGATAGAGTAGATCAGAGGTTGGAACCTTACACTGCTATTCGTAAGGCTTACGTTTGGTATAAGAAGTTGGCCATCCATCTCTTTAATTTAGCAACTTTCAATGCTTTTTTTGTGTTCAAGGAGTGTTCTCCTGCATCAAAGTTGACTTTTGTTCAGTTTCAGCAATCTGTGATAGGCAGCCTTGTTGTTGTGGAACAGGCAAGTGTTCCTAGAGTTGGAGTGGTGGAGGATGTGGCTCGATTGAAAGATCGCCACTTTCCTGATTTCAATCCTCCCACATCCTCAAAAGACTTTCCCACTAGGAGATGTAGAATCTGTTGGCGAAGAGTTACGCAGAAGGAGACTCGTATGTACTGCCCTGAGTGTCCTTTTAACCCTGGGCTGTGTGTCCCTGCTTGTTTTAGAGCGTACCATACGCAAAGTAATTTTTGGGAGCATCCATGAGTGGTAAAGTGAACTGCCTGGTCTGTATTGTTTAAAAAATTTGATTCTGTTTCAAGGTTGGCATTAGTGCAATGTATTTAGTTTCAGGTTTTGTGTTAGTAGATTTGTATCTATTTGCAATTTGTTTGTGTTCTTATTTTTGTCTAAAAAAAATCCTAAATGTGATGGCGGTGTGTGTAGGCTGGCGGTTGGCTGGTGGTGTGCGTGGACTGGTGCTTGGCTGGCGGTGTGCGTGGACTGGTGCTTGGCTGGTGGTGTGCCTGGACTGGCGCTTGACTGGTGGTGTGTGTGGACTGGTGCTTGGTTGGTGATGTGCGTGGACTGGCACTTGGCTGGTGGTGTGCATGGACTGGCGCTTGGCTGGCGGTGTGTGTGGACTGGCGCTTGGCTGGCGGTGTGCATGGACTGGCGCTTGGCTGGCGGTGTGCATGGATTGGCGCTTGGCTGGCGGTGTGCGTGGACTGGCGCTTGGCTGGCGGTGTGCATGGATTGGCGCTTGGCTGGCGGTGTGCATGGACTAGTATTTGGCTAGCGGTGTGCGTGGAATGGCGCTCGGCTGGCGGTGTGTGAGTAGTGACTTGCTGCTGGTCACTACACACACTGCTAGCTGAGTGCCACTCCACGCAATCCATCAGCTTGTGTGGTTGCTGTGTCAGGAATGTGGGCGTGTGACAGTGATGGGCCCTTGAATGGCGCTGTCTGCTGGTGTGAGTGTTGTAATGTGATGGGACCGCGGCTGGCGGTGTGAATGGTTTTGTATGTGTCACACGTATGAAAGGTGTATGAATGACCTGTAAAGAGGTTGGTGCCATGCCGTGGCTGTACAGCTCACGAGCTGTGAGTCAGTGGTTCAGTTTCTCGCCCTTTCAATTATTAACAGTGCATTTCATTTTTGTGAAATCACTTGCTAATACAATTGTATATCCTGAACCATCACTCACCCTCGTGCCAAATCCAACCAGTATGTGTGTGTGCTTGAGGATTAGATGGCTGTGCAGTAATATTTGTCTTTCTGAAGCAGGGTGTACCTTGTCCCTTTTTGTGAATGTTGTAATGTGTTGTTTTTGTGCCTGGTGATGTGAATGGTCTTGTGTGCATCACCTATGAAAGGTGTGTGAATGACCTGTAAAGCGGTTGGTGCCTTGCCGTGGCTTTACAGCTCACGAGCTGCGAGTCATTGGTTCGGTTTTTTTGTCCATTTAATTATTGACAGTGCATTTCATTTTTGTGAAATCTCTTGTTAATAAAATTTAATATACTGAACCATCACTCGGCCTCATGCTAAATCCAACCAGTATGTGTGTGTGTTTGAGGAATAGATGGCTGTGCAGGAATCTTTGCCTTTTTAGTTTCTCTGCCAAGGTGTACATTCCATCTAAGAATAACATACCAACTGTAGATATTGTCGTAAACCCATGGGAGTTCATGGTGATGTCTCTCTTGTGAATTCCAAAAACTTATTTTATCCACAATGTCCTGCAAACCTCGAAATGTCTGTCACATTTTCCTTGCAATATTGTGCCGAAATTCTCACGCTGTAGAAACAAACAACTAATTATGTCAAAACTATCTGGTTTTGCAAGGGGGGTGACCTGTGTTTTTGGCCCCGTGCTCGGCGGCCATCTAGGGAAACCTACAAAACCCACACCTTTCTGAAAACTAGACACCCGGGGGCTTCCAGGGAGGTATGGCTTGTGTGGATCCCCCAACGTTTCCTTACCCAGAATCCCCTTCAAGCCTCAATTTTAGCTGAAAAAAATTCTTTTTTCACACATTTTTGTGTGGAAAAGTTGTGGCATCATTGGGCTCCCTCAAATTTCCCACCACCCAGCGTTCCCCCAGGTCACCCAGTAAAAATGGTGCCTCACTTGTGTGGGAGGCCCAAGTACCCGCGACAGGCAAGGGCCCAAAACGTAGTGAGGCGACATCAAAATTGCCTATCTCAACACCACCTGGTTTTGCAAGGGGGGGTCACCTGGGTTTTTGGCCCCGTGCTCGGTGGGCATCTAGGGAAACCTACCAAACCCACACATTTCTAAAAACTAGACACCCGTGGGCTTCCAGGGATGTATGGCTTGCGTGGATCCCCCAACGTTTCCT
The DNA here is from genome assembly GCF_964204655.1 of Triturus cristatus. Classification (NCBI taxonomy): domain Eukaryota; kingdom Metazoa; phylum Chordata; class Amphibia; order Caudata; family Salamandridae; genus Triturus; species Triturus cristatus. The sequence goes on along the minus strand of NC_140587.1, from coordinate 1,009,559,723 downwards.
TACCCAGAATCCCCTGCAAACTTCAATTTTAGCTGAAAAAATTTCTTTTTTCACAAATGTTTGTGTGGGAAAGATGTGGCATCACCGGGCTCACACAAATTTCCCACCACCAGCGTTCCCCCAGGTCTCCCGGTAAAAATGGTGCCTCACTTGTGTGGGAGGCCCAAGTACCCGCGACAGGCAAGGGCCCAAAACGTAGTGAGGCGACATCAACATTGCCTATCAAAAAATGTTTTGGGCCCTTGCCTGTCGCGGGTACTTGGGCCTTCCACACAAGTGAGGCACCATTTGTACCGGGAGACCTGGGGGAACGCTGGGTGGTGGGAAATTTGTGTGAGCCCGGTGATGCCACAACCTTCTCACACAAAAATGTGTGAAAAAAGTGTTTTTTTTCAGCTAAAATTGAGGTTTGCAGGGGATTTTGGATAAGGAAACGTTGGGGGATCCACGCAAGCCATACCTCCCTGGAAGCCCCCAGGTGTCTAGTTTTCAGAAATGTGTGGGTTTGGTAGATTTCCCTAGATGGCCGCCGAGCACCAGGCCAAAAAGCCAGGTGACCCCCCTTGCAAAACCAGGTGGTTTTGAGATAGGCAATTTTGATGTTGCCTCACTACGTTTTGGGCCCTTGCCTGTCGCAGGTACTTGGGCCTCTCACACAAGTGAGGCACCATTTTTACCGGGAGACCTGGGGGAACGCTGGGTGGTGGGAAATTTGTGTGAGCCCGGTGATGCCACAACTTTCCCACGCAAAAATGTGTGAAAAAAGTGATTTTTTCAGCAAAAACTGAGGTTTGCAGGGGATTCTGGGTAAGGAAACGTTGGAGGATCCACGCAAGGAGTGAGGTTATTGCACCATGTGGCCTGTTTGGGAAAAGCCACTAAAAAGTGCAATGTGCAAAGCCAAAATCTAGTCAAAAGAAATCTGAACTGCACATTCGTGGTAAAAGACCAATAAAATTGTTGATATAAAAGGGGCTGATCGATGTGAGGTTGCAGCCCCGCCAGCCGCCGGCGATTGTCAAGCTCACCACAATATGCATTTTTTATGAAAGATTTCATATTTGTAGATATGCTGTTAGGATTATCATAATAATGCCCTAGGCCTATTTCATAAAATTTTCCTTTCACATAGGAAAGCCATGGGATAGCCTCGGCATTATCCAGCATCATGCAATCCTTGATAAGTTCTCGTGTGAGCTTTAGGTCTTCCGACAGCCAAACTTTGGCTCAGAGAATCAATGGGGCAATATTCATCCGATCAGCAATCAAATCTACCCCTACCTCAGAGTGACAGAATGCTGTGGGGGCGCTTTCTGGGATCATCCACAGTCTCTTTAAAAACGTGTTTTCTAGGGTTTGAAGTTGTGTGCTTTTATAATGTCCCCATACTCCCGCCCTATATGTGGCAGTAGACAAACATTTTGATTTATATAAGGTTATCAATTCCGCTACTGGCTTATGGCCCAACTGACACGCAAAGCAGAAAAGACCTTCCACAGCACGGCTAGTTTTCTGCGCCCTGGATATAATGAGATATTCCCACCTCAATTTGTTATTAAAAACGTTCCCCAGGTAGTTAAAATTTGAGACCTTGTCGATTGTCTTACCCTTTACAATAAACTTTCTAGATTTAGTGTAGCTTGGTCCACAGACCATAACGTAGGATTTGGTAAAATTAACTTTTAGATCCAGGGCTAGCATAAAATTAGTAAAAACATTCAGGGACTTCTGTAAACTATTAGCAGTTAAAGCCATTAAAACCGTGGCGTCCGCATATGATAACGGAATCGGCTTGCCCCCTATTCTGGGGAAGTCTAACTCCTGATCTTTTAGGGCTGATTCAAATCCGTTTGTATACAAGAGGAAGAGAAAGGGGGTCAATATGCACCCCTGACAAACTCCCTCTATAGAAACAATGGGCCCGTCCTTTCTCCCCCAGGGCCGAATCGTATGGCTACGGTGGTGGATGCATGCAACCTACGCAATAGGGTAATGAGAGGCTCCTCAAAGCCCATTTCCCCCATCATGGACCTCAGTTTGCCCCTATTAACTGTGTCAAAAGCACTGGACAAGTCCATGAAGGCAAGGTGTATTGACCCCTTCCTTGCCTTCATGTACTTGCCCATGATCAGTGCTAAGTTGAGGCACTGTTCGTTAGTCCCCATACCTCTTCCAAAGCCATATTGAGTTTGGGACATTAGCCCTTTGGAGTCTGCCCAGGTCTCAAGGCGCGATAGGATCACCCTCCCCAGCAGCTTAACTGTAGCGTCAATTATGGAAATGGGCATATAACAGGCTGGATCTTCCTTCTTTCCCTTTTTGTACACGGGGACCACTATGGCCTCTTTCTATGATGTTGGAATAGGGCCAATTATTGCTGCGCTAAAGACGTTCGTCAAGAGGGGTGCCCATAGTTGGAGACTACTTTTAAATAAATCAAGAGGTACGCCATCCGGCCCTGGGGCTTTTAGATGTATCCCTTTCTTGAGGGCCTCCTCAACCTCACTCACTGAAAGGGAAGCATTAAAATGGTGTGTGGTCGTTGGATTTAGTGGGACCTCCTGACTTATTTCCTGACTAGTAATACCACTTGGGTTGAATATCTTGGTATAACGAGATTCCCACACATCCCCTGGTATTAGTGAGTCTATACCCCTTGAGTCCTTTGGGAACAATGGACGGTTTATTACCTCCCAGAAGCTCCTAGAGCCTTTAAGTGCGCTTGCTCTCTCTAGGTCCTCCCAGGCCAACTTTCTCAGGTCTTGCTTCCTCCGTGCAACTATGGACTTTCAGGACTGCCTTGCGCTCTTAATTAAGGCTTTATCTCGCGGGTTTGTGTGTAGTGCGGCCTTTAGGTCCTTTTGAGCCCTTGTACACTTATCGTTGAACCATTTGGTCCCCCTAGATTCCCTTAATACTAATGGGTTTTTCAGGTTTCTTGATACGTCCCTACAAATTCCCTGAAATCCCTGTATAACCATTTCAGGGGGGGAGTCATAGTCAAGGCATTTCAGAATGTGGCTTAAATTTGCTTTAACAGTGCTCTCCTCAAATTGGGGGGATTTATCTTGTTCCATTTCATTCTCACCCCTTAATTTGAATTATACTGGAGGGGGCAACCATCACCTTCCTTCTCCTGGGCAGCTACATGCAAGGAGGCAGTGAGGGGGTTGTGGTCGCTGGCATTGTTTGGCTCCACCTCAAAACTGTCTACAAGGAAGGTGGATTTTCTGGATATTACCATAAAGTCAATAACACTTTCCCTACCTCTGCCCATGTAGGTGGGATATTGGATTTCTGAGTTACTGACCAGGGTGTCAATGAAAAGCAAATCATTCACAGTAATAATATCATTTAAGGCGTCTCCCTGTGGAGTGTGTATAAAATGCGTCAGTGGTCGACCCTCAGTGTCTGCTAACCCACATACCTTATCTGAACTATGTCTACATAAAGTGCAATTAAAATCCCCGACCCAATAGATAGACAGGGGCTGCCACTTCCCCGCAATCTTATCAATTTCCTCCTTAAGGTTTACAATAATATCACTTCTATTTGGGTCGAAAACAATATAGTACCAATTAATTAAAAGAGTCTTGACCTGAAATAAGTTAAAAATCAAAATCAATTGATACCATAGTGAATTAATAACAGACTTGACATTGATAGACCCATATTTGAGAGGGATCAGGGTCGCCAGTCCTCCTTTCGCTCTCCCTACAGGTGAGGCGATTGCATGAACATTGAGGGAATGGTAACCATCTAATTCAATATTCTCCCTAGACCATGTGTCCTGGGTACAGATAATATCGAAGGCATTTACATACTTTAACCACATTCCATCATCAAGTTTTGAGCGGATGCCTGCAATATTCAAGGAAACGATTCTAAAAGGCCTTATAACTGGGTCCTCCCTATTACTAGCAATCAATCAATCAATCAGGGTACTTGTAAAGTGCGCTACTTACCCGTGAGGGTTTCAAGGCGCTGAGGGGTGGGGGTGGGGTGCCGCTACTGCTCGAAGAGCCAGGTATTGAGGAGTCTTCTGAAGGCGAGTAGGTCTTGGGTCTGTCGTAGGTGGGTAAGGAGGGTGTTCCAGGTCTTGGCGGCGAGGTAAGAGAAGGATCTGCCGCCGACGGTCGTATGTTGGATGCGGGGGACATCTGCGAGGGCAAGGCTGGCGGAGCGGAGCTGGCGAGTGGGGGTGTAGAAGCTGAGTCTGCTGTTCAGGTAGGCTGGTCCGGCGTTGTGTAGTGCTTTGTGTGCGTGGGTGAGGAGCTTGAAGGTGATCCTCTTGTTGATGGGGAGCCAGTGCAGGTCTCTCAGGAGGGGGGTGATGTGGCTGCGGCGGGGGGCGTTGGTGATCAGTCGGGCGGAGGCGTTTTGGATGCGTTGTAGCCGCCGTTGGTGTTTGGCTGGGATTCCTGCGTAGAGTGCGTTGCCGTAGTCCCGTCTGCTGCTGACGAGGGCCTGTGTCACTGTTCTTGTTTCAGTTGGGATCCATTTGTAGATCCGGCGGAGCAAGCGTAGGGTGTTGTAGCAGGAGGAGGAGATGGCGTTGACTTGCTCGGACATGGAGAGGGAGGAGTCGAGGATGAATCCTAGGTTGCGTGCGTGGTCGCCAGGTCTAAATCGGTCCCCCCCTCTTCCTGAGTCAAATAAGGTTGAGGGTCTGGAAGGGCCGTCCCCCGTCAACCACTCCTCAGTGCTAATAAAAATGTCAGGTGCTATATGTATGTTATGATCCAAATAATATGACCCCAGCCTATTCCCTTCTGTTTTGTTCACTGGGCAGTGTGTTTCCCTGGATAACCCTCCTGTCCTCAACAACTTACTTGGGCTATATGGATCCGATGGTAGTCAGTCAATATCTGTTAAACCCGACAGTGCTTCAAAGCGGTTAGGGTGGTGCCATGTGGGGGGCTGAAGAAGGGGGATTCTGCTCTGGAAACGCGGGCAGGGCATAATGCCCCTTTGGTGGGGAGGGTAAAAGAAGCCCAATGGGCGGGCCTGTATGTGCTCCGTATTGGAGTCTCTGTGGTGACATAAGGCAAGTTCCGGCCATCTCCTGTAATTAAAATTCAGGACCACACAATCACCTTCTGTATCTTTTTGAGTTTTCCCCAGCCTACTCACTTGTCTTGCCATTATGATATGCTTACGCCAGTTTACCTGGGGCTGTATTTTACTAGAACACCAATAGGCAGATTTATTAATGAGGCTCTGACAGCTTTCTTGATGACCAGAATGAGGGTGTGGGACCCCTGTCAGGATCACTGTGTAAGGGGTACATTCTGGTGGGAGATCTAAAATAATGTTATCATCCCGCCGAGTTTGCTTGAGGCCCTTCTTGGGCCCTTTCTTGAGCCCTTGGTTCCCGCTATGATCCCTTTCAGTGCTCGGGGAATTAAATTCCCTTTGTGCTCTGTTGGCCGTCCAATCTTGACCATTTGCCTGTGTTTGCAGCACTATCTGAGAGTCTGTACAATTACCCCTATCCCGATGGGGAACTGATATATTAGCCTCTCCGCTTGTAGCGATTAGTCTATCTGTGGCTGACCTCTCACTCTCGGGAGCATTGTGGGTGACGTTTTCCCCCCTCTCTATCTGGCTTTTACCCAAAGAGCCCCTTGCCTTAGGCCCATTTTGCTTCGCCAAGCTCCCTGGTAGTGACAGTAATTGGCCAAGCTGCTCCTCTATGCAGGCCAAATGAGATAAGATAGGCTCCAGTGAATCTGACACTATTTTCCCAAATCGAGCTGCCACCATGTCCACATCAGGCAGGATTTTTGTCTTTGCAGGCCCTCCTCCCCCTCCCCCCTCGAGGTTTTCCTGCAGAGACAGGAAGGTTTTGCTTTGTCCTCTTAACCCTGGGCAATTGACCCAAAGTCCGCTGTTCAGTCCCAATAGGGTCAATGTGCTTCCTTTTTCCCCGGGCTGTGTTTTGGTCCCCCGTGATTGTTGATGTTGCAGTGTCCATGCCTTTTGGCTCTCCACCCGGGAGACCCTGGCTCAGGATAATGACAGTGGGTTAGAGTGCAATTGGGGGTTCCTTTCCGAAAGGGAGAGGACACAGATGTTGTTCGCTTGGGGTCCTCTGCGGATATTGGGGGGACTGATTTGGCAGAATGTGTGTTCATGTCTTCAGCTAGGGGTAATGGGGCCAGCGATAGCCTGTGTTCTGCCAATTCAATTTATTTGTTAAGTGCCCCCACGGCCTTTTGTAGGAAGCCATCTAGTGTGGTGTCTGTGCATTTAGGTGCAGGCGTAGGTTTCTTCTTCCCATCTCCTCACACAGATTCAGCGTTCATATAAGGGTTATTTCCCAGCCATTTCAACCCCACTCCTTACTTCTGTATCTCCGTTGATAGATCCAAGAGATGGGAGCCCTGTAGCCCTCTTAAGCGCCTCCTGGCGCTGACCGCTGGCGTGGGCAGTGTGCGTGCCACAAGTACTGCTGGGGCATGTAGTTTTCCCCTGGACCAGGATTCGAGAATGGCTGCAAGTATCCCCCGGTTGACTCTGACGGCGGTGGCAGAAAGGACAGTTCTGATAAGTAGCAGGAGCTCCCGCTCTGCGGGAGCCCTGTAGCCCTCCTAAGCGCCTCCTGGCGCTGACTGGCGGCGTGGGCGGCGTGCACGCAGCAAGTACTGCTGGGGCATGTAGTTTTCCCCTGGACCGGGATTCGAGAATGGCCACAAGTATCAACCGGTTGACTCTGGCGGTGGTGGCGGCAAGGACAGTTTTGGTGAGCAGCAGGAGCCTCCCTCGTAAGATAAGTATCTTAAGAGTATCGTAAGAGGTGACAGCCAAAATGGCAATTTTATGCCTGGTGTCTTGCAAATGTGTCTCAGAACTGAGAGCCTTAGACATTTCAGTTAGGGTGTTTTCCCCAAATGGGGTATCCTTTAAGCTGAGTAGAAGAACCAAATGTAATTACCAGGGTCATCTCATACCCGGCCTTCCCAGACTCCCCCAAACTGTGTTTGGTGCAGTGCCTCTGAGCTTATGGAGAATTGACCGAAGAGACTCGCCCTCCAGGTGAGAAGCAACTGCTCATTGCACTACAAAACCGTACAGAGCGGTCTCATCCCCGACCATAGCCAGATGGGTACGTTGGGTGATGCAAGAGGTGGGGATCAATACCAAGAAGTTTAGTGCCCACTCAGCAAGAGGGGCAATGGCCTCTCGGAGCGCGTGTGGAAGACCTGATGTGTGCTGCCGATTGGTCCTCAGACTCTACCTTGAAGAGGTTTTATTTTAAGCCGGTGCTAGAAGTAGCTCAGTTGGTGGTTCACAAGCTTTGAACTGGCATAATCTGAGCCTTCGGTCCTGACATAAAATGAAAATTTGCCTACCTGTAATAAAGGTAAATTTCAATTCTGTTAAGAACACTCAGGCGAGGATTGCCCAACCCAATGCCCACTGAAGACGTGGACCCTCCCCATTCTGGTGTAGGGAATTGATTCATGAGTTCACTTAAAATGTGGTGCATGCTTATTTAATGGCTTTGGTCATAGATGTAGTGTGATTTGGTGTTGTTCTGACACTTAACTCGTTCTGATGTGGTTTTCTGACATTGCCTATTTTTTTCAGGAAACAATGGATCCAAACAAGAGGTGTGAAGTCCGACAAAAAATGGTTTGTGCTAAGAAAGAGGAAGAGTAGACAGAGTGGAAGGACTAACTGGGTTCTGGAGTGCAGACAGCGGAGATGGACTTCTGCTAAAACTCTTTATTTACCTGCAGTTCATGGGAAATGTAGTTTTATTGTTGTATTATAGATGGCTGCTGTGAAAAATAAAGCGAAGGAAGACGGCATAATCCTCGCCTCCGTGTCCTTAATAGAATTGAAACTTACCTTTACTACAGCTAGGCAAATTTTCATTCTACTTTAAAAACGCAATAATTCCTGCAGTATGAACAAGAATATCCTCTCCCAAATGAAATAATGCCTCTAGATCAGTATGAATATATAATTTACACTGACGGATATGCTCAGCCTGCCGTAGGAAGTAAACAGCAATACCGTGCTGCATGTGCGATCGTAAAAGGACGTATGCAGGGTGGCATATTTCGTCCTAGCAATACGTAGACGCAGTCTTTAGGAGATTGCTCGGTACAGCCGGCAGAATGAAAAGCCTTTATACTGGCACAAAAAAAAAACGGATCAGGAATTCCCCACACTAATTGTTTGCGATTCATTTTACTGTGTCCCGTCATACAACAAATATCTTCATTAATGGGGCCAGAATGCGTTTAGAGATTCTAAAGGTTGCACAATAAAGCAAAAAATGCTTTGGGAACAAGTGGCAGAACTGAAAAAAGGCTGACCACGGTCTCACTTGATTCACACACTGAGTCATCAGTGTGTTGGTGTGCACGTTGCAGGGAATTCATTGGCTGACGAAGCCGCTTTGGCAACAGGGAGAACTGATGCCGTTGCTGCAATCACTCGTCTAGCACAAGGATAGACTGACAGAGAATGGTAGCTGTCAATGCTACGTGTAACAACAGTTCAGCCTTGCCTAAAGGTTTTCCACTCAAGTACTCCTACAAGTGAGATGCGCAAAACATATTGTGTGCTCAAATTCCTGGAGTGGGGGATAGAGTAATACGAAACATGGATCGCAGATTAGGTTTAATACTAGCTGCACATGAGGTTCTGGGTTTGGCACACTCGGGTATTACTGCAACAGTTTCTTTACTGAAACAATGTTATTGGTGGCCAGGTCTTACCAAGCAGATCAAGGGCTTTGTCCTTAAGTGCGACATCTTTCAACAGATGAAGGGTTCCACCATAGCACATCCTCCACAGACACCATTGCTGTTATCAGACAGACCTCTCACTTGTGTCTATTTGGACCACTGTGGCCCCTTACAATCTGACGGGCTTACAAGTACATCTTGGTGGCAGTGAATTCATGCTCTAGATTCCTGTGGGTTTGACCCCAGTGCTCGGCTGACGCTAAAACTGTTATAAAGGATTTGCGAGTCTTTATAGCGACATACGCCTCTGACACATTGTATTCTGACTGTTGCCCTGCGTTTAGCTCTTGGGCTTACAAAGAAGCCATCGGAAGTTTGGGTGTGGTCTTGCGGGACTACTTTCTGTGTCATTCTGAGGGAAATTCGATTGTGGAGAGGAAAAACCAGGACTTAAAGTAGTCCTTAACAGCAAGGGTATTAGACTCGGTGGTAGTTGGGTCAATCACCTATATGGGGTCTAGAGAGTACTAAATAACATGCCAAGAAATTCCCTAGGAGGCAGTGCTCCATATGAGGCCCTGTTTGGGACTAGAATGTGAGTACTGGACCTCGATCGTGGCAGCACAGTGGCAGATGCAAAAGCATTTGACACCAATGATCGTTTGGCTGTTTTACAGGAAGTCAATGAATTCTGGGCATTACAAAATAACGTCCAAGTGAAAGTGAAAGATGTTCCTGCAAGACCTGCCTGGTTCTCAAAGATCGAGTACCTGGTCAGAGAAAAGATCGTGAACAAAACTAAATTTGTGCCATCTTATAAGAATGCCTGTACCTGTCCTGGCTGTCGAAGGAACAAGAACAGTACTTCTGCCTCTTGCTGGCAAGAAATAAAAGAGATTGGTCTCCATTGATCTGATCAAATCACAATATGTGGCTGATACTGAATAGCAGGCCGCGTAGGCTCCTGGGTAGCCGCTGATCTCCTCTCTCTACCATTCAGGAGGTTCGGACAGAAAGATTAATAACATTTGAAGATTCGACTTTACCAAATTAAGGGGTTACCAACAATGGAATGGAACTCGTGGCTGTTGATATTGAACAGCAACAAAATACAAATGAAACACAGATCTTAATTTGTCCATATACCCATATCTATGTGAATATGTCTCGAAATTAGTCAACATCCAGTTCTACAAAACCTGCTGACTTATCAAAGATAGACCGAACAGCGTCTGGCTGCTTCATCGATTTTGATACCTTTTCTCTGGATCTGAGTGAACCTGAGTCACTGCCAGCTGCTGTTTCCCTCCAAGAAAAAATATATAAACTCTACCTATAGCTGAAAAAGACTTACCTTGTTTCTCCATGGCTACAGGAATGGATTCTGATTGGTCTACTGTACCTAGTCTTATGGATAGGTGTAGTGACTGTCTTTTTCCTGCTCCTGAATAGACACTATCTCCTAGAACGCTCCGCAGTACAACATGTGAACTTGTTCTTGAAACCACATAAAACGTCTTATTGTGAACAAGGAGACCTGTCCTTTGTGAACATTACAGCAGTTCCCGTTCCTGAAGGAATAGTTTGAGATAGGGTTTCATATGCTTTATTTGGTCCCACTGAACTGTTGAAAATACCATATGTATTTAAAATGTCTTTGAATGATATCATCACCTCCGGTACATTCTCTGATGATTGGTACTTTGAAACAGTAAATAGTATGTTGTCTGATTTAGAACTATCTGCTGCATTCTCTAGTAATGAATTGTATGATGATAAATCTGATTTTGACACCATGTATTGTTACCAACACTATGGTTCTCATTTCTTGCACAAAGCAAGTATCCCAGGTAATGTTTTCATTTGCCATCAATGGGAACATTGCCCAACACCACCGAAAGGTAGTTCACAAATGTTTGCACAAATGTTTGCTTATTTTTCTTGTTTTAACACTTCAGACCCGACCTCTTATTATTATAAGGTTGCATCTACATCTGCAAAGAAAAATATGCTCACCAACATGAAACAAATATACTCTGCTTCCTTTATTTCTCAGCTGACTTTACAAGGTTTCGACTTTTGGAGGGACACAATAGACACAAAATCTGTCTGGGGGACTAAAGATTGGCAAGTTCAGGGAACTGAGGCATTATTTAGAGCGTGCCTCATACCACAGCAAATTATCTTCCTGAACGGCACTGTGCAACAGACTTCCTGACTTGGGTTAACCAAGATAAAGGATTTGAACACACCTCGGATTCCCTCACTAACACACTTTGAGAGGTGACAGAATTACACATGGTACATGATGGATCGTACAATTCGTCAGACCTCAATTGGAAAGGATGGTTGGTGTGGCCTATTGACACAAATAGGTGTCAGTTAAGATTCAAAGGTACCACCGAAGGGTTTAGTGTTCGTAGGCCTGACCAATGTTACGTAAAGCGAGAACACTCGGGGATGGTGACTTCTTACAGTGTTGGGAAGTTATGCCTAGAGTGGCTAAAAACCTCAACCCTGTCCCAGGTGAAACAACACTTGTCCTTATTGTCAGATGACATGGATCTTGGAGATTTTTTGTTTCCCCAGAAGCCACGTCCGAAACGCTTCTGATATGCCATTTATAATGAAGTATGTAAACTCTCACAACAGGAGGCTGCTGAGAGATTGTGTTGACAAGGTTAACCTCGAAAAGGCTTTGGCTGTGGTCGACAACGGCATGACCACACTGACTTCCAGGATTTATTCACTTTGCAACATTGTGTCTTCTGCTATCGATATAATAGAACAGGATTTGTATATTTGACAGCATGGGCAATCACAATTGCGGTCCATTCTATTATTGTGCTGGACACTACAATCATTGCTCTCTGGTCACTTGCCCTGGCGGCATATCAACAGTACGTCTCTGTTTTCTGCTCACAATCTAACAACAAGACAGACTAGTAATGGAGGTGTCAATTCCCTAATTGATTTATACAGCCATGTGGTGAGGTGGCGGCCCACTCCCATTCGTAATATCGTGTGGAGGACTGGGTGTGTGGGGGGCTCCCCTAGTGTAAGATCGTAGTACGGTCGGTAGTGGCTGAGGAGTTGACGGTGCCACAGAAATTGACCTGGGGGAGGTCATAGTCGTCAATAAGTCGTCAATAAGTTGTTGGAATGGCCTAAGTTGTCCCTCTTCGAATAGTATTTCTGCTTCGGTGACATCCCTGGATGTCCATTCCCGGAGCATGGCAGGAGTAAAGAATTGGGTGTTTTTAGGCCAGCCCACCAGTGGCAGCAGCGGTGTATACGGGGGTCGGTCTGGTGTCAAGCGGTGTATGTAGGATTGAGGATGCGGTCCCCGTGTTGTGGGTAAAGTATTCTTGAATACTACGTCTCTGCCCGTGCGTGAAGACTGGGTCCGTCAGACAATCTCGTGATAGGCGCCATGTGGGGACAGGGGGATGTGGGGGTCTCCATTGAAGGCTTAAAAGATGTGCATCATGATCGGAGATGACCCTACCTAGGTAATCTGTGTGACATACCTGCGGGAGTAGTGTTGCTGTACATAGGAAACGGTCCAGCCTGACTCGTAGGTTGTGGGGGACGGAGTGGAAGGTGTACATACGCGTTTGAGGGTGGTGTAGTCTCCATGCGTCCGTGAGTGACCAGTGTGCGACCCATATCTTGAATCTCTCTATTTGTCTGTGAGTGGGTGAATGCGGGAGAGGGGCGTAGGAACGGTCCAGTCCTGGGTCCAGAATACTATTATAGTCCCCCCCGAGTATCCAAGGTACGTGTGTGAATTGGGCTAGGGTTTTCGTGAGTCTGTCCCAGAATTTGTCTTGTTCAACGTTCGGGGCATATATGTTTCCCAGTAGGATGGCCTGACCATCCAAAAGTCCCTCCAATAGGGCAAATCTGCCCTCCCCGTCCACCACCCGTCTGAGCTCCCGGAACAGAGTTCCTGGACGAACCCAGATCAGCGCCCCGCGGGCAAATGATGAGTAAGTTGTCGCACATATAAGGCCGCACCACTTTGCGTGCACCCTGCCCGCTTCCGCTACATTAAGGTGGGTTTCCTGTAAGAAAAGGATGGACGCTTTCTGGCGCTTCGCGTAGGCATAGTTCGTGGTACGTTTGCGTGGGGTGTGGAGGCCGCGTGCATTTAGTGTGAGTATGTTAACGTCTGCATTTTTCGCTAACATCGCCATGTGTAGTGTATGTTGTGTGTGGGTTGGGTGAGATGCCCGCCAGAGTGGTCGGTGGATGGTCTCCTAGGGATTCGCTGCGCGTTCGAAGAATAGAGGAGAGATGAACCTGGCCCCTCAAGTGTTCGGCTGTGTCAGTGTGGGGGTCCATGACGAAATGGGACATATATGAACTGGGATACAAACAGCGTGCAAGGGTTTGGGAAACAGTTCCAATGCAAAGGACTCATCGCTCGAGAGACGGTGTGTCCAAACTCCCTCCCGTAACACTGGGGCTGGGAAACCTGCTCTATATGATGGGGGTAGCGACATGCAAATGCGCGGCCGCGCGTCTAACAGGCATGTAGAAGGATCATTGCGCGTCACTTGCAGAGTATCAAACTCTTTGTTCTCAACAGTGGGCACATAATGGACATTACTCATAAGGATACAGTTAGATAGTCTATTGTACTGGGCTGAGTCACGGTGAGGAGGGAAAGGCTTGTCCATCCAGTAGCCCTTCTGCCGTTTGTGGGGTGACTTTGGGGGGCGCCACCGAGCCAGCCCCCGAAGTGGTGTCATCGCTGTCATTTTCGCCTTCCGATGAAAAGATGTGTGGAGGACGATCAATGGATTCCGAACGTTGGGTGGAGCGCAGATCAATTACCGCTTGTAACGCTTCGTGCCTCTCCTTCATGATCTGTTCTAGATCCGGCGAGTCGTGGGTGCCGGACGCCGTATTCAGCTCGGTGTTGCGGAGCTTCATAGGGCGCTTTCTAGCACGGAAAGTTTTGAGAGGTGAGCCACTTTTGGGGTGAGCTTCGGGTGTCCGCGTGCAGTGTTGGTCCGCCCAGTCATGTGCCGCCTCTTTGGTCGTGAAGAAAATGGAGGAGCCCTTGTGGAGGATCTTGAGGCGAGCCGGAAAGAGTAAGGCATATTGAATGTTGTTTTCACGCAATCTCCGTTTCACGTCTAGGAAGGATGATCTTTGTTGCTGCACCGCTCGGGCATAGTCCGGAAAGATCATTATCTGTTTGTTCTCTATCGGGAGCGGCGCCACTTGCCGCACCGCCCGGAGTACTGCGTTGCGATCCCGGAAGTGGAGGAATTTAGCGAGTAGTGGTCTGGGGACTGACCCAGGTATGGGTTTTCGGGCAGGCACCCTATGGGCTCGTTCAATTGAAAAAAACGCTGTTCGGTCTGCTGCTGGGGTGAAGGATTTGAGCCATGTGTCCATATAGTCTATGGGGTTTGCCCCCTTGATGCCCTCCGGCAGTCCCAGCACTCTGATGTTGCAGCGTCTCGAGCAGCCCTCTAAGTCCTGTGCTGGTTCCTCCACCGCAGATAAGCGAGTGAGAATTCCTTGGGGTGTCGTCTGGTGTTCTTTTAGTGTAGGCTGTATTTCCTCCAATGTCCGTTCCTCCGTCCTCACCCGATCAGCAAGTTTACGGTGATCGTCTCGGAGAAGATTGACCTCCGTCGTCAGCGTACCGAGTCGTTCTTCCATCGATATTCGGGACAGTTCAATGGCGGCAAGGACTTTGTCCAATTTGTCTGAGATTGAGAGGTCTGATGAGGGCGCAGTAGTAGAGGACCATGTGGAGGTTTTCGGCATATTTTCCGGGGCAGTTTCCGGTACGGCATTGTGTTGCGTAGGCCTTGGTTTCCCCATCTTCGTCTTGTGTGGGAGAGGAGGGCCGCCACCACCGGACGGGACCTGCAGGTCCCTGAAGGTGCAGTGCTTCAGTGGATGCGATAAGCAGGGGCTCTGTGTTGTCAGCGAATGGCGTGGGCACGTCCCCGCAAAGAGGCAGTCCTTAAAGTATGCTGGTTCCCACTTCCCGCCAGGGAGCCCAAGCAGGGAGCGGTGCGAGACGATCCAGGTGCGGGGAGTGCTTTCGCCAGGGATTGAGGACAGCGGGTGATGTGCTCTGGTCGTTAGGCCACCCTCTCGAGACGCGCTCTCTCAGTGGTACCAGTGAAGCAGATACACAGCGTAGGTTCACCGATGGCACTCTAGTGGACGGATGGTGTGCCTCAAGCAGACCCAGGGACCTTGGTCGCCACCTCCGCACAGCCTGGGCCCTCGTGAAGGACTTGCGGTAGAGCCAGGTGTCACATGGGCAGCCACGTTGGGGTCAGGCAAAGGATGTTTTTGGCCGGTGATGGGGTCTGAAATCGCAGCGCCCCCCCAACAGTTGTAGTTGCTCCCGCTCCCCCACTATGTGCCGATCACACTGGGTACCTTAAGCGTTCCGTGTGAAGTCACAGCCTACCGGGTGGCGACTCCCTCCAGTGGTGTAATCCGCCGCGTCGGTCCGCCCTGGCCCCCGGTGTCGCCCAAGTCCCGGGAGGGGACCCAAGGGCGCTCCGCTGTGTCTCCTTCTGGGGGCCCACCGCCTCGGTGTGTGTGGAATCAAAGCCCCCGCTGTGGGTAGTCAGTGCACTCAGGCGGCCATGCGGAGGTCAGGCAATGTCCCACGCGCCTGCCCGAGAAGGCCCGGGTCCTCCGCCGATGCTTGACGCTGCCCTGCAGCCCCCCCAAACGCAAACCGCAGCGGGCACCTCAGATATCCAGTAAGGGGGGGCCCTCCGAGTCCGCTCCAAATCCTCACCGGGCACCCGATGCGCCGGATGGTGAGCGCCGCAAGGTGCCGGTCCCCGCCCGCTCCACAGTCCTCCACCGAATCACCAGAGGCCCGAGGTGTCCGTACGCCGCGCTAGTCGGGCACGATGCGCCCACATCGCCACACCGCCGTCAGGCTGTTCAAAGGGTCGCCGGCGCCATCTTGAAAGGCGGGTCGCGGCGCAGGAGGTTCCGTGTACTGTGGTCCCGCCCGGGAGCTGCGGCTGTGAGCGTCTTCAGGTCCCCGCACCCATCGCACCCTCAGCAGAGCAGGTTCCGACGGATCTGGAGCCGTTCACCAGCCTCAGTGACGCTCTATGATTAGTATTAGAGGCGCCCGAGCCCGGAGCCTCAGCAGTGCACGTCCGCCATCGTGGCGTTCGTAGCCACGCCCCTGCTCCTTGGTAAGGTAGTGGGGCTTATAGTGGCACTGTGAGCTAGCTGGTGTACAGGCTAACACATCTTTTGTGAGTGTCTGGAATCAGTCCGGACACCAATTGCTTAGTTTAAGTTGTCTAAACGTGCAGATCCTATATAGATTTGTAGGACCTACATGACCATCCCAACCAGATACTCTGTTGATATTCTACTTAACAAAACTATTGTCAATAAGTATGTATTTAGGGACACGTCTCTGAAACAAAAAGCCATACATGAAGCCAAAGTGAAATTTGAGGAACGATACAAGATTGGCAAGAATAAATGGTTCTTCCAGAAGCTGAGATACTAAACTGGTGACAGGGGAGCATTGGGACTCTGAGCCCTGAATAATCTCAAATAGTTATCTTTCACTGCAGATCTGGATGTTATGTTAGCACCAGGAATTGAGTATGTTAATTCATGTAGTAAGCAGCCTAGTGTTCCCGATTTCTTGAACTTCTACTGACCTGTCTTTCACTGTTTCCTTCCCCCAAGCATTGAGCTCTGCCTGTGTTTGCCCTGAATCCTGAAACTTAAACCATGATTTTAGGTTTTCCTCATAGCAAATGTAACTGAACCTTAACTAACGTTTTGAAACATATACATAATTCCATACACATAAATTCCATTACAGATACAATTACAGAGAATATCTTGCTTTGTTGAGCATCACCTGCAGCCATTAGCAAGGAACTGTCATCATTTTTTAAATAAAAGCAGTCACTTCCATCAGACTATTGAAAAAATAAAATAAGCCTCTAAGTTTGATTAAGACTGCATTCTGGGTACATTTGGAAATTTCCATTTAAATACACCTGTTAGATCTGGTCTCTTTGGCGTGGTTTGTCCTGACTATTTGCCTTCAGATATCCATTTTTACTATTTTTGCTGAGTTTGTTTTTGCTGGCTTTAGGAATCTGGGCACTTTAGCATTAAATAGTAGTGGTAAAGTGGATTTGCTCTATAATTAAAACATGGTAACATTGGCTTATCCACAATTGGCATATTTAATTTAATTATAGGTCCCTAGTAAAGTGCATTACCTGTGCCCATGGCCTGTAAATTAAATGCTACTAGTGGGCCTGCAGCACTGATTGTGCCACCCACTTAAGTAGCCCTTTAAGCATGCCTCAGGCCTGCCTTTGTGTGCAGTTTTAAACTTGTTGACTTGGCAAGTTAACCCTCTTGCCAGGCCCAGACCATTGGTTTTTATTACACATAAGTCACACCTCAAGTAGGCCCTGGATAGCCCATGGGCAGGGTGCGGTGTATTGAAAAAGTAGGACATGTACTTTTTAAGTTGTACATCTTGGTAGTGAAACACTCTTAAATTGGCTTTTCACTACTGCAAGGCCTGTATCTTCCATAGGCTATCACTGGGATTGCCTTATTACGTTTTATATGCAAGTTTCAATTGGGAAGAGATGTGAGCCCCAAATTTGGTGTCACTGGAATCATAATTTAAAAACTCAACTTATGCTGGTTAGATTTTAAATAGCAATTCTGAAAATGGCACTCTTAGAAAGTTGTCATTTTCTTGCTTTAACCATTTGGTTCCTTCTTCCTGTCTCAGAATACATGTCTAGGGTGGGTGACAGCTGGCTTTGTCCATTCCCCCTAGACAGCCACACACAAAGGGAGCTCAGGTGTGACTGATGTCTCATCCACATCCTGATGGGCTATACTGGGCAGGATGGAAGGGAGGAGCTGACACACCTGAAAAGGCAGTGTCTTGTCCCCACACTAAGGGCTGCATACCCCCTGTAGTGAGTCTGGAGGACGGGCAGGAAAGGCAGAGACTTGTGCACTTCAAAGGGATCTCTTTGAAGTCTCTCCCACTTCAAAGACCCAACTTGGTATAAGTAAAGGATCTCTGACGCCACAGACTCAGAGCACTTCTGGAACTGAGGACATTCTACCAGGACAAATGACTGCTGTGGTGTTGGAGGGACTGTTACTCTGTTGGAGTCCTTTGTTGTGCTGAGCTGTTGCCTGCTGCCCCTTTGTCTGGGAGTGAGAAGGACTGGACCTGTATCTCTACATCCCAGAACGTAAATTTCTTCAAGGGATTTTTGGTGTGGCCTCCTATTATAAAGTCTCAGGGATATCAATGACTTTTCTTCAACTTACAAACAGCACCTGGACTTTGCTTTCTGCAAGTATTCCTCTGCCAAGTGGTGCCAACCTAGTCCTGGGCCCTTGAAAGTGAGTAGAAAGGGCTGCATCTGTTAGAACCCATGCATCGACACTGTTGAGATGATCAGAACCAAAGAATCATGACTGTTGCATGAGCCAGATTAGCACATCACACTTGGAACTGCCTCCGGGACTGCTGCTTCAGAACCAAATCATTACTGCCACTGCCTAGAGAAGATAGACGCATCAACTCTACAGCGTGGATAAACACTGCACATCGCATTTGGAACCCCACACTTCAGACCTGGAGTATCATTCACGGAATCAACACATCACCACAGTTGCATGGAGAAATCCAACGCATCACGCCAACTGCGTGGGGATCAACGACGCATCGCTCGGCTGCACCCTGCATCTCATTGTTTGTGACCAGGATCAAGGTAGTTTTGTTCATGTATCCTGTATTTGGCCCGTGCTCCATCGGTCGGACTGAACTCTTGACTTTGTCCCAGTACAGCATAACTCTTTAAGCGCTTGCTGCTTCTAAGTGCTATCTTTGAATGTAATCTTTTAAAATTCACATCTCGACTTCTACTGATTGGATTTTTATTGCTCTGGACTTGTTTTATTTATAAAACTATTCTCTAGTCTGAATTGGTGTGGAGTCTTTGTGGTGTTTTGACTGTGTTACTGTTTGATTTGTTGCACAAATACTTTACACATTGCCTCTTAAGTTAAGCTTGACTGCTCTGTGCCAAGTTACCAAAGAGCAAGCACAGGTTAATTCAGGGTGTGTTGTGACTTAACCTGACTAAGATTGTGTATAAGAAGCTATTAACAAATGCTGTATTAATAAACCTTCGGTCAAAGTGCTTTACAACTTAGCAAGACACATTTGTTATATCAAACAACTTTAGCGAAGGACCAAAATATCATATTAAAAATATTGATTGCGATGTATATTGTGTCTAAAATATTGTGACTACCAAAATATTGTGGTACAGAGACTATATATGGTAATTATATCATTTTTGGTATATAATATAATTTTAAAGATTATCTTTGTATTTGATAATGTTTACTTGAATATAGTTGTCATAAATATCTATTTTTATCAATTTGATATATATTAGTATATTGATTTTAACACCTAGTATTGTTAGTTTAATTGTTGTAAAGTTTTTTAAGTGTAGTTTGTAATTTTAAATGCGTAAATGTTTTTA
The DNA here is from genome assembly GCF_964204655.1 of Triturus cristatus. NCBI lineage: Eukaryota > Metazoa > Chordata > Amphibia > Caudata > Salamandridae > Triturus > Triturus cristatus. Next base: position 1,009,540,438 of record NC_140587.1, on the reverse strand, counting down.
AATTTAATTAGCAATTTAAAACGTAATAATGGATTTGTAGGGGAATAGGGTACAACGTTAAGTAAATCATAATTACTTTAATTTTAATTTTCTAGCATTAATAAATAATACACTGCTTACTAATTATGTAATTTGTTTAATTGTTTTTGTTAAAACTATTTTTGTTTGTATTTTTTATTTTTTTTACATTTATATTAATAATTTATATATAAGTTGCAAGTTGTTGGGTTTGCATGGGAACAAGTTGGGAAGTTAAATTATAATTATTTAATTTATATGCTAGTTAATTTTATATTGTTAATTACATCTTTACATGGTTAATCATTTTTACTTGATTGTTGTAGATTTGTTATTTTATTCATTTAAGTGTGATTTATATATTACGTATTTTAATTTTTATTATTTGTTTACTAATTTTTATTTAGTATCAGCTTTTTGGGGTTGTAGCGGTGAGACATCATTGAAAATATATTTTTTGATATCTTTTTTTTATTCATAAGTAATTATGTATATTTTTAAGTGTTTCTTTAATATTTAAATTATTTTATTTAATAATGTATTGTTACATGTTTTTGTTGTATTTGTAAAATGTATTGATTAAAAAAATTGTAGTTGTATATATTTTTTACAAAAATGTTTTATTTTATTTACTTTTTATTAATTATATTACTTTAATCAATATTTTCAATATTTTAAATTGTCAAAATAATATGTTATCATGTGTATATATATATATCAGAAAGAGAGAAAATGCTTAAGCCAAGTTTACGTCACACACAGCGTTTTATTCCACACTTCATTTCCTGACACGTTTCGACCAACCCCCTCCATGCAGCCAAGCCCACGCTGCACAACGCCTTTGGCCGTGTGCAGTGGAGGGTTATACACAAGGCCTACCCTGCGGCCTACCCCTTAGAGGCAGCCAACCCCATACAGCACACAGCTTTTGGCCATATGCAGCGGAGAGTTGACCACAAGGCCTGGCCTAGGGAGCCCAGGGCCATTTTCTTAATGAGGAGGGGGGCCATGTGGTCCCTCTCCCTAAACGTATTATGGCGACTCCATCCCTCAGGACCATATATATTTTAAAGGGGAGGCGGGCAACGTGGCCACTTTCCTCAGCCTCCTTAAGCCCTGTGGACTCCATTCCCCAGGGCTATATTTTTTAAAGGAGAGGGGCCACGTGGCCCTCCTCCATGACCCTTATTAGGCCCTCTAAACCCCATGACCCAGGGCCACTTTTTCAATTAATGGGTAGGGGGCCACAAGCCCCCTCCCTGAGCCATATGAAGCCCCCTGGCCCCAACTCCCAGGGCCACTATTAATATTAAAGGGGAGGGGGCCACATGGCACCTCTCCCCAAGCCTTGTAAGGCCCCGGGGACGCCATCCCCCAGGGCCAGTATTAAAATGAAAGGGTAGAGGTGACACGGTCCCCCTTCCTGAGCATTGCTAAACCCCGGGGACCCCATAACCCATGGCTACTAAATAAAATTGAGAGGCAAGCGGCCCTACTCACTGGGTCAATTTCAGCTCTGGGGACTGCATCCCCCGGGGCCCTGTAATATATTTAAGGGGGAGGGGTCATGCAAGCCCCCTCACCAGGAACATTTTGGCCTGCAGGGACCCCAACCTTTGGGGCCCAGCACTGTATTCAAGGGGAAGGAGACCAATTGGCCCCCCTCCCAGGGCTGGTTTCTGCCCCCGGGACCCCATCCTCTGGGGCTTGGCCATCAAAGGGTGGATGCCCTGGTCCCCACCCAGGGCAGCCACTATACTATCGTTCGGGGTCATGGAGGAGCCCTAAGGCCCCCTCAGCCCCAGTTGGCTTCCTGCATCCATCAGAAACCTGCATTGCTCCCGCAGGTAGCAGCTAATAATGCTGCTGCCTATGGGGGAGCAAGATTACGATCTGGTTCCCAAAACAGATCTAAAGTCCTCTCCCAGGTCGGACATGGTGCTTGCTCCCGCTTGATGGGAGATTTGATATTGCTCCAGGCAAATGAGAGCAAACAAAGGTTTCCCCTCCCCGCATGAGTGCAGGCAGGCAAACCACTTTGTCCTGGGGTGGGCACCCAGGGACAAAACCTATGAGTCTGCTCTGGGGGATGGGGTCCACCTGGTCATTAATGGCTCAGGGAGTGGGGCCATGCAGCCCCCCTCTGCGCATGTGGCCAGTGAATAGGGTCCCCGGGGCTGAAATTGACCAAGTGAGGTGGGCCCTTTCCCTTTAAAAATACACCCAGGCCCTCTTTACAATAAGGCCTGCCCGGTTGGGTTCCCATGGGTTGAAAACGGCCCGGGGAGAGGGACCGCATGCCCCCATAAATATGTTGCCAGACCTCGGGGGATGGGGTCCTCCAGGCTGAAATTGGTCCAGTGAGTAAGGTCGCTTGCCTCTCCCCTTAATTTGAATTAGTTACCCTAGGGGATAGGGTCGCCGGGGCTGAATACGGTCCAGGGAGAGGGGCGCCCCATGCCCCCTCCCACTTCACAATGCAGCTGGGCCCCAGTGAATGGTGTTCTGGCATCAAACATTTACCAGGGAGGTGTGCTGCCTGTTTTCCTCCCTCAAAAAATAGCACCAGGCCCTGGGGGATGGGATCCTTGGGACTAAAATCGGCTTGGGGATGAAGGCATGTGCTCTCTCTCTCCCACAAAATATAAATATTTGTTCTCCCTTGGACCTGGCCCACCAAGGGAACTGAAAAAAACCGCAGGAGACATCACTTGTTTTTTTAAAACATTTTGCAGTGGATTCGCAGATCCTCTGATAATTCACGACAAAAAAAAAAAAAAATCCTAGCCTTCCACCTTTTGGTTGTTTTTTTTACTCTGGACCAAGTCCTAAGATGGCTGCCATCACTTTCTAGTTGAGATGGTGGCAGCCACTCAGATCTCAGATTGAGATCTGCCGGGATCGGCATAGCCTATGCAGAGTCTCTGCGTCCCTAGATATGGAAAGTTTGGGTTATTTGGTGTAAATACGTTCAGCGGTTTAGGCTGTAAAATGGAAAACTGAATTGGGAAAACTTATTTTGGGACCCCCCCTTTTTTCTCAACCCCCGCTTGTCATTTGAGATGTCAGTGAGGTCATCAGTGATGTCACTGACCATGTGATGAGTGATGTAATATGTGACATAATCAGCAGTGCATTGCAGGGGCACGAGTTGTAGTTAGCTGAACTAACTATAACAGCCTAATTTCTTTCGTTTTGTATGAGTGAAATGTCCAACTAACTATAACGTCCCTGAAACCTGTGGCTTTTTCAGTGAATTTCTAAGTTTTTTTTAATGCTAATCCCTAACTAGAACATCCCTGAAACCTCTGTTTTTTTCAGTAAATTTCTAAGTTTTTTTAAATGCTAATCCCTAACTATAACGTCCCTGAAACCTGTGTTTTTTCAGTGAATTTCTAAGGTTTTTTAAATGCTAATTTCAAACTACGCCCAAAATAGGTAGAACATGTAAAGAGAGAGGAAGAAAGGCGCAGAAAGAAGCAAGAGAAGTGCAGAAAGAGGAAATAGCGGTGCAGACAGACATCCTTGGGGGCCAGCTATCCCTCCTATTACCTCCAGTAAACCCCACACAGCAGGATTGCTAAGTTCTCATAGCAGGCCACGCCTCCTTTGTCTACCACTCTGCAAACACACTCCCTGGCGAGCTCTTGGATGGCGATTTAAGTCCCCTTTGCTGCTGGGGGTCCTTAGGGGCCAACTAGCCTACCTGTTACATCCAGTAAGCCCCACACAGTGGGATTGTTGAGAGGTGGTAGCAGGCCACATCCCCTTTCTCCACCACTCTGCAAACGCACCTCCTGCCATGCTCTGGGTTTGGGGATGAAGTCCCCTTACCTCCTGAGGGTCCCTGGGGGCCAACTAGCCCTCCTGTTACCTCCGGTAAGCCCCACACAGCTTGATTGGTCAGAGGCCAGCCCCCTTTTTACACCATCTTGCAAACGCGCCTCCTGGCGCACTGCTGATTGGGGTATGAAGTCCACTTTAGTCCTGAAGTCCTTAGGACACGAGGACCTCATCACCCCACCAGCAGTACGCCAAATGGCGCATTTGCAGAGTGGTGTAAAAAGGGGTGTGGCCTCTAACCACCTTTCAGCAATCGAGGACTCAATCCCCAACCCAAAATGCACCAGGAGGCACGTCTGCGGAGTGGTGGGGGGAGGGGGCGTGTCCTCCGGCGAGATGCCGGCTGCTCTTTTATTAAATCTTTTTTTTAGAAGGGGGCTGTGTGGCCCCCCCCTTCTCTTAAAATATAACGACCCCTGCATTTTAATCAACAGTTGCCCGGGTAGGTGGTGGTCCCTGGGGCAGAAGGGGGGGGCTTGAGCCACCCTTACCTTGTTTTTTAAAGTAGCCCTGGGAAGGTGGCGGTCCCGGGGCTGTGGGGGACCATGTGGCCCCTGCATTTAAATCTTGTAGCCCCAAAGAGGTGGGGATCCCGGGGCTTGGGGGGGCCAGTGAGGCCCCCCACCCAAAATATTTTAAAGCCCCGGGGAAGTGGCGGTCCCTGGGGCTGCGGTGGCCTTGCTACATAATTAGCTATTGCCCCCCGGACCTGGCCCACCCGGGGGCTTAAAGAAAATTAAGAGCGGGAGCCCGCGCTTCGTTTAAAAAAAAAGAAAAATCCTAGATTTGCGTATCCTGCCAATTTTTAAAAAAATTTGTACTGCTTTTTTGGGCCCTCGTGGTCCCGGGGGACCTTTGAGCAGCCCTAGGGGGGTCAGGGTGTTCCTACCCTGCCCTCTATTCTTTTTTTAATCATTTTATTCCCTTTCTTCTTGTGACTCGGTTTTACCGCATCACAAGATGGCTACCAAAAGTTCTTGTTTTGGAGTGTTGATAGCCAATCAAAATGAAGCTTGTCATCGGGAGGGTTCGCGAATCCTCCGCTGTCACCAGATATCGATATTTTTTATTATTACATTTCTCAGGAACTACTGAACGGATTTACACCATTTAAAGTGAAGAGTGCACTCTGGAACAACAGCTACCTCTCTGCCAAATTTGGTGTAATTCCGTTCCACAGTTCAGGCTGTAGCCGTGACAAATGTTCCCATTGAATTTAACATGGAGAAAACGTGTTTTGGGTCCCCTCCTTTTTCTCGGCCCCCGCTTTATGAATCACCTCGAAACTTTCAAGTACTTACTGGTGACTACCAGTAGGTAAAATATATATATATATATATATATATATATTACCTACTGGCGGTCGCCAGTAGGTAGTTATAGTTAGGACCCTCTTTCCATAGGAAAACCGTAACATTCTATTTGGAATAACTTTGGCGCCGGTCGACGAATCCTCGCGAAATTTTCAAAACTAATGGGGCGCTACGCTCCACTCCTACCCTGAAAGTCTCGGGGGGATTCGTCAAGCGGGGGCTGAGATAAAAGGGGGGTCCCAAAACACGTTTTTCCCATGCATTTTTCCATAGGACCTTTAGTCCGAGCTACAGCCCGAACGGCTGAACTGAATTACTTGAAATTTGGCAGAGAGGTAGTCCTCAGGTCAAGGAAGTGCCTTTTGTAGGTTTGGTGTAAATCTGTTCAGTAGATTCTGAGAAAATAGCCTTTAAATCAATATATATATCTGAGCCAGCGTACGGTGCGCTTACGGTGCGCTTACCGTATGCGTACGGTGGCGTGCGCGATTCTGATTGGCCCTTAGATCTTAGTAAACATTCGAATCGGTCGAAACCAGGAAGCGGCGGCCGCCATTTTCTCTCTCGCACTCTGACAGGGGGTTGAAAAACAAAGTGCAAATCATGTAAAGGGGCTGTTTACACAGCTCCCAAGCACCTAGCCATGTCGAGGGAGTCCCCAACGATCCCCCAAGTGAAAAAAGGCAATTTAAATTTTTTCGAAAATTTCGCCGATTACGCTTACCGTACGCGTACGGTAAGAAATAATAAAAAAAATAAAAAAATATCCACATTCTCCCCACCCCGTGTGCCAAAGGTGCCCGAAGGGCACCTTTTGTGCATGGCTCATCAGAGATAAACAAAACATATATTTTACCTGTCACAACGATGCTCATCATATGACCTCCATTTGCGCACGGTGCGCGAAGCGCATCGTGCGTCCATGGCCCATCTAGCGTAACGTTCGCGCACCGCGTGCTCACTGTGCGCGCACGGTGCGCGAAGCGCACCGTGCGCGCACGGAACGAACTGCGTTAAGTGGGCGCGCACGCCACAAATGGCGTAAAGTAACTTAGCATTTAAAAAAACGTACAAATTCACTGAAAAAACCATAGGTTTCACACACGTTATAGTTAGGAATTAGCATTTAAAAAACCTTGCAAATTCACTGAAAAAACCATAGGTTTCACACATGTTATAGTTAGCTGTACATTTCACTCGTAAAAAACCAATGAAATTCCCCCGTTATAGTTAGTGCAGGCAACTATAACTCACGCGACCGCAATCCTCTGCTGATGCTAATACTGTATTTAGACACTTATTTGCCCATGTCTTCTTCCATTAAATTTTAGCTATACATATATTACAAATATTTTTTTTTCATAAAGACACATATGTCATCAGCAGAAGATTGCGGTCTCGTGAGTTATAGTTGCCTGCACTAACTATAACGGGGGAATTTCATTGGTTTTTTACGAGTGAAATGTACAGCTAACTATAACATGTGTGAAACCTATGGTTTTTTCAGTGAATTTGTATATATATATATATATATATATCAAAGCTCAATTTCCTCCTCCTCCTTACTGAAGAAATACCGCACTCAGGGGGGACATTGAAAGTTGTTGTTTATTCAACGGTAACGGCAAATGGCGAACAAACGCGTTTCGGCGTAGGCCTTCTTCGGTGTTCATGACACATCTAAGGAGGCATGTTTAAGAAGCTGTCATAGTGCTTCAAAATAAAGAAAGGACCAACATTTCAAACATAATTAACAGTGCCATTTTGGAGTGGTGGTTTCTCGTATTGATTTCATTATTAAGCCGTGTATCGGCATAGTCCTCTGTTGCCACCATCAATTGATAAAACTTGCAGTCAAATGATAATATTATCATATTGCGCAATCCTTAATTAACGCACATTGATCATTATAACATCCATAGATTTAACATAATTGCAATGTTAATGTTTGATTTCTATTATTAATAGAGCCGTGAATCGGCTTACTCTGTTATACATTATAACAAGTTTTATCCACTAGTCCTCGGCACTCTCGTATTACACAATTCATAAATCTAGCCGTGTATCGGCTTTCGTCCCTTCATTTAGCACTAGTATCAACACACTTCGCATTTTTAGAAATACCGACATAGACTCATTAATACCGGATTACAAAAATATATCGGAATACATAAGAAAACAGCGCATGAATAGATTGCCAGATGAATGTGAGCAAAGCACCGAACTGGAAAGCACGGTCAGATCAATGAACATTAGAACTAAAGTGGTATGTTTTACTGGCCTATGTGGACCGCTAGTTCCTCCCCACTGTTCAGTCCCCGCGGATACTTAGTCTGTAAATCTATAATAAATCTTGACTCTAGTCTTCTCAATTTGCGTATTCTGTTGCCCCCTCTTGCACTTACAGGAACATGATCTAGGCCAAAGTATTGTATTAGATTTCTATTGCTTTGATGGCATTCTGCAAAGTGGCGCGCCACTGGATATGCCGCGTCCGCTTTATCTATGGCTCTTAGGTGTTCTAGGATCCTGACTTTTAATTGATGTATAGTGCTGCCTATATAACACAACCCACAGGGACACACTAAACAGTAAACTGCAAAAGGAGTGCTGCAAGTTAAAAATGTATTTATTGTTCTTGTTATTGTGGTGTCTGGTATGTTGTAAGACAGGACTCTTCTACTAGTGGAGCAAGCTTTGCATCTTTTACATGGAAAAAATCCTTTCATTTCTTTTAGAGTATTGCTACGTTCTGGAATTTATCTTCGCTAATGACACTATCTGTTTTTAAAATATGCCAGTTTTTCTTCAGCATACGCTTCAAATAGTTGGCCTCTGAGGAATACTGGGTAACCATCCGGAATTTACCCTTATCTTCATTGTCATTTTGTACAGGTTTCTCCAACAGGAGTCTTTCCCTTGGGATCTTTCTAACCTTCTGTAAGGTTTTTTCCAAAATCTGAGGTTTATATCCTCTCACAGTGAACCTATCTATGCATTCTGAAGCCGCCGCCTCAATCTTTTTCCATGGTGCTATTTCTCTATACAATAAATAGGTCATCGATATATCGATGCCATTCCACAACTCTACCACTGTTCAGTCCTGTGTAGGTTTTGGGCACCTGCTCCTCCCACCAGCCTACGAATAAATTCGCATAGCTGGGAGCGAAGCAAGTGTCCATCGCCGTACCTGATGTTTGTCTGTAATATTGATTTTCAAATAAAAAGATATTATTTTTTAGACAGAACTCCAAGAATTCAGTTAGCATTTGGTTATGCTCCGCATAGCGCAGTTGGCGTCTCTCAAGGTAACACTGTATGGCTTTTATACCATGTTCATGCTCTATACACGTATACAGGCTGGTGATGTCCAATACCATCAGTAAGTAGGATGAGCCCCACTTCATATCAGATACTTTATTTAAAAAGTCCTTAGTGTCTTTGACGTACGACTTTAGTTGAATTACAAAGAAAAACAAGAAGTAGTTGATGAACATCGATAAATGTTCTGTCAGACTGTTCAGAGAGGACACAATGGGTCTGCCAGGAGGATTCACATTGTCCTTGTATAATTTGGGAATGTGATAGAAGGTGGGTGTTGTTGGATTGTTACTACGGAGGAACATGTGTTCTTCTGTCCCTAACATGGATTTCTCATACCATTTTTTAATTAGTTCATCATACTTCTTGATGCTCTGTAGGTATGCCTCGTTTGTTGTTCTTTCATAGTATTTCTGATCTGAAAGCTGTCGTAGTGCTTCTTTTCGATAGTTTTCCCTGGTCTGTAGTACTACGTTCCCACCTTTATCAGAAGGTTTAATTATAGTTGACGTGTCCTTCATTAGATCTTGTAACGCCTTTTGCTGCCCGATCGTTATATTGTTTTTGTTTTGGTGTATGTTGTTACTTGATCTGAATTTCAAAAGGTCTTTTACCATAGCCTCCAGAATGTGAATGTGTGCAGCGCTGTCTCTGTTGTTGTACAACATGCTGCATCAGTTGGTCACTAACTACATGAGTGTGTATATTAGTTATTGATTAGTTAGGTGAATATTTGTATGGGACACTGAGTTTGTGTATGGTTGGATGGGCTGTGTGTAACTCTATGCATAGATGTGTGAATGGTTGATTGACTAGGTGTATAGGTTTAAGAGTGCATGTGGAAACAGTTGTTTGGGTGACTGAGTGTATTTATTTTTGTGTTGGTGAGCGAATATATGTTTTAGTTGTACATCTTCAACAAAGTAAAAAAATAAAAGGCATTGTATGTGAGAGTTGGTGTATATAAATAAGTATGTGTAAGAGTCAGTGATTATGAGAGTATATGAATGAGTGTATAATTGTAATGGTGATTTCTTAACATATTAACTATGAGTTACTATGTGTTTGAATAAATGAGGTGCTGTTGAATAATTGTGTAAGTGAGTAAATGTAAGTGTGATAAAAAATTTTCATGAGTGAGTAGGATGACTGCATAACCGACTAAGATGACTGCTGATGTGTCAATGTCTATATATGTGTATAAGTACATTTGATAGTGTTCTATTAATTAGTGACTGCATGTATAAATGATTCTGTTGTTGAATGGGTAGTTGTGTGTAGACTTAGGAATCAGTGAGTGGGTATGTAGTAACTGGGATTGGTGTGTCAATGGTTTCAAATATGTATTTTACAGTGAGTGATGAAAGGTTATACTAGTGTATGATGAGGTGTATCAGATTGTCACGCGGATGATGTCATCAGTGACGTCATTTGAGATGTCATCAGTGATGTGATCAGTGATGTCACTGACCATGTCATGAATGATGCAATATGTGACATCATCAGCAGTGCATTGCGGGCGCGCGAGTTATAGTTAGCAGAACTAACTATAACGGAGGAATTTCTATGGTTTTGTATGAGTGAAATGGCCAGCTAACTATAACACCCCTGAAACCTATGTTTTTTTCTGTGAATTTCTAAGGTTTTTTAAATGCTAATTTCTAACTATAACGTCTCTGAAATCTATGGTTTTTTCAGTGAATTTCAAAGCTTTTTTAAATGCTAATTTCTAACTATAACGTCTCTGAAACCTATGTTTTTTTCAGTGAATTTCAAAGGTTTTTTAAATACTAATTTTTAAGTGTGATAGTAGTTATACCTATTTTTTTTACTGATTTTCTACAGTTTAACTGTTTATTTATAAATATTTTATTCATTAAATAACATTATATATTTTTCTGAAAATTGCAAAAAAATTAACAAAAATTCAAACGGATATATTGATTAATTTTCTTGTTTTCATTTTTTATTTTAATATATTTATATTTTCTTTAAAAAAAGTCCAATTTTTTTTCGGAGTCGCGCTCTCAAAGCGTACACATCACGGTGGATGCACACATTCTACCTGCCATTTTAGAAAACTCGTGAAGGATCCGCGTACGGTGTGTGACGGCTGCATGTTTTTCAGTTACATTATATACATTTAATATTACGTGATGTACGAGATTGGTATGCAACCAGTCCGCGACTCCTGCTCCCGAGCATTCGCGAGACATGCGCATTACGGTACGAGATGCTTGCGCGGTTGCGGGTCCCGCGTGACGTCATATACATGCTGGGGCGCGCTGAGTGTATGTTCCAAAATGATATGTATGTGTCTTTAATATACATAGTAGGTCAAGGGATTATCTAAGATATTCATAAAAATAATATATTTGTACTTATAATAAACGTATATTATTTTTAAATATATTTTCGCGAAGTCGGGTGCGTGCATCGTGAGTGCAGAAAACCAGGTCAGCAGAGCTGCTGTAGAGCCAGAAAAACCAGGTCAGCAGAGCCGTTGTAGAGCCACAGAACCAGGTCAGCAGAGCTGCTCTAGAACCAGAGACCCAGGTCAGCAGAGCTGCTCTAGAGCCAGAGATCCAGGTCAGTAGAGCTGCTCTAAAGGCCAAAAACCAGGTCAGCAGCTCTGCTGTAGAGCCAGAGAAACCAGGTCAGCAGAGCTGCTTTAGAGGGAGAGAACCAGGTCAGCAGAGCTGCTCTAGAAGCAGAGAACCAGGTCAGCAGAACTGCTTTAGAGCCAGAGAACCAGGTCAGCGTAGCTCTTTAGAGGGAGAGAACCAGGTCAGCAGAGCTGCTTTAGAGCCAGAGAACCAGGTCAGCAGAGCTGCTCTAGAGCCAGAAAACCAGGTCAGCAGAGCTGCTTTGAGCCAGAGAACCAGGTCAGCAGAGCTGCTTTAAAGCCATAGAACCAGATCAGCAGAGCTGCTTTAGAGCCAGAGAACCAGGTCAGCAGAGCCGCTGTAGAGCCACAGAACCAGGTCAGCAGAGCTGCTCTGGAGCCTAAGAAGCAGGTCAGCAGAGCTGCTCTAGAACCAGAGACCCAGGTCAGCAGAGCTGCTCTAGAGCCAGAGATCCAGGTCAGCAGAACTGCTCTAGAGGCCAAATGCCAGGTCAGCAGAGCTGCTGTAGAGCCAGAGAAACCAAGTCAGCAGAGCTGCTTTAGAGGGAGAGAACCAGGTCAGCAGAACTGCTTTAGAGCCAGAGAACCAGGTCAGCAGAGCTGCTCTAGAGCCAGAGAACCAGGTCAGCAGAGCTGCTTTAGAGCCATAGAACAAGGTCAGCAGAGCTGCTCTAGAGGCAGAGAACCAGGTCAGCAGAGCTGCTCTAGAGGCAGAGAACCAGGTCAGCAGAACTACTTTAGAGCCAGAGAACAAGGTCAGCAGAGCTGCTCTAGAGCCAGAGAACCAGGTCAGCAGAGCTGCTTTAGAGCCATAGAACCAGGTCAGCAGAGCTGCTTTAGAGCCATAGAACCAGGTCAGCAGAGCTGCTTTAGAGCCAGAAAACCAGGTCAGCTGAGCTGCTCTAGCTGACACTGACTGACTGACACTGACTGATTGACACTGACTGACATTGATTGACTGACACTGACTGACTGACACTGACTGACTGACACTGACTGACTGACACTGACTGACTGACACTGATTGACTGACACTGACTGACACTGATTGACACTGACTGACTGACTGACACTGACTCACTGACACTGACTGACTACTCTCTACTACTCTCTACTACTACTCTCTACTATTCACTCTCTACTACTCTCTACTACTACTCTCTACTATTCACTCTCTACTACTCTCTACTACTCACTTTTCTACGCTCTACTACTCTCTACCACTCACTCTCTACTACTCTACTACTCACTCTACTACTCTCTACGACTCACTCTCTACTACTCACTCTCTACTACTCTCTACCACTCTCTACCACTCACTCTCTACTACTCTATTACTCTTTACTACTCTCTCTCTACTACGCTACTACTCACTCTCTACTACTCACTCTCTACTACTCTCTACTATTCACTCTCTACTACTCACTCTCTACTACTCTCTACTACTCACTCTTCTACGCTCTACTAGTCTCTACCACTCACTCTCCACTACTCTCTATTTTTCTCTCTCTACTACTCACTCTCTACTACTCACTACTACTCACTCTACTACTCTCTGTCTACTACTCACTCTCTACTATTCACTCTCTACAACTCGCTCACTACTACTCTCTACTACTCACTCTCCACTACTCACTCTCTACTACTCACTCTCTACTACTCTAGTACTCTCTACTACTCACTCTCTACTACTCACTCTCTACTCACTCTCTACTACTCACTCTCTACTATTCTCTACTACTCTCTCTACTACTCACTCTCTACTACTCTTTATTACTCACTCTCTACTACTCTCTACCTACTACTCAACTCTCTACTACTCTCTACTACTCACTCTCTACTACTCACTCTCTACTACTACTCTCTACTACTACTCTCTACTATTCACTCTCTACTACTCACTCTCTACTACTCACTCTGCTACGCTCTACTACTCTCTACCTCTCACTCTCTACTACTCTACTACTCACTCTCTACTACTCTCTACTACTCACTCTCTGCTACTCACTCTCTACCACTCACTCTCTACCACTCACTCTCTACTACTCTCTACCTCTCACTCTCTACTACTCTCTACCTCTCACTCTCTACTACTCTATTACTCTCTACTACTCTCTCTCTACTACTCTACTACTCACTCTCTACTACTCACTCTCTACTACTCACTCTCTACTACTCTCGTTCTACTACTCTCTACTATTCACTCTCTACTACTCACTCTCTACTACTCACTCTTCTATGCTCTACTACTCTCTACCACTCACTCTCTACTACTCTACTACTCACTCTCTACTACTTTCTACTTTTCTCTCTCTACTACTCACTCTACTACTCTCTACTACTAACTCTCCTACTCTCTGTCTACTACTCAATCTCTACTATTCACTCTACAACTCGCTCTCTACTGCTCTCTACTACTCACTCTCCACTACTCACTCTCTACCACTCACTCTCTACTACTCACTCTCTACTCACTCTCTAACACTCACTCTCTACTAATCTACTACTCTCTACTCACTCTCTACTACTCACTCTCTACTAATCTACTACTCTCTACTACTCTCTCTACTACTCACTCTCTACTACACACTCTACTACTTGCTCTCTACTACTCGCTCTCTACTACTCTCTACCACTCACTCTCTACCACTCACTCTCTACCACTCACTCTCTACTACTCTACTACTCTCTACTACTACTCTCTACTACTACTCTACTACTCACTCTCTACTACTCTTTCTCTACTACTCACTCTCTACTACTCTCTCTACTACTCACTCTCTACTACTCTCTCTCTACTATTCTCTCTCTACTACTCACTCTCTACTACTCACTCTCTACTACTCTCTCTCTACTACTCACTCTCTACTACTCACTCTCTACTACTCTCTCTACTACTCACTCTCTACTACTCTCTCTCTACTCTTCTCGCTCTACTACTCTCTCTACTACTCACTCTCTACTACTCACTCTTTACTACTCACTCTCTACTACTCACTACTACTGACTGTCTACTACTCTCTACTACTCTCTCTCTGCTACTCACTCTCTACCACTCTCTACTACTCACTATCTACTACTCACTCTCTACTACTCACCTTCTCTATCTACTACTCACTCTCTAGTACTCTCTACTACTCACGCTACTACTCTCCACTACTAACTCTCTGCTACTCTCTCACCTACTCTGTACTACTCTCTACTACTCACTCTCTACCACTCTCTACATCTCTCTCTACTACTCTCTACCTCACTACCTCTACACCTCTACCCCTCTACCTCTCTCTACACGCACACATATGCACATATATATATATATATATGCATATGCATTTATATATATATATATATATATATATATATATATGTGTATATATTACCTACTGGCGCTCGCCAGTAGGTAGTTATAGTTTGGACCTATTTTCCATAGGAAATCCTCAACATTCTATTCCCAATAAGTCTGGTGCCGGTTGACGAATCTTCACGAAATTTTCCAAACTTTTGGCCAGCTCCGGTCCGCTCCTATCCTGAAAGTCTCGGGGTGATTCGTCAAGCGGGGGCCGAGAAGAAAGGGGGGTCCCAAAACACATTTTCCCCATGCATTTTCCCATAGGACCTTTAGCCGCAGCTACAGCCCGAACTGCTGAACGGAATTACACCAAATGTGGCAAAGAGGTAGTCCTCCGTTCAGACTCATGCCTTTTGCTTAAATAGTGTTAATCTGTTGAGTAGTTGCTGAGAAAATTACAGTTAAAAGTACATATATATCTATGGCCTTGAAGGATCCGCGCACCCTGAGCTCACCTTTCCGATCACGCGCTGAATGCTAATTTGCTGTCAAGTGGTTGTCAACATTAGAAAACAGGAACTGTTGGCAGCCATTTTGTGCCTCGGTAGAAGCGAGGCTGAAGAAGTAAGGGAAATAAGTGTGTAAAACATATAAATGGGGCAGGGTAGAAATACTCTGACCCTCTAGACTTGGTTAATGGGTCCCAGAAGGACTTTCAGGACTCCCCTTTTTTTTTTTGTTTAAATGGCAAAATGCGTGCAGGGTGCGCAGATCCAGCCGTAAAAAAAAAAAACGAAGCGCGGGCTTCCGCGGTTTCTTAATAATGAGCCCCCGGGGGCAAAACCCGTAACATTTATTGGGGGGCCCAGAGGCCCCCAAGCCCCGGGGACCACCACCCCCGGGGCTTTATTTATTTGGGGAGGGGGGCTGCGTGGCACCCCTCCTGGAGCCCTCGAGGGCCCCTGGGGACCGTCACCCCCCAGGGCAGGCTCCTGCAGTCTCCTGGGGTGCCCACCCCCAGGACACTGTTGTTTGCTATGAGAGGGTGGGAGTCTCCGGCCCTCCCATAGCAAACTTTGTTTGGATTTTGAAAGAGAGAGCAGGGAAACCTGCTCTCTCTTTCAAAATCCAAACCATATTGCTTTTCCACACGGGGAGCTGCATGTCAGCAGCTCCCCATGTGGAAAAGCAATGCCGGCTTCCAAAGGACGCGGGGAGCCGGCTGGGACCGTGGGGGCGTTGGGGCTCCCCCCACGGTCCCCAACGTTTTTTATAAGCCCCGGGGGATGGGGTCCCTGGGGATAATACAAATTAGTGATAGAGGCTATTTTTTTTTTAATGTAAAATTAGGAATCGCGCATCCGATAGCGTTGGGTGCACAATTTCTCTCGTGTATGGTGCGCAATTCCTAACGCGTTGGGTGTGGGACTCCAAGCAAAAAGAGCCGTTGTGTTCATTGAGAGTTTTTGGTACTTATAAGTAAGTACCTATACAGAGTCTAAAGTTGTTGAGGAAGACTTTGTTTCCTTCATCAGTAAAGTGTACACCATCTCTTCTATACATCTCTTGCATATGAAAACGCAGATTGTTATTGTAAATGGACCCCATTCTATAGTCTCGGAGAAAAGCAGAAACAGATTTATTCACATGTTTCCTAGCTTTCTCAATCTGTGGACAAAAATGATTGGACCAGTTCCATTTCTGCCTTTGGCATATGTTAGAATAGACAAAAGCAGTTTGGGGAAAAGTTAAATCAATTCTGCAAAGGTGTCCTTGATAAGCATTTCCTACCAACCCCAGTCAAAGTGCCTAGGTCATTGCCACCACAGTGCACAATTATGAGGTCAGGGAGTTGGAGATGCAAAAAGGATTTTTCCAATGGCATCAATTGGTGCCACTTTAACCCTCTCTGTCCAATCCATTTAATATCTACATTTGGCAAACCTAGGTCTTTCTGAATGCCTTTGTTTTCTGCATACCTTTGGCTCCAGAAAATAAAGCTGTGTCCCACAATCCACACTCTAAGCATCTTGAAGGGAGGTCTGGATGCACTCAGATGGTCTCTGTAAATTAAATGGCAGTTTGAAAAGTACGATTTTTCTAAAATGGTGGATAAGATGCAGTTTTGAAAAAAGAAAAGAAATGATTCGTTGTTTGACAACATTCTACACTGAAAACTAGGGTGCATGTTTCTGTTCTCTAAACGCATGAATCTTATTGGTTAATGAAAACTGATTGAAAGGTACATTATATATGATGAGCTGATATGTTGAAAAGTCAAGCACACTTGCTGTTTTGATTAGCAACATTGTGTGCTGAACTTGTGACCTGTGTGCTCAGTTAAGTGTTCCATGAACTGTTTCTATGGTAACAGGCAGAAGGCAGATTGGGGGTAGGGTTCAAATTTATGTCATTTGGAAAGGGTTGAATTGTTTAACCAATAGAAATGTGTGTTAGCTTTTGAATTAATGTGGGAAGGAATGTGATTTGATGTTTACATGTATATGTGTGCAAAATGAGAGGGAAACTTTGTCATTCTTTGGTTTTGCTGACAGGTGCACAGTGCAGAGATTCTGTATAAGAAAATCTGGTGTGTGACTGACATACTTCTTAATCTACAAAACAACTTGAAAGGTGAGTTATTTAATTGTGAGGGGATGTATGTGGTCTATTTTGATTTTAATCAGACTAATGTATTTCTCCTGCTAAAGTGCATGGAGTACTTTTTTTTGTCTACAATCTTATTGTCAGTGTGTGAGCATGTAGAAACCATTCTGTGATAAGCATTTGTGTTTTTCATGTGTTTGCAGACAGATAACTGTGCTTTTTTCATGTTTTGGTAGAATTAGAAACCAGTCATTGTTTATGTATTTGCAAAACCTGTTTTGTTGTCAAGTTTGAGTAGCATTAGAGGCCAGTCATTGCTTATTCAATTGCAAAATGAGTCCGGCTTTCACAGTAGTGTGCAGTATTGAAATATGTAGAATGTGTGCAGTCACCTTACCCCTTCTAGACTAGTGATTGTGTCTTGGTAAAGTACAAGAAAGAGTGTTGCTTGTCTAGAATCACACTGTGAGTCTAGATGTATTTGGGAACCACTGTGAGAGAAGCATTTGGGTACTTCATATCTTTGCATACATGTAACTGCTTAAAAACCTTTCCTGTTCTCAGGTTTTGGTAGAATTAGAAGCCAGTCATTGCTTATGTATTCGGAAAATGAGTCAAGCTTTGACACTAAAGTGCAGTACTGAAATATGTAGAATGTGTGCAGTTACTTTACTTCTTCCAGAGTAGTGAATGTGTTTTGGTAAAGTAAAGGGGATAGTGTTGCTTGTCTAGAATCACACTGTGAGTCTGTGTGCATTTGGGAACCACTGTGAGAGAAGCATTTGGTAACATTGTGTATTTGCTGACAGATAACTGTTTTAAAACCTGTCATGTTGTCAAGTTTTAGTAGCATTAGAAGCCAGTCATTGCTTATGCATTCATAAAATGAGTCAGGCTTGGACACTAAAGTGCGGTACTGAAATATGTAGATTATGTGCAGTCCCCTTACTCTTTCCAGAGTAGTTAATGTGTTTTGGTAAAGTCCAAGGGATAGTGTTGCTTGTCTAGAATCACACTGTGAGTCTGTATGCATTTGGGCAACCATTGTGAGAGAAGCATTTGGTTACATCATGTATTTGCTGATAGATAACAGCTTAAAAACCTGTCATGTTGTCAAGCTTTAGTAGTATTAGAACTAGAAGCCAGTCATTGCTTATGAATTCACAAAATGAGTCAGGCTTTCATAGAAGTGTGCAGTATGGAAATACATAGAATCCCTGCAGTCACTTCAGCCCTTCCACACTAGTGAATGTGTTTTGGTAAAATAGAAGGAATAGTGTTGTTTGTCTAGAATCACACTGTGAGTCTGTGTGCATTTGGGAACTAATATGAGAGAAGCATTTGGGGGTTTCATGTTTTTGCAGACACATAAGTGCTAAAAAACCTATCCTGTTGTTATATTTTGGTAGAAATAGAATCCATTTATTGTTTATGTGTTTGTAAAATGAGTCAGGTTTAAACACTAATGAGCAGTAGTAAAATATGTGGAATGTGTGCACTCAAATCACCTCTTCAAGAATGGTAAATGTGTTTTTGTAAAATTCAAGGGATATTGTTTGTTTTCTAGAATCACACTGTGAGTCTGTGTGCATTTAGAAACTGTACTAAGAGAAGGATGTGGGTATGTTATGGGTTTGCAGACATATAACTGGTTAAAAACCTATCCTATTCTCATACTTTGGTAGAATAAGAAACCAGTCATTGGTTAGGTATTTGTAAAAGAGTCGGGGTTCTACAATTATGTGCAGTAGTACAATATGTGGATTGTGTGTACTCTGTTTACCAATTCCGGAAAAGAAAATGTGATTTGGTAATATGTATGGGATAGTGTTTGTTGTCTAGAATCACACTGAGAGTCTGTATGCATTTAGGAACCATTTAGAGAGAAGGTTTTGGATACTTTGTCTTTGCATACATATAAGTACTTAAAAAACTCTAATCATTTAGTCAGTACCCAAGTACTCATACTCTGAGCCAGGCCGTAGCTCATGGACTGTTTCAAACGCCTTTCCACTATGCATGCAGGCCTCTAACCACCTACACTCTTGTCTTTCACTCCTTCAATTGACTAGTCAGTATCTATATACTTCAATAAACACCCTGTCACTCACCTTGCACACCTCCAGTGACTCATCCAGTACTATGTACTAATCTATTCACTGCAACAAAACCGAAAAACTTAAAAGTTTCACCCAGTACCCAGGTACTCGTGCAGTGAACCATGCATTACCACACGGACTGCTTCAATGTCTATCCACTATGCATGCAGGCCTCTAACCTACTATGCACTTGTCTTTAACACCTTGAATTCCCCAGTCAGTATCCATACACTTCCAGCAAACACCCTGTCACTCCCCTTGCACTCCTCCAGTGACTCATTCAGCACCATGTAGAAATTCATTTACTGCGCCAAAAGCTAAACACTTATAAATTCACCCAGGCACTCTTCTTGCAATAGCACAAGCTGCACCACTCAAAATGTCCAATATAATTTAAATCAGTCCATATCCATGATGTTTCTTTTCAAAGCAATCTTCTTTATTTTTATTTGTCATATACACATTAAAACATCCAAAACAGCCAAAGCAGCCGACGTGTTTCGTCCACCTCGGGACTTCTTCAGGGCTGCGACAGATTTTTGTAAAAAATACACAGTATAAATAACACACATGAGAAATAGGCACAGACAATTATAACAATACAGTAAACATACATAAAAGAGACCAAATTCAATTGGACTCAATTTCCATCAAGATTAAATAAGACGTCTATTGACAGGTATAAACCAACATAGAGTCATTGGAGTAATCAGCAATTCATAATTTTACTACACGTCAATCCCAACATAAAATGTACATCACAATAGTTAATTACAGAAACAAATAAGTTTGTCATATAAGTACTCATATGCTACCCATATGCTAGGCTGTAGCGTTTTAGGCTGTTAACGGGTCTTTTTGCCTGCTTCCATAAGCTTATATTTTTTAAAGCTCTTGCATGTCTGTGTAATATAAAGTGGGCTGCATGGGGCTAGTTTAACTTCTTAAGGTTAATTTCCTGCCTATTTATACGCTATTGTTTCTGCAGGCTTTATATATTCGGACCACTGTCTCCTTCTCAATTGTCTTTGATATTACAACATCTTGATACTTGGCTATCAACTTACCCGATACTTGTATATTACTCACTTTTAGGCATCTTAGAGAGCGATACTGCCGCTCGCACCGTTGGATAAAATTGAAATAGGACTAATGTTGGAAGGACATGACTCGCTTGAGCTACTTAGCAGATAACCTTTTCTTTTGAAATTGAAATCGAGGTACACACCCCTTTAAGTGAGTACGTATACCATCTCTTAACAGTATGGTTATATGTTATTTATGCAGTTAATTTATGTATTCAGTTCGTTTTCACATTTACTCGCTCTTTGGCTTTTCCCTAGTGACACTGATTGGTGTTTCCTGTAATATGACAATTGAAATAGAGAAAGATAAAAATACTAAGAATAATACATCAATCCTTTTGGTGGGTATACATTCCATTTCCCTAGCCCTTGTATTTTTGTTGTTCCCTTTCCTCTTGCACTCAATTGTGATAGGTGTTTTTTAGCGTTGGCATGATGAATGTTATTCGACTGTCAGATTTAATTCTAAGGAATGTTATTAGTCATGTCTTATAAAGTCCATGTATGATATTCTAAATGAAACCAAGCATTCAGGTGATGATATTCTAATTATGCCAACAAAACGTTATACCCTCCATTATATATTGTCACAGGCCATTTGATTGAATCAACTTATATGACAAACTTATTTGTTTCTGTAATTAACTATTGTGATGTAAATTTTATGTTGGGATTGACGTGTAGTAAAATTATGAATTGCTGATTACTCCAATGACTCTATGTTGGTTTATACCTGTCAATAGACGTCTTATTTAATCTTGATGGAAATTGAGTCCAATTGAATTTGGTCTCTTTTATGTATGTTTACTGTATTGCTATAATTGTCTGTGCCTATTTCTCATGTGTGTTATTTATACTGTGTATTTTTTACAAAAATCTTTTGCAGCCCTGAAGAAGTCCCGAGGTGGACGAAACGCGTCGGCTGCTTTGGCTGTTTTGGATGTTTTAATGTGTATATGACAAATAAAAATAAAGAAGATTGCTTTGAAAAGAAACATCATGGATATGGACTGATTTAAATTATATTGGACATTTTGAGTGGTGCAGCTTGTGCTGTTTTTTCACTTTCACTCCAGGGCTTGGAATAGCACTGTGTTGGCGGGTGCTAATCAAGATTGCACACTCATGGTGAATTGAAAATATCATCACCAATAGATATGATGGGTTAATCTCAAATCCAGTGCTGTCCTAGAGGGATACCGCTAGCCTTGTTTCTTTATGTTACTCTTCTTGCAATACTGTAAACATTCATTTAATATCCAAGTACTAATGGAGTGAGGCAGGCCTTAGCACATGGATTGATTCAAACGCCTATCCACTATGCATGAAGGCCTCTAACCACCTACACAATTGTTTTTCACACCTTCAATACCCCAGACAGTATTCATACAGTTCCTTCAAACACCCTGTCACTCCCCTTATACTCCTTCATTGACTCATTCAGCACCATGCAGTAATCCATTTACTGCGTCAATACCCAAACACTTATAAATTCACCCTTGCACTCTCCTTGCAATACTCTAAACATTCAGTTACTATCCAAGTACTAATGGAGTGAGGCAGGCCTTAGCACATGGATTGATTCAAACGCCTATCCACTATGCATGCAGGCCTCTAACCACCTACTCACTTGTCTTTCACACCTTCAATACCTCAGTTAGTATTCATACAGTTCCCGCAAACACCTTGTCACTCCCCTTACACTTCTCCAGTGACTCATTCAGCACTATGTACTAATCCTTTCACTGCGCCAAAACCCAACCAGTAATACATTTACCCAGGCACTCTCCTTGAAGTACTCTAATGATTGAGTCAGCATTGAGGTACTTATGTAGTGAACCCAGCTTTAGTACATGCACTGCATCAAACGTCTACGCACTATGTATGCAGGCCTCTAGCCACCTATACACTTGTCTTTCAGACCTTCAATACCCCAGTCAGTATTCATACAGTTCCTGCAAACACCCTGTCAGTTCCCTTACACTCCGCCAGTGACCCATTCAACATCATGAACTAATCCATTGAGTGCACCAAAACCCAACCACTTATAAATTGAGCGAGACACTCTCCTTGTAGTACTCTAATGATTCAGTCAGTACCCAGGTACTTATGTAGTGAACCTGGCCTTAGCACATGGAGTACTTCAAACATCTATTCACTATGCATGTAGGCCTCTAACCAGCTACAAAATTGTCTTTCACACCTCCAATTGACCAGTCAGCATCTATAAATTCCAATTAACACCCTGTCACTCCCCTTGCACACCTCTAGTGACTAATCTGGCACCATGTACTAATCTATTCAATGCGCCAAAACTCAAAAACTTAAAAAGATTCACCCAGACACTCTCCTTGCAATACTCTAAACATTCAGTTACTATCCAAGTACTAATGGAGTGAGGCAGGCCTTAGCACATGGATTGATTCAAAAGCCTATCCACTATGCATGCAGGCCTCTGACCACCTACACACTTTTGTTTCACGCCCTATGGGTGGCCTAACCACCTGGGTTCGTCAGGACTTATTTCCTAAGGTTAGTGTGATGCCAACTGGGTCTCCCCACATACAACTAGTTAGGTTGACTCTGGGCCTTAAGGGTGATCTGGACATTTATAACCTCTATCTTAGAGGGACTAAGGGGCAAAGGTCGCGAGTGTTGGATATTTTGGATACCCTTATAGATGCCCATTCGAGTAAGAGGGGCGTGATTATTGCGGGAGATCTCAACGTTACGTTTGAACCTCTCTTAGTTTCGGACTCTGAATGGGGTCTTGACCCTGAGGAGGACCGTTTGTGGGGTATTCCTGGCTTGGCCCATGTCCCAATCAAAAGATGGACTGAGGTGGTAGTGCAGATAAATTCCCTTTGTTACGAGAAAGGTTTTAGGGCATTGAATGGTAGAACTCTGGGGGACAAGAAGGGTGTCAATACCTTTGACAATGGCCGCTCTAAAAGCAGGATTGATTACGTCCTTTGCTGCATGAGGTTATGGCAATCCATCAAAGATATGGTGGTTGAACCAAGAGTAGAGAGCGACCACAATCCTATCTGTGTTACTCATCAGAGGTGGGAGGGTACCTGTGTCGTAGCTGAAGCGATGCAATTAGAACCTCGAGAAGTCGTCCCCTCTAACGATATGCGTAGACTTAAGTGGCGGGAGGTGAAGATCAACGATAAGGTCGTTGCCAATATTGATGTCGAGTTGGCCAGAGTAACCCTGCAACTAGAGGGTGTAATGGCCATTGAAGAAGGTGTCACCCAAGTTACCGGGCTTCATGAGTCTTTTTTGAGGGATTACGGAGGTATTTCTTAAAACCAGTTAATAAAGGCAAAAAGCTCTCTCCTAAGCGGCTTCGTTGGTATGACGGGAACTGTAGAAGAGCAAGAGCAAATCTGGCTGCAGCCCTCTCTAGTGGTCATAGGACTTGTGTCCAGTTGGCCAGGCAGCTATATAAAAAATGCCTTGGCCAGGCAAAAAAGAATTGGGACGAACTCTACTGGCAAGACCTGAAGGGAGCAAGCCATGCTAGGGACTCCAGATTGTTCTGGAACATTATCAAGTGGAACAGGGGTGGCCTGCCTGACAGACCATCAAACCATGTTACCCAAGAGGAGTGGTTTAAGTACTTTAAGCCTCAATATGCATGCAGTCTCATATATAATCCCCCTGAAGCGATATCTTATGTTTTCTATTGTAACGGCCCTTTTAGCACCAAAGATGTATTAGTAGCCCTGGGTTCTGTAGCTACTGGGCGTGCACCGGGACCAGATGGGGTTCCATCCGATGTCTTTCTCCATAACAAAACCCGTTGGAGCAAGTACATCGTATTAGTGGCTAACGCTGTGGCTGAAGGCGCCTCTGTACCTAAATCATGGGGGGGGGGGGTGCTGTCATTATCCCAGTTTTCAAAAAAGGAGACAAGGCACTTCCATGTAACTACAGACCCATTAGTCTGATAGATACAATCCAGAAGATCATCGGGAGGATGGTCCTGAACTTAATACTGGATTGGGTAGAGGACAACGGGATTTTATCCCCATTTCAAGCTGGTTTACGCAAATCGATTAGCACAGTGGACCAGGTCTTTCGTTTTATCCAACTACACTGGAATGTAGTGACTCTGGGGAAAGGTTGTCTCTATGTCGCTTTTGTAGACTTAAGAGCTGCCTTTGACCTAGTGCCCCGCTCGAGGTTGTGGCTCGTCCTCGAAAAGCTGGGGCTTCCTGTGGAAGTTTTGACCTTGGTTATGAGGTTACACTGAAGTACTGGGTTTTTCAGAACCCAGCGGTGCCAGGGAACACACCCTAAGACTTCAAGTCCTTCCTGTTTCAGACTACAGAAACACAGAGTCTTCTTGGTGAAGTCAAAGATCGTATTTATTGGCTGCAGCCAGTAACAAGTATCCTAGAAGTACAACACAGTGTATATTCTCAGGAGACTGCTCAACCTTACAAAGCCAGCCTTCTCTTTTTTTACAAAATATTATGCTTTAGGCAAACATTCCTTATTTTACAGTTGATCATTCACATATTTTCACTACAAAGAAAAAGCAGAGTCATGATGACAAGCCCATATTTCAGTTTGTCCAGCCCTCAATCAATTACCTGGCAAGGCTCAGTACTTTCATCAGATATCGACGGACCCCCAATAAAAACGGGCACCTCCTCCTCGTAAAGCAAGTCATAAAGTAAGAAACAGGGACAGGTGTGTGTAAGATTAGGCATGGTTTGTGTGTGATGAAAGGTTTTATGATATGTTGTGCCTTGATACTAATCTCCTTCGGCCACTGGGAAAGGAACTGGCCGAACAGATTTTGGCTTCAGGCAGTGGAGTCAGCTCACCCAAGTCACAGAGGAGTCAGAGAAGGTGTACGTGTCCTTCAGACTTGTTTTTGGCCTAGTCATTGGCCTATGTGAGGGCAACCACAAAATGGCTGCCGTTCGAATGGAACCCGAGGGTTCAGGACAGAAACTCTGATTTTAGGGTATTTTCGTCACCTGAATATGACGAAAATGCTCGTGCAAAGTATTCTAATCATTCTCTGTCTGCTGATACCAAAATCGTCATGGTGAGACGATGTTTATAACACGGGTCCAGAATTTACAGTACCACAGACCCTCCTTTTGCCCTTACATAGGCAATAACCTATACTCACGCTAATCTGAGTCCATGTCTGAGTCCAGGTCTATATTCATAAAGTCGTTGAGATGTTGCTGTAGCATCATCCTATTACTTAGCTCGTCCCTTGATACAGGTTTCCTTACACACGATGTAGCACAGAGGCCACATATTGCAGGAGCACACTGTACACACAGACAGAACAGGAAAAGAATGGCTAAGATCATCCCAATGACTATCAGAATCTTCCATCCCCAGGCGGATATCAGTTCCCAGAACCACCCCATCAATGACCAATCTCCTTTATCCACGTGAATAGATTCGGAAATCTTATGCAGTTTGGAAATGGCCTGGTAAACTGTTGGAGCGTTTTCTGGAATGAAAACACAGCAACTTGATTGGATCACTTTACATACCCCACCTCGGTCTGCAAGTATGACGTCTAATGCGACCCTGTTCTGAAGAGTCATAAGGCGATCCGACTGGAGCTCAGCAGTCAAATTACTAAGGGCACCGGCGGTTTCATCTATCGTGGATTCAACCACCCTTGTCAATTGCCTTATGTTCCTGCTGTTAACCATAGGCCCCCAAAACGGCAGAAAACCCTTTACGAAATCTCCAAGTTCTTGTCCTGTAGTGTCTTCTTTACTGATGACACCTCTAACCATCCTTGTCTTATGGTAATCTGCCGCGGCCGTGTAGGTGGGAGGCAACAGGAACAAAACAAAACATATGCCTGAGAAGTCAGGGGGCAACCATGTATAGGCTCTATTATGGCAGATGAAATAGGTACCCTTAGCTGCTAAGAACGGAGGGGAAGTCTGAGACGCAAAAACATATGTTTCAGTGCAGATACTTTTCCATAACTGAGCTCTGGGATTCTTGCCATTACCTTGCAGACATAGGTGACCCTGATGGGGTACAATCCAAATCGGGGAGGATCTCTTTGCTCGCTGGTTCTCACTCAGAGTAACTCCATATCCTGTTATGTTCCATCCAATATATGCTAGTGTCTCATCTCTCGGGATAGTCTCATAGGAAATATCTTCCCTAATCATATCTACTATACCCTTAACTAGAGCACTATTCTTAGCATTATCTTTCACAGAACGTAGGGGGTTGGCTTCATGAGCGTATATGAACATCGTTCTATATGCCTACACAGAACCATTTTGGCTGAAAGGCAGGACCAGATAAGGGATACCTTTATCTGTAGTATGAGGCATTAGACCACACACCCAACAGTTAGTTGTGTTCACGACTAATTGGTGTTGGTGTAGAAGCTGAATGAATGAATTATTAACAAATTCTAATCTTCTAGCGGACTCGTGTTTAGGCAGAGGGTAAAAAGAATGCGAGGAAACAGTAGAAGGAGGTATGGGCTGTGTAGTGGGTGCAAATGTCACTTGAAAAGAGAATAATGCATATCCTATTAAAAACGTCATTACACTGAGCAACATGAAAATACATAATATCAAAAATCGTTTCTTTGTCATCATTATACACATTCTGGCTTTAAAGTTCATCTGTTTGGCAGGTCTCTCATTCTCGAAAAACTCCATCCTCTCTAATTGATGCTCGCGGTGGTAGGGTGTTCTATGCTAAGGAATGCTTCTGTCAGTCCAGGGCAACTCCCTTAGACCGACCAGAACTGTTGACCTAACGTCTTCAGCTGCACTCCAAAGACTTGGGCAACCACGACCCTACAGCTGAACCCGGATGGCGGTTCGAAAAATAAAAATAAGAACGTTTCTCAAATGAGAGAGCTGCACTTTCAAAAATAGTAAAGAAAAATAATTTTTTATTTGTCCATAGTTCTCGGCCTCAGATTGTAACGGCTTTTTCCAGGTACTGTCTGGTTCTGGAACAAGAGTTCAGGCTCTGTAGTGTTCAATCGAATTGACGGTGGCACAGCATCTTGCAAAATATTGTCACTTTCTTGCTCAGAAATTGTTCCTTTTACACGTGCATCGCTAAAAGGCAGAAAACGAGGCACAGTCTCAGTCTCAGAGTCGGCGATCCCCTCCTGGACCCACCGGTCATACGGTAGAGGCAAAGGGACCCTCTTGCAGTGTACGCCGTGGATCCAGTTCTTTTTCCCTTCCACTCGAACAGCTGATCTTGTTGAGAGAAGGACGAGGTGGGGGCCCGGTCCAACGGGGCTGGTCATTCCTTGTCCGCTGAAAGTTTTTGACCAGTACCCATGATCCAGGATCGATCAGATGTCCTGGAGCTTCAGAGACCTGAGGCAAAGTATCGTGAACCTGTTGGTGTAAAACACGCAATTTAGCCGTCAATTCATACAGATAATCAAGCAGTACAGGGTGTTCGATCTCACTGAATTTTGTTGGCCTTGGCACTCCCCATATGTTGGCCGGGCGGCCGAACACAATTTCATAGGGACTAAGTCCCACTCGCGAATGCACAGTCATTCTTGTTGATAGGAGTGCTAAAGGCAGAGCGTCAGGCCATTTAAGACCAGAGCTCGCTTGTATCTTTGCCAACTTCAATTTTAACGTGCCATTATAGCACTCTACTAGTCCAGCTGATTGGGGGTGATTTGCAGCGTGAAATTTCTGCTGAATACCTAAGCCCTCACATACTTTCTTCATCACTCGACCCACAAATTCACTCCCATTATCACTCCAAAACAATCTCGGCATTCCAAACCTAGGGAAGAATTCTTTGGCAAGGGCTTTAGCTGTGGATAAGGCAGTTTTGTCTTTTAAGGGATATGCTTCTACCCATCTTGAAAAGGCACAAACAACAACGAGTACGTACTTCAAATTGTTGCACCTTTCCATGTGGATGAAATCTAGCTGCAAAACGTCGAACGGATACGTTGGAGGCGTAAAATGACCAGCTGGAGTTGGGGTTCCCCTACCAGGATTGTATTTGAGACACACCATGCAATTCTTGACCACATTCTCTGCACATTTAGGAATTCCAGCATTTTGCCATACTGGAGCCAACAACTTACAAATCCCTTTCACACTGATATGGGCCATTCCATGAGCCATTGTCACCACTGCAAGCACATACGCATCGGGTAACAACCATCGCTGATGTTCTGACAAGTCAACCCAACATCCATTTTCATCCAGTTTACCCGTACTTTCTCTCCACACACTCAACTCTTTCTCAGAAGCTTCAGCTTGAAGAGACTTCACACTCTCTATCGTATCTTCACACATTCCAACGTCACCAACCCATCTTGCAGGGCCTGCAACATACATTCGATTCATCACATCTTTTGCTGTTTCTTTTGCAATTTCATCAGCAAATGCATTACCATGACCAACATCATCAGTAACCTTCTTGTGTGCACTGCATTTCACATTCGCGACTTGTAACGGCAAGGTCAGTGACTCAAGAAGCTCATTCACCAACTGACCATGCTGAATCATAGCTCCATGCGAAGTCAGGAACCCACGTTCTTTCCACAATCGTCCAAAACTATGAGCCACACCAAACGCGTACTGGCTGTCGGTATATATGGTCACTTTCATTCCTTTCGACAACACACACGCTCTCGTAAGTGCAATTAACTCTGCTGCTTGAGCTGAATTATGTGGTATACGTGCAGCTTCAACAATCGTATGCAGAGTCGTGACAGCATATGCTGCAGTCGTATCACCATTCGGAAGCTTGAAGCATGAACCATCCACCCATAAGGTACCATCACACTTTACAAGAGGAGTATCTTTAAGATCTACTCTCCCTTTCGTTTCTTCTTCTGTTCTGAGAAAACAATCATGCTGTTCAACATCATCTGTCTCTACTGAAATCGGCAATAACGTGGCTGGATTCAACGTATTGCACCTCTTTATGTGCACATGACTCGCTAACAGTGTCAACTCGTAACCTGACAATCGAGCACTAGTTAAGTGCTGTGTCTTGGTCCTGTTTAACAACGTGTCCACTGCATGTGGAACCATCACAATCAACATATTATTCATCACTAACCCAGCAGACTGTCGAACAGAAACAGCTGCTGCCGCTGTGGCTCTCAAGCAACTCTGCAATGCTTTAGCTACCGGATCCAAAGTCGACGAAAAATACGCGCATGGACGCTGCTTGTCTCCAAAAGACTGTGTCGGAACTGACAATGCACAACCCTCTTTCTCATGGACATACAGTGTAAAGGGCTTACTGTAGTCGGGGGTACCCAACACAGGAGCTGAACACAATGCATTACGCAATTCGGAAAAACTTTTCTGACAATCTTCAGACCACGGAACGGGATTCGGTGTATCTTTACAGGTCAATGCTACCAAAGGTTTGGCCAGCAAAGAAAAATTCGGTATCCATTGCCTGCAGTATGATGTAATGCCCAGGAAAGCACGTACTTCTCTCTGTGTTTTTGGCACACTCAATTTTGCAATTGCCTGAATTCTTTCTGGGGTCAGTTTCCTTCCCTCCTTCGATAAGAGATGACCTAAGTAGGTCACTTCTTGTCGACAATATTGCAGTTTTGAAAGAGACACTTTGTGATGTAAATCAGACAAATGACGCAACAATGACAAGGTGGCTACTTTACAAATCTCTTCAGTATCTGCCGTGATTAGTAAATCATCGACGTACTGAATAAGGGTAGCGCCATCAGGTAAAACAATTGCATCAAGTTGTGTTTTTAAAGCCTGACTATATATTGATGGACTTTCACAGTAGCCTTGAGGAGCGCGTTTGAAGCGGAAGCTTCGGCCTCCTAAACTGATGCCAAAAATATCCCTGCTCTCCTCGGCAATCGGGATGCTGAAGAAAGCATTCTTCAAGTCAATCACCGAGAACCAGGTGGCGGAAGCTGGAATCATAGTCAATAGGGCAGTGATATCAGGAACAACTGGAAACTGTGGCACAATTATTTTATTGACCTCTCTAAGATCAATCACGAACCTGTAAACAGGTGGCTGAGAAGGGTCAGTACGTTTCAAAACAGGCAGAACAGGACTATTACAAACGTTGCCTCTTGTCTCTTCAATTATATCTTTTTCAATCAAATCATAAATGATCGCTAGCAACGCCTTTTCACCTTCACTAGAGATCTTGTATTGGGGAATGCGTGGCAATTTAACATTGGCTTTTAATGTCACAACATATGGCGGTATTTCCAAAAGACCCACATCATTAGGACCAGTAGCCCAAAGAATATCAGGAAGAAACGACAATTCTGTCGGAAGTTTATCCTTCAACAAATATATTGGAGAGATCACTTTCCTACCCAGTGTAAGCTGTACTCCTGAAGGAGAACAATATAATGTCGCATGCAATCTTTTCAACAAATCCAATCCTAACAAGTTTTCACCACAACCTGTCGTCAGAATAAGAGGTGCTTCCAATTCACAAGGCCCAACAGAAAGGGACATAGGACTAGAAATTGGGTTCCTAACCGGGGCGCCAGAAAAACCTACTGAAACATTCATCTTGCCAGACAAAGGTGCGCCAGGGAGTTTTGAGTGCATAATAGAACTCTTTGTAGCACCAGTATCCAACAGAAAAGGCTCTGACACACCTGATGTAATCACCTTAACATAAGGTCCACTCTGATCTACTGGAACTGAAACAACTCCCTCTCTTTGTCTATGGCTGTCCTAGCAATCATTACCTTCCGTATTCTCATCTTCTGCATAATAGTCGTCAGCATAGTACTGAGCCGTCCTACCAGATGCGTGATTTTGCTGGTCAAAACTATTCATTGAATTCTGAGACGGAAGGGAACGCGCGTTCTGGGGTAAACTTCCACGTCCTCGCCCTCTAGGAGCTTGTTGAACACCTCGACCTCTTGCGCCAGAAGCACCATTCGTACGTTGTAACAAAATAGGACAACTATACTTGTAATGACCCTCTTCTTTACAATATGAACACTGATTGGGACCTACAGGAACACGTGGTTGAGAATACTCGAACCTTTGCGAGTTTCTCTGAAACTGTTGAGGTTGCTGATAGTTACTCTGACCACCACGTGGCGGATACGCCTGTTGCAAAAGAACCTTCGTCTTTAATTCCTTAGTTTTCTTGTCTGCTCTATCCTTCTCATCTTTATCCCTATTTTCGTAGTACTGTGCAGTAGCCAATATTTGTGCTGAAGAGGAAACAGCCCAAGAACTCTCTGAATCTTTCAATTTCTTACACAGCTCAGGAAGCAAATTGTGCACAAACTTGTCAACGAACAACCGTTGACCACCTTCTGTACTCATATCTTGACCACTGTGGTCGATAAACGTTTCCTCAAACCTGGTGAAGAAATCAGACGCTGTTTCATCTTTCTTCTGCTTACACGCTGACAATTTATCCCAATTCACGCGCATCGCAGGCATTAACGTCTTCATGTAAGTAATGATCCTAGCAGGAAGTTCTGCTACCAAAGGCTCAGGCTTGGCACCACCAACTTGTCTATCATTTGCAGTACTAATATTAGCCCATGAGTCACCTAGCTCTTGCGCATGATCTGCATGGTGAATCAATCCCCACAAAGGCTGTGGAACAACATTCCCAAATAACATGTCTATGTCGGCTAAATTCATAACGCATGAGTCTGCAGTCTGTGATAATTCCTTATAATACCCTGCAGGGTTTTTACGAGGGTCAGGCAAAGTCTGCTTAAGGGCTAAAACTTAAGCTCACTTCCAAGGAACATGTACCCAAACACGCTGAAAATGAGCTGGAGCAGCAGCAATTTGATTAGCGGCATCAGCCGCAACGGCGTCCTTCCATACCGGAGGGACTTCTCTCATTGGGTACTGTCGCACTTTTTTCTTAACAGAGGAGTCATGTTCAAACAGTGACTGAGAAGGATCCTTATTCCTAAAGGACAACAATGTCGTAACTGCTTTCTCAACATCGGAACCCACAATCGTGCCCTTTGAAAACTCAAACCGTATATGGCACAAATCAGGCGGACTTACTTCCAAATCATTATCCTCCAATTCCTCACAAAGGAAAGCACACATTTTCTCAAAAACATATCTTTGTTTCGGTGCTTCCCATTGACGGAAAACATCCATAACAGACTCCACATCATATTTAAAAGGGAAAGTAACCCATTTACGCGCCATATGGTCCAACATTTCTCTCTCTCGAGAATTAGGCAGTTGCCTACGCAACTGCTTACGCTCCGAATCAGGGGTCACACCAGATGACCCGAAGAGAGGAAATATGATGCTAGCAACAGTATCAGTCATTCTCTGTCGGATAGAAGGAGAAGTTGACGAAAGAACAGGAGAAAAACCAGAGGGAGGCAAAGCAGACGCAGATGCAGACGCAGAGACAGTATCAGGAAGAACACCAGAAGAGGCAGTCGATGTAGTAGACAAAGTCGTAGGAAGTACAGATGGAGCAGGTAGCAAAGTCGGCGGCCCTTGAGGGGGCTGCGCCATAGGAGTAGGAGCCAACTGAAGAGGAGCTGGCGGCTGTGGAAGAACCTGAGGCACAATAACCGGAGGTTGCACAACTTAAGGTTGCGGAGGTGCTGTAGCACTCTGCGCATAAGGGGGTGGCGAACTCAACAAGTGTGACATTAAAGGATCTTTTTCAATTTCTTTTGCTGCATCTTGCTGAAGAAGCGGCAAAACTGGATAACATTTATCGATCACCATTTTACGTTGCCTGTGCAACTGCTCACTCATCTGATCTTCTTCATTATCTTTAAACTGCATAGCAGCTTGCATCATCGAGATACCCTTTTCTCTCTTATTTCTCTTTGCTAATTTAATTTCCTTCTGTTTGGTTTCCTTACGCCATAAGCGGAAAGAGTCAAACATCGCCGGCCGGGCTTTCTTCTTAAAAAGTTTAACCTCCAGATTATCCAGAATCTCTGTGTCAAAACTACCATATTGGGGCCATTTTAAAACACCATCTTTCCTGGTGTATCGGATCCATACTTCATTATATGTAATGGGGCCTACGCCATGTTTCACATATAGTTCATAGGTTGGAGTTCCAATCGGAGGAACCGGACACGAGTCCTCCAATCGGGAATCCCTATTACAACCAAGACAAAACAAATTTCCAAGTCTGCTAAGACCAGGCATCTTTGCTCTCTAGTCTAGCTTCAAACTTCAAAGGTTTATCGAATACGATAGTCTCGTGAATACACGAGTCCCTCGGCTTTGGTACTTGCAAGGTCCAAATCAAAGATCCCAAGGGGATACCAAACTAAGAACTAAACTAAGGACTGGGAGACGCTCCACTTATACTTAACTGAGGTATCGATGACGTCACCAGAAGACTCGTCTATCGTTTCGCTCTACCAATCATCAAGGGTCCAAAACAGGGCGATAGTCAGGGCAGCAGTCCTTCGTAGCTGTCGAGAAGCGGGGAACCTCGCAGCAAAGACTTTCGGACCACGTCGACATACAGGGGTCGATGAAGTGGCGGCCTTCCTCCAGAATTTTCACACGAAGCTCCTCACGAACCTCTGGCTTGGACCGGTACCGCTGAAATCGCCCCACGTTGGGCGCCAACTGAAGTACTGGGTTTTTCAGAACCCAGCGGTGCCAGGGAACACACCCTAAGACTTCGAGTCCTTCCTGTTTCAGACTACAGAAACACAGAGTCTTCTTGGTGAAGTCAAAGATCGTATTTATTGGCTGCAGCCAGTAACAAGTATCCTAGAAGTACAACACGGTGTATATTCTCAGGAGACTGCTCAACCTTACAAAGCCAGCCTTCTCTTTTTATACAAAATATTATGCTTTAGGCAAACATTCCTTTTTTTACAGTTGATCATTCACATAATTTCACTACAAAGAAAAAGCAGAGTCATGATGACAAGCCCATATTTCAGTTTGTCCAGCCCTCAATCAATTACCTGGCAAGGCTCAGTACTTTCATCAGATATCGACGGACCCCCAATAAAAACGGGCACCTCCTCCTCGTAAAGCAAGTCATAAAGTAAGAAACAGGGACAGGTGTGTGTAAGATTAGGCATGGTTTGTGTGTGATGAAAGGTTTTATGATATGTTGTGCCTTGATACTAATCTCCTTCGGCCACTGGGAAAGGAACTGGCCGAACAGGTTTTGGCTTCAGGCAGTGGAGTCAGCTCGCCCAGGTCACAGAGGAGTCAGAGAAGGTGTACGTGTCCTTCAGACTCGTTTTTGGCCTAGTCATTGGCCTATGTGAGGGCAACCACAAAATGGCTGCCGTTCGAATGGAACCCGAGGGTTCAGGAGGAAACTCTGATTTTAGGGTATTTTCGTCACCTGATTATGACGAAAATGCTTGTGCAAAATATTCTAATCATTCTCGGTCTGCTGATACCAAAATCGTCATGGTGAGACGATGTTTATAACACGGGTCCAGAATTTGCAGTACCACAACACGAGTCTAACTTTGCTAAAATCCAGTGGGGAGGTCCCGGCGAAGTTACCTCAGAGTTCCCGGTAGAGCGTGGTGTAAGCCAAGGCGGCACCATGGCCCCCACACTCTTCTCCCTGTAAATTAACGGGATAGTAGAACGCATGCTTAGTGTTACCACTGATGCTCCTAAGTTGGCAGGGGTAGTTACTCCGATATTGATGTTTGCGGACGACACCCTCATTGTGTCAAAAACTCGGAGTGGTCTGCAAAGAGCTTTGTCTGTCTTCGACGACTTTTGCCTCGGACATGGTTTGGAGGTAAATGTGGCGAAGACCAAACTCATGGTTTTTAGTCCACACCCAAGCTACAGAGCGAGGAAGTTTTTTATGAATGGCCAGCCACTTGAGGAGGTTAATAACTTTATCTATTTAGGTATGCATGTAACTAACGATAATAAGTGGAGTAAGCATATCACGATGACCGCCTTGAAATTTAGGCAGATATCCGGGGCTCTACTTAGGGAGTATAAAACATCCCTCTCAAAGCCGATTAAACCAGTGCTCCAAGTTTATGAGGCAAAGGCTTTAAGCTCTGTGTTGTACGGGGCTGAGCTATGGGGTTTTGACGTGTTAACTTCTTTAACAGCAGTCGAAAACAAATTCTTCCGTAGCATAACAGGCCTCCCACAGAGTACTACTTTGGTTCCCCTGAGATATGATCTAGGCAGGAAGGCCATCCTGGATTTAGCCAAACTCCGTCCGGTTTTATACTGGCGGAGGCTTTGGACCACCCCGGAGCTTTCTTTTTATGCCAACGGGCTTATGGAGGTTATAAAGTCTGACACATTCCATAAGATCGGTTGGTTGAGGAACCTTCGAGCGTCCTTGATTGATCTGGGCCTGGAGGGGCTGTGGAGCGACCCGGCAACTGTCCTGTTCCCTTCTAAGAGTTCCCTGAGAACGATCTATTGGGAACATATTGACTACCAAACTTGGAGCAGAGCGACTCGCTCTTGGATGACTAGCTGGTATCTGGAGGCAAAAGTAACACCAGCTCTGGAACCCTACTGGGACCTGATCACCAAACCTGGTGACAGGAAACTGTACTTCCAGCTAAGAGTCGGTTCTCTACCACTTAGGTCCCTCACAAGCAGGTGGACAAGTTTGGGTGTGGAAACATGTCCTGCTTGTGGCTTGCAAGCTGAATCAACTGCCCACTTTTTGTTTGTCTGTCCTGCATATGTTATCCTAAGACGAGTTTGGTTGTCCCCATTGTGCAAAGCTTTAGGCACAAGGAGTAGTGTTGTTGCTTTAAGGATTCTACGTACTAACACCCTACCGATTATTTCTATCGCTCTTGCTAAATACTTGGGTTGGGCATGGTATCTAAGGAACCAAGTCCCCACGCACACTCTGATAGTCCCCAACTGAGGTTTTGTAGGGCTGGGTTATGGATCTTTTTCTTTTTGCATTGTGATATGACCCCTGTCTAATCGCTTAATGTTTATTGCTATTCATGTTTTTATACTGTAGTATTTTATATGTTATCTTACCATCTAGTCGACTGATTTGTTTAATGCTTTTTTAACTTACATTTCTTAAGTATTTATAATCGGACGGATTTTATGGAATTATGTATCTTCTAGGGCGTTTTATTAGTTGTCTTATCTTGTGGGTTTTTTTCCTTTTTGTTGTTTGTGTCTTTTATGAATTTTAAATTTCGAATAAAGACTATGATGATGATGATGGTTTCACACCTTGTATTTCCCAGTCAGTATCCATACACTTCCAGCAAACACCCTGTCACTCCCCTTACACTCCTCCAGTGACCCATTCAGCACCATCTACTAATCCATTCACCAAACCAAAACCCAAGCACTTATAAATTCACCCAGGCACTCTCCCTGCTGTTCTCTAATCATTCAGTCAGTACCAAAGTACTCAAGGAGTGAGCCAGGCCTTAGCACATGGACTGATTCAAATGCCTATCCACAATGCATGCAGGCCTCTAACCACCTACACACTTGTGTTTCATACCTTCAATTCCCCAGTGAGTATCTATACACTTCCAGCAAACACACTTTCACTCCCCTGACACTCTTCCAGTGACCCATTCAGCACCATGTCTTAATCCATTCACTGCGCCAAAACACAACCACTTAAAAATTCACCCAGGTGCTCTCCTTGCAGTACTCTAATCATTCAGTCAATACCCAAGTACTCATACAGTGAGTCAGACCTTAGCACATGGAGTGCTTCAAACGCCTATCCACTATGTATGCAGGCCTCTAAGCACCTACACACTTGTCTTTCATATCTTCAATACCCCAGTTGGTATTCATACAGTTACCGCAAACACCTTGTCACTCTCTTTACACTTCTCCAGTGACTGATTCAGCACTATGTAATAATCCATTCACTGCGCCAAAACCGAATCAGTAATAAATTTACATAGGCACTCTCCTTGAAGTACTCTAATGATTGAGTCATTACTGAGGTACTTATGTAGTGAACCCAGCTTTAGTACATGCACTGCTTCAAACGTCTATGCACTATGTATGCAGGCCTCTAACCACCTATACACTTGTCTTTCAGACCTTCAATACCCCAGTCAGTATTCATACAGTTCCCGCAAACACCCTGTCAGTCCCCTTACACTCCTCCAGTGACCCATTCAACATCATGTACTAATCCATTGACTACACCAAAACCCAACCATTTATAAATTCAGCGAGACACTCTCCTTGAAGTACTCTAATGATTCAGTCAGTACCCAGGTACTTATGTAGTGAACCCAGCCTTAGCACATGCAGTTCTTCAAATGTCTATCCACTATGCATGGAGGCCTCTAACCACCTACACAATTGTCTTTCACACCTTCAATTGACCAGTCAGTATCTATAAACTCCCAAAAAAACCCTAACACCCCCCTTACACACCTCCAGTAACTCATCTGGCACCATGTACTAATCTATTCACTGCGCAAAAACCCGAACCTTTAAAAGATTCATTCAGGCCCTCTACTTGGATTACTATTAGAAAAAAGGTTATCCCCAATTACTTTTAGGTCCCAGAGGGGGGAAAAAGGACAATTATATAAGGTTGAAACCTCTTAACCGACCTATATTTCTTTTGGCGCCAATAAATGCTCAAAGGAAATCAACTTTATTCATACACACACCACATGTACCTATCGATTGACATAAGTTCAACTATAAATTTTATTTCTTCAGCTCGCCCCCTTTTTTGCCATCCTTGAACTAATTATGGACTTAATAATTATCCTTTTTCCCCCCTCTTGGACCTAAAAGTAATTGGGGGATAACCTTTTTTCTAATAGATGTCTTTGCGATTTTTTATCGCAGGTACCCTTGTTCTTTAAAATTACACAGTATTTTGTCTCAGTATTTCCCCTCCCCCTCTTATCTCTTCTTTCTTTTTCTTTCTTCCTCTTTCTGCTATCTATCTATCTCTCGGTAGAACTCAGTTGCCACTCAGGTCAGGAGTTTAGGTTGCCCTCCCCCTGAATTTTTCCCTGACTTGTACATCATGGAAGGCCTAAAATCATTTGACTTTTCAGATGATGACTTTGCGGCCATGATTGGGCAAATAGCAGGTAGTAGCAATACAAATCTTACTACATTGAATAATAACAATGCAGAATGGACAACATTTCTAAATCTAAAGAAAAAGGCAAAGAGGATGGAATCCCATGCTTTTTTCATGCTAGAGTATCTCAAAGCGGGAGTAATCCCCTCAGGTCTGAGAGTCAGAAATGTGCCAGCACTTTCATAAAGGTATGCCGATTTCTGGAGCGATGGTCACTCATTGCAAACCGTTGCTCCAGAGATTGGATGCTTCTCATCATAGAGACAGTACGAGAAATGATGGTCATGCTAAACCAGGAAATACAGGAATTAGAGGATAAACTCAAAGCCAGCTCAGCTTTAGAGGATGCTAAAATGAAATTACAAAACATCATCCAAGAAATGCAAGAGTTTGATGATTACCTAATAAAGAAAAAAACGAATAAACTAAAAAAAGATGTCAGATGGTTCTCTCAGGAAAAAATATATCCTTATCTCTCTAGTAATTACTATCAAGAAGGCCTCCCACAACAGGGACAATACAATCAACGACCCGACAGGCGAAGTAAAATTGTGACCTTTTCAGACACCAACTCGTCTGATTCAGATTTTGAAGGACATAGTGCAGGAGAAGACACGAATTACAATGATAGAAACCAAAGAGGCCAACCTACAGAACAATATCAAAGAGCACAGACATCTGCGCCTTTTTTAACGAGAGGCAGGGGAAGAACGAGGACAAGATTCTCAAGACCAGAGAGAAACTATTATCAACCGATAGACCCTCCACATCAGCAGCCTTATATGAGGACAAGGAATCATCAATATTGGAAGTCATAGAACCTTCCAAGAATGATCAAATTCCTATCTTCAACTTGTCAAAACATGAACTCTCCTCAGAAGAAATTAAACTCTTGAGTAAAGGACTGTCATTTGTGCCTAGCACACAGCTGAATCTCTTCAGACTCAATAAGGATATATTCTCTTTTTTGCGAAAAATAAGACTAAAAAAATACTTTTCTACTGTAGAACTAGAAGAGCAAGACACAAACTATTCAGGATGTAAACCTCCATCGACTTTTACACCCACTCTTGACATGGTAGGCCCTGAAGTGGGTGTCTTTGAAAAGACAGTGATTAGAGAAATACAGAGAATAACTAAGTTCATTCCCAAACCAATACCTAACCTAACGCCTACAGAGATAGAAGCACTTAAATCTCTACAGAATAATACGCTCATCACTAATAAACCTTGTGATAAAGCAGGAGTAATTGTTATAATGGACACATCCCACTACACTAA
Organism: Triturus cristatus; assembly: GCF_964204655.1. Classification (NCBI taxonomy): domain Eukaryota; kingdom Metazoa; phylum Chordata; class Amphibia; order Caudata; family Salamandridae; genus Triturus; species Triturus cristatus. Next base: position 1,009,500,932 of record NC_140587.1, on the reverse strand, counting down.
CAAAGTCACATCTATGTTACAAATACCTGAACACTATAAGCAATCCAACATAAGGGCACTTACACAACTTAAAACACTTATAAATGAAACAACTAACAAAGCATTTACAGATGGATACATTTGTCAAAAGGAATTAGATTTCCTCAATAAAACTAACACAGTCACACTTGCCATTTATGGCGTGCCCAAAACACACAAAAATGTCTCGATCCACCGTTAAGACCAATAGTTTCCTCCATCAACTCATGCACAGAACCTTTATCAAAATATGTTGATACCTTTCTTTGTCCCCTCACTACAAAGTATGCTTCGTACATTAAAGATACGGGACACATGATATCAACACTTGAACACATGCCGTTTGATCATGAGACACAGTTTCTTGTCACTCTTGACATAGAATCTTTGTATACTTACATTCCCCAGGACCTGGGCATTGAGTCTGTGGCAGCTCTTCTGGCTAGAGTTCCTGGGGAAAGACCTGATCCATTTATTCTAGAATGTCTTAAAATTGTCCTACAACACAATTACTTTGAATTCAAACAGGATTTTTTTCAGCAAATCAAAGGTACCAGCATGGGGGCATTTTGTGCCCCCAGTGTAGCGAACATCGTTATGGGTGAATACGAGTGGAAACATATTTACAACGAAGCTGCGCCTTTCTACGAAAATATAGCCCAATGGCGAAGATTTATAGATGATATCTTCTTCATTTGGTCAGGAACAGAATCAGATCTTTCTGAATTTATATCCTGGCTCAATTGTAGTGATAAGAACTTTAAATTCACTTGCAACTTTTCTTCTGATAAAGTGGAATTCCTAGACATATGGATTGTAGGTAGAAATGGGCATCTAGAAGTAAACCTGTATAGGAAACCCACTGCCAAAAATACTATTTTAGAACATAGTAGTTACCATCCGCCATGCCAAAAAGACTCTATCCCCTTTGGGGAATTTTTGAGAATTAGGAGGAACTGCACCAACATCAAAGATTACATGTCACATGCAGAACAACTTCAAAAACGCCTCCTTTTAAGAGGCTACCCAAAAAGACTTGTACGACAATCATTAAAAAGGGCAAAATACTACAACAGAGACGCCCTCATCACTAAAGATCTTAAGGCAAACCAAGAAAAGCTAGTCTGTGTTGTAGACCATTCTAACATAAATTGCAAGATCAAGCAAGTCCTAGATAAGAACTGGACGATTTTAAATGTTAACGATGAAGAAATACCAACACAGAAACCGTTGGTCGCGTTCAGGAGGAATTCTAACCTCAAAGACATATCAGTACACAGTAGAGACAAACCTCATGTCCCTCTGAGACAAACCACCATAGATGGCCTACCTCCTCCGACAGGTAATTACAGTTGTGGCAACTGCCATGCCTGTGCATCAGCCATAACTATACAAACCTGGACATACAGAGATAAATCAGGAAATTTGAAACTAATGACAAACTGTAGAAGTTCCAATATTATTTACCTGATACTTTGCCCTTGTGGCCTCGGCTACATAGGTGAAACGTCCAGAGAATTTCGAATTAGGTTTTCTGAACATAAATCTGCTATAAGAACAGGCAAACTACAAGCACCCCTAGTAAGACATTATCAAGAACACCAACATGGGGAAACAGATTTACGATGGCTCATCCTAGAACGAGTCAATAACATACCAGGAAAAGACCAGACCACAACACGTAAACAACGAGAAACCTTTTGGATTTTCTCGTTAGACACAGTAAGCAATGGCTTGAATGAAGAGATATCATTGGTTAGTGACAGCATAAAATATTGATATGACTGACTACACTCACTTTCATTTATTGTCACCTTATGTACAACTACAATACTTTCTATTTAACAATGAGTGTCGATATTCTCAATACAGTTTGGATGTCTCCAAATAAAAGATATATGCCACAATATTGAGATTATTCAGATACGAGTACCCCTTAAGATTACTTCATGGATACTCATAGTTTGTCATGGTTGACAGTAAGGTAGTTATTCTGCAAAAACATATACCACTCAAAGCATATACCACGTATTAGAGGTGGTCACCCAATTGACGTCCCATTGTCCCTTAACGCCATCAGCTGACCTTCATACACCATGAGCTATTTACCAACCTTCAGATAGGTATATAATCTCCTTCCTATTCTCATGTATAAGAACTACTTGTACCTACTCCAGACTGTAACATCAGCAAACCAACCATAGTTTGGTTTTAGATCCTAAAGTACCCTAGACCAATATAGGATATCTACATATTCTCACTTCACTGAAACATTACTCCAAAAGATACGTTTAGGTTTATTAAATAACTGCGACTTTTTACATATACTTTGTAACATCCAGCATGTCGTTGCGCCCATTCCCATTGATCTGCATTCTTTTTTCCCCTTTCCAAGATGGCGGCACCCAGTATTAGCACAAGACTTCCTGAATACTTGGCAAACTGGACGAATACATAGGATCCAACTACTCGTAATTTTACCATACAAACTTATAACAATTGAGTAGTAAAAATCTTGCCTCATGTTCTCTTTGTCTCACACTTTTGGTACTCGTGCAATACCTAATTTCGGCATCTCCATACATGTGTTATTCTTGACACATGATTAGTGTCGTTGCCCCCCCCCCCTTTAATTACAAGTTCAGTAAATAGGGGACATCTGGGAGCATACTCACAAATGTATGTTTTTATCATTAGTCAGTTTCATTTTTGTCTTACATTTACCCTTTAAACATGGCGCTTACTTGTACGCAAGAGATTGAAATGCATTACGGCACACTCTTTCGACATCGCGAGCGTAGCGTATGTGACGTACATTTAAATAGGTCAAAAAACGCGCAAACTTTTACCGGCATACAACACCGAAGTCCGACTATGTTTGAGAAGGAAACGACAACTAAACAGATAACGGTAAGTGATCCCTGTCCTGCTTACTAGGATTCATGTCTAGAATAGGGTCTTCATTTAACACACTCCCTATATCACTAGGTAAGAATATCGCTATTAGTTACGCGACCCCCAGTTACAATTTAGCATTACTTGATAGAAAGCGTTTTCTGCAATCAGGAATTGTAAATAATTTTTTCCATGTAACATCTTAATAATACGCAATACATTCAGTAATCTCTGCCGTAAGCATTATGTTACGCGCTTCAGATAGGAAAGACAGCGATAGTATCGCTCATGTATAAGAACCAATTCGGCAGTAGTCCGATTTTAAATAGGCGACGGCATCATTATTGGTAACGAACGTATTTGGTATTAATCCAATTTTCTAAAGTAAGACGCAGAGTTTTTTGCTCGTAGAAAACAACTTTATTCATACACATACCACATATACCTATCGATTGACATAAGTTCAACTATAAATTTAATTTCTTCAGCTCGCCCCCTCTTTTGCCATCCTTGAACTAATTATGGACTTAATAATGCAAACGATAAGACATAACGTTAGAAGATCAGGCACAAGCTATATCTAAAATGATTCTCCATACTTGTAACTGGGGGAAAATAGACTCTCCCCAATCATAACATATAGCAGTCATTTTTAGATCACACTAATGTAATAGTCTTTTTCCAAATAGGACGCCTTTGGGCGTCGGACATTTCTTCGAGCATCCGATATCAATTGGGGACTTGGACTCATTTTCCCCTTCAAATTCTTATGCATTCTTCTACAAATAATGAACAACTAATAAGGGATGGTACTTATAGCTAACAGTTATAATGTTATAATAGACAGCAGTACATAGTCCACAAGGGAATTTGCATCGTAGATGACAGTACACAATGTTAGGACAACAAGAAGATATCTAGATTACGATATCTCCATAACCTACATTTTTGTAATTATGACAAAATAGATTTTAGGGTTAGACATAATACTTACAACAATGTATTCTACCTGCAAGGCTGATGAATTTTATGAAATGCTTTTGCTCTAGTAGGGACAACCATATTTAGGACATTGCCTTCCATATTGTAAAAATACACAATGTTTTATTAATACTCAGATGAGCGACAATTACCCCCCTACCCGAATAAAAGCTTTTTGGTAAATAGATAAAATCATATTTTTAGGGTCCAGGGTTAGTCGCATCCAAGATATCCTTACTTTGACTTATAGCATAAAACATCTATAGTGAGTGGCCTTTGTTCCTATTTATAGATAAGAAAAATTGTGTGTTCTTCCATTTCAGGTATAGCATTACCAAAGAGATAGAGGAGCAGTACCTAGCTCAGTTGTGCCTTCCTGGCCATACGAAATCTTAACAATCGCAAGAAATCATTAATGTGACCATCTTCCGAAATCAAGGGTAAGATAGAGCCCCACATAGAAGGACAACAAAGAGAGTGCAAGCTAAACAAATTTCCGCTGCCTAACCCTTATGTTTATTCCTTAACAGATTACACTATTTGTGGACAATTTTTTGGCATACTATCTGTCCTATTGGAAGCCATAGGGCGATGAGAATATGAAGACCTCTGATGTCTTGCCTACAATGTAGGTTTGTTTGACAAAAATCTGTCTATAACGGCTTTGGACTACACAGAGTGACATAAATGGCACTGTAAGGTTCTAAAATCAAACTTGGCCTTTTGAATCTTTTAGCCCCCTGTTGGCTAACACGGATACCTTCCTCTTTGTATCTATCTTGGAGTAGATGCAAAACACTTATAACCCTCATATTTCACACTGGGATGTTTTTTTTAAATTCCATAATTATCCCCCTTACTTTGGGAATCTTTCTCCTTTCTCCTTCAGTTACTTCCCTCTCCTCTCTGAGACTAGCATGAACCGGCAATATTAAATTTAAAAAAAAAGTGTTATCTTAAGAGTAACTGTGAAGAACATCAATACTTCCCCGTTTTTTTTTTTTTGTTTTTTTTTTTCAAATTTTATTGTGCAGAGAAAAAGGGTACAAGCATGGGCCTACAACCTCCTGGGCCGGCCGCTAGTATTCAGAAATGATCAAGCAGTTCAAAAAACAATGACTGGCCCACAGGGGCTCCGCTAAATTACAGGAGATCAGACTGCACATAAGGGACGTCAGGATATACCCTTTTACATAAATATCAACAAAAGTAAAGAAAAACAAAAAGCAAGGCGAAAAACATTGAAAGGGCGTCTAACCACAGCAGAGGAACTCCACACCCGACCACCCTAGGGTGGTCAATAAAAAGGGGGGTCTGAGAGGGAGGGGGGGGCCACGGGAAAACCAAATCTATACACAGATGAACAAATTAAGCAAGGAACCCTCAAGGATCAGGGGGACAAGGCAACCTCAGACTTATCCACCAGGGGGGGAGAACAGATAGTCCCTCGATACACATTCCACTGACCCCAGATTCTAACCACGCCCCCGGTTTACCACGAGCCACATACACCGTCTTCTCCCTGAACATGCACCAGTCCATGTTCTCCTTCCATACGGACACGGTGGGAGGCCGTTGGGAACCCCAAAGCTGCGCAATATCTCTCTTTGCGATCATGTTCCCAAGGGCCGCCCACCGAGCCTGGGCCGCATTATAGTCATTGGGCTCCCACACATTCAGAACACATTGGCGCACCTCCGGCAGCAGAGCGACCCCAGTGACTCGTTTCATAACATCATGCACCTGGCGCCAATATTCCGCCACCTCGCGGCACTCCCAGAGGATGTGGAGAAAGGTGGCACTGAGCCCGCAGCCACGCTTACAGAGCCCGTCGTCAGAAAACCCCATCGAAACCAAACGGGGACCCGTCACATAGACACGATGGAGAATCTTAAGCTCGACCAGACGGAGACGGGCCGGGATGGCAACCTCCTTAGGGGATGACAGCGCAGACTGCCAGTCCTCGTCGTCCAACTCAACCCTATCTCCCGTCCACGCCTCCCGAAGACGCACCAAGAGATCAGCCCGATTATTTATTCGTTTTTTATAAATCAGGGAGATAGTACTGTCGGGGACGTGTCCGTCGAGTATACGGTCCTCGAGAGGCGAAGAAACAGGGACCGTGGTCCCCTCCCCAAAGACCGAGAGTAGGGCGTGCCGAACCTGGGCATAGCGGAAGAACTCCCTTTCACTAAGCTCGTACTCGCTCTGGAGCGCCGCGAAGGATTTAACCGCGCCTTTAACCCATAGGTCCCCCACTCTGCTAATGCCGATCGTATCCCAGTGCTCAAAGCCTTTCGTTGTCCAGAGGCTTCCCAAGCGCTCTGAGGCGAATAAAGGAGTAGCACACGTTAAACGCTCACTCCAGCCCACAGCTACATTCGCCGCCTTCCACACACGTACCGCAATCCTAGTAGGGCCCGTGAGGGTCCTTCTGGCAGATCGAGAGTAAAGCGCTCTGTTATAGTTACCGCCGGGAAGCAGGAATTTATCCATCTCATATGCCGGGTTTGAACCAGGAGCGTACGTAGCATGGTTAATGGCAGACAGCTGGGAGGCCCAATAGTACCTTCTAATGTCAGGAAGCGCGATGCCCCCGTCATACCAGGGAAGAGACAGCTTTGCCAAAGCGATACGCGCACGACCGTCCCAAACCAGTCTCCTCTGCAAACTCTCCACTTCCCTAAAGTAGGCCGCCGGAATGATATCGAAGGAGTTCTGGAGTGCGTAAAGAAATCTGGGAAGGGGCATCATTTTAAACAGTGCTGCGCGACCAAGTGGAGACAAGGGCAACTTACACCACCGAGCCGTATCCACCCTCAAACGCCGGAGGGGAGACAGGAGATTCTGCTCGTAGCGGACCGCCGGATCCAACGAAACGTACACCCCCAAGTATTTAAAGCCGGATTGAGATGTTTGGATCGGAAGCCGAGGCGGCAAGAGAGGAAGGCCACCGGAGATAGGATACACGCAAGATTTGGACAAGTTAATTATCAAACCCGAATTTCTCCCGAAGGAAGTAAGGACATCAAAAAGCACACTGAGCGACTTCCGCGGCGAGGTGAGGTACAAAAGAATGTCATCCGCGTACAACGAGACCCGATCCTCGAAGCCCGGGGCCCACCGGATCCCTCTGATCGAGGGCTCCCAGCGGAGCCAGGCAGCGAGCGGTTCCAAGGTGAGAGCAAAGAGCAGAGGGGACAACGGGCGCCCCTGCCTAGTACCCCTCCCGAGAGCGAAGGGCCGAGAAACCCGCCCATTGACAACAACCTGAGCCATTGGTCCAGCATAGAGGAGCTTAACCCAACTAATAAATCCCTCCCCAAAGCCAAACTTCGCCAAGACGGCCCAAAGGAATGGCCACTCGATGGTATCAAAGGCCATCGTGGCGTCTAAGGAAACCAATATGGCTGGTTCAGAGAAGTACTCCGCCCTAGCGAGGACGCCATGTAGACGCCGCAAGTTGAGAGCGGTATTACGATGAGGGATAAAGCCGCATTGATCCGGATGTATCAAATCACATATAACTCTCAGCAAGCGATTAGCGAGGACCTTGGCAAGGATTTTCGGTTCGGCATTTAGTAGGGAAATAGGCCTATATGAGGCACAGCGGTCTCGTGGCTTACCGTCCTTGGGAATCACAACTATAGTAGCCAGACGCTGGTCGTCGGGAAGGGAACCCCGCTCGAGCGACTCCAGAAACATACGACGGAGGAAGGGCGCGATTTTATCCGGGCGTAGTTTATACAGTTCAATCGGCAGTCCGTTGGGGCCCATAGCCTTGCCCGAGCGAAGGGAACGAATCGCGGTAGCAATCTCGTCGACAGACAGGGAGGCCTCCATCTGCTCACGGTCCTCGACGGATAAGCCGGGCAAGGCAATATCCCGCAGCAAGAGACGAGAGTCATCCTCATCTCTATCAGACACCGGGGAGTACACCGCCCGGAGGTGGTCAGCAAAACACTCCACAATCTCACCAGGGTCAGTCACACACACTCCATCCGAAACCCGAAGCTCCGGGACCACACGATTCACTCTCTCCTTCTTATCCAACCAAGCAATCAGTTTACCCGCCTTGTCTCCGGCATCATACAACCTACCCTGCTGCTCCCTATACATGGTCTTGGCAGCGTCAGTAACAAGAGACTTATATTCAAACTGCTTCAAGCTGAGGGCATGAAGCCCATCCTGAGTGACACCCGTCTCCAAAGCTGCCTCCAGCCCCGATATTTCAGTCTCCAGCTTCACCACCGCCTCATTCTTAACCCTCTTAGCCTCCACTATCTGGGATAGGGCATGCCCGCGGAGCACTGCTTTGAAGGCCTCCCACAGGGACACTGAGGACAACACCGACCCCTCATTCTCGAGAAAATACTGATCAATCGACTTAACAAGGCTATCACGAATCTTGGGGTCTCGCAAGTACCAAGGGTTAATTGGGGCGATCCGCCCAGCGGACCGCGTCCCGGTGTCGAAAAGCAACCACAGTGGGGAATGATCAGAGGTACCCCGGGCCAGGTGCTTAACCTCTCGAATCCAGCCACCGGGCCATCAGGTCGTTGGCCGACTTGAGGTCGCCAAGAGCAGTCTGCAGGTCCGACACATCCGTACCAAGTGTGGACGTCCGCAAATCCAGCGATTGAACCCTCTCATTGGTCTTAGAGAGATCCGCCCGAATTAGCATAACATCAATGGCCACCGTGTCGATTTTACGGGCCAAGGCCTCGTACTGCTTAGCGATGGTCTCCTTGATGCCGTTAATGGCGCCCATGATGTCCCGCAATGACAAATCCCGAGGGACGGACGGAACACCACCAGCGTCATCCGGGAGAACACTGGCCGTCCCAGGGGACCCTTTACCATGAGTGTAGCGGTCCATGTTGTTAGTCTGGACCGGTCCCCCACGTAGGGATGTCTTGGTCTTACGCCTCTCGGGATCCCCCTTGCCACCCATGTTGAACCACGCTCGCCGAAGGGGACCACCGAGCAAGCGGCGAAGGGGCACAGGCGAAGCAGACACGAGCCGTACCAGAGACCGCAATGTGGCGGTGCGAGAGGATCAAAGTCAATGGGCACACTGGTATCAGGCGGAGGCAAAGGCACCAAGCGAAGGCCGAGTGAAAACCCAGCCGCACAAAGCAACTCCACGGTACAGCCACTCAGAGATCCAAAAGTGAAACCGAAAGTGATGGGACGGCCGCCGGCACAGCCCCGATGCCGTTGTTGTTCAACTATGCCCCGGCTCCACAGTTCACCTTCGCACCGGGCACAGCCATCAGTTGGGCCTCAAAAGTTCAAACCACCATAGATCAGGTCTCCCAGGTCCGATTTGGTTTCTGAAAAGAGTTTAGGGTTCAGCCAACGTTCATCTTCCAGAATCCGTCAACCAAGTCAGGATAAAGTCAGGATAAGTTCCGAGGAGCAGCGAGGGTCCGGGGCGCCCTGTGCTCACGCGACCATCTTGGGTGCGTGCTAGGCTCCTCCCCCACTTCCCCGTTTTTTCAATTGTTTTTATATTTACATTTACAGAAGAATCCCCCTTGTTGCACAGAAATAAAAAACTGCTTGTTCATTGATCCTGAAGAAGGTGATACCAAAATATAGTTCACCGAAACGTACGTAGACCAGCTACAACATAACTGGACAATAAATCCTACAAGGATCGACTAATACAGAACAAAGGAGGAAACATTAATTGACGTTCCATCGGTTATATTTGACTCTGGGAAACAATCAACAATAATTACATCCCAGTCGATCTATTTCATTATAACTTCTACTGTTTGATAGTTAAGGTTTATTTCATTCCCTTCTTTTTCTCCCCTGTGTGTGGTATGATTGCTGGAATGCAAGAACGGTTGTGAGGTGAGAATGTAGAACTTATGGTGCCAATCGGGATTTTCTTATTTGTTTAAATAACTGTAACTTGATATTTATATGTACTATGTTCACGTTAATGATTGTATGCACATATATATATGTTTTATGATGAATTGCAAATTATAAAAGAAAACATAGCAATGAAATAATGATATATTTTGATATTTTTGATAAATAAAAAACAAAAAACAAAAAGGAAAAACGGTTTTGTAGACAATGAATCTATTGGCTATGGGGAATTATTGATGTATTCATATGATGATTTCTGTTGAGCATTTATTGGCGCCAAAAGAAATATAGGTCAGTTAAGAGGTTTCAACCTTATATAACTCTCCTTGGATTACTCTAATGTTTCATTCAGTACCCAGGTACTCATGCAGTGAAGCATGCCTTTTCACAAGGACTGCTTGAAACAACTATTCATTATGCATGTAGTGGTCTAACCAGTTTAACACTTGTGCTTCAGGCCTACATTTCCACAGTCACTATGCATACACTCCAGCAGACAAACTGTGACTGCTGTTGCAAACCCATAGTGAGTCTTTCAGTACCATGTAGTAATATATTCAGTAAAGTAAATCTCAAACAACTGTGAATTCACCCAGGGTCTCTCCTTATAGTACTTCGTACGTGTCGCGTATGCGCTTGGAGTCGCGTACCGGTCGCATAGCAATCGCGCACGAAAATACGTACCCAACGCATACCGTATGCGGATCCTACACTACAATTGTAAAATGGCGACTATGTTCCGCGCAGGGATCGAGAAAGGTGCGCATAGGGTGCGCGAATCCAAAAAATAATAAAAAAAATAATAATAACAAAGTACTAAAAATATAGTTTAAAAAGTATTGAAAAAAATTATAAAAAATTGAGCTAGTGTGTGTATAACTGTATAGGTGAGTAAATGGCAGTGTGATTAATTATTTGCATGACTGAGTACGTGTGTGAGTACCTCTATGGATGAGTAGCTGTGTGTGAGTGTCTATATAGGTGTATGAGTGATTATGATAGTCCTGTACTGAGTGACCATAAGTATGAGTGACTGTACGGGTGAGTGAGTGGATGGGTGTGTAGACCTAAGACTCTGTGATGGGGTATGTACTTATTGGTGTTGGAGTGTGTATGGTTTTGAGAGTGGCAGTATGTAATTTAGAGTGGGTATATCGAAGGTTATATTAGATTGTGAGAAGATGCATCAAATGATCACATGGATGATGTCATCAGTTATGTCATCAGTGATGTCATTTCAGATGTCATCAGTGATGTCACTGACCATGTCATGAGTGATGTAATATGTGACGTCATCAGCAGTGCATTGCAGGGGCGCGACTTATAGTTAGCTGAACTAACTATAACGTGGGAATTTCAATGGTTTTGCATGAGGGAAATGTCCAGCTAACTATAACGCCCCTGAAACCTGTGTTTTTTTAGTGAATATATATATACACATACATATATAAACATATATATAATCTGCATATCTATATAAATACAAATATAAATGGATTCATACATATATATATATGCATACATATTATGTACATGAAAGTTTGAAAAACACTAATACAAGCAAAGCTAAAAAGCCACCTAATTACAAACTGAATTGCTTTAACTTAAACGAGGGCGAGACCTATTGCCTTTTCAATGCTTGTTTACTTTGGTTCCATCAAAAGGCATTCAGTTTCCAACATTTAATCCAATCAAGATGGCTTCAGGTGTGCCATACTTTTGTCATAAGTAAGACTGTTAGTACTCTAGTTGTTCTTTAGAACACTCTGGGACATTCTGTCATTGGGCTATACTTGGGCTACATCTGGGTGATATTTGTGCTACATTTGGGCTCTTTTGTCTCTGGTGGCCATCTTGAGAGACTTATTTGTTATGAAGTTTCCTAATTTACTCATTTACTACAGTCTCCTCAGTAGGAAATACTTTCAGGTTTTTTACTTTGATTCCATCAAGAAGGCATTCAGATGTGTCACACATTTGCTATAAATTCGGAATGTTAGCACTCTAGTTGCTTTTTAGATCACTGTAGTAAAGCTACTGCTCACCTGGGAAGTCTGTTGCTGGTATTGAAAGTGCATATTTCAGTCTGCATGTCAGAATTTTTTAATGAAATAGAAGAGGATTTGAGAAGTCACTCAAAATGAGCCCTAATTTTTCTTTTTTGAGCACTAATCATAATTTCTATGGCAAAATGAACCCCCTCATTGTGTTCCTTTTAAATTAAACTACTCACTCTCTACTACTCACTCGCTACTATTCTCTACTACTCACTCTCTACTACTCACTCTCTACTACTCACTCTCTACTACTCACTCTCTACTACTCACTCTCTACTACTCTCTACTACTCTACTACTCACTCTCTACTACTCTCTCTCTACTACTCCCTCTCTACTACTCACTCTGCTACTCTCTACTACCCACTCTCTACTACTCACTCTCTACTACTCACTCTCTACTACTCACTCTAATACTCACTCTCTACTACTCTCTCTCTACTACTCACTCTCCACTACTCGCTCTCTACCACTCACTCTCTACTACTCTCTACTACTCTCTCTACTACTCACTCTCTACTACTCTCTACTACTCACTCTACTACTCTCTACCACTCACTCTCTACTACTCTACTACTCACTCTCTACTACTCTCTATTACTCTCTCTACTACTCACTCTACTACTCACTCTTTACTACTTACTCTACTACTCTACTACTCACTCTCTACCCTCTCTACTACTCACTCTCTACAGCTCTCTACTACTCTCTACAACTCTCTACTACTCACTCTCTACTACTCACTTTCTACTACTCACTCTCTACTACTCGCTCTCTACTACTCACTCTCTACTACTCACTCTCTACTACTCTACTACTACTCACTCTACTAATCTCTACTAGTCACTCTCTACTACACACTCTACTACTTGCTCTCTATTACTCGCTCTCTACTACTCTCTACTACTCGCTCTACTACTCACTCTCTACTACTCTCTACTACTTCACTACTCGCTCTCTACTACTCTACTACGCCTTACTACTCACTCTCTACTACTCACTTTCTACTACTCACTCTTTACTACTCTCTACTACTCGCTCTCTACTACTCTCTCTCTACTACTCGCTCTACTACTCACTCTCCACTACTCTCTACTACTCACTCTCTCTCTACTACTCTACTACTCACTCTCTACTACCCTACTACTCACTCTCCACTACTCTCTCTCTACTACTCACTCTCTACTCCTCTCTACTACTCACTCTCTACTACTCACTCTCTACTACTCTCTACTACTCACTCTACACTACTCTCTACTACTCACTCTCTATTACCCACTCTCTACTACTCTCTACTACTCACTCTCTACTACTCTACTACTCACTCTCTGCTCTCTATTACTCATCCTCTACGCTCTACCTCTCTCTCTACTACTCTCTACCTCTACACCTTTACCTCTCTCTACACGCACACATATGCACATATATATATATGCATATATATGCATATGCATTTATATATGTATGTGTATATATATATATACACATACATATATAAACATATATATAATCTGCATATCTATTTAAATACAAATGTAAATGCATGCATCCATATACATATACATATATGCATGCATATGCATGTTATGTACATGAAAGTTTGAAAAACACTAATAAAAGCAAAGCTAAAAAGCCACCTATTTACAAACAGAATTGCTTTAACTTAAACAAGGGCGAGACCTATTGCATTTTCAATGCTTGTTTACTTTGGTTCCATCAAGAAGGCATTCAGATGAGTCACACATTTGCCATACATTATGAATGGTAGCACTCTAGTTGCTCATTAGATCACTGTAGTAAAGCTACTGCTCACCAGGGAGGTCTGCTGCTGGTATTCAAAGTGTGTGTTTCAGTCTGCATGTCAGAATTTTTTAATGAAATAGAAGAGGATTTGAGAAGTCAAAATGTGCCCTAATTTTTCTTTCTGCAGCACTAATCATACTTTCTATGGCAAAATTAACCCCCTCATTGTGTTCCTTTTTAATTTAAATGTTTTAAGAGTTACCACTTTATTCCAATCAAGATGGCTTCAGGTGTGACATACGTTTATCATAAGTAGGACTGTTAGCGCTCTAGTTGTTCTTTGGAACACTCTAGGAAGCTGCAGTAGAACACAAAGGAATCAACTGACAGTCTCTGCCCTTGTTGGATGTACATGTTTTACTGAGAATGTCAGACTTCATTCTCACATGAATGAGAAAGATAATGTGAATTTACAGAAAATATGCTCTCAGTTTAGCTTATAGATCACCTTCCAAAGCTCTGTGGGAAAAGCATGAGAAAATAGTTTTCTCTCAAACATGATTCATGATATCCCAGCAGAAGGCTTTTTCACATGGTAAAATCACCTTAGAACATACAATTCCTAAAATGAGTATGGTACCATCAACAAATGATTTATAATGTAATTAAAGTCTTAAAACCTTCTATTAACTGCAATGCTTTTTAATGAGGTGTTATCATGTATATTGGTCCCAAGATGGCTGCCAACACTTCTTGGATGAAGTGCTGACAGCCAATCAGATCTCACGATGAGATGTGTGGTTAGGCTCCGCCCAGATATATATGTGATTTTACTTTTGATTTTCTCAAGAACTACTGAACGGATTTACACCATTTCAGCAAAAGGCACGACTCTGAACCAAGGTCTACCTTTCTGCCAAATTTGGTGTAATTTCGTTCAGCAGTTCTGGCTGTAGCTGCGACTAAAGGTTCCTATGGAAAATTGCATGGGGAAAACACGTTTTGGGACCCCCCTTCTTTCTCGGCCCCCGCTTGACGAATCACCCCGAGACTTTCAGGATAGGAGTGGACCGGAGCGGGCCACAAGTTTTGAAAATTTTGCAAAGATTCATCAACCGGCGCCAAAGTTATTTTAAATAGAATGTTGCGGACTTCCTATGGATAATAGGTCCTAACTATAACTACCTACTGGCGACCGCCAGTAGGTAATTAATATATATATATATATATATATATATATGTATATATATATTAATTACCTAATGGCGGTCGCCAGTAGGTAGTTATAGTTAGGACCTATTTTCCATAGGAAATCCACAACATTCTATATCCAATAACTTTGGCGCCGGTTGACGAATCTTCGCGAAATTTTCAAAACTTTTGGCCAGCTCCGGTTCGCTCCTATCCTGAAAGTCTCGGTGGATTCGTCAAGCGTGGGCCTAAATAAAGGGGGGTTCCCAAAATGTGTGTTCCTCATGCAATTTTCCATAGGAACCTTTAGTCGCAGCTACAACCCTAACTGCTGAACGGAATTACACCAAATTTGGCCAATTGGTAGCCCTTGGTTCAGAGTCGTGCCTTTTGGTTAAATGGTGTAAATCTGTTCAGCAGTTCCTGAGAAAATCAAAAGTAAAATCACATATATATCTATGGGCGTGGTGGATCCGCGCACCCTCCCGATCACAAGCTGCATGTTAATTGGCTGTCAACTTGCTGTCAACACCTCAAACCAGGAAGTGTGGGTAGAACCGAGGCACAAGAAATCCTTGAAAAAAGTGTGCAAAACGCAAAAAGGGGGCAGGGTAGAAACACCCTGACCCCCTAGGCCTGCTTAGGGGGTCCCACAAGGACCAACTGGGCCCCAAAAATGTGTTTTTTGTTTCAACGGGAAGATGCGTGCTAAGTCCCGGGGGCAAAATTATTATGTGAATGGGGGGGCCCAGAGGGGCCTCCCAGCCCCGGGGACCGCCACCCCCTGGGGCTTTATACAATTATGTACAAGGGTGCTCACAGCCCCCCAGCCCCGGGGACCGCCACCCCCCGGGACTTCAATATTCATGGGTGGGGGAGCTCAAAGGCCCCCCAAGCCCTGGGGACTGCCACCCCCTGGGGCTTCTTTAGAATATATGTGGGGGGCTCTCAGTCCCCCACAGCCCTGGTAACCGCCACCCCCCGGGACTTCAATATTTATGGGTGGGGGCTCAAAGGCCCCCCAAGCCCTGGGAACCGCCACCCCCTGGGGCTTCTTTAAAATATATGTGGGGGGCTCTCGCCCCCCCGCAGCCCCGGCGACCGCCACCCCCCGGGGCTTTTCACGCGCAAGCATCATGTAAAGTAATATGTATGTGTCGCATATGCGCCTGAAGTCGCCTACCGGTCGCATAGCGATCTTGCATGAAAATATGCACCTATCGCACATCCTGCACGGATCCTACACAACAATCCTAAAATGGCGGCTAGGTTCCGCGCAGTGATCGAGATAGGTACGCTTTGGGTGCGCGATTTCCCAAAAAGATTTGAAAAAAAATAAGTGAAGAAAATATTATAAATATATTAAAAAAATATATATAGAACTAAAAAACATTTGTTTTAATATTTTTAAAAAATCCATTTATATTAAAAATATATAATGTAATTTAAAAAATAAAATATGTAAAAATAAATAAACAAATGTAGAAAATCAGTATCAAAAAAATAAATATAACTTATTACATTTAAAAATTGTCATTTAAGAAATCTTTGAAAGTCACTGAAAAAACCATAGGTTTCAGACATGTTATAGTTAGGAATTAGCATTTAAAAAACCTTTGAAATTCACTGAAAAAACCATAGGTTTCAGACATGGTATAGTTAGGAATTAGCATTTAAAAAACCTTAGAAATTCGCTGAAAAAAACATAGGTTTCAGGGGTGTTATAGTTAGCTGGACATTTCACTCGTACAAAACCATTGAAATTCCTTTGTTATAGTTAGTTCTACTAACTATAACGCGCGCGCCCGCAATCCACTGCTGATGATGTCACATATTACATAATTCATGACATGGTCAGTGACACCACTGACGGCATCACTGATGACATCTCAAATGACATCACTGATAACATCACTGATGACATCATCCACTTGACAATCTGATACACCTCATCATACACTAGTATAACCTTTCATCACTCATTATAAAATATGGAGTACCATATTTGAAATAATTGACACACCAATATAAGTTTCTAAAAACCCACTCAGTGATTCCTAGATCTACACACACATCTAAACACTTACCTATAGATTCACTCCTACATGCTGACAAAGATCAATAGAATACTATCAAATATACTTATATACCTACATCAACATTACACACCAGCATACATCCTATTCACATATGCAGTCCTACTCACTTATGCAAACAATTGATCATACTTACATTTACTCAGCTCCACACTTATACAAACACCATTTAATTTATTCATATAGATAGAAACTCATACTTAGGGTGTTGTAAATCACTATTACAAGTATACAGTTATTCATACAGTCACTCATAGACTCACTGAGTCTTATGTATACTTATTTATATACAACAACTGTCACATACACTGCTGTTTATATTTCTACTTTGTTGAATATGTATCATTGAAAAATATATGTACTCAGCACTACACCCATAAAGACATTCACTCACCCAAACAACTGTTTCCACATGCAATCTTAACCTCATAGACCTACTAAATCAACTATTTACACATCTTTGGACAGTCACACACCTCCCACCCAACCACACACACATTCACTCTCCCATAAAAATATTCACTTAACTAATCAATAACTAATATAGACTTTCACATAGCTAGTAACCAACTTATGCAGTAGTTTACACAACAAGAGACAGAGTTATACAGATATTCAAACAGTTTAATCACTATCCCATATATTTAGTGAGACACTTTAAATTAGTCACTTAAACAGTCAATCACACTGCTAGTAAATCCTCCATCCAGGCACTTATACTTCCACTCATTCTTCAATGCAGATTGCTAAATATATAATACATATTTAAATATCGAACCAAACCACATTCACTCGATGATGTCATCAGTGATGTCATCAGTGATGTCACTGACCATGTCATGAATGATGTAATATGTGACGTCATCAGCAGTGGATTGCAGGCGCGCGAGTTATAGTTAGTAGAACTAACTATAACAAAGGAATTTCAATGGTTTTGTATGAGTGAAATGTCCAGCTAACTATAACACCCCTGAAACCTATGTTTTTTCAGTGAATTTCTAAGGTTTTTTTAAATGCTAATTCCTAACTATAACATGTCTGAAACCTATGGTTTTCTCAGTGAATATTTATATTTATATATATATATATATATTTTTTTTTATATTTATATATATATATATATATATACCTATATTACCTACTGGCGGTCGCCAGTAAGTAGTTATAGTTAGGACCCCTTTTCCATAGGAAATCCGCAACATTCTATTTTGAATAACTTTGGCGCCGGTCGACGAATCCTCGCGAATTTTTCAAAATAGGTGGGGCGCTACGCTCCGCTCCTACCCTGAAAGTCTCGGGGGGATTCGTCAAGCGGGGGCTGAGATAAAAGGGGGGTCCCAAAACGCGTTTTCCCCATGCATTTTTCCATAGGACCTTTAGACAGGGCTACAGCCCGAACGGCTGAACAGAATTACTAGAAATTTGGCAGAGAGGTAGTCCCTAGGTCAAGGAAGTGCCTTTTGTAGGTTTGGTGTAAATCTGTTCAGTAGATTCTGAGAAAATAGCCTTTAAATCAATATATATATCTGAGCCAGCTTACGGTACGCTTACCGTAAGCTTACCGTACGCGTACGGTGGCGTGCGCGAGCGCGATTCTGATTGGTTGTTAGATCTTAGTAAACATTCGAATCGGCCGAAACCAGGAAGCAGCGGCCGCCATTTTGTGTGTTTCACTCAGAAAAAAAAGAGTGAAAACAAGAAAAGGGGGCAAGGAGGAGAGTTACAGACCCCCTTACATTTGTGAGGGGGTCAAAGAAGGACAGAAAAGTACAAAGAAAACATTTATTGATTTTTAAAAAAATCACGGGGTACGCGTACGGTAAGCTTACGGTAAGCGTACGGAAGAAAAAAAAAATGAAAAAAGAAATGAAATGCAGATTTAAGAGTTTAGATATTAGGGGGCTCTAAAAAGAGCCGTTGTGTTTATGAAGTGATTTTTTAAGTGGTACCTACAAGTAAGTACCGATGCAGAGTCTAAGGTTCAAGAGGAAGACTCTGTTCCCTTCATCATTGAAGTGCACACCATCTCCTCTATAAATGTCTTGCATGTCATAACGCAAGTTGTTGTGGTAAATGGCACCCATACCATAGTCACGGAGGAAAGCAGAAACAGATTTGTTGACGTGCTTCCTTGCTTTGTCAATTTGCGGACAGAAATGATTGGACCAGTTCCATTTTTGCCTTTGGCATATGTTGGAAAACACAAAGGCAGTTTTAGGGAAAAGAGAAAACAGTTGTGCAAAGGTGTCCTTCATAAGCATTTCCAGACCTACCCCAGTCAAAGTGCCTAGGTCATTGCCACCACAGTGCACTATTATGAGGTCAGGGTGTTGGTTTTGCATGAAGGATTTCACCAATGGCATCAATTGGTGCCACTTTAACCCTCTCTGACCAATCCATTTAATGTCTACATTTGGCAAAGCAAGGTCTCTCACCATACCTGTTTTCTCTGCAAACTTTTCACTCCAGAAGACATAGCTGTGCCCTACAATCCACACTGTGAACATCTTCAAAGGAGATCTGGATGCACTCAGGAGGTGTAATTCAGTAGAATGGGAAAAAGAAATGAAAAACAGTTTGGAAATGGAGGCATACATATTTTTTTTTTTTAAAAGAACTGATTGGCTGTTTCATACCATTCTACACTAAAAACTAGGCTGTATGTGTAAATTGATAGAAGCATGTTTTGTATTGGTACAGAAAAATGTGTTACCAAAGAACAGTACTATGGATTTGCTGTAAGGTTTGAAAAGTCAAGCACTCTTGCTCTGTGGAATTGAAACATTGTTGGGCGAACTTCTGACCTAACTCCACACAGCAGTGTTCCATGAGCTGTTGCTATGGTAGCAGGCAGAAGTCAAATTGGGGGAAGGGTACTTTAAGAAAAGGGTTGGTTTTCAACCAATAGAAATGTGTGATTACATTTGAAAAAAAGGGGGAAGCACTGAGATTTGAAACTTACATGTATATGTGTGGAAAAATAGAGGGAAACTTTGCCATTTTCTGGTTCTGCTGAGAGGAGAGAGGTGTAGAGAACAGAGATCCTGGCTCTGATAATCTGCTGTTTGAGTGCCACATTTCTTTCACAACTAACTAATTTTAAAGGTGAGTTATGAGTTTGAGAGGGGATGTATATGGTAAATTAAGAAATGAATAATAGAATTGGAATTCCTTTTGTAGAAGTTGTGTTTATTATTTTCTGTTTTGGGAGAAATTTAAATGTGAGGAACATGTAAAATAATATGGACTATTTTTTCATGATAAATTAAGGTGTACTGGTAAAAATAAGGAATACTTTAAGGGTTTGAGGTTGCAGTCAGTAATGCAAATACATTCAGCATCACTAAGGCTGGTTGCCCTTGCTGGAGTGAAGGCAGTCACCGAGGATACACATGGTGGTGGTCTGAAAAAGCAGTCTGGACATGGGCTTTTTAAAAAAAATCTGAAAAGTGGTTTCATAATGTGTCAGTCTGTAAAAGTGATTTTCACTTGCCCAAAAAAAAGAGCAGTAAGTGTGCTTTCAAATTGGCAAAGAAATTTCGTTTTGGGACTAATGTGAAAACATGACTCTGTGTGCAAATAGGAATTACAGGCAGAGATTTATTGCGTTTTGCTCTGGTGATTTCACAGTTGCATTAGTAGGAAAAAGGGGGAGCGATTTTTTGGGGGAAGAAGCAGACTCTTAGCACACACCCAGCTCCTTTCCATGTATAATCATGCACAGTATTTAGAAGCGAGTGGGGTTTTGAGGTTTCAGTCTGTAATGCAAATACATTCAGCATCACTAAGGCTGGTTGCCCTTGCTGGAGTGTAGGCAGTCACCGAGGATACACATGGTGGTGGTCTGAAAAAGCAGTCTGGACATGGGCTTTTTTAAAAAAATCTGAAAAGTGGTTTCATAATGTGTCAGTCTGTAAAAGTGATTTTCACTTGCCAAAAAAAAAGAGCAGTAAGTGTGCATTCAAATTGGCAAAGAAATTTCGTTTTGGGACTAATGTGAAAACATGACTCTGTGTGCAAATAGGAATTACAGGCAGAGATTTATTGCGTTTTGCTCTGGTGATTTCACAGTTGCATTAGTAGGAAAAAGGGGGAGCGATTTTTTGGGGGAAGAAGCAGACTCTTAGCACACACCCAGCTCCTTTCCATGTATAATCATGCACAGTATTTAGAAGCGAGTGGGGTTTTGAGGTTGCAGTCAGTAATGCAAATACATTCAGCATCACTAAGGCTGGTTGCCCTTGCTGGAGTGAAGGCAGTCACCGAGGATACACATGGTGGTGGTCTGAAAAAGCAGTCTGGACATGGGCTTTTTTAAAAAAATCTGAAAAGTGGTTTCATAATGTGTCAGTCTGTAAAAGTGATTTTCACTTGCCCAAAAAAAAGAGCAGTAAGTGTGCTTTCAAATTGGCAAAGAAATTTCGTTTTGGGACTAATGTGAAAACATGACTCTGTGTGCAAATAGGAATTACAGGCAGAGATTTATTGCGTTTTGCTCTGGTGATTTCACAGTTGCATTAGTAGGAAAAAGGGGGAGCGATTTTTTGGGGGAAGAAGCAGACTCTTAGCACACACCCAGCTCCTTTCCATGTATAATCATGCACAGTATTTAGAAGCGAGTGGGGTTTTGAGGTTTCAGTCTGTAATGCAAATACATTCAGCATCACTAAGGCTGGTTGCCCTTGCTGGAGTGTAGGCAGTCACCGAGGATACACATGGTGGTGGTCTGAAAAAGCAGTCTGGACATGGGCTTTTTAAAAAAACTGAAAAGTGGTTTCAAAATGTGTCAGTCTGTAAAAGTGATTTTAACTTGCCAAAAAAAAAGAGCAGTAAGTGTGCATTCAAATTGGCAAAGAAATTACGTTTTGTGACTGTTGTGAAAAGAAATGTAGTAATATATTTAAATAAAATAAAGGAATTTTTTTTTAGTTTTTTTCAGGTATTGCTGAAGAGCAGTGGACAAAATTTAAGATGCCTACAAAATCCAGAGTTCAAAAAACGCACAAAAAAAACCTATATTTGAAGACAACTAGAGGACCAAAGTTAGTAGAAGATGCTCATGTTGGGAAAAAGAAAAAATCTTCTGGTAAGCAGAAAAAACAATTTCTAAAAAATATATTCAAAAGAATGAAAAATGTACAAAATGTCTGTACTCGAAAGGATGTTTTGAACAAAAAAGGAGAGGAAAAAATTGACAATTTAGTTAATGCAAATATACCTTCAGCAACTGAAAAGATTTATATAAATAGAAAAACAGCGTTTAAAGAGATACGTAGAAAAATGTTTCAGAGAAGAGTTATGTCCAATTTGATGAAGGATGTGAAGAAATATAAGAAAAAGACAAAGTTTTATAAAAGAAAAAAAGAAATAGAAGCCATTGCAGCAAAGGCATTAGAATTAAAAAGGAAACTATTCATTTTAATTTTGAATAGGATGCGTACATTAGACAAAATGGTTAATGTACTGAAATCACATAGCAAAAGGAAAAGAGTAGTGAACAGAACAAACTTTTGTAAAGTGTTTTTAGGAAAGTGGATGCATAGTTCAAGTAGTGAACCTTTTTTTAATGAAGAGAGCTATTTTCAAAGTAATAGTTTGCTGCATGCAGTTGACACCAGAGGTCGTTCTTACGAAGTAAAAAATGGTTGCATAATGGAGGAGGAGATAATGGTTCCAAGAGATGAGGTACAAGTGATGGCAGATGAGGCTATGGGGAGACGTCCTAAAGCCCCAGTGTACACTTGGAATTGTAGTAGTATTTGCACTGCGCGTCAGGAATCTATTGACAAATTTCGAGAGTTTCTAAGAGAATATAGTAAAAAAAGTATAAAACAGAAGATTAAGGTGCTTCAAAGTCTGGATCCATGCAGAGTGAGAGAGAATACTGGTTTGCAGGGTCATTCTCTGGCTTGTCTATCTAGAAAAGTGTGCAATAGTGTTTTCCATCATTTTAGGATGCTGGCTGTTCATCATACTGAAATGAGAAAGTTTGTGAGACGGTTGTATTTTGCCAAAAGTCCAGCAATAAAGTTAAATGAATTGAATAGGGCTCTGTTCCGAGGAACGGTATCAGATGTAGAGAAGGTTGTTGATGAAATTCAGTTTTGTTACTTTGGTCCTGAACAAAACAGTGCAGAGAAGGACACAGTAAATGAGGAAGAAGTGGAAGAGAATGTAGAACCCTCTGTAAGTAACACATTTAATGATCACATAACAAAATTTGCAATAGTCTCTAATGAAAGACCAAATTTTACTTGTATTTGTTGCCGCAGAACTCATTATAGAAAACAAACTAGGAATGTTGATCTCTACAGAAAGAGTGAAAATGAAGATAATTATAAGTGGAAGGATTTTGCCACATATATATTTCTAGAAAATTGTTTTGATTTGGGTGAAGATCAGCGTATTTGTAAATACTGTTACAACAAGTTAGAGGAAAATAGAATGCCGACCAGAGCTGTACATAATAATTTAGAATTGGATGCTATTCCTGCTGAACTTTCTGAATTAAATACATATGAGTCTATACTCATTCAATGTGTTCATCCGTTCCAGACCATAGTACGTATGGAGCCCAAAACTGGTAAATTACCTCCTTCTGATTTACTGAGAGGTTTAAAAGGAAGAGTGGTGTATTTGCCCTTGGATTTGAAAAAAAATATGGAAACTATTGATGCGGATACTTTGGAAACTGAACCATTAGTTATTCTGGTTAATGGTGTACCTACAAAGAATAAGAAGATTTGGCAGGAGCTGGTAGATGTGCGGAAAGTACAAAGAGCAAATTTGTATTTGAAAAGGAATAACAAATGGTATGAATCAATTTATATAGAAGAAGAAGAAGAAGAAGATTTACAAGAAGACACAGAAACACCAACTGGACAAATTGAAAAAGTGGACAAGTCAAAGGAAGAAGAAATTTATGAACATTTTAGCATACATCCTCTTCATTCAAAAGAAGTTATGGGAGATAATATTGATCTCTTTCAGATGAAGAAAGCAAAAGGAACTCCCGTGAGTGTATGGGAGAAGAGCTTGGAAGCTCGATGTTTTCCCCAGCTGTTTCCTAAAGGAAAAGGAGGACGATACGATGAACGTCCAGAACAGATTCCAGCTTCTGAGTATCGGACTACAAGACTATATGCTGAAGATCCCAGATTTCGACAAAGTATTCCTTATTTGTTCCATCTTTTATTTGAAAGCGACTTGTCTGCACTGTCTTATGCAGTAAATCACATTTTAAAAAGTGGAGTACATTTACAAAATGTGTCTGCTAAGGATTTTATGGAGAAAGTGCAGCACCGAGATGATCATTTGGAAACACAACTGATCAATCTGATGGCTTGTCAGCGTGGGACAAATGAATATTGGTACCGACGCCATGGTGAATTAAAATGCATGTTACGGAATTTAGGAACACCAACATGGTTCGTTACCCTAAGCTGTGCGGAGTACGCTTGGGATGATTTACTGGATTTTCTACGAGAGGCAAATTCAAACATTAAAAACATCGAATACAAGACAGCAGGAGAACTGTGCTCATTGGATCCGGTTAATGTTTGCAGATATTTCAATCATAGATTTGAGGCTATGATGTCCTTCATCTGCAATAAAAAAAATCCACCTCTTGGAGAAGTAGTACATTTCTTTTGGAGAAAAGAGTACCAGGCAAGAGGTGCTCCTCATATTCATATGCTGTTGTGGATCAAGGATGCCCCAAAGTTTGGAACAGATACTGATGAAGCAGTGTTATCTTTCATTGAAGAATATGCAACATGTGCTATACCAAAAAGCACAGAAGAGAAAAAGTTAAAGGAGCAAGTTTTACGTTTCCAAAGTCATCGGTGTGGAAAATACTGTCGACGGAAATACAAGAGCAAAGATAAATACTACACTAAATGTCGATTTGGATTTCCTAGACCTGTTCTTTCAAATGGAAGAGTCAACAGTTTTATGTCAGCTGTGAGACATACTATCACAAGAAAATCACCTAAGAATACCTACAACCTAAAAAGAAAAGAAGAATCAAAAAATATAAATGACTACAACCCAGTCATTTTATCCATGTGGAATGCTAACATGGATATACAGTATGTAGCTGACAATTCCATTGCTGTTGCTCGATATGTAACGTCTTACATTACGAAATCAGAAAAAACAGAATTGAAGGAAATGTGGGAAGAGATTTCTCACGAGAAGACTGTCAGTAAGAATCTGTACAGTTTCAGTTTGAAGATGTTATCGCATCGAGAAATTGGATCCTACGAATGTTCAGATAGGTTATCTTCTGCAAGTCTCTACTCGAAGTCAAGAAGAATAATTTGGGCAACTTTAGGCCTTGCAGCAATGAGAAATCGGGTACTGAAATCTGTTGGAGAAATTGAATATTTGGCCGAGAATGACCCAGAAAGTACAGATATTTTGAAATCAAACATGTTGGACACATATTATCCCAAGAGAAGTCAACATCTGGAGAACATGTGTCTCTATGAAGTGCTGCAGAACTACATTTATTCACGGAAAGCCGCAGAAGACATCAACAATGGAAAATATAAAGTCGTTGGTGAGGAAGGATGTTTGGTGAAGCAAACAAAAGGAAGTTTGATAAATCACAGGAAGCTGAGTTGCGACACTACTGACAAGAAGGAATTTTACTACTTGGCTCTTTTACAGTTGTTTAAACCATGGCGTACAGAGGATGAACTACTGGGAGAATTTCAAAGCTATGAACATTCTTTTAATGCTTGCAAAGACAGCATACAATGCAGTACATTCTCAAGTTATCTGCATATGTTAAATGAAGAAATTGAACAGGAAACTACAATTGCAGCAGAAATAGCTAGAGACAGTTCTCAGGACAGCCAAAGTTCAGGAACACTCAGTCAAGATCCCCTAGGACAACCAATCGTTGAAAATGAAGCATCAATAGCCATGAATGAAGTGGAAACGGCTATGAATCAAGCTCAAGAAGAATTTATAGACTTAGAAAATTTGGAAAGACAACTGAATCAAGAGCAGCAACAAATTTATGAAGAGATCAGAAACAAAATTGATCACGGATTTCTACATGAAAAAAAAGAGTGCTCATGCACATCATTTCATCCAATCAGGATGTATGTAAGCGGACAAGCTGGAACTGGAAAAAGTTTCCTTATAAAAGTCATCAGAAGCTACCTGCAGCAAAAAACAGATTCTACTTTGTCTTGTGTGGTTACTGCTCCAACTGGGTTAGCAGCATATAACATAAAAGGAATCACTTTACATCGTTTGCTAATGTTACCAGTGGAGCATGAGAACAAAATACAATACAACAAGCTAACTGGAGAAGCATCCTTGGAAGTTTCAAGAGTATTGAAGAAGATGCAAGTTCTCATTATTGATGAGGTGAGCATGGTATCAAACTTAATGCTTGCCTTTGTGCATTTAAGAATGCAGCAAATTTTGAAGACAGACTATGACATGTTATTTGGTGGAAAACACGTCATAGTTTTTGGAGATCTTTTGCAACTTACTCCAGTTAAAGGACAACCAGTGTTTAATACTGTCACACATGAAGACACGAAGAAGTCATTGGGAAGCATCGGAAATACAAATATTTGGTCCTTCTTTGAGTACAAGGAACTTACTACTAATATGAGGCAAGCAAGCGATGAAGAATATGGAAGTATTCTGAAAGATATCAGAATTGGACTACTCACAGAAGTTGGCAAAAAAGCATTACAGAGTCGGCTGCTACATAATTTATTTCCAAAGGAAGAAATAGTTGCAGAGAAAATATACAAGAACATTGCAGAAAACAAAAGTGTCATCTGCTTAATGCCAACTCTACGTGAATGCTCAATATTTAATGAGGAGCTTTTGAAATTGGAAAAAGAAGAGATCAGGAAATTGGAAGCAGTGGACAAAATTGAGGATGGAAGAATTACTGTCACAGTAACAGGCAAACTGAAAAATAAATTGGATTCACTAGAGAAGAACATCTCCAAAACAGCTGGATTAGAAAAAAATCTATATGTTTGCATGAACTGTAGAGTATTTTTAAGAAGAAATTTGGATGTTGAAAAAGGTTTAGTTAATGGAGCTATGGGAAGAGTTGTGGGTTTTATTAATTATCAGAAAAAAGATGGAATTGAATGTTTAAAAATAAAATTTGATCAGATAGAAGAAGTTAAAGATATTTGTCGTTGTACAGTTCGTTTCATGCTTGTGAAAGACTTATATGTACGTAGGAAGCAGTTTCCGTTTTCTCTAGCATATGCTGTAACTATTCACAAGTCTCAAGGATTGACTGTAGATTGTGCATTTGTGAACATTGGTTCAACTGTGTTCAAAGAAGGTATGGCATATGTTGCTTTGTCACGAGTGAAAACATTATCAGGTTTATTCATGATAGACTTTGATGATTCAAAAGTTAGTGCTGATACAAACTGTGTAAAGGAGTATAATAGATTAAGAAGAAGCTATGCTCCTCATTTAGGTCAGTATCCTGTGTTGGAGAAACGTGTAGTTTCTCGTAAAAGAAAAAATGAGAATATCTGTAATGAAGATGTAGAGAAGAGGAAAAAAAAGAGGAGTGATGTAATTGCAAGCAAAAAGAAAAAGGAAAATGAAGAACAGGTTGTAGGATGTCATTTTGAAAATAGCTCTGGTGTCAACTGCTACGCAAATGTAGTGCTGAATGTTGCATTTTATCTGGAAAGTTTGCAAGAGCAGATAATAGTAAATCAGGGAAAAAGATTCTGTTCTGAGCTGAGTCTCCTTTTTCAAAAGCTGAGTAAAGATAAAACTCAAATAGAAAGTGCTACTGAAATTAGAAAACTTTTAGATATATGTTCAGGACGAACACAGTTTTCTCAAAATGAACAGCAAGATGCACACGAATTTTTGATGTATTTTCTTCAAGTACTGGAAGTAGAAGAAGTTGCAATTGATATTTTATTTGGTCTCTCTTATAAATGAGAACATAGTTGTGAAAACTGTTATAATATATGTGGCTCTAATGTTGATAATGAAAGGTTTATTTATTTGACATTGCCAGAGAGTAAAACAGTCACTTTTGCAAAATTAGTTAAAGATGCTAATCATAGCATGAAATGCGGTGAGTGTAAATCTGACATGTTTTCAACATTAATTTTAAAGGAATACGGACAGTATGTAATTTTAATGATGCAACGATGTAGAGCTGTTGGTTCAAAATTGGATACTTTAATAAAGAAGTTTACAGGACAGCAATTATCAATTTCAGGAAAAACTTTTGTAACTGTTGCAATAATTTTCCATGATGGACCTACTGTTACTTCTGGACATTACACAGTTTATCTTAAATGTGAAAAAGGCTGGACACTGTGTAATGATTCCCAATTGATTTTCAAACAACGTTTGCCTTTTGATTTAGCAAATTCCTATCTAATCTTCCTGAAACCTAAATTTTAGAGAGACTTGGCAAGATCTGGACAAAATAATTTTACCATTTTACTGGATTACCATTGGAATTTTCTAAAAAAAAGATTTTTTAAATTATCATTTGGCCTAATGGAAAGATAACCAATTGTAATGTGGACTTTTTTAATTTTTAATGAAACTTTCAAAAACCAATAATTTAGAGATAATCGGTAACATCTGCACAATTTAAATTTTGGAATGTTATTGGAGTGCCATTGGAAATTTTTTCAAAAAAGATTTTAAAAATTACTATTTGGCCATGCGGAAAAGTAACCAATTCTATTGTGGACTTAATAAATTATTAAAAAATTATTCGTGAACCAAAATGTTACAGAGAATCGGTGAGATCTGGACAAATTAAACTTTAGAATTTTATTGGATTACCATTGGAAATTTAATCCAAATTTTTTTTTAAAATTACTATTTGGCCTAAAGGAAATGGAATCAGATGTATTGTGGAGTTATTTGAGATATAATATTGTGATTATACTTCTGAAACAAAAATATCAGACGGTATTTTAAAGAAATAAGTATTGTTTTTTGATGATATTTTTTTAGAATATTATGCATTTCTGTAATGTTAAGTTTAAGTGAGAAGAGATTCTGGGCTTTTTTAAAACAATCTTTGAGATTGTTATTTTTTTTTTGCCCGCTGTTAAATGATGAATGCAATTGCTTTCACAATTTAAAGTGAAATGCAATATATTCTGAAAACAGCAAAAATAAGGCAAAAATATTTTTTGGTAAATATGTAAATACGTGTACTGTATTTTAAAATGTTTAAAAAATATTAATACTTTTTTCTTTTTTTTCAGATTGATATAGAAAATTTTCGAAAACTAGAACCATTTTTAAAGCAATTTTTAAAAAAAAAAACAAATGAATAAATATTTTTTTGAGTGGGTATGGTAAGTCAATAATAATAATGGTAGTGTTTCAAAGTCCTTGTAATGTGATTATTGATTTTTAGTGTTTTTTTAAAAAAAAAAAAAAAAAATTACGCGCACCGTACGCGTACGGTAAAAAAAAAAAAAGTTTTTAAAAACATCTATAAAAAAAAGATGAAAGATAAGGTTGGCTCTTAAAAGAGCCGTTGTGTTCATGCAGGGAGAGAGGAAAGAAAGAATGGGAAAATTAGTCTCTGTGACAAGTGTGCTGATCTATTTTGAGGTTCACTAGGGAAACACTGGTCTCCCTATGACAAATTAGATCATGACAAGAGGCACATCGAATATCAACCCTCAGAAATCGAGGGTTAATTTCCAGAGGGCCAGCAAAAGGAGATGCTCCCCCCGCAGATGAAGGGCTCACCTGACCTGCAGAAGAAGGAGTCAGCCCTGCAGATGATGGTCCAGGCTGAGCTGCTGTGGATGTGCTTGGTTGACTTTCTGAAGAGTTACCTCCAAAAAGTCGAGCATGTGTCCTTCTGTGTACATCCCTGAGGTGCCTCATCATGGTATGATTCCCAAAGGAATACTTCCTGTCAGGATTACCTCTTGAAAGTACACGCTGACACAGCTTGCAAGTCACTAAGGGTGCATTTACCTTTAGCTGGCCTTCAGGAAAAGTAAAATAATCCCATACATAAGAGGTCTTTTGTTTCCTCGCTCTCTGCCTCAAGGTAGTGCTGCTAGTGCTAGCCTCACTCTCAGAAGAGCTCTGCTGTTCTGCCATTGTATCACAAAGACAACCCAGCTCCTTCTCCTAAGGGATCACAAGCAGAAATGAGGGGAATGGGTGTGGTGTAGGAGAGTTCTAGAACTGAAAGTAGTTTCAACCAATCAAAAGTTGTGTTTCATGATCACATGACCTACCGTACGCTTACGGTACGCTTACGGTACGCTTACGGCAAAAGTGCGCATGCGCGTAAAAAAGACACGCGCTTGCGCGCATGCGCATAACAGTCACTACCCGACACTTCCGCGTAACGTGCGCGTGTAGCGTACACGCGTACGCGTCCCACGCGGAGTACGCGCGGCTACGCAAATTGCGTAACTATACGCAAACAGCGTAGATAAATTACGGGCGTTGCGTAAAACGTACGCTTACCGTAAGCTTACGGTACGCGTACTAAAAAAAAAGGAAAAAATGTACTGGAAAAAATTATAACATGTTTATTTTATGAAATATATTTAAAAAAACATATTAAAGATTTTTTTAAATTTAATCATAGTCTTTATAAAAGGTTAGAACATTAAATTAAAAATATGTTTAAAAAAATAGAAGAAAAAAAAAATTAGCATTTAAAAAACCTTGCAAATTCACTGAAAAAACCATGGGTTTCACACACGTTATAGTTAGGAATTAGCATTTAAAAAACCTTGCTAATTCAATGAAAAAACCATAGGTTTCACACACGTTATAGTTAGGAATTAGCATTTAAAAAACCTTAGAAATTCAATGAAAAAACCAAAGGTTTCACACACGTTATAGTTAGCTGGACATTTTACTCGTAAAAAACCATTGAAATTCCCCCGTTATAGTTAGTTAAGCTAACTATAACTCGCGCGCCCGCAATGCACTGCTGATGACGTCACATATTACATCACTCATGACATGGTCAGTGACATCACTCATGACATCACTGATGACATCTCAAATGACATCACTGATGACATCACTGATGACATCTACTGGCATCATCCTTGTGATAGAGTGGCAGACCTCCTCTCACCCTAATATAACCTTTGATACACACATTCATAAATAGAGACTAAACTTTTCAAAACAATGGACATACCAATACCAGTTACAACAACCTCTTCAGTAATTCTAAGATCCACATACACATCCACTCATTCACCAACAGCCCTATACAGTCACTCATACATGTACTCACTCATCATATGTACTCATACACCTATACATCCTGTTACACAATGCCACTCATCCGTAGAGTTACTCACACACATAGTCACTCATGCTAATAAAGAATCAAACATCCATTTACTTGCATATACAGTTATACACACACCACCACACTTACTTCTACGGAAACTTGCACATACTTAGTCTTTTAAACAATCACTTATAGAAACACATACTTATTCACACAGGAACTCTTTCAATCCCTCACTCTCACATATACTCACTTATATACACCAATAGTCACATATACTAGTTAAAAACATATGTAGTTACTCATAAAGACACTGTAGAGACAGTCATTCACTCACTAACACACCCATACACACACTCATCCACCCATGCAGTCCTGCACACATACTATCTTCAACACATACAAACAGTGAGTCACTCATTCATGCACCTATGCCCTACGTAATACCCCCCATCGAACCATACAGACATCAGACACTTATACTGATACTCAAAAAACCAACTAATAACCTATATAGACACTCAAGTAGCTACTCACCAACCCATGCAGCCACTTATACACAAAGTGAGAGACTGATACAGATATTTACATATTTAAACATTACTCACTAAGCCATGTATTCACTAAGATGCACTTAATCAGTCAGTTACACAATCAATTTTTCAAAAACAAATCATCCATTTAGACACTTATATACCCATTTATTCTTCCATCGACCTTGAGATATACATATATAAAACATATTTAATTTTCAGAAAAACACACATTCACGGGATGATGTCATCAGTGATGTCATCAGTGATGTCATTTGAGATGTCATCAGTGATGTCATGAGTGATGTCACTGACCATGTCATGAGTGATGTAATATGTGACGTCATCAGCAGTGCATTGCGGGCGCGCGAGTTATAGTTAGCTTAACTAACTATAACGGGGGAATTTCAATGGTTTTTTACGAGTAAAATGTCCAGCTAACTATAACGTGTGTGAAACCTTTGGTTTTTTCATTGAATTTCTAAGGTTTTTAAATGCTAATTCCTAACTATAACGTGTGTGAAACCTATGGTTTTTTCATTGAATATATATATATTCACTGAAAAAACAATAGGTTTCAGGGGTGTTATAGTTAGCTGGACTTTTCACTTGTACAAAACCATTGAAATTCCCCCGTTATAGTTAGTTCAGCTAACTATAACTCGCGCGCCCGCAATGCACTGCTGATGACGTCACATATTACATCACTCATGACATGGTCAGTGACATCACTCATGACATCACTGATGACATCTCAAATGACATCACTGATGACATCATCCAGTGAATGTGTGTTTTTCTGAAAATTACATATGTTTTATATATGTATATCTCAAGGTCGATGGAAGAATAAATGGGTATATAAGTGTCTAAATGGATGATTTGTTTTTGAAAAATTGATTGTGTAACTGACTGATTAAGTGTATCATAGTGAATACATGGCTTAGTGAGTAATGTTTAAATATGTAAATATCTGTATCAGTCTCTCACTTTGTGTGTAAGTGGCTGCATGGGTTGGTGAGTAGCTACATGGGTGTCTATATAGGTTATTAGTTGGTTTTTTGAGTATCAGTCTGAGTGTCTGCATGGTTCGGTGGGGGGTATTACGTAGTGCATAGGTGCATGAATGAGTGACTCACTGTTTGTATGTGTTGAACACAGCATGTGTGCAGGACTGTATGGGTGGATGAGTGTGTGTATGGGTGTGTTAGTGAGTGAATGACTGTCTCAATAGTGTCTTTATGAGTAACTACATATGTTTTAAACTAGTATATGTGACTATTGGTGTATATAAGTGAGTATATGTGACAGTGAGAGATTGAAAGAGTTCCTGTATGAATAAGTATGTGTTTCTATAAGTGATTGTTTAAAAGACAAAGTATGTGTAAGTTTCCATAGAAGTAAGTGTGGTGGTGTGTGTATAACTGTATATGCAAGTAAATGTATGTTTGATTCTTTATTAGCATGAGTGACTATGTGTGTGAGTAACTCTATGGATGAGTGGCATTGTGTAACAGGATGTATAGGTGTATGAATACATATGATGAGTGAGTACATGTATGAGTGACTGTATAGGACTGTTGGTGAATGAGTGAATGTGTATGTGGATCTTAGAATTACTGAAGAGGTTGTTGTAACTGGTATTGCTATGTCCATTGTTTTGAAAATTTTGGTCTCTATTTTTGAATGTGTGTATCAAAGGTTATATTAGGGTGAGAGGAGGTCTGTCACTCTATCACAAGGATGATGTCATCAGTGATGTCATTTGAGATGTCATCAGTGATGTCATGAGTGATGTCACTGACCATGTCATGAGTGATGTAATATGTGACGTCATCAGCAGTGCATTGCGGGCGCGCGAGTTATAGTTAGCTGAACTAACTATAACGGGGGAATTTCAATGGTTTTGTACAAGTGAAAAGTCCAGCTAACTATAACACCCCTGAAACCTATGGTTTTTTCAGTGAATTTCTGAGGTTTTTTAAATGCTAATTCCTAACTATAACGTGCCTGAAACCTATGGTTTTTCTGTGAATTTCAAAGGTTTTTTAAATGCTAATTTCTAACTATGCCTACAGAGATAGGACATGTGAAGAAAGAAGAATAAATGCACAGAAAGAAACAAAAGAAGTGCAGAAAGAAGCAACAGAAGTCCACAAATACGAAGATAAGTGAAGGAAGAAGGATAACGTGCAGAAAGAACAAAAAGAAGAGCAGAAAGAAGCCTTGTTGCAAAATCATCCTGTACCCTCAACTTTTTCAGATGGATACTGGTGGTAACTGAGTCTGACTAACCAGTCCTAGAGCCAGTGCTATGTTAAAAGACACTTAGAATACAGTGAAAACACCTACATACACTAGGGAACATTATGCGTTGGGGTCCCCCTGTGATTAGCATGACCTCCTCTGTAAGCCCCTAGTATATAATAGGGCATGGGGATTAAAACTACCTCTTAAAACAGGCCACAGGGCGTTTTTGCACACGTTAACTCAGGCCCCGTCCCCTCCCTTCACCACTGTGTAAACACGCCCTGTGTCCGTTTTTAGTTGGGAGATTAAGTTCATTTGAATCCTGAGAGTCCCTAGGGTCCAACTAGCCCACTAGGTACCTCCAGTAAGTGCCACAGAGCTGCGTTGCAGAGAGGTGTAAAAAGTGGCACGGTCTGGACCACCTCTCTGCAATGCAGCTCAGTGGCGCTTACTGGAAGCACTTGGTGGGCTAGATAGCCCCCAGGGGCCCTCAGTATTGAAGGGAAATTATATCCCCAATTTAAAACGTGCCATAGTGCGTGTTTGCACACGTCACCTCAGGCCCCGTCCCCTCCCTTCACCACTGTGTAAACGCGCCCTGTGGCTGTTCTAAGTTCAGAGATTAAGTCCCCTTGAATCCTAAGGGTCCCTAGGGTCAAACTAGACCACTAGGTACCTCCAGTAAGCGCCACAGAGCTGCGTTGCAGAGAGGTGTAAAAAGGGGCTTGGCCTCAGAACACCTGTCTGCAGCGCAGCTCCCAGGCGCATACTGGAGATGCCTGTTGGGGGCGCGTTTGCAGAGTGCTGCACGGAGGGGGCATTGGCTCCGGCACGATGCCAGTCTTTTATTTATTTTAATTTTTTAAGAAGGGGGGCTGTGTGGTTCCCCTTCTTATTCTAATTTATTGGCCCTGATGACCCAATCCCCCAGGGCCTGTCTCCTAATTATATTTTTTTGACCCCAATCCCCAGGGCCGGCCACTGTTTTTTATTATTTTAAAAAAATATATATTTATAGACACACCTAGGACATGCTGGACAAACCGTACGTACCTATCACCATGACGATTTGCGTGATATTCATTAAAAGGCGACTATGCATGCAATGAATCCACGTGGAATGTATTTACACCACTAGTGAAGCTCTGACATGTCTGATGCCCTACCGTGCCTAATCCCGGTAGACACCCTTGTCGTTTATTCATACAAACATGGGTAGCTATTGACGGGCACATTTAATACACATGCACACCAAGCCATTTAAAGGGGATTCGACAAAAATTCGACCAAAACTATGCAAGAAACCCCCCTCACGGTTAATAAAACACACATCCACTGCCGGATGTGTAATACTTTTTATTTTACTCTCTGGAAAGGGGACGAACATCACTTGAGAGTCACAGCGCGCTCCTGACAGAGCCCAATGCTGTGTTACACCCACCATTGCCTGCCGAGTGCCACACACCTCTGTGTTGTATTCCACTAGCTAGTGCATATGCTATGACACTCTCTAGCCCATGTGCACTGTAACACCACCCCGTGAATATATCATGCCACACTTGTCTTCGCACGGGTTATATTGCCCCATCTAACGTGCCTTCCTCGATGCCTATGTTATAACGCACAGTGCTATGCCATACATATTACAATCTGGGATCCATATCTTTGTCACAGTGCATATGCAACGTTACACTCCCCAGCACATATTTTATATTACAACTTTAGAGACTAGTTAGGTTACACAACACTGCCCTGTGCATATTACACTCCAAGGCGCATATCGCATAGCACGCGCTAGTGCCTGTGCTATCTCGCGCTCTCCAATGATTCTGTAATTGCGCACAATGTATTGCATATTATATTTCACGCCCGGTTCATCTTATATCACACTTTTTGGTGCATAGTTTATACCATACACTATATCTAGTTTTCATTTTCAATCGTGCTCTCAGGACTATGTTCTATATAACACTGTGTTCACCTACCCTTTTCACGGGCATTACATTTTGCGATAGGGGGTGGAGAGTCAGGGGGTGTTTCTGCCAAGTGAGCCCAGAGTCACAGTCACAAACGTCCTCTTCTTCCTGAATAAAAGTGAGATTATGCTGCATACTTCTTCATATTTTAAGTAGTTAGCACAGATACACGTTTTAAAAACAATAAAGTTCCTAATACCCGCCTTCTCTGAACAGTTAGCTTGCTGCCCCATCCCCCTCCTCCCTATCCTCTGTTGTGTGAATCCATGGGCTAGCCTCCTCCCTCCTGCCATGCATGGTCTGATGTGCTGCCACTGCCCTCAATTTAGTATGATGTACCAGTCCACTCCTCCTGCCCTCCATTGCCCAACTCTATGCCCCATCATTCACCTCCTGCTTAAACTCTGTGCTTAGCTTGCTGCCCTTATTCTCCCCCCTGCCCTCCGATGTCTTTGTGCATGCCCCTGCTCCATCCTTTTTGCCCACCATGTCCCATGAACCTGCCACTCCTATCTACTCTGAGTGTTCTGTTGAGCTGCCACTCCCCTCCCACCTGCCTAGCATTGTCAGATGACTGTAACCTGTCCCTGCCACCTCCACCCTGCCTGTCCACATGCCATGCCCCTATCCTCTTCCTCCTGTCCTACATGGTCCATTGTACTGCCACACCCTTCTGCCCTCCCTGGTCTGTTGTGCTGCAACTGCTCCTCCTGCCTGCCCAGTGTGGTCTGTTGTGAGGCCCCTTCCCCTGAACTTTCTTGTCTGTGACCAGGTCCTGACCCTCCCTTCTATCCTCCATCGTCCTTTGTGCATGCCCCTGCACCCTCCTTCTTGCCCATCATAGCCATTGTGCTGCCACTAACCCTCCCACTTGCCATGCATGGTCTTCTGTGCTGCCATGGCCCCTCCCACCTTCCCTGTGTGGTCAGTTAGCTGCCCCTGACCCCCTCCCACCTTCCCTCCATGGTCTGTGTGTATGCCATCACAGTCTCACTGTTGCTCTTCATGGTGTGTCTTGCTTCTAGTGCCCATCCTGCCTGACCTCCATGGCTATCTTGCTGCTCCTGCCCTGCCCCCTTGCCCCCAGCCATCTGTTTACATGTGCAGACCCCTACTCCCTCCCTCCTGGCTTGTCTGTTCCATTGTAATGCCCCTGATCCATCCCTCCTGCCCTTTGTGGTCTGTTATGCTGCAGCTTTCTCTCCTGTCTGTCCATTATGGTCAGCTAGCTACCATTGCCTCTTGCCCCTCTGTTCTCTGTTGTCCATGTGCATGGTCCTGTCCCCTCCCTCTTGCTTTCTATGGATTGTTGTGCTGCACTCCCATCCCGCATGCCCTGTGTGGTGTATTGTGCTGCTGCAAACCCTGATGCCTGCCCTGCAGGGTCAGTTTGGTGCACCTCTCCATGTCCCTCCTGTCCTCTGTTATCCAAGTCCATGTCCCTATCCCATTTCCTTCCATGATCCAATGTACCATACTTGCGAACATTTTGAACTTGGTAAGAGGGAGATTTTGAAAAAAAACTGGGGTATTGATTTTCCCCTTTGAGTTACATTGAAAAAGAGGAGATTGTAGACAGGAGACAGATCAAATAAAGCCCATTTGAGCTTAAAACATTGGACGTTTCCTGGCTGAATCGGGTCTGTTGGCATGTATGGTTGTACTACCATTGCCTCTTCCTTCTGCCCACAATGGTCTATTACATTGCCACAGCCTCTCTTGCAAGTCCTGTATTGTTGGTTTGTTGCCCCTGCCCCCCTTTCCACTGCCCTCCATAGTCTGTTGTGCTTCCACGGCCCTTCCTGCCTGCTCAGTGTGGTTAAATTGTTGCCTTTGCACCCTCCTACCTGCCTTCAATTTTCAGAGTCCGTGCCCCTGGCCTCTGCCTCTCAACAGTATCCTAATGAACAACTAGATTGCTAACACTCTATATTTATTACAAAAGTGTGGAACGCCTGACATCATCTTGATATAATCAAAACTGTAATACCTAGAGCATTTCCTTTAGAAATTACATATATGAGAGGGTCTTATTGGCATCAAAATTATGGTTAGTGCTCTAAAAGACTAAAATAAGGACATATTTTCTGAGTTTTCAAATAGCGAGAAAGCACTTTTAAATTATTTGTCATCTTTATGTTTTTTTATCCAGTTGACCACTTGATTAAATGTTGCACTTAGGGGAGAGGATGTGGGGTTACTTCCAGAACTGCAGACTTTGCAACTGGGGAACCAGGTTGAAGTTTCTGCTTCAGCTCGACATTCTGTGATTCTGGTCAAATCACTT
This sequence comes from Triturus cristatus, assembly GCF_964204655.1. NCBI lineage: Eukaryota > Metazoa > Chordata > Amphibia > Caudata > Salamandridae > Triturus > Triturus cristatus. Next base: position 1,009,462,736 of record NC_140587.1, on the reverse strand, counting down.
AGTCTCCCCATGTCTACAACCAAAATGAATTTGTTCTTGTGTGATGTAACCAATGCTCATGTAAAGCACTCCAATACCTGACAAGTCTGCACTATATAACACTGCAAAAACACAAAATAATAAGTGTTTTGCACACTTCTGTCATTGGGCTATATTTGGGCTACATCTGGGTGATTTTGGGCTACATTTGGGCTCTTTTGTCTCCGGTGGCCATCTTGGGAGATTTATTTGTTATGAAGTTTCCTAATTTCCTCATGTACTGCAGTCTCCTCAGTAGGAAATGCTTTCAGTTTTTTACTTTGATTCCATCAAGAAGGCATTCAGATGTGTCACACATTTGCCATAAATTCAGAATGTTAGCACTCTTTTTGCTCATTAGATCACTGTAGTAAAGCTACTGCTCACCAGGGAAAACTGCTGCTGGTATTGAAAGTGCATGTTTCAGTCTGCATGTCAGAATTTTTTAATGAAATAGAAGAGGATTTGAGAAGTCACTCAAAATGTGCCCTAATTTTTCTTTCTGCAGCACTAATCATACTTTTTATGGAAGAATGAACCCCCTCATTTTGTTCCTTTTTAAATTAAATGTGTTAAGAGTTACCACTTTATTCCAAGCAAGATGGCTTCAGGTGTGCCATACGTTTATCATAAGTAGGACTGTTAGGGCTCTAGTAGTTCTTTGGAACACTCTGGGAAGCTGCAGTAGAACACAAAGGAATCAACTGACAGTCTCTGCCCTTGTTGGATGTACATGTTTTACTAAGAATGTCAGACTTCATTCTCACATGACTGAGAAAGATAATGTGAATTTATAGAAAATAAGTTCTCAGTTTAGCTTATAGATCACCTTCCAAACCTCTGTGGTAAAAGCATGAGAAAATATTTTTCTCTCAATCATGATATCCCAGCAGAAGGCTTTTTCACATGGTGAAATCCCCTTAGAACATACCACAATTCCTAAAATGAGTATGGACTAAAGTCTTAAAACCTTCTATTAACTGCAATGCTTTTTAATGAGGTGCTATCATGTATATTGGTCCCAAGATGGCTGCCAACACTTCTTGGATGAAGTGCTGACAGCCAATCAGATCTCAGGATGAGATGTGTGGTTAGGCTCCGCCCACATATATATATGCTTTTAAATGCTATTTTCTCAGGAAATACTGAACAGATTTACACCAGACCTGCAAAAGGCACTTCCTTGACCTTATGGCTACCTCTCTGCCAAATTTCAAGTAATTCTGTTCAGCCGTTCGGACTGTAGCTGTGTCTAAAGGTCCTATGGAAAAATGCATGGGGAAAACGCTTTTTGGGACCCCCCTTTTTTCTCGGCCCCTGCTTGACGAATCACCCCGAGACTTTCAGGGTAGGAGCTGAACGGAGCACCCCATTAGTTTTGAAAATTTCGCCAGGATTCGTCAACCGGCGCCAAACTTATTCAAAATAGAATTTTGAGATTTCCTATGGAAACTAGGTTGTAACTATAACTATCTACTGGCGACCGCCAGTAGATAATATATATATATATATATATATATATATATATATTATCTACTGGCGGTCGCCAGTAGATAGTTATATTTAGGATCGTGTTTCCATAGGAAATCCGCAACATTCTATTTGGAATAACTTTGGCGCCGATTGACGAATCCTCGCGAAATTTTCAAAATAGGTGGGGCGCTCCGCTCCGCTCCGCTCCTTCCCTGAAAGTCTCGGGGGGATTCGTCAAGCTGGGGCTGAGAAAAAGGGGGGGTCCCAAAACGCATTTTCCCCATGCATTTTTCCATAGGACCTTTAGTCCTAGTCCTTTAGTCCAAGCTACAGCCCGAACGGCTGAACAGAATTACTTGAAATTTGGCAGAGAGGTAGTCCTCAGGTCAGGGATGTACCTTTTGCAGGTCTGGTGTAAATCTGTTCAGTATTTCCTGAGAAAATAGCATTTAAAAGCATATATATATCTCTATAGGCGCGCACCGTGCGCGTACGGTAAAACTTGCCGTACGCGCACGCTGCCGTCGGCGATTCTGATTGGTTGTCGAAACCAGGAAGTGTCGCCCGCCATTTTGTCTCTCGCAGTCTGAGGGGGTGAAAAACAAAGGTGGAGAACGTGAAAAGGGGGCAGGGTTGACAGTTCCTGACCCCTAGCCTTTGTCAGGGGGTCCCAGAAGGACCCCCAAGGGCCAAAATTTCCTTTAATTTTTTTGCGAAAAATTGCAGAGTACGCGTAGCGTGCGCGTACGGTAGAAACGGAAAAATTCAGCGAACTGCGTATCGCCCACAGCGCTGATGACGTCAGATATTACATCACTGATGACATATGTGTCTTTCTGAAAATAAAATATTTGTAATATAAGACATGGGTAAATAAGTGTCTAAATACAGTGATGTAATATCTGACGTCATCAGCAGAGGATTGCGGTCGGGTGAGTTATAGTTGCCTGCACTAACTATAACGGGGGAATTTCAATGGTTTTTCACGAGTGAAATGTCCAGCTAACTATAACATGTGTGAAAACTATGGTTTTTTAAGTGAATTTGCAAGGTTTTTTAAATGCTAATTCCTAACTATAACGTGTGTGAAACCTATGGTTTTTTCAGTGAATATATATATATATGTAATCCGAGTGGATGTGCAACTATTAGTGTGTAACTGGGTATGTGTCTGTATGGGTGTGTGAGTGCATGCATAAGTGGGTGTATGGATGAGTGGATTTCTGACTGTAAGTGTGTTAGTAGTTGTATCAGTGGTTGTATGAGTGTGTGTGAGTATCTGAGTGGTTGTATGTGTGTGTGAGTGAGTGTGTGAGTAGTTTAGTGGGTGTGTGAGTGGGTATATGGGTGTAATGGGGTGTGCAAATAGCTGTGTAGGTGAGTGAGTGGCTGTGTGAGTGACAGTATGGGTGACTGGTTATCTGAATGGCTGTATGAGTGAGTGATTTGGTGTGTAAATGTATGCATGAGTAAGTGGCTGTTTGAGTGAAACTTTGCTTGAGTCAGTTGGTGTGTATTGGAGAGTGAACGTCTGTGTGAATAACTATGGGTGAGTGATCAGATATGGGAGTGCTTGTATGGATGTGTGAATGTGTTTGTACGGGGTTGTGTGGGTGAGTGTGTGTGTGAGTGCATCTATAGGTGTATGAGGGGCTATATTGAGAGGCTGTATGGGTGTGTTGGTAGCTGTATAGGGGAATACATCTGTTTGTGAGTTACTGTATAGGTGAGGATGAATGTGAGTATTTGTGTGGGTGAGTGATTGGTTGTGTGAGTGTCTATATGATTGAGTGAGTGGCCCTTTGGAGGAGTGAGTGGGTGTGGGCGTACTCGTATAGGCCTGTGAATGGGTATGTGACTGGTTGTGTGGGTATGTGAGTGGGCATAGAAGTGATTGTGTGTTGGTGTGAGTAGGTAGATGAGTGGTACGATGGGTGATATCAGTGATGTCACTGACCATGCCATAAGTGATATAATATGTGAGGTTATAAGCATTGCGGGGCGGGGCGCAACATACTGCTTTATTTCTGTGGTTTTGTATGAGTGAAATCTGAGCCTAACCATATCATCTCTGTAACCTTTGTTTTTTTCAGTGAATTTCGAAGCTTATTTTGATTTTATTTCCTAGCTAAACTACCCTGCAATCTTTTGTTTTTTCAAGTGAATTACTTTGTTTTTTTAACAAATTGTCACGTTTGCAGATTGGTTAAGAAAGGGGGCGGGCCTCTGACCAGCTCTCAGCAATCCCACTGTGTGGGACTTACTGGAGATAACAGGAGGGGTTGTTGGCCCCTAGGACCCTCGGAACCCAAGGGGACTTTGCCCCCCTCAACTAGTTGTGCACCAGGATCTCCCTTTCCAGAGTGGTGAGAAAGGGGCCTCCTGCAGCTTTCCTGGGGCTGGCGGTTTTTAAATTATTTATTTTTATTAGGGAGTGGGCTGCAGGACCCCCCTCCCCTGGCCATTTTGGCCATAGAGACCCCTTCCTCCAGGGCTAGATCTTTTTGCAATGGGGGGGGGGGGCAATTTTGGTCCAAGGGACCCCATCCCTGGGGCCCAGCCATTTTATAAAGTTTTTTAATTTTCTAGTGGGGGAGGGAGCTGTACCGCCCCCCTCTCCGGGACAATTTTGAGTCCTTGGGACCCCATCCCCTGGACCCTGACCTTTAATTTTTACATTTATAAAGGAGCCACAGGGACCCCTTTCCCCAGGTGCCAGGCCATTTTGCAATTGGGGTGGTATTTACTGTTCCCATATAGGTACAGGATGTACAGAGTCCACAGTCCCCAGAGGTTTGGCAGAGGCTAAAGTTAAATATCACCTTACTCTCTAAAGTGGTAGCTTGGTCGAGCAGTAAGGCAGTATCAGAGGACAGTGTAAAGCATTTGTTGCACACACTCAGTCATCAAATGGTCTCACACTCTCGATAACTGAACTCTAGGCCAATGGTTTATATATAAATAAATATATGCTTGTTTTATTTTAGAACCAACAATGGTTATTAAAATATACTTTCTCAGAATAAGATGCTTTATATAAATACTTTTTCAATATGCAATTGGCTTTTGTAGAAAGTTACAAGTTGTTGCAATAGACAACACAATTTTAAACACAATAATGCATTGAGTTCAATGGAAGTTTCAAGTTATTTGCAATTGATTACTATTAGGATTACTTTTGTGATTCCAGGACTGGATCCTAGATTCAGTCCTGGGACAGTACTTAGAAACAAGTGATAAAAGTCGACTTAGTTACTGTTATGATTTTTAGACAATATTTTGCTATTTTAAAAGTTGACACTTAGAAAATATTTCATAGAAAACAGTCAATGATTCCCTATGGAAGAAAATTCAAGTTGCAGGTATAGTATGTTCTCGTTACTTTTGTAATCCAGTACTGGGTGCCTAGACTCAGTACTGGGACCTTTATCCAAAACAGGTAAGTAATTACGTTTTCACAATTTATACGATTTTTAAAGAATATTTAAAGTTTGCAGAAATCGACAGAAGAAATTTCACAGAAAAACAGTGAATGGTTTCCTATGGAAGAAAATTGGGTTACTGGTAAGTACGGTTGTGAATATTTCTCAGTCAGTGCTGGGTACCAAGATCCAGCACTGGGAGCTCACCTAATAGCAGGTGAGTATTTTCGTTTTCATTACTCAGCTGATTTTTGGTGAATATTTTAAGTTTTGAAAAGTCCACACAGAAGAAGTTTCAGGAAAAAACAGTCAATGTTACCCTATGGAGAAAATTGAGTTATCGGCTTTAAGGTAAGTACTCGACTGGCAGAGTTAAGGTTCTGGGCATAGACTCAGGGGTCTTCCATGGTCAGGTAGGTACAGTTGTTACACCCTGTGCGGCACAGGGGCAGCTGGGTGCAGAGAGAGTTAGACCCAATGTTATCCTATGGGAGGCATAGGGGCCTTGGTTGGTGGCTGCTGACTAGCAGGCCACGCGGCTGTGGGAGCTGGGCTCCTGGTCACTTGCTCAGGGCAAATGGGGAAGTAGATAGGTGTAGAGGTTACACTGCCAGGGCCACTCGGGCGGCTGGGTGCAGGGTGCTTTTGAGCCTTCGGGCGCTCAATTGATTTCAATGGGAAAGCTCCGGTTTAGAAAAAGACTGCAAGCTCAGGGACGAAGATTCTTCAGGTGCCACCACAACTTCGAGAGGTAAGTTGGGTAGTTGGAGGATAGGTAGGTACCCCGGAGTTGGGCACAGGGGGTCGCGGGGCGCCGGGTGCAGGGGTGCCTTTTGGTGTCGGAAAATCTTACCCTCTGTTGATAGCGGTTGGGTGGGGCACCTGGTTCTGAGGCTGCAGGCGACGTCAGGAGCGTCGATGGAAGTCATTGGGTGCCGGACTCGGTGTCACAGTCACCGTGGGGTCATCCTCGTGGTCTTTGTTCACTCCGGCACAGGCCAGGCTTGGCGGGTGCAGAGTGTGAAGGGTTCGCGGTTCCGGGCTGATGCCAGGGATTAGATACAGCTTTCCTGGGGCTGGCGGTTTTTAAATGATTTATTTTTATTAGGGAGGGGGCTGCAGGACCCCCCTCCCCCGGCCATTTTGGCGACAGAGATCCCTTCCCCCAGGGCTAGAACTTTTTGCAATGGGGAGGGGGGCAATTTTGGTCCCGGGGAACCCATTCCTGGGGCCCAGCCACTTTATATATTTTTTAAATTTTCTAGTGGGGGAGGGAGCTGTACCGCCCCCCTCCCCGGGACAATTTTGAGTCCTGGGTACCCCATCCCCTGGACCCTGACCTTTAATTTTTACATTTATAAAGGAGCCGAAGGGACCCCTTTCCCCAGGGGCCAGGCCATTTTGCAATTGGGGTAAATTTTGGCCCCGGGGACCCAAAAAAACCCAAATCTAATGTGGAGTTGGCGCCGCCTGGTCCCCCTCCCCGGGCTGATTTCAGCCCCGGGGACCGGCTTCCTTAGTGGATGCCCTGATCCCACCCAGGGCTCCCAGTCACATCTGTTGGGGACTGCGGTTAGAGCCTGAAGGCCCCATGGTCCCTGCTGGCTCCCACCATATTGCTTTCACACACAGGGAGCTGCTGGAAAGGTTATATATATATTTTGCCGGGGAAAATTTAATGAAGATTAGTCAGATGACGCCAAAGATCGAGGCAATTCAAAAAACGCTTTTCCTATGGATACATGGTCTTAACTATAACTACCTAATGGCGAAAGAGGGGGGTATGTATGTATGTTTATGGGAAGTGCACTTTTTTTAATCCCCCCTTTCGCCATTAAGTAGGTATAGTTAAGATCATGGTTCCATAGGAAAAGCGTTTCTTGACTTACCTAGATCTTTGGCGACATTTGACAAATCTTTACAAAAGTTTCCCCAAAAAGTGCCCAGGTGAATCTTGTTGTGCATGGAAGTGTCAGGGTGATCATTCAAGTGGGCCTGAGAAAAAAAAGGGGGGGGTCAAAAAAAGTGAATTTTCCATGTTAATTCCCATAGAGCCTTTAAACAATCCTGCAGCCCGAACCACTGGACTGATGTACTGCGAATTTGGTAGGAAGGTAGATTTTGGTTCGCAGATCACGCTTTCAGTTATCCAGAGTAAGTCAATTCAGTAGGGATTGAGAAATTTAAGGAAATCCACATTTGTTTGTCTGCGATCGCAGCTAATTAACAACAATGTCATGATTAATAGTGAATGGGCGTGCCAACAGGAATGCTGTGATTGTCTGGATGCAACTTCAGAGAGTTGCAGCCACCTTTTTACCTTATCGGAACAGTTCCCAAGGCTCAAAGCAAATGGCAGAAGGTTACATAAGTAGACAGGTTGCATGTGCCCTAACCCCATGAGAGGAATATAGGGGTGGTTGAGGAACACCTTATAAGTATAATGTTCCAAAAACTGTTTTTTTCCACTCGCGATATACGCAAATTCAGAAAAACCATCAGCGCAGCCCCCACGAATATAACTGAAAAAAATGAAAACGAATATGTGTTTATATCCCCACTCCCAGTCTCACTTAAACACTCCCACTTCACAGACCCATTCTGAGACTGACGTTCCCACTCAGATGCACTCAGACACTGCTGATCCCACTCAGACTCACTCAAAACCCATACACCCACTCAGAGAGCCACTGAGTCACTAATGTAGCCACTCACATGCCGAATGAGAAATTCACAAACCCACTCACAGACCCACTCAGAGACTGACACGTCCACTCACAGATCCAATCAGACACTCATGCACTCACAGACCCATTCATATTCTCATGCACACACTCACAGGCCCACTCAGAGAATCATGCATCCACTCATGGACCCTGTCAGAGTCAGATACACACTCACAATCCACTCAGATACACTCACTCACAGGCCTACTGACTCATGCACCCAGTCACACACCCATTCAGATGGACATGCCCATATCAATCAATCAATTCATTTGTAGAGCGCACTACTCACCCGTGAGGGTTTCAAGGCGCTGGGGGGGGGCGGGGGTGCTGCTACTGCTCGAACAGCGAGGTCTTTAGAAGTCTCCTGAAGGCCAGTAGGTCTTGGGTCTGTCGCAGGTGGGTGGGGAGGGTGTTCCAGGTTTTTGCGGCGAGGTGGGAGAATGATCTGCCGCCGGCAATTGCTCGTCTGATGCGGGGGACGGTGGCAAGGGTGAGGTCAGCGGAGCGGAGCTGGCGGTTCGGGGTGTAGAAGGTGAGTCGTTCGTTGAGGTACGCTGGTCTGGTGTTGTGCAGTGCTCTGTGGGCGTGGGTGAGGAGCTTGAAGGGGATCCTCTTGTTGACGGGGAGCTAGTGCAGGTCTTTCAGGTGGGCTGTGATCTGGCTGTGGCAGGGGATGTCGAGGATGAGGCGTGCAGAGGCGTTCTGTATGCGTTGTAGTCATTTCTGGATTTTGGCTGAGGTTCCTGCATAGAGAGCGTTGCTGTAGTCCAGGCTGCTGCTGACGATGGCCTGGGTGACCGTCCTTCTGGTTCCGGTGGGGATCCATTCGTAGATCTTGCGGAGCATGCGGAGGGTGTTGAAGCAGGAGGAGTAGCGGGGTTTACTTGCTTGGTCATAGACAGCTTGGAGTCCAGGATGACCCCCAGGTTGCGTGCGTGGTCAGTGGGAGTTGGTGCAGCTCCTAGTGCGGCTGGCCACCATGAGTCGTCCAAGGCGGAGGGGGTGGATCCGATGATAAGGACCTCCATCTTGTCCGTGTTCAGTTTCCCAGATCTGTTGACTGGGTGTGAGTGTTTGATTGGTTCTGATGCTCCGTCCATCACCACCCCCTTTTGTACCGCTTTGTTCGCCATAAGTTGGCAGGGTATGCTCAGACGTGAGTCCCTTGCTCACTTTGCCACTGGATTCAAGCAAGCCTGGCTGAAGACGGCTGAAATGCCATAAACCGGTCCTAGGAAGCTTGTTTCCGGTCCAGGGAAGGCATGGCTTGGCAGTTCGGGCTGGACTGTTCCCATTAGGCACAGGGTCAGACTGATTTGCATATGGCCATGTCTGAACTGGGGTGGCAGAGTGGGCTAAAGAACGGTGATGGATCAAACCCAGATCTGTTGACTGGGTGTGAGTGTTTGATTGGTTCTGATGCTCCGTCCATCACCACCCCCTTTTGTACCGCTTTGTTCGCCATAAGTTGGCAGGGTATGCTCAGACGTGAGTCCCTTGCTCACTTTGCCACTGGATTCAAGCAAGCCTGGCTGAAGACGGCTGAAATGCCAGAAACCGGTCCTAGGAAGCTTGTTTCCGGTCCAGGGAAGGCATGGCTTGGCAGTTCGGGCTGGACTGTTCCCATTAGGCACAGGGTCAGACTGATTTGCATATGGCCATGTCTGAACTGGGGTGGCAGAGTGGGCTAAAGAACGGTGATGGATAAAACCCAGATCTGTTGACTGGGTGTGAGTGTTTGATTGGTTCTGATGCTCCGTCCATCACCACCCCCTTTTGTACCGCTTTGTTCGCCATAAGTTGGCAGGGTATGCTCAGACGTGAGTCCCTTGCTCACTTTGCCACTGGATTCAAGCAAGCCTGGCTGAAGACGGCTGAAATGCCAGAAACCAGTCCTAGGAAGCTTGTTTCCGGTCCAGGGAAGGCATGGCTTGGCAGTTCGGGCTGGACTGTTCCCATTAGGCACAGGGTCAGACTGATTTGCATATGGCCATGTCTGAACTGGGGTGGCAGAGTGGGCTAAAGAACGGTGATGGATCAAACCCAGATCTGTTGACTGGGTGTGAGTGTTTGATTGGTTCTGATGCTCCGTCCATCACCACCCCCTTTTGTACCGCTTTGTTCGCCATAAGTTGGCAGGGTATGCTCAGACATGAGTCCCTTGCTCACTTTGCCACTGGATTCAAGCAAGCCTGGCTGAAGACGGCTGAAATGCCAGAAACCGGTCCTAGGAAGCTTGTTTCCGGTCCAGGGAAGGCATGGCTTGGCAGTTCGGGCTGGACTGTTCCCATTAGGCACAGGGTCTGACTGATTTGCATATGGCCATGTCTGAACTGGGGTGGCAGAGTGGGCTAAAGAACGGTGATGGATCAAACCCAGATCTGTTGACTGGGTGTGAGTGTTTGATTGGTTCTGATGCTCCGTCCATCACCACCCCCTTTTGTACCGCTTTGTTCGCCATAAGTTGGCAGGGTATGCTCAGACGTGAGTCCCTTGCTCACTTTGCCACTGGATTCAAGCAAGCCTGGCTGAAGACGGCTGAAATGCCAGAAACCGGTCCTAGGAAGCTTGTTTCCGGTCCAGGGAAGGCATGGCTTGGCAGTTCGGGCTGGACTGTTCCCATTAGGCACAGGGTCAGACTGATTTGCATATGGCCATGTCTGAACTGGGGTGGCAGAGTGGGCTAAAGAACGGTGATGGATCAAACCCAGATCTGTTGACTGGGTGTGAGTGTTTGATTGGTTCTGATGCTCCGTCCATCACCACCCCCTTTTGTACCGCTTTGTTCGCCATAAGTTGGCAGGGTATGCTCAGACGTGAGTCCCTTGCTCACTTTGCCACTGGATTCAAGCAAGCCTGGCTGAAGACGGCTGAAATGCCAGAAACCGGTCCTAGGAAGCTTGTTTCCGGTCCAGGGAAGGCATGGCTTGGCAGTTCGGGCTGGACTGTTCCCATTAGGCACAGGGTCAGACTGATTTGCATATGGCCATGTCTGAACTGGGGTGGCAGAGTGGGCTAAAGAACGGTGATGGATCAAACCCAGATCTGTTGACTGGGTGTGAGTGTTTGATTGGTTCTGATGCTCCGTCCATCACCACCCCCTTTTGTACCGCTTTGTTCGCCATAAGTTGGCAGGGTATGCTCAGATGTGAGTCCCTTGCTCACTTTGCCACTGGATTCAAGCAAGCCTGGCTGAAGACGGCTGAAATGCCAGAAACCGGTCCTAGGAAGCTTGTTTCCGGTCCAGGGAAGGCATGGCTTGGCAGTTCGGGCTGGACTGTTCCCATTAGGCACAGGGTCAGACTGATTTGCATATGGCTATGTCTGAACTGGGGTGGCAGAGTGGGCTAAAGAACGGTGATGGATCAAACCCAGATCTGTTGACTGGGTGTGAGTGTTTGATTGGTTCTGATGCTCCGTCCATCACCACCCCCTTTTGTACCGCATGTTCAGTTTAAGGCAGCTGTTCATCATCCATTCGGCGATGACCTTCATTCCTTCGTGGAGGTTGGATTTGGCGGTGGTGGGGGTCTTGGTGAGGGAGAGGATCAGCTGGGTGTTGTCGCCGTATGATATGTTGAGGTCGTGTGATCGGACAATGTTGGCGAGCGGTGCCATGTGGACGTTGAAGAGTGTTGGGCTGAGAGTCGATCCTTGGGGTAAGCCGCAGATGATCTTGGTGTCTTTGGAACAAAAAGGGGGAGGGATGACACTCTGGGTTCTGCCGGTGAGGAAGGAGGTGGTCCAGTCCAGGGCTTTGTCGCGGATCCCTGCATCGTGGAGGCGTGTGCGGAGGGTGCGGTGGAAGATGGTGTCGAAGGCAGCTGACAGGTTCAGGAGGATGGGGGCTGCGGTTTCTCCATTGTCCAGCATGGCCCTGATGTCGTCGGTGGATGGTATTCATGATTTTGATGGTGTCGTCGTCGTTGACGTGGGTCCAGGAAGACAGGGAGACGTTGTGGCTGGAGAGCGTTGGGTTTGAGGTGTCGGTGTCTGTCGTGGGGTCCTGGTTGCTGAAGTTGTCGTGGATGTCTGCGATCTTGCGGTGGAGAAAGGTGGCTAGGGCGTCGCAGAGGTCTTGTGATGGCGGGATGTAGTTGGAGCTGGGGTTGGAGAGTTCCTTCACGACGTTGAAGAGCTCTTTGCTGTTGTGTGCATTGTTGTTGATGCGCTCCTTGAAGTAAGTCCTCTTGGCGGTTCAGATGAGCTGGTGGTGCCTGCGGATGGCACTCTTGTAGGCTGTGTTGCTGTCCGGTGTCTGTTCGTGGTGCCACTTCTTCTCGAGCCTACGGCAGGCCTGTATGGATGCCTGGATGGTTGGCGTTGAACCAGATGGCTTTTCTGTCGGTGCGTCTGTTTGAGGGTTTCTTGAGCGGGGCAAGAGTGTTGGCGCATTCGTCGATCCAACACCTGAGGTTGCGGGTGGCAGAGTTGGTGTCGTCCGTAGGTGGGTTTTGGGCAAGGGGGTGACTAGCTGGTCTTCAGTGACTTTGCTCCAGCTGTGGTAGGGGGCCCGTTGTGTGCGGTGGTGCGTGGTAGGCTTCTCAAAGGTATAGTGGACGCAGCGGTGGTCCGTTCAGTGGAGAACGGTGGTGTTGCTGAAGGTGACGTGTTTGCTGGCAGAGAAGATGGGGCCGAGCGTGTGTCCGGGGGAGTGGGTGGGAGTTGTGATGAGCTGTTTGAGTACAAGGTTGGTAAGGTTGTCGAGCAGGGTGGTGGAGTTGCCATCGTTGGTGTTCTCGAGGTGGAAGTTCAAGTCTCTGAGGAGGATGTAGTCCGTGGAGGTAAGGGCATGCGTGCTGATGAAAGACTCACTCAGACACTGATGCACCTACTCACAGACCCAGTCTCAAACTCACACTCACTCACAGACCCACTCAGATACTTGTGCACCCACTCAAGGTCTCACTCAGAAACTCATACACCAACTCACAGACTCACTCAGAAACTTCTCTTACTCACAGATCCACTGACAGACTCATACATCCACTCACAGACCCTGTCAGAAACTCAGACACCCACTTAAAGACCCACTCAGACACTGAAATACCCACTCATATGCCCACTCAGAGACTCACACACCCAGCCACACACTCACTCAGAGACAGACATGAAAGACCCACTGACACACCTATCCACAGGCCTGGTCATACACTCACAGACCCACTCAGATACTTATGCATCCACTCAAAGACTCACTCATCCTCTCTGACTCTCATGTACCCAGTAACAGACCAATCAGAGACTTACAAAACCAGTCAAAACTCACCCACCCACTCAGAAAGCCATTCAGACACTCATATGCCCACTCACAGACCTACTCAGAAATTCACACACCCACTGACAGACCCACTCAGAGACTGAGGCATCCACTCTTAGATCCACTCAGACACTTATGCACTCACTCAGAGACCCATTCAGACACTGATGCACTCACTGACAGACCCATTCAGACACTGATGCACCCACTCACACACCTATTGATATTCTGATGCATTCACTCACAGTCCCACTCAGACACTCATACACCCCCTCAGAGACCCACCGAGAGACTTGTGCATCCACTTACAGACCCTATCAGAGACTGAGATACCCACTCACAGACCCACTCAAACATTGATGCACCCACTCACAGGCCTACTCAGAGACATATGCACACATTCACAAACCCCTCTGAGTAGGTCTGTGAGTGCATGAGTCTCTGAGAATCATGCACTCACACACAGAAAGACTCAGAGACTCATGTACTCAAAAACAGACTCGTTCAGGGACTCACATGCCCTTCACACACCCACTCACCAACTCACTCACCCACTCGCATACCTATTCACAGACTCATACAAGTACTCACACAACCACTCACTCATACATAGCATCACTCACATACCCCCTCATTCCTACAGCCACTCCCACAACCACTCACTCACCCATAGCGCTATACATACAACCATTCACTCACCCGTACAGCCAGTCATCTTGCACCTGCAATGCACTGCTTATGACCTCACATATTACATTACTCATGACATGGTCAGTGACGTCACTCATAACATCGACAGCATCTCTGACGCACCCACCCACACCCCTATAGAATCTTTTATACACCCACTGCCACTCCCACACAACCATTCACAAACCCATTCATAGAGCCATACCAGTACTTACACACCCACTCACTGATTCATAGATCTACACACATCCACTCGCTCACCCATATTGCCACTCATACACTCACTCACTTACAGCCATTGACATATCCACTCATATAGGCACTCACACACTGAGTGAGTCACCCATTGAACTACTCACACATCTAGACACTGGTGCACTGGAAACAGAGGTTTCATCTCTTCCCCTGCACGCAGGTGTGCTGGCAGCGTACGAGATTAAACGATTACTCCTGCATGCAGGCAGCTACATTTCCACAGATTCATGCGTGTAGCAGCAATGCCGGCTCCCACAGGTGGCGAGGAGCTGGCTGGTAGCCTTGAGGGTCCCTCTGCAGTCCCCATCTTGCACACTGGGTGCCCCGGCTGGGATCAGGGCACCCAGAGACATGTGGCTAGTTCCTGGGTGATGGGGTCCCCGGGGCTGAAGTCAGCACAGGGAGAGGGGCCATCCTCCCCCATTACATTTTGGCCGGGCCCGGGGGATGGAGTGTCTGGGGCCAAAATTGGCTGGGGAGTATGGCTACACGGTCCCCCCTCCCCTATTCATTTAAGGCCGGGCCCCAGGGAATGCAGTTACTGGGGCTGAAATCTGCCCAGGGAGGGGGGATAAGCAGGCATCTCCCACATTAAATCATGACCAGACCTCAGGGAATAGGGGTCCCTGGGACCTTTTGGCCCTGATGCTCATTTCACAAAAATTAAACCTCAACGGTAAGCATTTACACACATAGACTTAACAGGTTCCCCCGATAAAGCTCCACTTCTGTAAGGGACATATGATCCTAAAAGCTGGGCTTGGTGAAGGCAAAGCCAGTGTGTTTTCTTGGCAGTTCCATTTTGAAAAACTATCTGAAATTCTTTGTGGGGGTGAATGTATGATTGATCTATCTGAGCACAATCTGTATGTGAGTATGACAAGTGGGTTCTTTCTTGTCCTGTCCTGGTGAGAGCAGAGTCCATGGTTCTCCCTTTAAATGACTAAGAGTATGGAAATATGGAGATCACTTGGAAGCTTCACCCGTTTGACCCATCTCACATGAGTAGTATGCAAACATCTTTTGCCAGGACAATGCACAGCTCAAATAGTGGCCCCCAGCGTGTTTCCCGTACATTTTTGTGAGGAGTTCTTGATGCGTAGGACTATGAGGACATCTCCACAAAACAAAGAAGCACTTTACTTCATATAGTTAAGAGGAAAGACCCTTGTTTGGTGGAGATGTACCTCTTTGTAGGCTTCTTGTCTTCTCTATAGGAGGATTCAGGTTATCACAAATACCCAGATAAAGATGCACCAGAAACAATCACGTTGCCTAAATGCACACAAAGTCACTGGTGTCATTTTCTTATGCTCCATTATGCAGCTGTGGTGTAGAATACATATTGGACATTTATCCAAGGAAGTGGCAGTAATTAACCAGTAGAAAGTACTCCACTTGAGAGGTATTTTGCGCAAAACTGTGGACTCTTGTTGGGTAAAATGGCAAGTGCAGTTCCTTTGTGGCTGAGTCACTTACATAGCTGCTGACATACCCACACAGACATCCACTCAGTCCCTCATACATCCACTGATACACCCACTCACCAACCCTCTCAGACACACACATCCACTCACAGTCGGCATCTGACATTCACTCAGCCACTCATGCTTCCATTTACAAACCCATACAGCCATTCACACAGCCACCCACATACCCATTCAGACACTCATGTACCTACTCACAAACCCATTCAAGACAAGTACACCCGGTCACAGACCAACTCAGAAACTCGTGCTCGACTCAGACCCATATAGCAATTCACACAGCCTCTCGCATACCCATTCAGGCACTCATGCACTGACTCACAGACTGACTCATACACTCATGGAGGCACTTACAAACCCACTCAGATACTCTTACACCCACTCATAGACCCATTGAGACACTCACTCAGACACTCGTGCACCCACTCAGATACCAAGTGATACACGTATGCAGCCACTCTCAGACCACAAAAGACACTCATACACCCTCTCACACATAAGTTGAGACACACACACACACACACACACACACACACACCCCCACTGAGACACTCATGTCCTCACTGACACTCACTTTCACAGATTACAGGTTACAGTTAGAAAATAAAATTTTAATGAAAAACACAAAGGTTGCAGAGACGTAAGAAGCGGCTCCTTGTTATGAGCGTCGGGCCCGCCCCTTTAATTTCTCCTCTAAATAGTTCTTCTGTTATTTAATTTAAAGAAGGTGATTTGCTGAAATTAATAAAGTCAGACGCTAGCTGAGGACAGACCATATCTTTCTCAAGGCAGCAATGCACTGATGCACATGTGCAGCCAGGTTGCACTTTATCGACATTTACCGGGCTGATGATTTCACAGCCCTGAGGCCTGTGTGGTCATCAGTCAGGTAAAGCCATTGTGTGCAATGCTACAGGCCACCCCCTACTGTCAATGGCATATACGTAGCCCCAAGCACTTCAGTCAGAAGCTCTGTAGCACCAGGGGTTAAGCATCAATCTAAAACAAATGTTAACACATTTTGTGAGGCTCACCTGGGTTTTCTGCAGTGGTGAAATTAACAAAACAGAAGCTAGGTCCCAACTTCCCTCGCACACCTCCTTCGCCTAACAAGGTCAAAGCAAAAGAGGGGAGGTGGGGAAGAAGGGGAGAGAAAACCAGGAAAGGGAGAAGGGGTTGAATCCACTGGAACGTCCGATGAAGTATCGTCAAGGCTCCTAATGGAAAAGACAAAAGGTAAATACGTTCTTATTATTCTAATGGCCTGTTGTATTGATATATAACTAGACTGTTATTTTACCTGTTGAAAGATTCCACTAGTCATATGTAGAGGATATACACAACTAGAACGTAGAACCCACACAAGGTATCTAAAGAAAAAACACACCCTTATAATTCATAAGGACTGCAGGAGTTTAATCACAACAAGGATAAATATGAAACATACCAACCTTAATAGTAACCACCTTTGGAGATCAATAGACCCATAAAAATCATCTATTTCGCCTGAACTAGGGAGAAACCCAAAAAATCCCTCTCCGCTTTGCCCACGCTGTGGGTGCGAGGATGGTACCTTTTTTCAAACGGTACGGCAGTGTGGGGTGATTGTGCGATTCTGGCAAAGAGTGTTGGCATGCCTGTCGGAGGTCCTGCGATGGGACCTTCCCTACTCACCTAGGCTTGCACTCCTGCATGTTATGGAAGGGATTGGAGGCAACATATACAAACGCCACCTAATGTTTTGGGGTTTTATGCTAGCTAAACGCGACATTGCACGCCATTGGAAGGCGGCTGCCTCACCCCCCTTAGCAGCATGGAAGAATGGCTTAGACTTCAATATGGGCCTGGAGCTTCCGATTTTCAAAGCCAGGGGATGTCTGCATAAGCACACAAAGATCTGGAGGTGGTGGGCCGAATATAGAGGACTTTCGTTAGAACCAGCCTCACTTGGTATGGACGTGCACTGAAGATGGTATGTTACAGTGTAGTTCGGGAGTGGCTCTGCTTGGCCGGGGCCTTCTTCTTTTCTTCCTTGTGCTTTTGTTTCTTACTGTGAGGGATGAGCAGCAACTGATGGGGGAGAGCATATTGACAGTGCATCGGGGGTGGGGGGTTATTACTTTTCTTTTGTTATTACATGTCGTCTTATAATTTGTAAATCATAAACGTCAATGCTTTTATTGTATCATATATGTGGTAGATGTTCTATGGGTTTCAGGACTCTGAGGAGTATTTGTTGCTTGACTTAATAACATTTGTTTAAAAAAATAAAATAAAATCATTCCCGTAGTCAGGAGGAAATGAATATAAAAAATGGCAAAAAGGTGCAGGGTCAACTAAGAAAATAATGTGAGCAAAATGTGGTCTGAAACATTCTCTTTATATTTTAGTCTGGAAGACGTGAAGCAATCATGAAAACAAAACAAGTACTGAACTGGAAACACACTCCTCAACAATCAAAGGAGCACAGCAATCAGATAAGTATGAGAGTGCTACAGGATATCAAGGAACAACGTATCCTACAAGCACTTTAAACAAAGATTCTTTAAATGCCTTCTTTTCTTTTTTGAACAGTGGCTGAATATCGGGAAACAAAGAGTTAAACCGAGCAGCCGAGTCAGAGAGAAACAAATTTGCCAGTCGATGAGGGAACTCCGAGGTTAATCTGACCCCCGGAAGGATACTGTGTGACCAGGAAACGGAAAAAAACAAACAGACGGCCAGAGAGGAACTCAAGGACTGCAAACACTCCCCAGCGAAGAAATACAGGTAAGGAAGCAATGTCGCAGGGATATGCGTGGGAAGCCTTGTGGGGGACGAAGTGCATTTCCCTGCATACCACTCCCTTTTGTATGCCTCAGGCATTTGCCAACTGATAAAAGTCAACAGGTGAGGCTCGCCTCTGAGGTCGCGGGCGGGGCCAGAAGCGCTGCTGCGGGCAGCGCGGACTGCAAAGTCTGACAGCACCCCCCTAAGACCCTCCCCCGAACAGGTTTCGGCTTATCAGCATAGCGACGGTGAAACAACCGCAACAAGTGGGGAGCATGAACATGAGAAGCCGGTTTGTTTGTCAGGTCTGTAACCCTCCTAATGAATCAAATACCGTAGCCTACGCCTCACTCTGCAAGTCCACAATATAGGCAACTTCAAACTCCGGTTCGTCATCACCAAAATAGGGGGAGGTTGAGCAGGAACAACAGTACCAGGGGCTACGGGCTTCAGCAAAAACACATGAAAAACAGGATGGCTACGTAAGGAATCAAGCATGTCGAGTTTCATAGCAACAGGGTTTACAATCTTAGAAACAGCATAGGAGCCAATAAAACGTGGCTTAAATTTGCTTATCCCTTTAACCGTCATATTTCTACTGGACAACCAAACGTTGTCACCTACTACATAGTCCGGAGTTGGTCTACGATGGTGATCAGCATCTTCGTTATACCTACTTTTGGCCTCCTCCCGATTCTGTTTGGCTGTAACATGAATATCTTGGTGGCAAGTAACCAAGTCTAAGGCAGCAGGGGTAGCAGTGGGAACCAGAGGAGATGCAAAACCACAATGAGGGTGAAAACCGTAGTTAACAAAAAAAGGAGATACTCCTATGGATGTTTGCTCACCATTGTTATAAGCAAACTCCGCAGTCCAAAGAAAAGTGTCCCAATCGCTGTCTACTTGTTACATTTGGCACCTTAGGTGTTGTTCAATACACTGATTGACCATTTAAGTCAGGCCGTCTGTTTCGGGGTGATGAGCAGAAGAGAGCCTTACATCTATTTCCAGCAAAGTATTCAATCTTTTACAGAATTTAGACACAAATTGGGGTCTCTATCTGATATAATAACAGAAGGAAGACCATGAAGGCGCCCCACGTGTTGGAGGAATATACAAACAAGCTCTTTAGAGTCAGGTAAGTCCTTCAAAGGTATGACAGTATGCCCTTGTTTAGTGAGTGGAAGTTCTACAATAAAATCCATAGAAATGGAATGCCATGGTGTAGGAGGAGTGGGCAGAGGAGTTATGAGTCCTGCTGGGACATGGTGTTAACTCTTACTTTGTGCACAGACGTAACAATGTTGAACGTACAACTGAGTGTCCTGGTTGATAGATGGGCACCAGAAATGTCTTTTGAGCAGGGCAAATGTTTTCTTGTGACCTGGGTGACCTGCCAACACATGTTCATGACACCAGTCTAGTGCTTGTAACTGTAATTCTCTAGTAGGGAGAACTAAGCCTCCTTGAATGTATACTAGGTCGTTAATTCTAACTCCATTATGTTTGGTTTTGTAGGTCTTTGAGTTCTTCGGTTTCTTGTGAGTGAAGCACTTCTTTCAGAAATGATTCCTCCACAAAGGTACCCCCTAGAACACGATCAAAACTAAAAATGAAGGGTTGATCATGGATATCCAGGTCCTCAGATAGATCATAACCAAATCGGGATAGGGCGTCTTCTTTGCCATGTTTGGTGCCCGCCTGAAATTGTATGACATGGTCGAAATTGCTGAAGTAATGGGTCCATCGCAGCTGCCTCATTGATAAAGCCCTGGCTGCTTTCATAAACTAGGTTTCTGTGATAACAGTGACTGAGTGTAAGGCCCCAAGTAAGCACCGACGCCACTCCTCAAAGGCTCTTTTGATTCCCAACAACTCCCTGTCTCCTACTGAATGGTTCTTTTCAGATGGTGTAAGCTTATGTGAATAGAAGGCTACTGGGTGTAGATGACCTGTTTGTCTATCTCTCTGGGATAACACTTCGCTATAGCAACTTGGGACGCATCTGCTTCCACTATGAAAGGTTGGGAAGTGTCAGGATATTTCAGTATAGGGGCGGTGACAAAGGATTCTTTTAGGCAGGAAAAAGCTTCTACAGCGGCTGGTGTCCATGTAAACGGTGTCCCTTTTTTCAAGAGTTTGGTAATAGGGGATGTCAACAACGCAAACCCTTTTATGAACCGCCTATAAAAATTAGCAAAGCCCAGGAACCTGTGTACTCCCTTCACAGAACAAGGAGATGGCCACTTTGTGATGGCAGCAACTTTTTGAGGATCCATGGTCACTCCTTTTGCTGACAACACAAAACCTAAGAAGGTAACTTCAGGAACCTGAAAGTCTCATTTATCCAGTTTCACATAAAGATTGTTATCTATAAGGCGTGTCAGTACACTCTTAACATATCCAATGTGTTCTTCGATTGACGAAGAATAGATTAGAATGTCATCTTTTAAGCCTTTGTAAAAGAGAGCACTACGTTTGGCTTCAGGCCGTCCAGCTTCAGCAACTAGCCTGTTAAAACAAGAGATATACGTCATAAGATCTTTTGATCCTTGCTTAAGATTTAGGAGCTCAGTATCAACTGAGTGCATAAATGAGGGCTGTCGAACAGATGGTGTAACTCTTCTGTGAAAGCTCTATAGTCGTAGAATAAGGGATCAATTCTATCCACTAAAGGGATGGACCATGTAGCTGCTGTACCACCCAAATACGACAAGACAAAAGCTACTTTGGATTGCTCGGTGGGAAAGCAAGAAGCTTTGCACATAATGTGCAATTGCACTGGTTAATGGAGGTTGCAAATTTAGCTGAGTCACCTAGGAACCTTTCTGGGGGAGCTAAAGGTATAGACGAGGGGGTTGTAATGTGATATACAGGCGACGCACCACCATAGGAAGGAGAGTGTGAAGTGAAAAAGGTACCATGGGTTCCAGGCACCGGATCAGGTGGCGGAGAGATCTGGGAGGTGTGTTGTAGGGCATCTACTCTGAGAGTCATAGCTTAAGTTTCTTTTTGTAGATTCCCTATCATATTTGCCACGTCAGCTAATGTTATCCGATGTTCCTCCATTGCGCCCGGGCAGAAAGATAAAACGTGGGCTAA
This sequence comes from Triturus cristatus, assembly GCF_964204655.1. Lineage (NCBI taxonomy): Eukaryota > Metazoa > Chordata > Amphibia > Caudata > Salamandridae > Triturus > Triturus cristatus. Next base: position 1,009,441,531 of record NC_140587.1, on the reverse strand, counting down.
GCATTCTGTGGCTCACCTGGGTTTTCTGCAGGGACAAAATGGACAGAACTGATGCTAGGTCCCGACTTCCCTCACCCACCTCCGTCGCCCAACAAGGTCAAAGCAAAAGAGGGAAGATGGGGAAAAAGGGGAGACAAAACAAGGAAAGGGCGAAGGGTTTGAATCCACTGGAACATCCGATGAAGTATCGCCAAGGCTCCTAATGGAAAAGACACAAGGTAAGTGTGTTCTTATTAAACTAGTGGCCTGTTGTATCCATATATAACTAGACTGTTATTTTACCTGTTGAAAGATTCCACTAGTCATATGTAGAGTGTAGGAAAGTAGGAGCTGGTTCTTATGGTTACCCCCACTTTTTGCTTGATGTTACACTGTTTTTGACTAGTGTGACTGGGATCCTGCTCATCAGGACCCCAGTCTATCTGCTTTCTCCCTACAATGTTCTGTCATGTACTTAGGTACACTCCAGATTGGATACTGGGGTACCCTTGTTAGTCCCTGATATATGGTGCACGTACCTAGGGCATAGGTACCCCAGAGGCCTCCCATGGTCTGAAGCATGTATTATGCCACCCATGAGAGGCCATGCAGAATGGAACTACAGGCCTGCCATTGCAGCCTGTGTAAGATGATACATGCACCACTTACTTTAGATACAGGTTTACTATATCTATAGGTCACTACACTTAGTCACCCCTATAGCAGGCCATGACAATCCTGAAGGCAGGGTGCTGGGTTTTATGTGAGAGGGTGCCCCTGCATGAGCAGAGCACCCCTGCAGCCTTCGGAGACCATTCTCCCGGGTTGTCAGTGACGCAGCCAGACATATAGGTAGAGGGGGGCGTGGCCAACAACATGGCTGGGTAGCTGCGTCCTCCGTTAGCTCCGCGGGCCCCGAATAAATACGGACTCCTATCCTGATCCTCGATGCCAGAAAACTGACCCAGTGGTGACCGGATGTTGTGCTGAGACTGTGGCATGCTTGAGGATTGATAGGCGGACGATTGTCACAGAGATATGAGCCTTTCCTGCAATACCATCGGTACGTGGCTCTTTAAGATAGCGCCCTGCTGGAGTGGCCTGCGATGATCTACTAGGCCCGCGACAACCTTGGGCTGCAAAGCGGAGGCGGAACACGCCGCTGGGGCGCTGTTACATCGGTGAACGGATTTGAGATTGAGCAGTATCCCCACCCTCCACGGGAACCGCGGAGAGGAGCAGTGATGGTCCGCCCGGTGTAGGTGCTAAATCGGACCTGCGGTGCTGGGACAGGCGGACTGGAAACGCCTGGCCGGCGGCAGAGTGGCTCCTAATGCCCGGAGCTGATGACGAGCTGTGGCATGATCTGAGCGCCGGACTCCCATAAGAGATTCTGGGGCTGAAAGCAGATGCTTCCGTTTTCCCCTGTGTGGCGGACAACTGTGGAAATGGAGGAGACGGAGCGGCCCTGACGCACTCTCCCTGGTGTGGCGTGGGAGGGAGCAGTGGACAACGGGCCCGAGGCCGCATATTTACTCAGAGTTTGTGAAGCCGCCAGACATATCGGTCTGGGACTACATCGCAAACACAGGAGGCAAATCTGACCGGGACAGCGGGGTGACATAAGGAGCCATTTGGAATATATTAGCCCAGCTTCTGTGCGTGTGGAGGCCAAGGGGACAAACTACAGATAGTCCAGTGGGCCTGGCTCCGGGCTCGGCCTCTCCCCCCTCCGCAGAATTTTAAGGCTATTGAGTGGAACACTGGAGTAAGTGGCATTGGGGTGGACAGAGGCTTGGCGCTTTCTTAGAGGTTCAGACAAGGCAGAGGGAGACGAGGTGCAACTACGACAGCCTCCACGGCCTGGCAGAGACCGTCTACGCTGCTCTGGGAGCCCAATACAATCTAGGGTGTGGGAGCCAAGGAGGCCAGCTCAGTGAGCAAGGGTTCACGATTGTGGGGGAAAGTGCCTGGCCGCGACACGTCACCAGATTGCTTAAGATGGTAAGAGATAAGGAGCCTAAGACATCGAAACAGAGAAGATTGGATCGGTTCACCAAAGTACTCCCCGCGCCGGCGGGATCGGAGGGAGGTCTTGCTCCCCTTCCAGATAATGCGACTATTCTACAGGCGATTCATGCATCTAGAGAGAGTTTGAAGGGGAATATGGCGGAGATACGTTCAGAGGTCACAATACTGCACCATGACCTGCAAAAGGTCTCTGAGAGAGTTACCGAGACGGGACACCGCATCTCGGAACTTGAAGCTATCTCCCACGCCACGCCGAAGGACGTGACAGGACTCTTAGCTACAATGAAGGAGGTGGACTGGAGGGTCGACGAAGCTGAAAATAGGTTCCGCAGGAACAACATCAGATTCATTGGTTATCTGGAAAATGTGGAGCGAACTGAACAGGGCCAATTTCTCCTGACATTTCTAAAATAACCCTTCCATATATACAGTTCTCAACCTGTTTTGTCATAGAGAGGGCGCACCGGATGCCCAATGTCCGTCCGCCACTGGGGGCTCCCCTCGGCCATTGATAGCCCGTTTCTTGAAATTTCAAGACCGAGATCTAATACTCCAGGAGATGCGGAAAAAGGGAGAGATTAACTACGAAAATACACGGGTGATGGTGTTCCCGGACTATTCGCGTGATGTACAGAAGCTACGACAAACCTTTGACCCTATTAAGGCAAAACTTAGAGCACTCTGGATCCAATACATGTTGCTGTTCCCAGCTAAACGTAGTCATCTTTCACAGCACCACACAGTTTTTTCAGACTCCGGACGAGGCATGGTCATGGATTGAGGACGACCCCGGTTGGGGCATGGGACGCCCCAAGCACCTGCTCTGTCCGCAGAAAAGAGGATGGGTTCCAGTCAGGAAAGGTCTAAAGAAAAACTTTGGTGATGAGTACTGAAACTCCGGAATACTGGTATGGGAACACCGGGAAGGTCTCTGAGACCCAGAAAAAGCAGGACCTACATATCGGGTTCAGAAGACGACACCTTCCAGGAACGCACTACACAAACCTGTCAGAGTTCGAGCGATAACACCAACACTGAACTGTCAGAGAGAGAAGAATCAGCGGATGCGGACAGTGAGCACCCACTTCTGGAGAGTATTCAATGGCTGGAGGCTCCAGACCAGATCCTGCCAGATGGAAGTACACAGCAACTGCAACCACTCAACAATGGCAAAGATGAATGAGAAACAGGGGCCAGACAGCCGCCAAGAGACAGTAAGATAATCCCAGGGCCTGGCAGACATTGTGAAACTTTGGCCTGACAAAGGGAAGTATACTGTGTGTTGATATTGCCTAATAGTGTAGTTGATTGAATTGGGGTGGGAGGGAGGGTTACAGACCTCTTGGTGGATTACCCTGCCTGAGTTGTCATGTTGACAAATTGGGGGGTGGGGGGTATGTTTGACTCTGTCAAATGTAGTGCACAATGTTTCTTGGGGGGGGGGGGGGGGTGTTATTTTCAGTCAGTTCACATGAATACCGAGATTGAGATGGGAAGAAGGGATATGAGCGCCGCTCCAAGAGAGAGGGCTGGGCAAGTGATGATTCGAAAACTTCTTTGCAGTGGCTGAGGGCGGATACACAGTATTGACATGAGTTAGAAAACACAATCAAACGAGGCTTAGTATCCAACTACCTTAAAAGACTCAAACCCGATATTATATTTTTACAGAAATGGGTTTGCACTGTTCTTTCTTGGGTCGGGGACACTACACTACCTTGGCTCACACAGGCTTTACCAGAGGTTCGAGAGGAGTGGATATTCTCATTAAAAACTCGCCCCCCTTTCGTGTCACTCGTCAATGGGTGGACCCAGATGGGACATATGTGGCAGTACAGGGAACTTGAAATCGTAAGACATTTTTACTTATTAGTGCTTATGCTCCCCCACGACAGCAGCAACGCATGCTAGATAAACTGACGGAGCTCCTCTTGCATTCTGGCCCCTCCACACATATTATAGGGGGAGACTTTAATGATGTGAGTGAACCCTCTTTAGTTCGCACTCACACACGGCTTGGGTCCCATAAGCCCACAGCATTGGCAAAGTTCCAAGCGGCCCTTGGGTTAACCGACTTGTGGAGACGACATCACCCTAGCACACGTGCCTATTACTATTTCTCAGGGGCTCACAGGGTGTTTTTGAGACTGGACTACCTCTTTGCTCCAGCGGGGGAGATCGAACATGTAGAGAGGACGGAATACTTATCTAGGGGCATCTCGGATCACTCACCCCTTTCACTAAAGGTGGGGGAAGGAGTGGTAGTCAGGGAGCGAATTAAAGACTGAGTGCATGGGCCTTAAAAAGATAAAAGGGTCGCAGAACTCCTGTGGAATCAGAGCTCTATTTCAAGGAAAATGAGGGCTCAGTACAGTCGGCAGTCACTCTATGGGAAGCATTCATGGCGGTGATACGGGATAGAGCACAAAATATAATTGCCCATAAAAAACGGCAAGAAACCCAAGAGATAGTGGCCTTAGAACGCAAGCTGTTGAGTCTTGAAGGAAGTGGACCCTCCGCATTGAGTGATCATACCCTTCGCCAACTTTAAATAACTAACAGGGAGTACCAGGCGCTGGTCACTCAAGAGGCAAAGGCTCACCAACTGGCAGTCCAGCATCGGCTGTACAAGACAGGAGATAGGGCATGTAAATTACTCGCATGGCTAAGCAGGAAGGAAATGGAATTGAGATGGGTAATGCCCATTCAAGAACGAAGCCATACCCACACCACACCCCAAAATATAGCGGGGGCTTTTTGCCCGGTACTATACGGTACTCTATGCTGCTAGATCAGAAGCGAGTGAGGCACAAATAACATGTTACCTAGACACAATTGAGCTTCCTGCACTCTCCCAGGAGGAGAGGGACAGGCTTAAAGAAGACCTAACCCTGGAAGAAGTAACAGAGGCCATCGGCTGCCAAAAGTTGGGAAAAACCCCGGGTCCAAATGAACTCCCGGGAATTTCTTTTAAATTAAATAGCAGTCTGCTGGCCCTGCATTTACATAATATGTTTAGGACGTCAAAAGAGAATGGGACTCTCTCAAAAGACCTCCGAACGGCAACGGTGGTGGTGATTCATAAAGCAGGGAAAGCCCTGGAAGATTGTCGGTCCTATAGACCAATACCGCTGCTTAATATAGAAACAAAGATTGTGGCCACCAACCTCGCAACGCGCCTCTTGATGTTTATCGCGTCCTTGATACACAGAGACCAATCCGGATTTATGCCAAAGCGAGCCACGCGCTTTAACCTACGGCGACTGGCTAACTGGACTGACACTGTTTGGAGCCGAGACAGTCCCCATCTGCTCCTTTCGCTGGATGCCGAGAAGGCGTTCGATACCATCTTCTGGCCCTTTATGCAATGTACATTGGAAACATTTGGATTTGGTCCAGTAATTCGGGAATGGTTGGCGCTCCTGTACAATGAGCCCGAGGCTAAAGTCCGGGTTAATGGGGCTACCGCGATGACCTGGCCGATTCAAAGGGGCACAAGGCAGGGCTTCCCCCTGTCTCCCTTACGGTTGGCCCTCATATTGGAGCCCTTGGCCTGTGTTGTTAGAGCCTATCCTGGGTTGGGTGGTTTCGTGGACGAAGAACGCATATCTCTATATGTGGATGACATTTTACTGTACGTTACGAACCCAGCCATGACACTCCCCATAATTTTGCAAATCTTTGAAGAATATGGCCGCCACACAGGGTATAAGATCAACTGAAATAAATCCACCTTATACCTGGTGGGAGGGAAAGTGGAGCCCCAGACGTACCCGAGCGGTTTACGATTGTCAACAGAGGGGTTTACTTACCTCGGACTCTATATCACCACGGATGTAGCAACTAGCTTAGAGCACAATATCAGTCGGGTCCTGTTAAACTTTCAAGAAGATGTCAAGAGGTGGAGGAAACTCCCCATGATGTACAAAATGATCACACTCCCCCAGTGTCTGATCTCAAGATGGCCGTCCCTGGCACAGAACTCGCACCGATGTGCAAACTGCACCGGTGAGCCACCGACAATCTGAGAGACATTCCACGAGAGTTGTGACTATCCAGGACCAAGGATCGGAGAACAATAAAAGCAGATTGCGAGCTACTGACGAGCTCCCAGAGTAATCGCCAGTGCCTGACCACAAACTACTAACACTCCTCATAGCTGCAAACTGACGATCTCAATCCCAAACCGCACGATGCGGAGCGGAAACACCTCTGTGACCATCTACTCCAACTGCACTTTCCTGATCCAAGCCAACAATGAAAGCCTAGAGGCATTTGACTCACTCCTCCCCTCACTTTGGACTGCCCCCTCTCACGCACATCTCGTCCACCCAACCCACCCCTTCTCCCCGGACAGCTGGACCCACCAGCAGAGCACACCTACCATTCCCGTGCCCTCTACCAACAACACCAGCTTTCTGCCACGAGATACCACCCTCACCTCTGCCACCAAGAACAAGGCTCCCCTTCCCTCCTCCGACCATCACCTAGAACTCCCCCCGCTTACAACCTACCCCCAAATAACAACGATCGACCTCAACACACAATCAAAGACTCCCAACTACCTCTCTATACCCACATGCAAAAGAATGTGGAAGCCACTACACAACCCTGCACACCCCGCGCCCACTGCCCTGCTCAAAGCCTACACAGACCGCACAATAATAACCAGACGCCAACATAGCATCATCAGGCCATCCACCTCTCGGGATGACCAGAACCCCCCCCCACCCCCACCTCTGAAGAGACAGGGTAGCATCTCATCCGGCTCGAAAGCCAGCTAGCAACTATAATCCAGGGCTTTTTAACGAAATCCTAACTAACCTCGCCATGCTCCGAAAGCCTTTCCAAAATCCCCACCCCAGTTGGATCTCAAGTCCTCTCTCAAATCAGATACAGAGACCCAAGAGAGGTTATGTCCTCGAGTGAAGTGGCAGATCTTGCCTCCTCGTACGACACCCCATCTACTGCCACCCCTCAATCCAAGATTCAGGTGATCACCGGATTCAGAAGTGACCACTCCCCTCTGAAACCCCCAATACACCCAGCCTCCCTCACTAACATCCCATGGCCCCCCTAAGGAAGAAACCCAAAAAAGTGGCACCCTCCACCAACTGCATGCTCATAAACTGCAGATTAGCCACCAAACATGCCACAGAGCTAGCAGAATCCATCCTCACCCATGAGATAGACATAGCCTTCATCACCGAGACTCGGCTAAATGACTGCTCACCACCAATCATGGATACTCTTGTGCCCCCAGGCTTTTCAATCATCAACTAAGATCGAAAAGACCAAAGAGGCGGGGGTATAGCAATCATTCACAACAACAACATGTCCGTGAAGGAAATCGACACCTTTAACTATAAGACCTTTGAATGCTTAACCGCCAACATTAACACAACCGACAACAAAACACCACACTGCCATCTCCTATACTATCTCCCTGGCAACACCACCATATTCACCGAACTCTTGTCCGCCCTGATGGCGCATTGTTCACTCCGAGACGCCAACAACCTAATTCTGGGCGACCTCAACCTACACTGGAATGAAAAAAACAATTTGCTAATCCAAAATCTGAACGTGCTGCTACACGGCAACAACCTTACCCAACACTGCTCAGATGAAACCCATAACAAAGGAGCAATCCTAGATGCCATTATCGCCCAGCGTGACACAGTCCAATCGATCACATCCTGCCAGTCGACTGGTCCGACCACCACCTAATCCTATTCCACATCACCCAACCGATCACATATCAACCTCCCACCCAAGACCCCCCAAATGGACGAGAAATCTAACTGAGATCACCATGGCCGACCTAGAGGAATGGATAAGCTCGCTCCTTCCAATCTCCATAGATGATCTCTCCACAACAGAACTCACCTCTCACTATAACACAACTATGACGTCCATCCTAGACCAATTAGCCCCTCTGAAATAAAAAAAAACAGGAACATTCCATCCAGATCCTGGTTCAACACGGACATCAACCCAGAAAGAAGACAACTAAGAGCTACAGAACAACTATGGAGGAACAAACCCTCCACAAGCCTTCACAAACAACTCAAAGCAGCCTGAAGGAAATACATAAAACACATCAATGACGAAAAAAAATCTCTTTCTACACCGCTCTGGACAACGCGAAAAACAGGCCCGAAGAACTCTTTAACATCATCAGGCAACAAACTTCCAAGCTCTCTGCAACCTGAGTTCAGGCCTCCAAAGACCTGTGCGACAACTTCGCCAACTTCTTCAACGACAAAATCACCAAGATTGAGCTATCACTTGACATCAACCTCAATCCCTCCTGCAAAAGCCCAGCCACAGAGACCAAAGTCAGCACACGTAAGCACCCCACGAAAGCCTGGAAATCCTTCAGCCCCATCAAATGAAGCTGAGATTCTCAAACTGATCTCCACCTCCAAACCCGCATCTCACCTCCTAGATCCTATACCCACCCAATTGACCAAAAAGCTGAAACTCTCCCTAGCCCCGTTCTGGTGCAAGATCATAAACAGCTCCCTGAGAACCGGCGTCATACCAGACTGCCTCAAAGTCGGCCAAGTCACGCCACTAATGAAGAAACAAGGCCTTGACACAAATGATCTGAACAACTTCAGACCCGTTTCCAATCTCCCCCTCCTATCCAAAATCCTCAAAGTGCATTCTCCTACAGCTGACTCAGCACATGGACAGCATCAACCTTCTAGATCCCCACCAATCGGGCTTCAGAAAAGGATGTAGCACCGAGACCGCGATCCTTAACGTCGTGGACGACATCCACAAGTCTCTAGATACTGACCAATGCTCTCCAAGAAAGGGTAGGTGCAGATAAGGTGGTCCTAAACTGGTTCTCCTCCTTCCTACACAACCGCCCCCAAAGGATAAAAATCAAAAACCTTTAAGTCCGGCCTACACCCCGTCTGCAGAGGGGTCCCCCAAGGTTCAGTGTTCTCCCCTCAACTGTTCAACATATACATGAAACCCCTCACCAACCTACTCAAAAAAGCCAACATCCCCTTCCACCTTTATGCTGATGACACCCATTTCTATCTGGAAACCTCCTTCATTGATGACATTCAGAGACTCAATGACACTCTAAGAGAAGTCCAACACTGGCTATCAATAAACCACCTAAAACTCAACCAAAATAAAACAGAAATCCTCCTCATCTCCAACAAAGAAGAAAACCCTCAAATCGTAGAATGGCTAAAAGTAATTGATGCTCTCAACGGCAATCTCACTCTGGCTAACTCTGTAAAATCATTAGGAATCACCCTATACCCAAAACTCGACATGGCCAAACACATTAAGAACTCCGCAAAGATTGCCTTCCCCAATCTGAAGCTACTCAACAAAATTAAACCCTTCATCCTGCCCAAGGCCCTCAAACAAGCCACTCAATCACTGGTTCTATCTAGACGCGACTATGGGAATGCAGTCCTCACCGGTACAGCAAAATCCCACCTAGCTCCCCTCAAAACAACTCTCAATGCAGCAGCCAGAATGGTCATTGGACTTCAGAAATATGATCACATCTCACCCGCACTCAGAGAACTAAAATGACTCCCAGTCGAAATGCGTGCCAGTTTCAGAACTGCCTGCCTCACGCACAAAGCCCTTCACACAGGGAAACCTGACTACCTGGCCTCCAAACTCAAGAAGGCCGGTCAGAAAAGGAACCTCAGGAGCTCCAACACTCTACTACTCATCCCTATGAAACCACTCAAACCAAAAACACGCTGCACGATCCTTCGCTGGAAACGTGCCCAAAATCTGAATCTCCATCCCAGCTGATATCAGGACTATCCCTTCCTTTGTGAAATAAAAAAAACTCCTAAAAGTCCTCTTCCTCAACCGTGCCTTCCCGAGCCGATGCCGAAGCGCACAAGCCTGCACTCTGCAGCACCCTGACACTGTGTCATTAAGACCTACCTCTTCCCCGTTCCCCAACCCCTTCCTCGTTCCCTCCTCCCTGAAAGAGGTTCAGCCCAAGACAATGTGCACTCATCTAGGTTATCTCAGGACTTCCTTACCTCAATGTTGCACAGCACGCTGGGACTTCCGAACCAATATGTATACCTCTGCCTTACTGTGTGACTCTTGCATTAAAACTGTTGTAAAACGCTCCGATACCCTCGGGTCTGGCCAGCGCTATATAAAACTCCTTAATAAATAGTTGCTTTATGTGTTGCAAAACACCTACTGCAAAATACCAGAGACCGTATTCACAAACCTTAACAGCGAGCTACACCTGCTCCTATGGGACGGGGCCCATGCACGCATAACACTGCAAACGCTACAGAGGAACCCGTACAATGGGGGTTTGGCCCTACCAGACATCAGGGCATATTATAGAGCGGCCCATCTCATTGTAATTAATGAATGGAACCACGCTCCGAGAGACCATCCCACGTATGTGTTGGAAAGACTGCAATTTAGACAACGTACACAATTACACTATATCTATGGAGGTAAGGGTGGTAGCCGGCTCTTACAAGCTACCCAAAGGGTGCTGAAGGCGTGGAAAAGTGCTGAGAAGCAAATGAAATTGGACATGAAACCTACAAGGGAGAGGGGGCGCTAGAGGGCTCCAGGCAAGATGGCGCATTCTGATGTAGCTCTGCCCTGCTGATCTGCCATACGACAAGAATATGCACACAATCGTTGTATCACCTCCGGGAAAACAAATGCCCTGCATGACGACGAACCCCTGGTCATACTGAAGGCATCGTGAAAGCCTGAGACACGACGCAGCTGGCGATATCTGTAACAAACAACAGTGTCTCAAGCAAGGGTATTAGTTGGCGTACAAGTATACTAGGCACAATTAATTACCATGGATTAAATCAAGAGGGGAGAAAGCCAGGGAGACATTTTTTCAGAAGATAAATTGTATTTCAATTACTGATCATGTTGGACATATTAAACTTCATATGTACAAGCACATGAGGCGATAGCACTGCGTTACATTAAATTACATGTAACCGATAATATACTGTGTACAAGTGCTTGTGAAGTTTTGGTGACGGCGCAAGTGACACGTGATGTGGTATATACAGCGATTGTGGTGGGCGCGCCAAAAAGTAAGTGAACTTAAAATTCTTTAAACAATTTGGGATACCCAAACAATTAATGGTAGATGAAAAAAGAGAAGTGAGTAGGGCATCCGGTATATAATGGCGCCAGGAGTTCCGCTGTGGAAGTCGATGGCGCTTCAGGCCTGTAGACAAGTTAGGCCATCATCAGGACCCGGTCACATCAATTTTGGTTAGCCGTGTCGAGGATCAAGTACAGGCTTCATCCAGGGGGACATGGGATATCCAGGGATAATAGATGAAGGTTCAAGGGGCGGAGCGGGATGCAAATCAATCGCAGGAGCTCGGATGTGACATTGCCTGACTGATGCCGGCGTGTGATTTGTTCCACCTCCTGATTAAACTGATTTAACAGCCATCCGAGCTCCTGCGATTGATTTGCATGCCTGCATGCATCCTGCATGTAGCAATGGTGCCATTCAGTTGGGCGGGAGGCCCGGATGCGTCCGCTTTTTGCCACGTGGCGTGGTAGTCAAGGCAATCTTTGCGCCATGCCACACAGAGTGTCAACACAGCAGCCATACACCATGTCCGCCGTGGTTGCCAAGGACTAAGCAGCAGGCCACGTTAGCCAGGGAACCTCACACCCCACGGCCTTTCCAGGAGCCGCTGCAAGCCTCACACTTCCAGTCTCGCCACAGCAGCTTAGATGGGGCCCGTGGTGCCGCCCGTTCCGCCCAAGATCACTGCCACCAAATCACCACCGGATTATATGTCCTTCCCCCTCCGCTTCTGGGGAGGGCGCACATGCAATTCCACCCCTGTTGGCCTCACAGGCACACTTTCAGCTGCGCAACGTCGCCGGCCGCCGCCATTTTCGGAGCGTTTCCCAATATGCTCTCATGTAGTGTATATCAGCACACCATCTCCGTGTCTCTGCAGGATGCACTCGCACCCATCCAGTATATTACAGTACCTTGTTTGTCCGTGGCCCATCGACAGCAAAACCACATGTGAGGCGCTGTGTCTAAACTTGCCGCATTGCACCTCACCACGCTGCAGGGGAGCAGGCCGCCCCGCATCCCCGAGCTCGCGTAGCCTCCGGCCCCGCTGACCTGTCACATCTCCCACGTAGTTCAGTTTTCTTGGTGCCTGCCGACTCGGCTCCCCGCAGGTTCTTCCAGCAGCAAAGCAGTCTAGTTCTCGGGGCCGTGCAGTCTCGTTAAAGCCTCAGCGATGTGAAGTATTTACTCCGGGGCGCGGGTTTAAGTCCCGTCACGGCCTTCCTCACCCCGCTGGCCGCTGCGCCATCAGGCCTCCGGGGATGCAATCTCTGCCAATCTCGCTTCCTCCAGCACTCAGGCGGCACTGAGTCCTCCCGCTTGTCACCGCAGCTCACTCCCGCACTTTGGTGGCTGTCCTGCGGAGGTTAGCGGGTATATTCCAGGATTACACCGGTCCAGGTCCGGAGCTCGTCTAAAAGACGACCGCCATGCTTGGCTGCCAGCCACGCCCCCCCCCCATCATTACTCGGCTCTTAAACTATAGAGACTGCGATGCCATCCTGAGACTGGCCAGGGAGAAAGGTGCCATTGATCACAAGGGGAACTCGCTATCATTCTTTCCGTACTTCACAATTGCTGTCCAAGCAGCCCGTCGAGAGTTTGGGACCGTGAAGAAATTCTTGCAATCCGAAGGTATTCCCTACGGCATGCTATACCCTGCTCATCTACGTGTTGGTCACAATGGAGACTGTAAGATCTTCGCCACTCCCAAAGCGGCTATGGAGCATGCGAAACAATTGAAAAGACGACCTAAGACCCCAGCTGAACTTAACGAGGAGGAGCAGTGAACAGGGCTGGGTGGTGACGCCCTGTATTTTTACCTGCTAGCTTGCATGTGGGGCATGGCTTGCCCTTACGAGTCACGGTGCTGGGTTTATTTCTGTAGCGCATGAGGGGTGGGCAGCGGACGACCCATGGATGATAAATTGTGACCTTACATGCTGTTCATGCACCCGTCGCATGCTGGGATCCAGTAGCGGTGCCTATACTTTGTTCACGTGGGGTACATTGCTCTACGTTAGCTGACATGGATATATTGTGTTTTCCACCAATGTTTTCTCTCCTAGCACGGATACTAGACCTGATCAGCCACCTCCTGCACTGTAGGAGGCCAGTAGCTCCCTGATGCTTCCCTCATGGGAAGGGAGGGATGGCTTTGGCAAGTTTGATAAGCTGAAGTGGGTGGGGGGATGGTGGGGGAACAGGGTTGGGAAGTGGGGGGACGGTATGGCACTCTGTTCTTGCACTGATTTTGAACCAAGGAATTGCACTATTGGACTTGAACAATGTACTGTTATGTATACATTCGTAAATGCAGCGCATAAGTGGTTACCTAAAATTTGTTACTTGGAATGTTCGTGGCTTAAATAGTCCCAAGAAAATTAGATCCGTGTTGGCCTACCTGGACATGTTAAATGCCCAGGTGGGCTTTTTACAGGAGACGCATCTTACAAAGTCAACTGAGCAGAATGTGGGTGCACGGTGGGCTGAAGTTAAGATTGTATCCTCCTGCTCCTCCTACTCTGGTGGGGTGTTTATTCTTGTTAAGAAGGGGGTTCCCTTCACCATCCTCAGTTCTGAGATGGATGAACAAGGGAGGGTGGCTCTTGTGCATGGTCTGCTTGGCGGAGTGAGTGTGCTAATGGTCAATGTGTATGGCCCAAATGTGGATGACGATTCCTTCTTCGCGGATGTGTGGCGCCGTATATCTAGGTTTCCCCCTGCTGAAAGTATATGGGGGAGCGACTTTAACACTTGCCTTGACACAACAGTAGACAGAGTGAGCAGCGGGGAGGCAAGGCATAGACAGGCGACAGAGGCACTATTAGGGCTCCTGGAGTCCGGGAATCTCCAAGATATTTGGCGAGAGCGACACCCTGTGGCGCGTGAAAGCACCTTCATATCTACTGTCCATGGGACGTGGTCCCGCTTGGACTACTGGCTCATCTCTGAAGCTGCCTGCACCTGGGTGGTGGACGTTGGTCACCTGGCTAAGACGCTATCTGATCACACCCCAGTACTGCTTGAGATGCGAGTCCCTAGTTGCGAGGGGCCCCATATGCGTGGCGATTACAGCCAACCTCACTGACTGATCCGGTCTTTAAGTGCACTCTCGGAGAGGCGATTAGAAACTACTTTAAGGAAAACACTGGCACTGTGGGTAGTGCGGGAATGTTATGGGAGGCATTCAAAGTCACGATTTGGGGAGTGTGCATTGGGGCACAGGCTGGGGTGTTGAAAGACCTACGCCGCAGAATCAGTAAGCTTGCTGGGGAAATAGCTACTCTGGAGCAGGCCTGTGAGCGGAATACGGATTCAGAGATGCTAGCTAAGATCCGGGACCTCGTCTCGGAGCATAACGCAACAGCAGATCAAGAGCTGGCACACAGATCCCGTCGAAGCAAAGCACATTATGATGGGGAAGGGGGATGACCCAGCCAATCGCTTGCTTGGAAACTAACGTTGCCTCGGAGCCAGGACTATCTCACTAAAATGCTAGATGGGGAGGGAAATGTGCACTTCACTACCCCAGAAATTAGTAGGGTGGTACTAGACTTCTAGTCCGAACTTTACAGAGTTCGATTACAGACTACGACAGATGACATTGACTCCTATCTGGATGATGTTGCATTGAGATGGTTGTCCGCAGACCAGTGTGAATATCACACGCAGCCCTTCGATGTGGAGGACGTTAAACTTGCTATTAGGGCACTCCCGACCGGCAAAGCGGCGGGCATTGATGGACTCCCGAGTGAGTTCTACAAGGCCTACGCTGACATACTGGCCCCCAGATTGTTGGAGGTGTTTGCAGAGGCGTATGATACTGGAACTCTTTCCCCCACACTCAGAGAGGCACTAATAATTATGCTCTTGAAGCCAGACAAAGCGGCTAATATGTGTGACTCCTACAGGCCCCTCTCTATCATTAATATTTGTTGGACTTGGCCCTTTTTGCAGGGTCATCCCTGAAATTTATACCTTCCTCCTGTATTTTGTCTGACCTGTTGTTGGCTGTTCTATGACTCTGGGCACTTTACCACTGTTGATCAGTGCTAAAGTGCATAAGCTCTCCCTATGGTAAAATATATATGTTGGTTGGATTCCATGATTGGCTTATTTGGTTTACTGTCAGACCCCAGTAAAGTGCACCAGGTGTGCCCAGGGCTTGTAAATACAAATGCTGCTGGTGGGCTTGCAGCACTGGTTGTGCCACCCACAGAAGCGGCCTGGTAAAATGTGTCTAAGGTCTGCCATTGCAGAACCTGCGTGCAGTCTGGTACTGTCATGCTGACTGGCAAGTGCACCCACTTGCCAGTCCCTAAACCTTCCCTTAACTTCATGTTAGTCACCCCTATGGTAGGCCCAAGGGCAGGGTGCATTGTGAGCATAAGGTAGGACAAGCCCTGATGTGTGTGGCATGTCCTAATAGTGAATTACAGCCATTTTCGTTTTTCACTATTGTAAGGCTACCTGTTCCCATAGGCCAGAATGGGCTGTCAGAATTGTTACATCATATGATCCTAACAGACCCAGGGAACATGGTAGAAATTCGAGTTTAGTATGCCTGAACTCAGAATAATAAAAAACATCTTTTAGTAAAGTTTATTTTAATATTCTGTGTTTGCAAATGCCACTTTTAGAAAGCTGGTATTTGCTTGCCTAACCCTTTCAGCCCGCCTCTGCTAGGATGTGTATCTGCTGTCTGGTTTCTGTGAGTGACAGGGCTGGGGAATTCCAGGAGACAGGCTGGGGCAGCCCGGTGGTGAATAGAGAGATCTACATCCAGATGGGCGGGAGGAGTACACCTGGACTCTGAATAGGGCTGTGCTCTGCCACCACAATGCTGGCTCCACCTCCTGTGGAGCGGCTGATGTCTCTGCCCTGCACCCTGAATAGAAAGTCAGAGTCATGTCAACAAAGTGCTCAGGAACTGGTTTGGACTGGGCAAAGGCCCCTCTAACCCAGAGGAACAAAGAAATTAGGGGTATAAGTATTGGGACCGTGCTCCCAAGAAATTAGATCCTGCTTGACAAGAAGAACCTCTGCCTGAGGAGAAGGAACTGGGAAAGCTGTAAGGAGGAGTACTGTCCCTGACCAGGGGGATTGGCCTGCGGTGGTTGCCTTGCTGTTGAAGGAGAGGAGAAAGACTAAAAAAGACTTTATTTCAACTTGTGCTTAAAAAGATCTCCAAGGGCTTGGAATGTAGCTTGCCTCCTGCTGACATTTCAGGAACAACCGACTTCACCCCCCAGCTCCCCAGAGTTCTTTGGAAGTGCCTGCTGCTGTTGTTGGGCCTTCTGAGGGACTCCGTGTCGCAAGGAGCTGGAAGCGCGACTCAAGGAGGAGAAGCGTGCCGCCGTCGGAGCTGTTGTCGTCGCATCTCATAAAGTGTGTCGCCGCTGCAGCATCGCATCGAGCGGAAGCATCTCGCATCATCCAGGAAGTGTCTCGCAACGCTGAAGAAGCGTGTCGCCATCGCAGCCATCGTAGCTGACGCATCGCACCGCATCAAGAGAAGAGTCTCCCATCGAGGAAGAAGCGTGTCGCCATCGCAGCCATCGTAGCTGACGCATTTGCACCGCATCAAGAAAAGCGCCTCGCATCCACGGAGAGGCGTGCCGCCGTCGGAGCTGCTGTCGTCGCATCGCGTAAAGGGTTGTCGCCGCTGCAGCATCGCATCGACCGGAAGCGTCTCGCAAACGTCGTAGAAGAGTGTCGCTGCCAAGGCCGCTGTCGTCGCATCACGTAAAGGGTGTTGCCGCTGCAGCTGACGCATCGAGTCGAGTCTTCTCGCAACATCAGAGAAGCGTAACGCATCTGGAAGATCTTCACGTCTTTATTTCTGTGCACCAAAAACTTCATCGCATCAACAACGTTGCAACACTTTCGTTGCCCTGCGTGTTGCATCTAAAAGGTACATCGACTTAAAGTGTCGCATTTAAGACCTTAAGAGAACTAAGCATAATTCTACCATCTAAAGTAACAGTATTGTGTATTTTTGTCGTTTAATGGTCTTGTGGTAACTCTATATAAAGAATCCTTATTTTTAATATAAAACCTGTGTGGTGTCCATTTGTAGTGTTGTCACGTGGTTACTGTATGTGGTCACAAATGCTTAACCTATAACGCTCTGAGATAAGCCTTGTCTGCTCGCGCCAAGCTACCTAGAGGGTGAGCAGGGGTTATTTTAAGAGTGTACCCCCTTACCCTGACTAGAGGAAAGGTTCCCTGCTTGACACAAGTACCTATCTGGGCCAACCAGAGAACCCGGATTCTAACAATATTGATGCCAAAAGTCTGGCAAAAATGATAGCCAGCAGGCTTCAGCCCCTTGTCCCCAACTTGGTACACCCGGACCAGTCGGGCTGTGTGTCCACCAGGTCGAAATCGCACAACTTGCGAACTGTCTTTGCCACATTGCACTATTTTGAGGCGGATTTTCAGGCGGTAGCTGTACTACTCGATGCCGCAAAGGTGTTTGACTCTCTGCAATGGGAGTATATGTTTACTGTGCTTTTGCGCATGGGCCTGCTGCCATTCTTTCTCAAATGGATCCGACTTCTCTATGATGCGCCGGCGGCGCGCATACGAGTGAATGGCTGGGTGTCTGAGGCGTTGCCCAATATTGCCAATACTTTTCGCGTTCACACTGGAGCCTTTGGCCTGTAAACTGCGCCAGCGACATGCGGCTGCTGCGTTGCGTTTTCGACAGAGACCGTTGGTAGTCTCCCTATATGCGGATGACATGCTGTTATATGTCTGTGAGCCTGCCACGTTCCTGCCGGAATTGCTCCGAGAATATGTAAAGTTTGAAAAATGTTCAGACCTACGCATAAATTGGACAAAACCGCCTGTCTTCCCACTGACGGTCGGTACCCGTGAGGTGGTTGGACTTCCCACTGGAGTGGTCCACTGATCCGATGCAGTACTTAGGTATATGGTTACACCAAGATCCTGACGTTGTGGTTTCTATGAACTATTGTCGTGTTATAACTAAGATTACTGACAAGGCTGCACGATGGGCCAAACTACTGCTTTCCCTAGCGGAGCGAATAGCGGTCCTTAAAATGGCAATACTGCCACAACTTCTCTATCTGTTCGTCAATATCCCGATACTCTTGAATATAGCATTGTTCCGTACGCTCCAATCCGCCCTGCTGTCCTTTGTCTGGGGTGGTAAAAAGCCTAGATGTAGCTGGGATGTGCTGGTGCAACCATTTGAGCGAGGTGGCTTCGAAGCCCCGGATCTGAGGTTATACTACTTGTGTGTTCAGGCGATATATGCGCACTACTGGTTCTTCCCGCAGCAATTCCAACCGCATGTTGCAGTTGAGGCGGACTCTGTGCTTCCTATGCCGCTGGTGGCAGCTGCCCTTACGGGCGGCAACGGTTGGCCACGGGATGAAATCAATCCTGTTCAATGTACTGCGTGGGCATGGACAGCTCTAGCGAAAAGAGCTCAACTTGACTATCTCTACGCACCTTCGCTGCCGCTCGCGGCTCATCCACATATCTCAGCCACACAAGAGCGGGCAGCAGTGAATGCCTTAAAAGTCGCGGGGCTTACACAACTGGGGGATCTTCATAAGCAAGGTCAGTTCCGGCCACTGTCAGAGATACAGTCTGGTCGGGAGCATAACATGATGCTGAGGTTTACGTATATACGTATCAGACAGGCTATTTGCGCGATATATCCCGACTACCCTGCGGAACCGAGAATGTTACGGGCACTGCAGTCAGTGCTGGTAGGCGAAACATGCAAGGGCCTAATAACCAAATTATATAATGCCTCTCTGAGGGAACGGGATATTAGTGACTGCCCCTCCTATAACAAATGGCAGTCAATTCTAGGGACCTCATTCATGTTAGAAATGTTGAAGTTGTGTTGCACACTGACCAGCCGCTTATGGCGAACTGCAATCTCCGTATTCTGCACTTTAAATATTTGCACCAGCTATATTACAGTCCTCTTCAGCTGCGTAAATTTGGGTTGCGGGAGAGTGCTCACTGCACGAGAGGTGGTCAGGATGACCCTGATTTTATGCATCTAGCATGTGAATGCGCTGGTATACATGCGTTTTGAATGCGAATCACAGGAGTGCCTACATATGTGGTGTTAGAGAAGGTGGTATGTGCGCCAGAGCCTTAAACCGTGCAATCGAAGACTGGTGGCTGTCTTGCTTTTGTTTGCAAAGAGAGCGGTTGTGTTATGCTGGGGTGCAAAACACATTCCGACAGTAAAAAATTGGGTCCGGGACCTGCTGTACTGAAGGGGACAGCTGGAAGTTTATGCAGATAAGTTACCCGAGGCCTCGCGACCCATGGATTTCTGGGCTCCACTCACAGGGTACCTGCTTAGTAATCCTGATTTTCAGTAGACACTTGTAATGATATACTAATTGTTTGGTGGGATGGGACGTGAGCCACCTTTGAGGATTGGTATGCAACTAAATCATCTGAGACATTTGGTTCAAGATTCATGCTATCAGTGCCAGGGCAAGGGGTGGGAGTGGGCTGTGGGTCTGTTCTTCTTTTTCTCAATGTTCTCAATGTAAAATGCTTGTACTTCATATTTGACTTCCCTAATTCGTGTGGCCCTGGTCACTGGGCATTGTATTATCTTGTTACAAGCTGATTAAAAAAAAAAAACTACAAGGGAGACCCTTTTATGGGAGGGAGCACCACTAGTTGAGATCGGAAAATTAAGAGGCTTCAGACAGTGGGACTTAATAGGGATCTCTAAAGGAGGGAATGTAAAAGAGAAAGGCTTATTGGCTCCATTCACTATGCTTCAAGTCACGTATCACTTCCACAACACTCAATCCTATGCCTATCTCCGACTGAAACATGCCTGGTTAGATGAGGGGCTAGATGCGGAGACGCTGCTGGAATATGCCCCACTAGAAGGCAGACTCTTGCAAGTGGAGATTCCTGCTACGGCCATCTCATTTACATATAAAACACTAATCAACAACATGCCTGACAAACTGGGTCCACTTCGAGCTAAAACGGAACTTGCCACTGGCCCACTGGAAGACATTAACTGGGAGGCTGCTCTGTGCACCCACGTGAAGTGGTGATTAAACTAAGATTACATCTCATCCAATATTAAATCCTAGATAGGACTTACTTTTATAGAGCAAGATTACATAATATGGGGAGAGCAGACACCCCGGACTGCCTCAGATGCCACACGGAGTGCAGTACCATTATACACACCGTCTGGGAGTACAGCCGGATCCAGACATACTGTAGTAAGATTGTGAGGGAGCTTAACAATATACTGGAAGCCCAACTCTAGTTGGAAGCTAAGTTCCTCCTACTGGGAACCCTTCTGATGTGGATCTGCCACGACATAAATTCATGTTGGCCAACTTGGGGCTGGTGGTAGCCAAGAGGGACATAGCTAGATACTGGGGTGCCCACCAACTCCCTACACTTAAAGAGTGGAGAACAAGGGGTTGTCCTCGAAAAAGATATGGGCTCCTTGGATAGAATATTATGGTTTGGAAATGGGGGAGGTAGGGAAGGGAGTAAATTTGACACCGGGAAGATTGGGGGAAGAGCCTTGACAATTGTGATACCTGTCCCACTGTCGATAAATGTGGATAATCCACATGTGACCCTCGACACTTATACATTTGTGGCGCTTGAGCCTAAATGCATACACTCTTTTGGAGCAAATGTTGCTATATTATTTGCCCTTCAACAAATGCTACTGCCTGACTTCCAGTTTGTATCGAGTATTCAGGACTTGTTTGATTGTATGTTCAAACCACAAAACATAAATATTTTTTTTTTTTAAAAGACATATAGTTAGAGATGCATTATATGGTCACGTAAAATGCTATCTCCAAAATGGCTGCAACAAACCATGTTGTGTTTGGTATCAAACACCTTGGAATCACACCTCTACAACGGTAACCGGTGTGGGAGGTATGATTTCACCCTACAGAAGTAAGCTTTGTGGCATCCCTGGTCTTCCCGGTATGAGCCTTCTTGACCCGCACAGCACAAAATGGTTGCTGCCAACCAGAGACACATTTCTGCCCTCCTGCTGTTGAGCCAAGCCCGAGCAGAGGAAGGCAGCATAATAGGCATCCCGTCACAAGGAGGTGTGACCACCTCCCAGACAGGATTTAGTGTATTGGGGCTGAGTGGGTGCACTTCCAAAGTGCCTGAAAGTCTGCACGAGGGGCACATTTGGTGTCCCTGTGCATAGTCCAGTTCAAACCAGTCCTGGGAGCCGTTGGCTCCTGCTCTGGTGCAAAACTGGACAAAGGACATGGGATTAACCGCTCCACAGTCCTGACCCTCCCCTGGGAGGGTCCCCTGAATCTGTCCAACCCTCTCCTGTGGATACTTACCTGGCTGTAGGACCCAAGATTCGACGTGGAAAAGATTCTGATCAAGAAACCACTGACCTTTGACCGTCTGGACACTCTGCACTTCGCTGGGATTCAACTGGGCCTGAATTCGTCTCCCTCTCCGTCCAAAGCCTCGTCTGTTCCCATGCACCATACAGGCTCCATGCAGGACCTGTGGACCATCAAGGACAACTAAACTAGCTCCCTTTTGGTGAAGGAGTCAGTCTCCTGCATTCGCAGGCACTGTAACGCAACTGACCAGTCTGCTGACCCTGAGCTCCTGTGGACTCCGAAGGCTCCAGCAGCACAGGAGGGTGGGTTCCTATGTTCCTTGAAGTCGAGCTGCCCTCTCACCAAGTTTGAGACCAGTATCCCTTGTTTGGACCGCATAACCCGAACCACTGTGCACCGCGTTTTTTTGCAAGTGCATATGCTTGTTGGCGAACCCGAGCTAAGTGCTTTGAGCTATCGATAGCCCCAACCACTGCGCACATTTTGTACAAAGGACTTTGGCCTCCTTGTAGTCTGTGCCCTGCAAGCTGTTACTTTGTAAAACTGCTAGAGGTCCCCTTGCGACTCCTGTACCTTTGGCCTGTGAGTCCATTTGAGGGACAACACTGCTTTTCTTGGGCTCCCCTGGTTGCTCCTGGCCTGCCTAATTCCCCTTACTGTGGCGAGTCCCCTGGTCCTTGCTGGGCTAGACCGTGACCTTCTTTGACCTTCTTCGTGGGTTGCCGCAGGCGGTCTGAAAAATAGTAGAGTTCAAAAACAACATGTGGTTTGTTATAAAGCACGCACAATGAAGTGCTTCTGTGCCTTGGACTTGCCCGTCTTTAGAACCCCAAACAGATGTAAGATCAATGGTATCTTTCGACAGCTCATAGCCCCCTATAGCTAATTCATCCATAAAGGACTTTGAATACAGTACTTTAGTATGTGTCAGTCTAACTTTGGAAGAGGACCCAGCAGACATTTTAAAATAAAAGGCTTCAGGTTTAGTTACACTGAAATCGGTAAAATATGTAAATTTCTTCACTAGAGTTTTGGAGCTGCCTTCAATGGGAGCTGGACAATGTTCCCATTGTGTATAATTAACGACATTTCTAAATGTAGTAGCTTCATGCAGGAAATGATTGCCATAGTGTTGGTAGCAGAACAACTCTCCATAATTTGTTGAGTCTAAATACAAATCTTCAGCATCAAAAACAGCATAATATTTCAAATCAGAAAAAAGCGCCTCAACGGCTTGGACATCCCAATCATCAGAGCGTATGTTTTGTTTCACAACATCCCCCATAGAAACACAAAGTACATTGGGGACATTAATCACCTCTGTGGCGACATGAATTTGAAATTTTACAGCATCCCATACAATCCCATCTAACACAGGCCAGGCAGTAATATTAACAAAAGTCTGGTCCCTCTTCATGATGTGTGATGAAGAGTGGGGTGCCAAAGTTCCATCAATTAATCTAATTGCACATCTTTCGGTTCGATAGTGTCCATTCACTAGACGAAAAAAGACAACCACAAATCCAATGGACATGAATAAAAAAATAGATATGAGCATCAGCCAAATGTAAGTTCAAAGGGGCATTAAAAAATGTCTTTTAAACCAAACAACAAAAATTGAACTTTTCAATGGGGCATTTGTTGTTGTAGAGTTCGTGTCAAATGAAAAACGTGACTGGTCAACTGCACTTGATTGCACAGCAGGCAACGACATATCTGTGGCATAGGCATACTCAGTATCTTCATGGGGACCACCAGCCGGTGGAGTCAATAAAGGATGTGTAACTGTATGCATCTCGATGGCAATTTCAGGCCTGTTCGTATTTGCCGGAGCCAAAACAGAATTTCTCAGCATTGCTGGACAAGAGACCACTGGAGTCATACTAAGAAGAATCGGCCACTCGTTGTAGTTTGACATTGTCAATGGAGATGTACCTGTTATTCTTGCGACCAGGAAGTGGAGGTAATATGACTGTTCTTGTACCCTGCACGCCAAGCACTGAAACAGGTGCACGATAAGAGGGGCCGAACTCCTTCTTGTTTTCCACCTTCTCACCGACCCGGTCACCAACATTAGGTAGTCAGACAACTACCGGAATCTGAAGTGCAGCATCAGTTGTGGAGGGCAAGTGTTCCTTTGCAAGACTGTCTCGAGCCTCTTGTATATTCTGTAACACAGCAGAAGGATCATCTACGTCAAAGGGTGCGGCCAACTCCGCCATGTCTAGACCATCAAGGTCCGGGACAAACATTTTTATGCCAAAGTGCATTTCGTATGGGGTCCGGCCACCCAGAGACCTTCTAGAGAGATTATTAAGTGCACGTTGAACGCAATACAAATGGGCCAACCAGTTCCTGCCAGTACCTAAGACCCTAGCTGTCAGGGATTGCTTTAAGTCACGATTCATTCGCTCCACTACAGAATTGCCCTCAGGCCTATATGGAGACAAACATTTGACTTGGACCCCCAAAGATCTCATGGCATCCTTGTACGCCTTAGAGGTGAACGCTGGACCCTGGTCTCAATGGAGGGTACCACATGCAAAAATTCCCACAAAGACACGCAAATCCCTGATGACAGTTCGAACATCAGCACTTCTTTTTGGCCAGACCCATAGAAAACGTGTGCACGAATCCACTGCAACCTAGATGTACTTATACGCAACATGAGAGGAGAAAGGACCGCAGTGATCCAAATAAACACACCCAAGTGGTTTATTAGATATGTACAACTGTGTTTGAGGTGGACGCGCAGCAGTCAAAGGTTTAAGCTGCTGGCAAATGTCACAAGTAAGGACATAATCACAAGTCTGTTTATACAATCCGTGCCACCAGTAACGTTGTTGTAAGATAGTGACAGTCGCTGAAATGCCTGCATGGGCTGAGGCCATACCTTCGTGAGCGGCTGTTGTCAAGGCAAGTCTGCAGTCCGCATTGGGAATCAACCTGTCACCAACGTCGTTAATTCTCACATAGGGAACATTATCAGGACTTAAATGATAAGAGTATTTAGAAGGGAAACCTCGAGGGTAATTATCACCCTTCTCTGTTGCAGCAATGGCTGCCAAGATGTTATCAACAATTTTACTTTTGGATCTTGTAAATTGTTGCCAACAGCGTGTACCCCTATGCGCTGGTGACCAAGAGTATGAATTACATTCCCGAGTGGCAGACATTGTTTAAGTTCTGCGACTCAAACCCAAAGCATTTTATGTTTGATTGTGCTACCTTTGGACTTGTGATATTCATTTTGAGACCAAAAGAATAAATTGTCGTTGAAAGACTGTACACAGTAGTATGAGTCACTCACAATAAGAGTAGTAACTCGAGAATCAGCAAACTCTAGTGCAAGCACCAGAGCACGTAGCTGTGCCAACTGGGCGGTACAATCGCCCAATGTCTGCGTATGCACATCAGACTTGAATTCTCCATTCACAAAAGTACCAGCCACAATTGCGCAGGCCGCTGAATAAGCATGCTTAGATTCCGTCGCCGGTTGCGCCGAACCGTCAGTGTAAATGATACAATGGTAATCCTCAAGCGGGTGCAAGGACAGAGGACCGGGATAAACAAATTCATACTGAAAATACTCCTGAGTCTGCAATGAGGCATCAAAGATGAATGTGACATCCCGAGACGTCAAAGAAGTGGTCCATTGTATCCAACGTGGATGCAAAGCTTTAGAATTCGGTACATTGGCCTTCGTCACTGCCTCAAGGGCTGGATACGGTGTGACAACAAATATGCGTTTTCCTTGTGATAGCGCTCTCTCTTTTAGAATCACCATCTGTACTGCAGTTAACACCTTTTCTACTGTGGAAAAACGCATTTCAGCCGAAGTGTAAAAGTGCGACTTGCAAGCAATGGGGACGGTGTCCCCTTCATTAAACGTCAATTACGTGAAACCCACTGCGCCAGGCACTATTCTGATTACGAGGTTTGTGTGGTTATTATGTGTCAATAAGTATTTAGAAGCAAGAAGATCAGCCTGCAAAGAGTGCAGTGTAGGAGAGTAGGATCTGCACTTGTGTTGCCCCCACTTTTTTTCTGATGTATACACTGGTTTCTGGCTATAGTCTGGCTGGGTCCCTGCTAATCAGGGCCCCAGTCTACCTGATCTCTCTAAACAACTTGATGTGCATACTAGATGCACTAGTGATTGGATACTGTGGTACCTTGTGGGCCCCTAGTATATGGTACCTTAGGTACCTAGGGCATTGGTACTTCACAGGCCTACCAGGGGCTGCAGCATGTATTATGCCACCCCTGGGAAGCATTCTCAATCTGACACCACAGGCCTGCTACTGCAGCCTGTGTGAGGTAGTGTTAGCACTCCTCACAGAGGTATAGGTTTCTATATCTCACCATACACACACATATGAACCTATCAGTCACCCCTATGGTAGGCCCTATCAATCCCAAGGGCAGGGTGCACGGTTTACTATGTGAGGGGGTGCTTCTGCCTGAGCAGGACCCCCCTGCAGCTGGCAGAGTCTATTCTCTGCTGCTGTTTGTGGATGCGGTTAAACCATATACTCTTAAGTGCATTATAACCTCCCGGTTAATGCTAACTTTGGAATGACTGCATCAAAACATGTCGTGTTTGGTGTCAAACGTTTTGGAATCATACCCCCACACCAGTAACTGGTGTGGGAGTATGATCCCACCCTACTAGAGGGGACGACATGTACCCACTGTACCAAACGGTAGAAATCTTCTAAAGCCCTGGCATCACAAAATGGATGCCACCAGCACAGACACCGGGCTGCCCTCCTGCTGCTGACCGAAACTCGCAGTGGAGGGAGCTCAACAAAGGGTTTCCTGTCACAGGGAGGTGTCACAACCTTCCAGACAGGATTTAGTGTATTGGAGCTGGGTGGGTGCACTCTTAGAGTGCCTTTGAAGTCCTGCACTGGGGGAGCAGTAGGCTCCTCTGTGCATATGCCAGCTCAAACCGGTTCAGGGGCCTCTGCCCCTGTCCTGGCGCGAAACTGGACAAAGGGAAGTGGGTGTAACCACCCCTACCCTGGCCCTCCTAGAGGAGTGGCCATAGAGCTAGTCCCTCCCATCTTTACAGTATAAGATACCAAATATTGCCAATGCAATTCAGATTACACCTGGACGACGCTCTACGAAGAAGAATCCGGTCCCTTCAACGTTCTACTACCTTTAGAAGACCGAAGGATCTCCCTTGGAGCCAAGGAGTGGCTCCCCTGCTTTGCAGGCACCTTAAGGACTGAACAACGGTTGCAAACTTTACCGCTCCCGCCGGAGCCCAAAGTCCCTGCGTCCCCTGAAGTCGATTTCCTGACCTCTCTACGGCCATTTTGAGTCCCCAGCGAAGCTGTGGCGTTTGGACCCCACGAGTGACGAGGAACGACAATACCAGGGAACCGTGCACTGATTTCGAGTGCAAGCCCTGAACGACGAACTACAAAACTGTGCTTTGGACCACTTACTGTCCAAGTCCTGAGCAGGTACTGAACCGAAGATCAGCGGCCTACCCCATCCCGAGTGACCGTGGGCTGTTGCTGAAGTTTTCCTGCCAAGGCGTCTTCGCGGTTGCTTGCCCGTTGGCTAGTAGCCCTCCTGAAGACATCCTCGACTATTCCATGGGCTGGCCTGGTTGCTCTGGGCCTACCCTCACTTACCCTTGCTGGGTAAGTCCCTCGGACCTTGCTGGTCTGAGCCATCCACCATCTTCACTCTCCCCGAGACTTGCAGTTGCCAAGGGTTGTTGGCTCCAATCCGAGTGCCGACACCGCCAACAGCTGCAGACGTCGTGGGACCCTCCAACTCCAGCTGCTGATCGTCATCGATCCCTCCTGGACGACGTGGGCGAAGAGACAAAACACCATCAGCGACGAAAGCGACGCGACAGTTGTGGTCATCTATCCTGAAGGCCACCGGTCACTGGCAAGTGACTCTGAACTCTGTCCCCTCAATTTCCAGGTCGCCTGCAACTCCAATCCATCGTTGGAACCGAACGGACACCTCTCTCGACGACACAAGCAGCAAGAACACCTCGATTCCCATTGAAATCAGCATCGCGACCCGACACCAAAGGACACCTGTGCACCCGGACTCCCTGGGTGAGGTAACTCTGGCATTACGGTGCCCAAGTGTGCAGTGGCTATCGAAATACTTACCCTGTAAGTTGTGTGCTTGTTGTCCACTCAGAAGTGCCCTAGAACTTTAAAATACAAATCGCGACATTTTTGCATTGAAGTCTATGAGAAACTCGCGTGCGTGTTTAGACACTGCACGCGCCTCCTGTGGGCTAGTTACTTACCTGAAAACACTACAGCAGTGAAGCCCCAGCGATTCCCAAGGCCCTAGGCCTCTTCATTTTGCTTGTCGAATTTGTTATACCATTTACTTAGTATATGGTCTGGTACGCCCCGAGGGCTACAGTGATTTATGTGCTTAATTTGTTGAGAAATGTTGATCTTTTAAATGTCTACCTGGGACTAATCTCATAAAGAGGTTAGTAGAGTATATTTAGTAATAAATACATATATATTTCATATATATACCTGTGTGGTGTCTTTTCATTTGGTAATTCAAGAGATTATAAGGTAAAACAAGCTGCTTTACATTCCTCAGAGACTTAGCCTGAAGGCTGCTCTCCACAGCTACCACTAGGATAGCTTTCTTTTAAAAGGTTGTCTTTAAACCTATCTACCAAGAGTCGAATTGGACTGGTGCAAGGTGGCCACTAGAACTAGTGACCAGCATATGCCAGGCCAACTTCTCACATGCAGGATAGCTGAATGTTCTGGCAGCCAGCTCGATTTGGTAAAAGTAGGTTGTACCAAGGCATATAGCGACTTGATACGCTGGGCATAATCGGGAATGTACGTACGCCCGAAATTAAAAAAAACCCAGCAAAGATTGTAGTTTTTTCAGAGTTGTTGGAGAGTAAAAACATGCACATTTCTCCAGGAAGTGAGGTGCCAAACCTCGTCCTTCGTTGTTGAGTTCATAGCCCAAAAAACAACACTGTATACTCTGCAATGTGTGATTTTGCAAAGTTAAATTTGTAACCGAAGTCCGCCAACATGACAATGATGCGGTCAATGCGACACAGATCCGGCCATAATTCGTCGTCTGTGAGATAAATATCATCAACATACGAGTACGCATCCGGGTCAATGCTCTCTATCAGAGAGACTACACGTGCGTCAAAGACACCTGAACTGTTTTTGTAGCCCATGGCTAATCTTTTAAACTGTTTTTGTTTGCCGCCAGAAGTAAATGCTGTCCATTGACTACTAATAGAGGACAGGTCATGGCTGTAAAAGCCATTGGAGATGTCAAGTCTGGTCTTAAACCTTTTTCTCACAAGACTATCAACGAGGACAGAACTGTGGGTGTTTTGTACAGCAAACGTCCGACAATGAAAGTTCAAATGCCGAATATCCAAAACTAGGCAGTACGACCCATCAGGTTTGGTTACAGTAAAAAGAGGATTCTTTTTGGGTGACACACGTTTCAATTACACCTTGATATTCCAATTGTTCAACGATTTCTGCGACGTGAGATCTATCTTCTCGGCGCATGGGATGTTGGGGTTGTGGCTGTGGCATAGACCGTAACGGAATCTCATGGCTTGGTGATAATTTATCCCACCCAACCTGAGTACGGTACAACGCTGGAGCAAGCACTTGTGTCTACTCTTCTGCAAAGTTCTGTGCTTGCTCCTTTGGCACAGTGTGCGCGAAAGATGGGAGGATTACCTCCTCCCCTCTGGGAGCGGCCAAAACGACAGCTGGGGGCCAGTCCGCTTCTGCTAACAAAATGTCATGTGTAGAGGTCAGATTTCCCCCCAAAATACCTTTAATGGTACATTGTATGTCACCTTCAATCAAAAGGACTATGTCATATAGTCTGTCATTGGGAGCCACTTCAGTGTCAGCAGTTTCTACAACAATAAATGTGTCAGTTGGTGTCGCCTTCAGATATGGACGCAGTGCTTGCCACACTATTGTAACCTCCGCTGCGCTGTCTAGCAGCGTTAGTGCCCATGTCGGGTTCCGAAGCTGTGTTCTCACTATCTGTGGCATACCTCGCTGTTAGAGCAGCAACTTTCTTTTTCTGAAATGGAGGTCGTTGACGGGCAAAGTCGTCCTGCTTGCCTTTACCATCAGCCGGGTGGGGCTGCTCACGTCCTTGTGGGGCACCCCGACCTCTGCCACGTTCACCTCCACTGGCTTGCAAGACCGATGTTTCCTGTGAAGAACGAGGAGAACGTTGTTCAGGAACCTGAAATCTATCAGGAGACCTAATTCTTGTGCGATCGCGCAATTCATATGTGCGTTCAGTAGTCACTGGTATTGGTGATGCGGGACGTGACCCCCGTTTCTGTTACTGCTTCCCCTGTTTTTTGCCTTTCCAATTTTGTTTAGGAAAAACAGGACGTTGTCTTTTGTAGACTTAACCATCTGAGTTTGCGGTTGCGCTGTTGATTTAGCAAAAGGCTTAACCCCCAAACTATTGCAGCCAATGGTCTTATAAGCCTCCGCAATAATTTTCGGTAACTGTCGGGGCTTATCGACATCATCGACGAGGCACAGCGCATTCGACACCTGAAAGTTAACCACATCTCCTTTGACGTTAGCAAGGATGAGATCAGTAACTACGTCGAACACACCGACAAGCCTCATTCCCAACTCGACTGCCGCCTATGGACCGTGCTCATCCTGAACACGCTTAATCACGGAGGGCAATACAGTCATAGACGGTGTGCCGAAGTACTTCACGTAGACTGCTGCACACAGTTTACCCCAGTTCTCACAGTCTGTTACTTCCGGGATTAAGTCTTTCTGCAAACTAATTGTAAAGATCCTGTGTGTTTCCACAGGAGTAGAATTAGGAAATACTGGTTCCAGCTGGTCAAATTTCTCAGCAAGCCAATAAGGCATATTGTCCTTATTCTGGGGGCGCTTGCCCATTACCGAATTAACCATGACGGGACTAATAGTGATCCCGGCCAGTTCAACTGGTTGCGTCGCAACCCCAGGTGCCCCCACCTGGACATTGGGAGTGACGTATTGCACCAAAGCCCTATGCACCGCAATCAAGGCGGTATGGAGATGACGTAAGTCATCCACCGGGGCTTGCAAATATCATGCATGAGGTGTGAACCTGGCCAAGACTGGCCAAGTGGCCCCAGGAATGGACAAGGGACCCAACCAAACCGGAGTTACGGTGTGGGGGAGGGCGCCATTGAACCAAATACGATGCTGCCAAGCGGAAATTGGAATTTTCTGCGTCCTATACGGCGTGTAATTAGCTGGAACTGCCGTAGGAGTGTATGCGTGAAACGTCTTATTGTCCGCATTCACCTCCTGAGAAGTAACCCAAGAGTAAAAGAGCTCATAGGGGAACGATGCATCGGCACTCACTGCAAAGATAATTGACATCCCGAACTGCATCAAATGACGCCGGAGAGGTGCGCAACTATGCACTGCAATAGCAACTTCAGCCATAAGGACACAGAGAAGAAAAACAAACTATATTCAACCGTAGCACAAAAAGGGTCAGTAATTCAAAATGAAACCTTTTTAATTGTCAAGCTTGAATGAACCTATAAGTCAATTATATAGGTAGGTTTAAACCGTCACTCCCGTCAACCGGAAACAAGAGTGAGGGTGTTGTGGACAAATATAAGTACTACTAAGGTGTCTCAATCAGAAGATCAAAACGTTAGGTGAGCCATGTTGCGGGGATTCTGCTCATGCACAGAACTATATGCAGGAAACCAGGACCTCAGTGAATTGTGGTGTACCCAAAAACTCACCTCAGTGCCTAGAACCCCTATCCGACTAGCATCAGTGTCTCATTCGTTCTCCATACTATCAATGATTAGAAAACCCAGAACAAGCTACTTAGAATACTCTCAGGAATGGTGGGAATCAAGAACACCTTTTCGTTGTTATACTTATATCAGTCCACAACGTGAGTAATCAGAGACACGGAAAAGTTTAAAATGTTTATTTTTAACTACGTGCTCTAAGATGCAGTACTTTGGCTAACATAAGCAAACAAATGATTAGAAATAAAACCACCAGCATTGTTACAATTCCATAAAAAACAAAGGGAGAAATCATATTACAATGATAGTGGTAACAGGTCCTATAATACCTTGTGAACCACCCTCCCCTGGATAGTAAACTAGTTTTATTATAATAATAGAAGGTCTCTAGGTTTGAATGGGGAACCCCATACCTCCAAGATCCACTTAGGTGAATCACATCACAGGATCAGCACTGCTCTCTGTGTCTGGAAAGGTTTTCTCCAAATGTGTCAGAATCATGCATGCAATGCAATATTAAAGGCACCCGAGTTTCAGATATTTGCAGCTGTGTGCTTGTTGTCTCTAGAGCGTGGGCCGATCAACCTGAATTCAACAGCATAAATTGTTATTTGACCTTGACGGTTTCTGCACACAGTGTTCAGACTAAGGTCGCAGTGCACGTCTAGGGATGTGAAAAACAGACCGTTCTCATGTGAAGAAAAAGCAAGCAAGCAGTTTTACTTTATAATAACAGCTACCTGTAGTGTTGTGTGCAAAAGCAGCAAAGTGGCAATATGGTGTTAACATGTAAAACGCTTATGCTAACATAGCAATGTGTACAGGCAAACCCTGTCTTCACTACAGTTGCTCCAGGCCTGCCTGACTCCCCTTGCTGTGGCGAGTCCCCTGGTCTTTGCTGGGCCAGACCGTAACCTTCTTTGGCCTTCTTCGTGGGTTGCCGCTGCCAAGGCTTGTTGGTGCTCCCGCCAAACTCTGACCCCTCAGCACTCAACATCCTTCGGCTCCTGGTCATCTCGACGTCTCCTGGTCCCTGCAGCTGTAGATTCAAGGTCTCCATCTTCACACCTGAAGCACCCGACATTGGTGGGCATTCGTCTACCGAGCCCCTGGTCACTCCTGAGTGACCAGACTGTCCCCTCTGCTTTCAGGTTTTTTCCATCAAGAATCCGCCTGTGGGTTCCACTGGACACTTTTCTTCTTTCCAGCAGAGGCATTTCTTTGAAGACTCCCATTGAGAACGACAGCAGTTTACAACGCCACTTCAGCCCTATGCATCCGGCTTCCCTGAAATAGGTAACTCTGGTACTTCGGTATCCACGGGTGGGGTGGCTCTCCAACCTTCTAAGTTCCAAAGGGTTTTTTCGTAATCTACTGGGAAGGGTCCTTAAACTTTAAAACTGCAACCGCGACTCTCCCATTGAATTGTATGCGGCACGCGGTTGTGTTCTCACACAGCACCCGTCCTCCATGGGGTCCCTACTTACTCACCTTGGGTGGTTCCTTGGGGTCCCAACGATTCTACATCCTCTAGACACTGTCTTGACTCTAGTCGTGGTTCTTATATGACTATTTTAGTATATGGTTTGGTCTCCCCGAGGAGCCAACTGTACATTAGTGCTATTTACTTTTGTTTCTGTGCTACCGTATTGTGTACTTTGTGTTTATCTGCGTGTAGCAGATACTGTGAGGTATTTAAGGTGTGTTATAATAATAAATACATATTTTTATAACTACTGTGTGGTTCTCCTTTCATTTAACCAATACATTAAGGTTGCATTCTGGTGAAACAAGATGCTTAGCATTCCTTCAAGACTAAGCCTGAAGGCTGCTTTCCACAGCTACCACTTGGATAGCTTTCTAAGGTCATCTAAGGGTTGTTTGAACTGGTGCAATGTGCCCACTTTAATTAGTGTACAGCATATACCAGGCCAACTTTTCACATAGCGGATATACACAAGTAGAACGTAGAACCAACACAAGGTATCTAAAGAATAAACACACACTTATTATTCATAAGGACTCCAGGAGTTTAACCACAACAAGGATAAATATGAAACATACCAACCTTAATAGGAAGCACCTTTGGAGATCAATAGACCCATAAAAATCATCTATTTCGCCTGAAAAACCCAAAAATTAATTCCCCTAGTCAGGAGGAAAGGAATATAAAAATAAATGGCAAAAAGGTGCAAGGTCGGTGGCTTGGACACCCAACATAGCGGACGCTGCTTAACTGAGCTCAGCGCGTCCAAGCTTAATAATCCTGCTAAATCCTGCCATAATCTCACTCAATGCTGCACATAGGATGTCGAAATGACCGAAAGAAAGCCTGGAACAACATTTGTGGAGTTGCAGAGCGCCGGCCGGGTATCACTCGCTGAGGTTACCCGGAGCGTGGCACGGGTCAGGCCCAAAGCAGCTGGCCTGCTTCCCTGCCCCTGATGGAGCATCGCTGAGAGTCGCGGGGTCCGATCGGGCCCCCGAGGTGAGAAGGAGCATCTGCCGCGAGGGAGCCGGGTGCGGGCCAACAGTGGCGCTTGACCCCCCAGGCCTCATTGCGGGCTCGTGGTGTCGGCGGCAGCTGTCAGACCCTTGGTTGCGGCCCTGATTGTGGGTGGGCCTCCTGGCCTGAACCAGCTTTTCCCTCTCCGGTGGCAGAACCCACCTAGACGCCGGCCGGTGGAGGTGTAGACCCCGCTGGGCCTCCAGAAGAGTGGGTGGTGCTGTAAGCCGGTCCCGCGGGGCCTCTCCCCCTTCTCTTTCTGGATGAGATTCTCCTCACCGGTAGGGCACGTCTGGGCCTAGATTTCAGCTGGTGGGAGCGTTGGATCTGAGCCTCTGCGGGCAGCGGAGGCACAGTTTCCCTCCCAACACGGCGCCTCCAAAACTGGGATCCTGAGCGTGCTGGGCCATTCTCCCGTTTGATCAGTGCCTGGCAAACCATGGGGTGTGGTGCTGGTTGTTGCGCCGGGGCGCAACGGTCTGCGGCTGCTGTCCTCCCCCTGGGGGAATATTCCTGCACCCGTTCCACGCCTCATTGGACGTACTCCGTGGGACATTTCTGCTGGGCCTGGACTGTGCTGTGGGTGGCGGGAGTGCCGCACACCATGATCGGAACCAGGGGATCAGCTCGGACTCTGAACAGCGGGGCGGGGCGCAAGGCAGGCTGGTGGTCTGGCGAGTCTGGTCCTGGTAGGGGGCCTACTTGGCTGGCCGTTGCGGGCTGCGGAGACGGCTGAGCTAGGCTCAGAAACAGCTAGATTCTGTGAGGACCGGCCCGTGGTGCCCCCCGTGGGTCCCCTGGTGTGATAGATCCACAAGTCCACACGGCCTGTGGCGCCCCTTCCTACAAAATTCACGGAGCCCCTGGCTGTGGATTCCCTGGGACCTTGGATTTACCATCCCACAGCACAAATTATGGGGAAGGATAAGCCTGGCCGGCCGGATCCAATACAAGGCACATTATATCAATATACCACGACTTCAGGAGGGGGGCCCACGAGTGGAGCTGTACCAGATAATGCAGTGCTCTTGGCAGCCATCATGGTGGCCAGGGACACACTTGATGCCAAAATGAGTGCAGTAGGATCTAAGGTCTCCTTCCTTTGCCAGGATCTAAGAAAGGCGGTAAATCGCATTACTGAAGCGGAGGCGCGGGTCTCAACCGTTCAAGATACAGTGACCACCCTACAGCAGAGAGTCAACAAACTGACCGAGATCTCGCAAGAGCTGGCATCCCGGGTGGAAGACGCAGAAGGCTGTGCCAGATGCAACAACCTTCGTTTTGTGGGTTTCCTGGAGGGTTGTGAGGGTACCTCCATGAACCACTTACTCACCCAGTGGCTCAGAAATCTCCTACCGGAAGATATGCTATCTACTTGCTTCGTGGTTGAGAGAGCACTCCAGGCGCTGATGGAGAAACCCCCCTCTGGGGAAAACACACGGACAGTTATCACCAAATTGCTCAACTATGCTGACAGGAATGCAGTATTGCAATTCGCTAGATTGCACAAGGACAAACTTATCTTTGATTCCCATTTAATAATGATATTCCCGCATTATACCCGCCTAGTGCAACAACAACGCCAATCCTTCATGGCTGCAAAACAACGCCTGCGAGATGTTAATATTCAATACACGCTCCTATATCCCGCCAAGCTACGCATTGTCTATAACTCCAAGTCCCATTTCTTTGACACGCATGAGGCTGTTTTTGCTTGGACTGACGAACGAACTCACCTGAAGCCTCGTTCGCCGCCGCCACAGGAGTCTGATTCTTCCGGAGGCTCGCAGCGAAATTGATCTAGAGGGACAAAATTGAAGCGGCGACATAGATCCGGATCCGACCGCTGCTCCTCCAGCCCAGAGTAGGCATCTTGATCAAAACTGATGGCCGCCGGAGTCCTATGGTTCCGGTTCCTGCCCATTGTTCGACACTTAGGAATGCTCCATCTATATCAGCACTGAATTGGCATGGACGATACGCAATGTAGCTGTCCAGCCCTGGACATTTGTACCCTGTGAGAAGGTGGCTTGCTATATGCTGTCCACTAATTAAAGTGGACACCCTGTACCAATCCACAGGACCCTTATGATGTATGAGGTCAAAGATAAATTTATTGAAAGCTATCCTAGTGGTAGCTATGGAGAGCAGCCTTCAGGCTTAATCTTGAAGGAATGTAAAGCAGCTAGTTTTACCAGAATATCACCTCCTGAATGACTAAATGACGGGAGAACCACACAGTAGTTATAAAAGAAATATGTATTTATTAATAGAACTATCTCTACTAATCTCTACAAGAGATTAGAACATAAAGCACACAATACTGTATCAATAGAACATTCGTAAGTAGCACAATACACAGCGGGCTCCAGAAGAAGACCGAACCATATACTAAAAAAAATGGTATAACAATCACAACTTCAATAGACACAGGGCCTAGAGCACGTATAATCGCTGGGACCCCAAGTAACCACATAGGCAGTGACACAGGGAGCCCACGGAGGACGGGTGCAGTGAGGAAAAACTCCGTACAATTATATGGGAAAGTCGCGGTTGCAAAGTTAAAGTTTGAGGACACTTCTATGAGGACTTCAAGCAAACCCTTCAGAACATAGGAGGTTCTAGAGCCAACCCACCAGTGAGTACCGAGGTACCCGTGTTACCTATCCCAGAGGAGCCGGGTGTATAGGGGTCAAGTGGTTTCGGAAACTCTCATTGTTTTCAATGGAGAGCTGCAAAGAAATACTGCTGCGAGGTAGGCAAAGAGTGTCCAGTGGAATCCAAGCCTGGATTTGTGGTGAGAGGAACCTGAAAGCAGAGGGGACAGAGTCTAGGTCACGTCAGGTGACCAGGGGCTCGGTAGTCGAATGCCCACCGATGTCGGTTGTTTCAGGTGCGAAGGGATGCTTGACTCTTAAGCCACAGGAACCAGGAGACGCCGAGGATGACTAGGATCCGGGGGTTAGCTTTCCCACGAAGGATGTCGAGTGCTGAGGTGTCGGTATCCGGCTGGAGCTCCAAAAAGCCTTGGCATATGCACCCCACGCGGGCAGAGCAAATAGGTTACGGTGTGGACCAGCAAGGTCCAGGGGACTCTCCAAGCAATGGGGAGGCAGGGCACGTCTGGAGCAACCAAGTAACACCAAGAACAAACATGGTGACCCTCGCCAGGACCCACAGGCCAACAGACCAGGGATCACGAGGAGACCTCAACCGAGTTTGCAAAGTGGATATCTTTGGTGCAAATACTGCTCGGGGTCAGGACTACACGGAGTCCAATGCACAAGCTCGGGAATCGCCAACAAGCATATGCACTTGCAAATGTACACGGTGCACAGGGGTTCAGGTTGCACGGCTCCCACGAGGGATACTGGTCTCAGAATCGCTGAGAGGTCAGATCTACTTCGGGGACCTTTGGGAACCCACCTCCTGTGTTGCCGAAATCTTTGGAGTCCACAAGAGCTATGGAGAAGCAAGCCAGTCAGATGCGCTTAGGTGACTGCTACTGCAGGGGAGTAACTCCTTTACTCCAAGGGGGATTCTTCAGTTGTGCAATCGTGTTCAGGCATGCAAAGTACTTGGTTTCTTCTTATCAGACTCTTGTCCAGGTAAAATCTATAGTCCTGTAGCCAGGTAACCCACTTTATACCCATGGGACGGGGTTGGAAATATTCTGTGGACCCTCCTGGGGGGGGGGGCAGGACAGAAGGGTGGCTACACTCATGTCCTTTGTCCAGTTTCGCACCAGAGCAGGAGCCAATGGCTCCCAGAACTGGTTTGAGCTGGACTATGCACTGGGGGCACATTTGGTGTCCCTGTGCAGACTTTCTGGCACTCTGAGTGCACCCACCCAGCCCCAATACACTAAATACTGTCTGGGAGGTGGTTACACCTCCCTGTGACAGGATGCCTATTGTCATGCCTTCCTCTGCTCAAGCCTGGCTCTGCAGCAGGAGAGCAGAATCATGGCTGTGGCTGGCAGCGTCCATTTTGTGCTGCCCAGGTTGAGAAAACTGGTACCTGGTAGACCAGTGACCCACAGTAGGGGTTCTAGAAGGGTGGAATCATACCTCCCACACCAGTTACTGGTGTGGAGGTATGATTCCAAGGTGTTTGACACCAAACACATGTTTCTAAGCAGCCGTTTTAAAGTTAGCATTTACCTTGAGGTTATGATGCACTTAGACCTATATGTCTGGCTGCATCACAGACATCCCCGGAGAATGGTCTTCAAAGGCTGCAGAGGGGCCCTACTCATGCAGGGGTACCCTCTCACGTAAAACCCAGCACCCTGCCTTCAGGATTGATAAGGCCTGCCATAGGGGTGACTGAAAAGATTTTTAAGTGTAGTGATTTAGATAGATATATTGAACCTTTATCTAAGTAAGTGGTGCAAGCACCAGCTTACACAGACTGCTGTAGCAGACCTGTTGTGTCATTTTGAATGGCCTTTTATGGGTGGCATAATACATGCTGCAGCCCATGGGAGGCCTCTGGGGTACCTATGCCCTGGGTACATGGTGTGCCATATACTAGGGACTGATAAGGGTACCCCCGTATCCAATCTGGAGTGTACCTAAAGTACATACATAGCAATTTAAGGGAGAAAGTAGATAGACTGGGGCCCTGGATAGCAGGATCCCAGTCAGGCTAGTCCAAAAACAGTGATACATCAGCAAAAAGTGGGGTAACCATTAGAAGCAGATCCTACTTTCCTACATAACCCCCCCCTCAAACGCAAGGACATTAAACTAACCTTGACCAGTTGAGTCTTCATGTTCTAAGTGGAAATATCTGGAGAGTCCATCTGCATTGGCATGGTTACTCCCAGGTCTATGTTCCACTGTATAGCCATCCCCTGTAGGGAAATGGACCACCTCAAAAGTTTGGGGTTTTCACCCCTCATCTGTTTTAGCCGTAAGAGGGGCTTATGGTCTGTCTGAACAATGACGTGAGTGCCAAACAGGTATGGCCTCAGCTTCTTCAGAGCCCAAACCAAAGCAAAGGCTTCCCTCTCAATAGCTGACCAACGTTTCTCTCTGGGGGTCAGCCTTCTGCTACTAGCTGATCCTGACCCTCTTCATTCAGTTATGATAACACAGCCCCTACCCCCAACTCAGATGCATCAGTTTGAACAATTAATTATTTGGAATAGTCAGGACTTTGCAGAACATAAGCAGTGCACATGTCCTGCTTCAGGTCATCAAATATCTTTTGACAGCTAACTGTCACTGAACTTTCTAAGCATTCTCGTGGAAGTTGTCATTCAAAGGGGTCCTTATGGAGCCATATCCTTTGACAAACCTCCTGTAGTACCCAGTCAGGCCCAAGAAAGCTCGGACCTGAGTCTGGGTAGTTGGAGCAACCCAATCCAAGATGGTTTGAATTTTGCTCTGCAATGGTTGAGCCTGGCCTCCATCCACAAGGTGGCCCAGGTACACAACCTTACTCTGCCCTATCTGACACTTGTTGGCCTTGATAGTGAGGCCTGCCTTTTGCAGGGCCTTCAGAACATTTCTCAGGTAGACCAGGTGCCTCCCAGGTAGAGCTAAAGACAGCAATATCATCTAGATAAGCTGCACTATATGCTTCCAGACCTGTGAGAACTTTATTCAGCAGTCTTTGAAATGTGGCACGTGCATTCTTCAATCCAAAAGGCGTCACCACAAATTGGTAGTGCCCACTAGGGTTTGAGAATGCTGTTTCTGGTTTAGCTTCCTCAGCTAATCTGATTTGCCAGTAACCAGCTGTTAGGTCAAATGTGCTTAAGAATTTGGCAGAGGCCAAAGTGTCAATAAGTTCATCTCCCCTTGAAATTGGATGAGCATCAGTCCTAGGGATGGTATGGAGTCCCCTGTAGTCAACACAGAACCTCAGCTCTCTCTTACCACCCTGTGAGGTTATGGTGCCAAGACTACTGACTAGCCCAAGAGCTCTCTGAGGGCTCAATTACTCCCAGCTCCAACATCTTCTGGACTTTAGTCCTGATACAGTCCCTGACATGATCAGGTTGCCTGTAAATCTTATTTTTAACAGGCAGACTGTCACCTGTGTCCACCTCATGTGTACACCAGGTAGTCTGACTTGGGGTCAGTGTGTCTGTACTGATTGAGGACCTTCCTGCAAACAGTCTGTTGCTGTTCAGTGAGGATGCTTGCCAAGGCTACAGCATCAACTGAACCATCATCAGGGTTCTGTGAGAGGAGGTCAGGGAGTGGATCACTCTCTTCCTCCTGTCCCTCATCAGTAGCCATGAGCAAGCCCATGTCTGCCCGGTCCACATATTATTATTATTATTATATTTGGGTTTGTAAAGCGCATAGATACCCGGGGGTTTCCCGGCGCTAACAGAGGAAAATGAAGCAGGGAGACAAGATGGAAGTGGACATTAAGCAGAGAAAAGCCAGGTTTTTAGGCCCTTCCTGAATTTCAGGTAGCAAGTTTCAAAGCGCAGAGAAATGGGGAGTGTGTTCCAGAGTGATGGCGCCAGATAGGAAAAGGAACGACCACCAACTCTGGTGCGTTTGAAACGTGGCACGGAGAAGGTGCCAAGAGAAGAAGATCTGAGGGTACGCACAGGACAGTATGGTTGAACTAGAGTGGAAAGGTAAGGGGGGGAGTTGCCTGTTTTAATCCTGTGCATGTAACAGAGAGCTTTGAACTTTGCTCTAGATTCGATGCGCAGCCAGTGAAGGCTGCGCAGGGAAACAGCAGCAGAGGCAGTTCTGGGCAAATTGCAAAGCAGGCGAGCTGCCATGTTTTGCACCACCTGCAATTTGCGTGTTACTTCCTTGTTAACCCCAAGGAGGAGCACGTTACCGTAGTCTAACCTGGAGGTTACTAAAGCCTGGACCACAGTTCTTAGGGTATCTGGCGGCAGCATCCATGCTATTTTTCTCAGCCATCGCATGATATTAGTACAGATGGCTGAGACTTTCACAGCATGCTGCTTCATGGACAATTGGTTGTCAAATGTAACTCCCAGGTTACGAGCCTTGGTGGATGGAACCGGCAGGGGACCCATTTGCAGAGGCCAATGCTTAGGGCCCCAGAGAGAGGTGTCAGGACTGAATAGAAGAAGTTCGGTTTTATCGCCGTTTAATTTTAGTTTATTGGTCAGCATCCAGTTGGCAATATTAATAAGCCCAGATCGAAGAGATGAAGTAGAGGCGTGTTTATTAGAAGAAAGAGAGAAAATAATTTGGGTGTCGTCCGCATATGAAAATATGGAGAGACCAGATTGTTCTGCCAGAGAGGCGAGAGGACTGACATAAATATTGAAAAGGAGAGGGCTCAGGATAGAGCCCTGGGGTACACCGTGAGGGGACGGGAGAACAGAGGAAACAGAAGTAGGGGAAAAAACCTGGAAAGTACGTGCGGACAGAAAACTGGCAATCCAGGCTAAAGCCATGCCATGGATACCAGCGGCCTTTAGGGTGGAGAGGAGGATGTCATGAGAGACGGTGTCAAATGCCGCGCTTAAATCCAACAGGATAAGCGCCACCGTCTCTCCTCTGTCCACCTGTTGTCTAATTGCCTCTGTGACACCTAAGAGGGTGGATTCGGTGGAGAATCCAGCCCTAAAACCAGACTGGGATGGGTGTAAGAATTTGGTGGCCTCAATGTGAGAGGAGAGGCAGAGGTTAATGTGTTTTTCTAGAACCTTGGACAGACAAGGGAGTAGAGATATGGGTCGGAAATTGGAAGGATTATTGGGATCGGCGTTGGTTTTTTTGAGAAGGGGAACCACCATAGCGTGTTTCCAAACTGCAGGGACGGTGGCTTCCAACAGAGATGCGTTCAGGAGGGCTAAGATGGGTAAAAGAGCGGGAGTATCAAGAGTGCTTAAAATTTGAGGAGGCATGGCATCAAGTGGGGAGCCAGATTTGATTTTAGCCATGAGTTTGAAGAAGAGTTCCAGAGAGATCGAATCCCATTTGTCAATAGAAGTGTGCGGAACAAGGGTAGTGATATCCTGAAAGATGGTGTTATCAGGATCAGTACTGGGCGGGATGTCTAATGCTCGTGGGGAGGCATCAAAACCGGCATAGATACGGTCTATTTTTTCCGTAAAAAATTCGGCAAGAGTATTACATTGGACTGTGTCCAAACAGGGGGCTTTTGGCGAGTTTGATTGTCCAGAGAGTTCTTGGACAGCTTTAAAAAGAGCTTTTGGGCGGTTTTGGGCTGATAGAATAAAGGTGTTAACATAATTTGCCCTGGCAGATTTGCACAGGGAGTGGTAGTTTCGAAGTTCCATTTTATAAATTTCTTTATCGTTAGGGGAATACGCAGATCTCCATATGCGTTCCAGTTTCTTACACTTGGATTTGGCGCATTTGAGTTGGTCATTAAACCAGGGGGCAGGGGGGTGAGTGAAATTTTGTTTTCCATTACGGGCCGGAAGACAGATATCAACGGCTGAAGAAAGCCATGTGTTAATTAAACTTTCATCTTTAGTAGTAATATTGTTGGGT
Source organism: Triturus cristatus (assembly GCF_964204655.1). Taxonomy (NCBI): domain Eukaryota; kingdom Metazoa; phylum Chordata; class Amphibia; order Caudata; family Salamandridae; genus Triturus; species Triturus cristatus. The sequence continues at coordinate 1,009,399,233 of NC_140587.1, read as the reverse complement.
AGAGAGGGTAGGGTTAAGGCAAACTGGTGATTCAGTTGTGACAATTTGAGTTTTTTCCAATTTCTATTCGGTCTGAGAGTCTGAGTATGCACTGATGGACCGGCAATAACACTCGTCAGGATGTTAAACTCGATAATGTAGTGGTCGGACCAGGTAATAGGTTTGGAAGGGAGGCAGGTAATGTCGTCAAGGTTCGAAAAGATGGGGTCAAGTAGATTACCTGCCTTGTGTGTAGGGCCTGTGTTATGAAGATGTAGATTAAGAGCGGCCAAATCTTGAAGAAGGTGTGTACGGATAGGACAGAGTGAGTTGTTAAAGTGGATATTAAAATCGCCAAGGAGAAGAAAGTTTGAGGTTTGAAGCAATAGAGGAGCTAAATTTTCCGATAAAGAAGAAGCCCATGCGCCAACAGCGCCCGGTGGACGATAGAGTAATACGCCCGACAAGGTGTAGTTAGGATTCAATAATAGTTTGAAGTAGCCAGCTTCGCAGTTGGGTATGGCTAAATCTTCCCACTTACATGAGTAGGTCCGTTTATATATGATGGCGATGCCACCTCCCTCCTTGCCCTGTCTATTGCGGCACACATAGGTGTAGTTGTTAGGGAGAGCTGTAGCAACGTCAGGTCCCGTGCAGTCGTTCAGCCAGGTTTCTGTTAAGAACAGGGCCGCTGGACTGTCAGAAACCAAAAGATCAAAAATGTCCCTCTTGTGCTTAGGCAGGGACCTGCAATTCAAGCTCAGGAAAGTAAAATCCGTAGAATGATGAGTGGGGAAGGGAATGATTTGACATGAAGAGGGTTTCCAAAACGTAGAACTGGGAATATGGGTAAGTGAGGGTGCCGAAGTTAGAGTCAGGGAGCAAATCTGACAAGATGTAGGGGCATCCGAGGCCCGTAAGCAGGGGCAAGTATTATTCATAGGGGAACGAAGAGATCGTAAGGCATGGCTAGAATAGTAAAGCCTGGGGTTTGTGGAGCACGGTGCAGGGGGGGTGGTCCCTGGTCCCGTCTGGTCGCGGACGGGCGCAGACGGGCTTAACTTAGGCGCAACTTCGGCGCGAAGTCGGCGCCCCCGCTGCGCCCGTCCGCTGCGCCTCCGCCACTCCCCCATATTAAATAGTCCGCTGTAGAAGGCGGCTAGTCCAATCCCCTTCCCCGAATCGCTGAGGGCGGAAGTGCCGCTTCCAAGGACTCGCCGCTCTAGCGGCACCAGCCGAGGCGGATCGAGTCCGAGCGGGAAAGGATAACACAGAAGGTAATCACTCAATTCAATAAAACATAAAATGTAATTTTAAAAACAACTTTCACGGAGCAAAATAGCGTGGCAGCCTGCGCTGCTTCTTAGTCTCTGAATGAGCCCGGTCACAACACGTGTTTTAAATAGCCAATACTGCGCCAAGGGGTGAGGGCGGCTAGTCCAATCCCCTTCCCCGAATCGCTGAGGGCGGAAGTGCCGCTTCCAGGGACTCGCCGCTCTAGCGGCACCAGCCGAGGCGGATCGAGTCCGAGCGGGAAAGGATAACACAGAAGGTAATCACTCAATTCAATAAAACATAAAATGTAATTTTAAAAACAACTTTCACGGAGCAAAATAGCGTGGCAGCCTGCGCTGCTTCTTAGTCACATATGGCTTAAGCCTGTTCACATGGAGCACCCTGTGGGGGCTCCTGGGAGTTCCAAGGTCCACCAGGTAGGTAACCTCTCCCTTTTGCTCGAGTATGGTATATGGCCCACTCCATTTGTCTCGGAGAGCTGCTAGGGCCACAGACTCCAACACCCATACCTTCTGTCCTGGCTGATACACAGTCAAAGCAGCCTTTTGGTCATGCCAGGCTTTCTGTAATTCCTGGCTAGCCTCAAGGTTTTTGGATGCCTTCTTCATGTATTCAGCCATCCTGGAGCGGAGACCAAGTACATAGTCCTCTGCGTCTTGTTTAGGTGGTTTGAGAGGTAACTCCCCACCCTCCTTAACCAAACATAAGGGACTGCTAACTGGATGTCCAAACAGAAGTTTAAAAGGACTGTAACCAACCCCCTTCTGAGAAACCTCTCTGTAGGCAAAGAGAATGCAGGGCAAAAGGATATTCCATCTGCGCCTAAGCTTTTCAGGGAAACCTTTTATCATGCCCTTGAGGATTTTGTTTAATCTCTCAACTGACCCATTGCATTGTGGGTGATAGGGTGTGGTGAATTTGTAATTCACTCCATACTCCTTCCACATAGCATTCAGATAACCAAACATGAAGTTTACATCTCTATCTGATACAACCTCCTTAGGGAAACCCACTCTGGAAAAGATTCCCAGGAGGGCTCTAGCCACAGCAGAAACTGTGGTAGTCCTAAGGGGTATTGCCTCTGGATACCTAGTGGCATGGTCCACCACTAGTATAAATCTGTGCCCAGATGCAGTTGAAGGATCCATGGGACCAACAATGTCAATCCCAACCCTCTCAAAGGGGACCCCCACCACAGGTAGTGGTATCAGGGGGCCCATTGTAGTACCACTTGCCTTACCACTGCCTTGGCAAGTGGTACATGAGCGACAAAACTCCTTTGTGTCCTCAGACATTTGAGGCCAGTGAAAGTGAGGGACAAGCCTGTTCCAGGTCTTACTTTGGCCTAAATGTTCTGCTAATTGGATGTCATGTGCCAGTGTTAATAGGATGCCTCTAAACTTCAGAAGTATAACCAACCTCCTGGTAGCACCAGGCTTGGGGTCTCTACCCTCTGAATATAGAAGTCCATCATCCTAGTAGATCTTGTGGGACCCACTGGCAGTCCCAGCAGCCTCAGCAGCAGCTTGCTGTCTAAGGGGTTCAAGAGAGGGGCAGCTCAGCTGCTCCTGGCTCAGATCTGCCCTGGAAGGGCCCCCTGTCCCCAAGAACTCAACCTGATCAGGTTCAAGTTCCTCTGAGACAGTACCTTCACAGGGGCTGGGATCATCTTCCTCTAGAGATTGATCCTCACTCTGAGGCAGAGGTAAGACACTGCCTTACCCCTACTGTTCCTTCTTTTGGAAGGCACTTGGTCCATTTTTCCAGGATCCAGGGCCTGTTCAGTGGAAGACATTTTCACCTGTGACCTAGTCACTGCAAACACATCTGCAAAGATGCCCAGCATTTCAGCATGTTTCCTGAGTTCCACCTCAGCCCATGCTGAAGTCTCCAAATCATTGCCCAACAAGCCTTCCACAGGGAGGTCTGAGATAACCGCAACCTTTTTAGGGCCAGTTACCCCTCCCCAGCTGAAATTAACAACTGCCAAGGAATGGTCTGTCCTTACATTGCTAGCATTGGTCACTTGGTACATTTCCACAGGTATTTTCTGGTCAGGGCCCAAAAGATCTTTTGTCATCATTGTGACACTTGCTCTTGTGTCCCTATATGCCATGGCCTCCTTACCATAGATCAAAGGCTGTTGCCTGCACTTGCCCAGATTACTGGGACTGATAAGTAAGGAGGCAATATCCATGCCTCCATTACAGACCAAAACAGCCTGAGTTGGAATTCTGACTAGGTCAGAATCCATCTCAGATCCCAGGGTCAACCCTACCATTCCCTTGTTCTGTGTACCACCACTTGAAACTGAGCTAGGGGGAGCAGTTGCCTTAGGGGCAGTGGTGGCTGGAGTAGAATCCTTGGCCTTTGGACAAGCAGCATTCTTTGTCCAGTGGGTCTTCTCTTTACAGATATAACACCAAGGTTTATTTTTGCCTTTTCTCTTGTTGGATTGTGACCCCCCCCCCTATGCAAGTTTTTGGGGCCCTTGTGAATACGTCTGGTCTTTACCCTTTTCCCTACCCTTATCTCAGGCGCGCAACACCCATTGGACTCAAAGGACTTCAGCCCCCCCCCCCGTTGTGTGTGGCAGCCCGGGCTGAGACAGCTTCCGGGCACACACACAGCCGCACCCGAGCACTTCACAGGTCTTTAAAAGACCATTTGTATGTTAATAAGGCCTCGCTGTTGTTTCAACCCTTCTAAGAGCCCCTGCAGCTCCACTCTGCCTATTGCTTAAAGTTTCAGCCCCCCCCCCCCGAAATTTCTCTTAGCCCCCCCCCCCAAAATTTGGCTCTAGTTGCGCCTCTGCCTTATCTGAAGTTTTAGCATGTTGCTTCTTGGGGTCACCACCTTGGTTCTGAGCTTTCTGCTTCACTCTGGTTCTGACCTATTTGTCTGCCTTCTTTCACAATTCTTGGGGAGAGGTCAGATCAGAATCAACCAGGTACTGATGCAACAACTGATTTTGGCAATTATTACGGATCTGCTCCCTCATAATTCAATTGTACAATCCTTTAAAATCATTCACTTTACTGCCATGTAACCGGCCTTCCAGAGCCTTAGTAGCACAATCTACAAAGTCTACCCAATAATTGTCAGCATCCTCTTCTCTAACAGTGAGGAGCTTATCTCTACCTTTGTCAGCAAAGGAGAGCCACAAGATTGCTGCCCACTGCTCTTGAGGGACCCTCTGTACTTTACAGGCCCTTTCTAGTGCAGTTATCCATTTGTTGATGTCATCCTAACTCTGGTAGGGATGGACTATCTTGTTCAGGTTCCTATGATCATGAGTATACTCCTTAACCCTAGGGACACTGTTGCTGCCACCATGGGACTCCAGTCCCAACTTTCTACTAGCTGTCAGGAACTCTAAGGATTCCTTATCCAATGCCAATTGCTCTCTTTTGAGCCTAAGCTTGACTTTCTCAAGCTCTAGGAATTGGCACTGTCTGTCATAAGAGTTGTCTCTCTTATTAGATATGGAAGTCCCTACAGAGGTCCCTGAGTGTCTAGATTCTTCAGAGGGAGACCTAGGTCTCCAGGGTAAACTCAAATTCTACCAGGAAGATTAAAGAGAGGGCCCTCAAGGCCTTCTCCGTTTTCTTCTTGATCCTGATTTGCCAGGTTAGAACGAACTTGATTCTCCTGGTCAGGGTTTGGTTCTAGGTCAAAGAAGGTGAGACCGCCTAGGCTATACTCATTCCCTGCCCCACCCACTCTTTCCACCTCATCAGACCCTGGGGTCTTCCTAATGTCATCTAAGAGTAACACCTCAATGAGACGTTGGGTGTTGGCACTTCTCCCTGTCCTCAACTTCCTAGACACACACATGGCTTTCAGTTCTAAAAATGAGAGGCCATTTTACCTAGTTGGCAGAGAGCCACTGGCTTCTCCTCTAGAAGACATACTAGTGTTATGTGGTGTAGGCACCTACCTAACCTAGTGGAGACTAAACTCTCTTGAGTTGGAGAAAGGGTGTGCTAGACCCTTGACTTACCCAACTGCAAGTTCAGTAGAACTTACTTTTTCTAATCTTAGTGTTATATGTACCTAATACTTAGTGGTTTTCAGTTAATCAATCAATGAGATTTATCTGGTAAAACAATGCAGGCTTGAATCCCAACCGCTGCACACCAATGTGAGAAGGTTGCTTGGTATATTCTGTCCACTAATTTAAGTGGGCACCCTGTACCAATCCACACGACCCTTATAATGTATGAGGTCAAATATAACCTTATTGAAAGCTATCATAGTGGTAGGTTGGGAGAGCAGCCTTCAGGCTTAATCTTGAAGGAATGTAAAGCAGCTTGTTTTACCAGAATATCACCTCCTAAATGACTAAATGACAGGAGACCCACACAGTAGTTATAAAAAATATGTATTTATTAATGTAACTATCTCTACTAATCTCAACACGAGATAAGAACATAAAGCACACAATACTGTATCAATAGAACATTCGTAAGTAGCACAATACACAGCGGGCTCCATGGGGAGACCGAACCATATACTAAAAAAATGGTAAAACAATCATGACTTTAATAGACACAGAGCCTAGAGCATGTAGAATCGCTGGGACCCCAAGGAACCACCCAAGGCAGTGACACAGGGAGCCCACAGAGGACAGGTGCAGTGAGGAAACACAACTGTGTGCTCCGTGCAACTCTTTAGGAAAGTCGCTGTTGCAAAGTTAAAGTTTAGGACACTTCTACGAGGACTTCAAGCAAACCCTTTGGAACATAGGAGGTTCTAGAGCTAACGCACCAGTGAGTACCAAGGTACCCGTGTTACCTATTCCGGAGGAGCCGGGTGTATAGGGGTCAAGTGGTGTCGGAAACCTTTGTCGTTATCAATGGACAGCTGCAAAGAAATACTGCTGCCAGGAAGGTGAAGAGAGTCCGGTGGAATACAAGCCTGGATTCGAGGTGAGAGAAACCTGAAAGCAGAGGGGATAGAGTCTGGGTCATGTCAGGTGACCAGGGGCTCGGTAGTCGAATACCCACCGATGTCGGGTGCTTCAGGTGCGAAGAAGGGATGCTTGACTCTGCAGCCACGGGGACCAGGAGATGTCAAGGACGACCAGGATCTGGAAGTGAGCTGTCCCACAAAGGATGTCGAGTGCTGAGGGGTCGGTGTCTGGCTTGAGCACCAACAAGCCTTGGAAAATGCAACCCACACGGGCAGAGCAAACAGGTTACGGTGTGGACCAGCAAGGTCCAGGGGACTCTCCAAGCAGTGTGGAGTCAGGGCACGTCTGGAGCAACCAGGTAAGCCCAAGAACAAACAAGGTGACCCTCGCCAGGACCCACAGACCAACGGACCAGGGATCGCGAGGAGACCTCAAGCGAGCTTGCAAAGCAACTGCGCGCAGAGCAGTCGGGGAGTGGAGGCCGAATTTCTTTGGAGCAAATACTGCTCGGGGTCAGGACTACACGGAGTCCAATGCACAAGCTCAGGAATCGCCAACAAGCATATGCACTTGCAAATGTACACGTGCACAGGGGTTCGGGTTATATGGCCTCTAAAAGGGATACTGGTCTGAGAATCGCTGAGAGGTCAGATCTACCTCTGGGACCTTCGGGAATCCACCTCCTGTGTTGCTGAAATATTCGGAGTCCGCAGGAGCTCAGGAGAAGCAAGCCAGGCAGATGCTCTTAGGTGCCTGCTACTGCAGGGGAGTAACTCCTTTACTCCAAGGGAGATTCTTCAGTCGTGCAATTGTGTGCAGGCAGTTGAAGTACTTGGTTTCTTCTTAGCAGAATCTTGTCCAGGTAAAATCTATAGTCCTGAGGGCAGGTAACCCACTTTATACCCATGGGAGGGGTAGGACAGAGGGGTGGCTACACCCATGTCCTTTGTCCAGTTTCACGCCAGAGCAGGAGCCAATGGCTCCCAGAACTGGTTTGAGCTGGACTATGCACAGGGACACCAAATGTGCCCCAGTGCAGACTTTCGGGCACTCTCAGATGCACCCACCCAGCCCCAATACCATAAATCCTTTCTGGGAGGTCGTTACACCTCCCTGTGACAGGTTGCCTATTGTCATGCCTTCCTGTGCTCGAGCTTGGCTCAGCAGCAGGAGAACAGAGGCATGTCTGTGTCTGGCAGCATCCATTTTGTGCTGCCCAGGTCGAGAAAGCTGTTACAGGGTAGACCGATGACTCACATTAGTGGTTCTAGAAGGGTGGAATCATGCCTCCCACACCAGTTTCCCTGCTTGCCAAAGCACTGGGATGGTCAGACATATGGCGTGAATATCACCCCGCCGAGGTAGGCTACACTTATATGTCCACCGTCCATGGTTCCCTATCCCGGCTAGATGACATGTTCACGCCGCGCAGATAAATTCACAGATTCTCCCAAGTCTCTCATCTCCCAAGGGGGTTGTCGGACCATTCCCCGGTTACTGTTAGACTCCACGTGCACTCCCAAAAGCCCCCCTTTAGGTGGTGAATGTCCCCATGGCATCTTCGGGACCCCGACTATCAGGAATCACTTACTGGGGCAATCCAGGAGTACCTAGACATGAATGCCACCTCTGCCCCTTCCAAGGTAACACTCTGGGAAGCTTTAAAACCCACAATCCGGGGGGTCGACATCATCTACCGTGAGAATGAGAAACGTAAGTACTCTGCCCAACGAGCTGAACTTGAGGCCCATCATACATTCCTATAGACACAATACATACCTGATCCCAGTCCCTCCCTCCAGCGTAATTTACTTCAAGCACAACAACAGATATAACAGCATCTCATCGATGAGGCGAAAGAAATCTGGTTGGCGTCGCAATACTGGATATTTCAATGGGGGGACAAATCAAGCAAAATGCTGCACAGGCTGTGTCAGGTGGGGCAGTCCCCGGCTGCTGTTCCAATTATCCGAGGGGTCGACTGTGTTTTACATTCCTCACCCGGGGCCGTTGCCACAGAATTTGCGCGCTACTTCTCTACATTATACGCTTGGCAAGAGCAGCTCTCAGGCCCTCATCGTGGACTTCCTTAGGGATATCCCCCCTGAAACTCACTGATTGGATGAGAGATCAACATGATGCCCCCATTACAGCCGATGAACTAAATGCGGCACTGGTGGCAATGCGCCCGGGATCCATCCTCATATCGTCACATCTCCCTAATTAATTTTGAGCCCAAACTATTGGGCAAGGTCCTAGCAGATCGCCTGCGGGCCTGTATACAAGATCTAATCCATTTAGATCAATCTGGCTTTATGTCACACCAGGCCACTCACCATAACATCCGTAGGGTCCATAACACCATGGCTGTGGCCCCGGAGCTGGGGCGCTCCGCAGTTATATTACTCGCCAATATTGATAAGGCATTTGACTCCCTTAGTTGGGAGTACCTCTTCCAAATCCTTGAAGCTGTTAATTTTGGCCCGCGTTTCCTAGCATACATTTGTTTACTATATACAGAACCAACCGCCTCAGAGTGCATCGCAGGTCACCGCTCAGCCCCCTTTCCCATCTGTCACGGCACAAGACAGGGCTTCCCCCTGTCCCCACTTTTTTTCCCCCTATCAGTAGAACCACCGGCAGTGTGGGTAAGCAGTGATCCGGTGCTCCAGGGCTTTGAGTGGCCACAGTCGCAACCCGCCGCATTGCGTTATATGCGGACGACGTCCTTTTCTATATGACAGACCCATGGATCTCGGGCCCACGTATCCTGCAGATCTTCCAAGTCTTTGGTCAGACCTCTGGGCTTCATACCAACCCCTCTAAATCTGTACTGTTCCCGGTGTGTGGTAACCAGGGTAGAGTCACATGGGCGGCCCAGTTGACGCACGCGACAGGGGGATTTAAATACTTGGGTATTTTCATGTCACCTTCTCCAAAAAGTTAATGAGCACATAACATAAATCTACTTCTCGCCTGCCTCCGAGATGAGACAACAATATGGTCATCTCTCCCGCTCTCGCTGTATGCACACTCAGCGATTTTCAAGGTGGTCTCTTTACCTAGAGTACTTCATCGGCTACAGAACTTCCCGTACCATATACCGCAATCATGGTTCGCGCAAATAAACGCCATCCATAATAAATTCCCATGGAATGGAGGGACAGTTCGGGTTGCACTACAAACCTGTGTGCAATCAATGTATTGCAGCGGCATCGCAGAGGCGGACGTATATTCTTATTAAGCTGCCTCACATTTATTAATCATAAATAGGGCTCCCGGTTTTATGGTATTTGTTTTACTTTTCCGTCTGTATTTATCCATATTTATTTTTTGTCAACTTTATCTGTATTTGTGCGTATTTATTATGGAGTTTGTGAAAAAAATAAAGCTGAAACTGGTATATTTCCACATTTATTTAACCAATAAATATGCAGTCCTGCTTGAAATCCTACCAGGTTTCAGTGAGATCAACACCCGCAGAAGATAAATCAATGCACTTATATGAAAATATGCACATTTCATTATCAGCCTTGTGCATATCTACTGCTGTTTAAGCCTCTTTCCTAAAATTCCCTTCTTTTTTAACCCTGTTACCTATCAATCCTCACAGTTATTGGCCTGACAGTCATGGCAAAGTGTATTTAGAATCACTGAGAAAGCACTAAATTTCCATTTTTATCCACATTTATAAATAAATACAGACAAGAAAATAAATGGTTTTCTGTCTTCATTTATCTGTAAAAATCAGTGAAAACTGAAAAAATGGAGGCTTAATCATAAATGGATGGTGGTATAACTCACCACTGGACCCGCCGTTCACACTGGAGCATGCAGCGATGAAGGGTGTTCCCCTCCTTCGGCTACTATACAGTACAAAGAGCCTAGACTTCCTTCCTCACGCCAGCAGAACAGCTGATCGGCTCTGGAAATTAAATAGATGCAAGGGTGCAGAGATTGCAGTATTCCAAGCGCGAGGCTGCCCCCAGAAACACAGGAAAATATGGTCCCAATGAGCAACATATCGGGGTATCGATCTCCCCTCCCTTCCCTCTCAGACCCCTTGATGAGTGAACCTCTCGACACTTCCTTGACCACAACATGCCATACATTATATCTTATCATCGCTTATACGGGTACTCAAACATACTCACTAAAATGCACGGGTAATGGAACTGTCTGGGCAAAGTTTTTGTTGTTATATATGCAAACTGTAGTTAATGTATAAAAACTTGGTACTTTTGAACTATCTTATCTTCAACATGTCTATGTAGGGCTGCTGCCCAGATGGTACCATAAAAAGTCAATGAAATGTGTTATTAAAAAAAAAAAAAAGGTGCAGGGTCAACTAAGAAAATAACGTGAGCAAAATGTGGTTCTGAAACAGTCTCTTTATATTTCAGTGAGGAGAGAGACGTGAAGCAATCATGAAAACAAAACAAGTACCGAACTGGAAACACACTCCTCAACAATCAAAGGAGCACAGCAATCAGATAAGTATGGGAGTGTTACAGGATACCAAGGAACAACGTATCCTACAAGCACTCTAAACAAAGATTCTTTAAATGCCTTCTTTTCCTTTTTAAATAGTGGCTGAATATCGGGAAACATAGAGTTAAACCGAGCAGCAGCATCCGAGAGAAGCAAAGTTGCCAGTCGACGAGGGAACTCCGAGGTTAATCTGAGCCCCGGAAGGATACTGTGCAACCCGGAAACGGAAAAAACCAAACAGGCGGCCGGAGAGGAACGCAAGGACTACAAAAACTCCCCGGTAAAGAAATACAGGTAAGGGAGCAATGTAGCAGGGAAATGCACGGATGGACCGGTGGAGTCCGGAATGGAACGCGGAGTGTGTTTCCCCACGGACCCTCCCTTTTGTATGCCTCAGGCACCGCCTTTGCCAGCTGATAGAAATCGTCAGGCGGGGCTCACCTCTGTAGTGTTTGCCAGTGGACCCTACCACTGTCACGGGGGTCCCTGTCAATACCGAAAGTAATCTCCCCCCTTGAGCGTGCCCACCGTGGACGTGTCCGACGTCCACACGGGAGGCACGTGACTTGAGAAAATAAATGGCCCGGAGTGCTGGGCGTGGCAAGCAGTGTTCTAGCCACCACTTAACAACACGTGTGTCGTGGCTAATGATTTCTAGGCCCCAACATCATACTCCAGGCCCCGACACCACACTGGCGATGAGGTGGTCTCGCCACCCCATCGCGTGCTTCACCGCCCCTCGCTCTTGCCCAAGGAGCGGACCTGTTTCCCCTCCTCCTGTGGCCGTCGCACTGCCCCGGTGTGGCCCCTGCCATCTCCGGGCTGCCTACCTGGTGCCCAGCCGTGCTGTGTACTTTCTTTGCCTGGACAGGCCCACCGCTGCGCCCTCGGCCCCCAGCGACCGCCTCCTGCCTGCCCGGGACGCTTCTGAGCCTGCGGAGCCTGTTACCGCAGAATAACGCTACCTGCCTGCCGTCTCAAACGCATCTCGCGTGCAACGCGTGGTCCAGACTTGCCGTTTCTCACGCATCTCGCGTGAGATGCGAATTTAGCCATTCGGAAGCCCTGGATCGCCCTTCCTGATCCCTTGGCCGCCCCTGGACACCGCGGGGCCCCTCAGGACCAGCGCACGATGCCTGGAGGACTAGTGCACCGCCCCCGGAAGGGTGAAGGTGAGCCCGCCCCTGCTGCTGCGCCCATCCTTAGCGGCCATGGCCAACGTACCCCCTTTAGAGCCGTTTGCGGTCACCGGCACCCCCCCGTCGCAGGCGGCACGGTGGAAGAAGTGGGTGGAACGGCTCGAGAACTACTTTGTGGCGGCAGAGATCGCGGCCGAGCGGCGACGTGCCATGCTTCTACACTTAGGGGGAGAAGCTATTCATGACATATCGAAGGACGTAACCGAGGCTGGCCCGCCCAGGACATATACCACGCTGCGCGACGCCATCACGGCGTACTTTGAACCTTTCACTAGCGCCGACTATGAGAGATTCCTACTGTGCCAAGCCCGCCAACTTCCAGAAGAGTCTGTGGACGTCTTTTACGCAAGACTAAAGAAGCTAGCCAGCACGTGCACGCTCCCTGACGTGGACGACGAAATCCGCGCCCAATTCATCCAAGGCTGTGCGTCGTCAAAGTTGCGCGAGAGGGTGTTGGAGGCGGACAACATGCCCATGCACGACATCCTCGTACTCGGGCTGTCAAAGGAGTTGTCTAAAGCACGTGCCGCGCACATGGAGCCGAAGCCGATGGTCGCAATCAAGACAGAGCCAGTGTGCGCCCTCAAGACCGACGCCGGCGAGAACAACACGAAACCGCCTCGGCGGAGAAACCCAAGACCGGCGCAAGCCCCCCCGGCCGCGCCTGCGCATGGTGTGGAGGCGCGACGCCCCACAGAGGAGCGTGCCCGGCACAAGGCAAAGTATGCAGCGCGTGTGGAAAGGCTAACCATTTCGCGAGCGTATGTCTGTCGGCACCCAGGAAGAAACAGAGTGGCCTACCCAGGAGGGTAAGACAGGTAGAGCCGCTACCTAGCACATCCACCAGCAGCGACATGGATGACGATGAAGCGGACGTGGCCTCCGTCCATGTCGTGAGAGTTCTCCACACACTGGCGGCTACTCCATCCGCAGAACCCATGTGCACGGTTAACGTACGGGACCAAGCTGTGGCGGCCCTGATCGACACAGGCGCATCAATCAACCTGATGGCTGCCAGCGTATACCGGACGCTAGAAAATGCTCCGGCACTCCATCCCACGAGGGTACAAGTATACGCCTACGGCACCAGTCGCCCACTCCGCCTGTGCGGGATGATCCGGACGGACCTGTCCCACGACACCACTCGTTTACAAACCAAGATCTATGTGTCGCAAGAGGGATCGGGATTCTTGCTTGGTTGCCGAACAGCCCAAGACCTCGGGCTGATCCATTTCGTGCTCACAGTCCAAGCCCGCAGCCTCGACCATCTGGTTCAAAACCACACATCTCTATCCGAAGGGATAGGCTGCCTGAAGGGACCCGCCATCCACCTCCACATAGACAAGTCGGTCGCCCCGGTAGCCCTCCGTCACCGACGCATTGCGTTCCACCTACGACCCAAGGTTGAAGCAGAGCTGAGAGTACTCGAGCGAGCTGGAATCATTGAGAGGGTAAGCGGGCCCACCCCGTGGGTGTCACCCATCGTGGTGGCCAAGAAGCCGAAACAGCCGGACGCAGTGCGAATCTGCGTGGACATGCGCATTCCCAACCTCGCTATCAAGCGCGAACGCCACCTGACGCCAACCATTGACGAAATAGTCGGAGAGCTGTCTGGCTCAAAGTGGTTCTCCAAGATGGACTTGAGGTCTGGATACCACCAGATTCCCCTGCACCCTGATTCGCGCCCGATTACCACCTTCTCCACGCACGCGGGCCTCTGGCGCTACACCCGGCTCAATTTTGGAATATCGAGTGCAGCGGAGGTGTTTCAAAACATCATCCAGAACGTACTACAAGGGCTCGAGGGAGTTCTGAATGTCAGTGATGACATTTTGGTCCACGCACCGACTTTGGACGAGCACATCCAACGCCTCCAGGCAGTATTCACCCGGCTTCAAGAGCAGGGACTGACCCTCCACCGAGAAAAATGCGATTTCCTACGCAAGGACATCAGTTTTTTCGGCTACCGGTTCTCAGACCAAGGAATTGGGCCGGACCCAGAAAAGGTCAAGGATATCCACGCGGCTCCAGCCCCCACGTCGGTGACAGCAGTCCGCAGCTTCCTTGGGATGGTCACCTACTGTGGGAGGTTCATCAAGGACCTATCTGATCTCACCGGCCCACTTCAGGACCTCACAAAGGCAGCTGCCACCTGGGAGTGGGGCCTGGCACAGCAAGAGGCATTCCAGAGGACCAAAGCGGCACTATCGGCCGACACCACCCTGGCCTATTTCGATCCCCGCAACGAATCGCAACTCCCGGTGGACGCCAGCCCGACAGGCCTGGGGGCCGTGTTAACCCAACAACAAGCATGCGGAGAATGGGCCCCCGTTGCATATGAGAGCAGGACCCTCACACCGACGGAGCAGCAGTACTCGCAAATCGAACGAGAGGCCATCGCCATCCTGTGGGGGTGCCGGCATTTCCACATTTACCTGTATGGGCACCCCTTTGTGGTCATCACGGACCACAAACCTCTAGTCCCGCTGTTCCAAGGTTCCTCCACTCGCCCCCCTCCTCGCATCGAAAAATGGGTGCTCCAACTCCAGGAATTCCAACTCACGGTGGAGTATCAGCACCCGGAACCCTGCTGACTTTCTGTCGAGGCACGCACGTCTTGCCACGGACTCGGAGGCTGCAGAAGCCGCGGCCACGGAGGAATATGTCAGAATGATCGTGGAAAGGTCACAGCCGCTACCGATCTCCTTGGAGGAAGTAGCGCGAGCCACCAAAGATGATGACTGCATACAGCTCGCCATCCAAGCCGTCACGTCAGGCAACTGGAAAGCACTCCAAAGCCCATTGTCGTTCCGCACACCGGATGCCCAAGCGACCCTTAAGGCCCTCCATCAAGTCCGGAACGAACTGTCCGTATCTCCGGAAGGATGCCTCCTGAGAGGGCCCCGTCTTGTGCTACCTAACTGCCTCGCCCAACAGGCAGCCCTCCCGGCGCACGGCGCGCACCAAGGCATTGTGAAGTCGAAGAACCACCTTCGGAGCAAGCTCTGGTTCCCCGGCCTCGACAGGATGGTGGAGACAATCGTCCAGCGATGTCCTGTGTGTCTAGCGACCAGCCTACCCAACCCTCCAGCGCCAATAATCACAGAGGAAGGACCAACGGCTCCATGGGTGCGAGCCAGCGCAGACTTCGGCAGCCTCCCCGGGGGGAAGTACATGCTGGTGGTGGTGGACGACTTCTCGCGATACCCCGAAGTGGAGCTCCTGTCCTCGACAGCCGCTGCGGAGGTAGTTCCCAAGTTGGAAAAGATACTTGCCACACACGGCCTCATTGGGGAGCTGCGCACGGATAATGGTCCCCCATTCAATGGTGCCGAGCTGGCAGAGTATCTGCAGTCACACAGCATTAAGCACCGACGCATAACCCCGAGGTGGACGCAAGCTAATGGGGAAGTCGAGAGACTAATGAGAACTTTAAACAAGACAATTCAGATCGCACTGGCGGACGGCCAGGGCATAGAGCTAGCCCTCTATCAATTTCTACGGGAGTACAGGGTGACGCTCCACTGCACCACAGGGGTTTCTCCAAGCTGCCCCTGTTTCGGCAGAACGGTCACCGACACTATTCCACACCATCCCAGGTGGGCGTCAGCACCGACCCCGCCTAACCGGTCCATGGAACAAAGGACAAAAACTAATCGCGAAGCATCCCGGAAAAGAAGAGCTGCCGACAAACCCATCCAAGTGGGTGACCGAGTGCTGGTGAGAGACCGCCACCCAGGGGGAAATTTCCGCCTGCCCTTCGAGCTAGACCCCTGGACATTCACGAGGATCAGCGGAACACTGATCACAGCGGTCAGGAATGGAGAAGAGGTCACAAGAAACGTGTCGTTCTTTAAGAGGGTCCCAGGCGAGAGAGAGGAAGAGTCACCCGAGCAAGAAGACTACTGTCCGGCGGCAGCCCGAGTCCCAGAGAAGCCACGGAAGAAGAGACTGCTGCGGCAGGAGAGACTCCACGCAGAGTCGAAGACAAGGAGAGCGCCTCGACCACACCAGCCCAAGGAGATCGGGAATCGCAAGGGACACAGAGCAGCCCCAGCGTGGTGGGTACAGACTGTTCAGAGGACATGTTTCCAACTCCTTCTGAAGGGCGCAGCCAGAGCAGGTACCCCCTACGCCCATGCCCGCAGCCATCCCAGAGGTACTGAGACTTTGTGGCCCCATGTCAACTCCCGAAGCGTAAGTGAGCTGCACCAAGATCAAGTAAGACTGTTCTTTTGTTTGTGCAGGAAATCTACAGAGACTGGGCTAGAGACTCTATAAAAGTTTGTCGTTATGCATAATGTTTTATTTCTGTTTTTGCATTTGTGGGTAAAGGAGCAATGTAGTGTTTGCCAGTGGACCCTACCACTGTCACGGGGGTCCCTGGCTATACCGAAAGTAATCTCCCCCCTTGAGCGTGCCCACCGTGGACGTGTCCGACGTCCACACGGGAGGCACGTGACTTGAGAAAATAAATGGCCCGGAGTGCTGGGCGTGGCAAGCAGTGTTCTAGCCACCACTTAACAACACGTGTGTCGTGGCTAATGATTTCTAGGCCCCAACATCATACTCCAGGCCCCGACACCACAACCTCTGAGGTCGCGGGCAGGGCCAAGAGCGCTGCTGCGGGCAGCGCGGACTGCAATATCCGACACATTTTATTGCTTTTTCTGATTAGTGCATGTTACAACAGGGGCTCATGCGTGCCATAGTATATATTTTCTGGTATTACACTTAGGCTTGCAGTTATTCAAAAAAAAACGAGCATCGTAGGTATTTCAATAAAATAGCAAACACAAGCATGCATTCATAAGGACAAAAAGGAGATATGTAACAATCCCCAAACTCCGTAACCTGCCCCCCAGAACAAGTTTGGGTGGTCCTAGTTTTGACATTTACTGGCACATGCATCAAGCATAAATCAACTCGCAAAAATAACGAATCGCTAAAATCACCCGTTAGCGAGTGGCAAACAACGAATCCCAATGCACCAACACCAATAGCGAAAAAATAAAGAATCGCAAAATAAATCCCCGTTAAAATAAAGAACCGCAAATAACCTCCCCGTTAAAATAAAGAATCACAAAATAAAGAATCGGAAATACCGAAATCACTAATAGCGTCTGGCATTAGCTAATCGCAAATAAAGAATCGCTAATGAATGCATCAAAAGTCGCAAATACCGAAAATCCCAAAAATCGCTATTTTGCATGAGCAGATTAAGGGGAATCAGAACCAGGAGGTAAAGTTGCAGAAAAAAAAAAACCTGAAAAACTCCCAAGTCTTCCACAAATGCAATCAATCAGGAAGCCATACAAATTGGGCCTGGAGACCCTGTTTCCTTTCACAAAATGGCAGCCATCTACGTGCTTGCAAGGAGGATGAGAATAAATGCAGCAGCACAGCGTAGGAGAAGGATCCAGGAGAGAGTATTCAGAGTGCGCATCACATTGCTTGGCCAAAATGAGGATGAGGTATACCACTAGTACCGTCTCAATCGTGCAATGATAATGCGCCTAATTGCTGACCTGGAACCACTACTGCAGCACCAGACACGTCGGACCAATGCCATTCCTGCGCACGTCCAGGTCCTATGCAGCCTGCACCTACTGGCGTCTGGAAGTTTCCGGGGGTCATAGCGGTAGCGGGAGGTGTATCACAAAGCGCACTATCACGCTTCTTCTGTAAATTCATTGATGCCATGCTGACAATGATACATACCCACATCAGCTTCCCCACAACCCCCCAGCAGATGGACCACACCAAACAGGAATTGTACCAGGTGGCCCAATTCCCCCATGTCATAGGATGCATTGACTGCACGCATGTCCCCATCTGTCCACCCTCAGCCAATGAGTACATCTTCCGTAACCGGAAGTCCTATCACTCCATCAACGTGCAGGTCGTGTGCGATGCCAAGCACATCATCACGGACATAGTGGCACAATTTCCAGGGAGCACACACGACTCCTATATATTCAGACACAGTGGCATCCACAGGCGCCTGCTCAATGGAGAATTCGGAGAGGGACTCCTGCTTGGTACGTACACATACCTATTCATAACATCAGCATCACACATGTATCACCATGACTGACACTAAGCCTTTGCTTCCATCCTGTAGGTCACAGTGCATACGCGCTGCAGGGAATATATCCTCACCCCCAAAATCAACCCAGCAACACCACAGGAGCAACGCTACAATGCGGCCCACATAAGCACCAGAAATGTGATTGAGAGGACATTCGGGATCCTGAAGAGTCGCTTCAGGATCTTACATAAGACTGGTGGTGCCATGCAATATAAACCTGACACCTGCTGCAGGATTGTAGCAGTATGTGCCATGCTGCACAACATTGCAACCAGAAGGGGGATACCCATAGAGGTGGACAGGAATGACAACTACCGGGATGACCAACCACCCGCACAACACCGACAGGCACACGTTCCAAACACAGCTGAAGGTCAAAGGAGCAGACATACATCACACAACATCATTTCTGAGCCAGGTAAGAATGAGCCATGACGATATCATTAGTAGTGCTACTGTTTAATTCACAGGAGCACTGATGTATGTAATGTTAAACAGAAAAGCAAATTAGAGTTCATCCACATATTGTGGCCAAAAACATGACCGTTGGATTCACGGGAGTGCAAAAGCAAAATTAAAGTGGGCCATGGTTACCCCACCATGGTCAGGGATGCAGGACAGAATGTCTAGTGGTGCCTCCCACGAACGCCCAGCCTCCGATCGCCTGTCTCCTCCACCTCACCATGCTGTGTCTCTGTGGCTGTGGAGCAGTGTGAACTGCGCCTCCTGGTGCAGGTCTCCATCACCGAGACGCTGCTTACACTGGATGCAGCCTCACGGCCATCCTCCCCTCCCAAGTTGCTGCCACTGAATGTCCCTGACTGAAAGTGTTCCACTGCAGTGGTCACCTGGCCTAAGGCCTTTGCCACGTCAACACAGTAATGTTCGAGGTCCACCTGCAGTGACACGGAGCAGCGGGACAACACAGCAGTGCTGTTGCAGAGCTTTGTGATGGCCCTGGTCGATGTTGTGGAACGGAGCAAGTTCTGTCTATGCCTCCGGCGCTCGCTGTGTTGTCCTGCTCGGATGGCACGGGTGAGCTCCTGGAGGTTTTCACTAATGTCCTTATTGCCCTCTGCCACAACTGTGGTCATGTGCCGCACTGCGTCAGTTAGAGTGCACATGTGTTTTGCCAGACGTGAAATGTCGAGGTTCATTGTCCCCATGTGTCTCCCCTGCAGGCGCTGAACACGCAGCATCTGAGCCTTGACTCCACCATAAATGTTCCTTGGCTGGTCGGCTCCCTCGGCAGTACTGCGCAGGGACTTGCGTCGCTGAGTGACTCTGCCACGTGCTGGTGGTGGTGCTGGCGGTGTGACACCTGAAGGACTTGGCCCAGTTGTGGGTGCAGGACTCGGGCATGCATCCATCACCTGCATGGAGGGGACTTGTGCCCTGCTTCTTGGTGGTTTTGTCGCAGGTGTTGGTGGTGGTATTGTTGCTGGTGGGGATTGACCCTCCTGCGGAGTGTCGCCATCAGAATCAGCCGGTGTTTCGGAGATGATGAGGCGCTCACTATCATCCGAATCCCCAGGAGATGCATCTGTGTATGAAACAGTGCATGGTTAGTTATTTTTGTGACTACCTCTGTTTGTCATTCTGCATTTATGTCCTACAATGAATTACATTATTTGACTCTATCTTGGGCCTGTACTGCTGATCTAATTTATTTTGCATTTATGACTATACATGCACACTTTGCTGACATGACTACGACTCCCATGATGCAATACTGATGTGAGGGCATATGTGTTATGCACTTCTGCCTGCACACTGTGATTGAGCTGGGGGGATGGGGATGGGTATACGATACGCAGAGTATGGGCGCAGGCATGCATCTTACCTTGTTCAGTGGTGGCTGCGCCGGAGGTGTCCATCTGCGTAACTCCGACAACCGCCTCTGGCTCAATGGTACCCTCGACGAGCTCCTCCAGAGCAGTGTTTGCAGGTACTGTGGATGGCCCCCCTCCTGTGCCAGCTGCCTCCTTGACCCTTTCTGCAATTCTTTCCTTGGCCCTCTTCTTGAGGTCATACCACCTCTTCTTTAGGTCGTCGGTGCGTCACTCCCACAGCATTCACCCTCTCCCTGATGCGAAGCCAAGTGATCCTCTTCTCAGCTTCGGGCACCTTGAGTGACAGCTTGCCAAACAGCTTGTCATGCTTGCTGCTCACCCCCTCAATCAAGTGCTCTAGTTCCCTGTCAGAGAACTTTCTCTTCCTCTTCCTGGGAGTGTCTGCAGTGCCTGGTGCATCCTTGTCCATCCTGGATTAGGGTAGGGTGGATGGATTCAGAGAGAGGATTCTCTTGCCTCAGCCTGTGTGCTCTGCCTCCTCCTGTGAGCTCCTCAGGCCAGTGAATGAGGGTGGGGCAGCTTGACTTCCTGGTTGTGATGTCATCAGCCCGCTCCAGGAGCGACTCGTTTTTTGCGAATTCGCTAATACCGGAATCGCTAATACCGATTTCGGTAATAACGAACTCGCTAATAGCTAATCGGTATTTTCTGTACTCGCTATTGTGTAATCGGTAATTATTTGCGATTTTTTAGGAATCGCTGAAAATTACCGAATCTGTTCATGCATTCCGAAAAGCGATTCCTTATTTCTCGCTAATAAGGATTCGCTTTTCGGGATGTTGATGCAAGTGCACCATAGTCAGTAGGGTGTTTGTGGGGTCTGATGTGTCCCGGGAGGCATCGAAATGTCTAAGTTTGTGTCCTCTGATAAACATGCACAGGGATATTTCAATATTGGGGAGGAGATAGTGATCCCCTATATGGATATTTTCACAACACCGAGTCAGAACCAGGTACAGTTACATATGGGCCTATCGGTGTTGCCCCTGCTCCAGGGTCTACTACATGAACCTTTATTGAGGTCAGTGAGCTAGTGAACCTCCCTCCTCCCCCATCATATTGAGGAAATATGAATTTTTATGATCAATTGTGTCCCCTATCTTAGACCCCAACGGCTCCATGTACATGCTACAAGTACATGTATGTTCCCTCCACTTCAAGCTATGAAGACGCAAATACATATGCGTCCAACGTTAACATGTCCTCTTTCAGATCCGCCATGAATGGGTCGAATATTCCGTTCCTAAGTATGCCTTGCCACCGTCTTTATATGGTATACTTTTCACGTTTTTCAGCTCTGGCAAGGTAGGCCCTGAATTCTGCCATCGAGCTTTTCCTGCCTTCTGCCTCTGAATGCTCCAGCCTGGACCTGTATCTGTATCCATGACCTTTGTCTTACTTCCTGCGCGGCTAACGGTGCCTGGCCCGGCCTGTTGCCTGCCAAGACTGTATTCAGCCTTCAAGTTATCTGCTCCGCTCCTCGAGAAATGCATTCCTGTCTAGTAGTTTAGGTAAACATCCTTCCAGCTACAGAGCAAAGGGCTCGGCCTTACTGTCTCCGTGCAAGTAATTCATGGCTTCTGTTGCCATGGTAGGCCCATGCCCCCTCGCATCTCATGCAGACACTTAGACGCTTATACACGCACTAGTAGTCAGTATAGGATAGCCTCTGCCTGAGAGACCTTTCCTTCCAGATAATACAGTTCTTTAAACACCAGATATTAGATACGATTTGGGATTAGGTTGTTCTGACATCCCAGACTTCTGTCTCCTCATGTAGGGCTAAATGTCAAGTCCCCTTCACCCTCCAGTTACACGTCAGTCACACGTCATGCTGCTGCACGCGCATCTCTGCCATGTATTTCTGCTGACTTTGCAGGATTCTCTTATGGATCCACCCACCTGTGACATCCTCAGAATGACGTTTCTAGTACACGCCTATTGTAACGCCTTTATTCATTACGTATGTGTATTCTTATCTCTCTTCTCAGCTGTCACGCCTCCTGCATCTGTCTTCACTGTAATGCATTTACTATATATATGATAACCTGTCAATAAAGTATTGCTCTATCCCTTCCCGAACCTCAGTGGTGACGGAATCCGATTGCCTGGTTCGAACCAATTCCTTTGTAAGGAATAAACCCATTTTAAAACCTCAAATACCACGGATTCTGCCTCTTATTTTTACTGAGTTATTCTTATTGAATTTTACCGCATAAATTAAGTCCAGGTAATTAAAATTTACCACATAATTGGCGCCCGAATAGGGACACCTTCCTCACCTCACGCGCCGGAGGTGGGTTGCAGACCCGGTCTCCTGCCACAGCCGGAAGGACAACTACGCGTACCCGCAGGATTTCCTGTATCTCCCTCAGGCCAACGGGGGTGACTGAGGCTGCGATCAACACCCAGACGAGGCGGTGAGGAGTGCGGAGGATCCCGACCAGAGCCTAGCTGAGAGAGCAAGATCCGAGGTATACAGAGGCCCACCAGATTCCGAAGTTCCGAAGTAACTAAGTCACGAGTCGAGTCCAGTCCAGTTTGGTCTAGTCCAGTCCAGACTTTCCGAGGCCTTCTGTTCCGTTCCGTGCTTCCCGGTGAGTACCGTTGCTGGGGACGCATCTAGACGTGCGCATTGGTTTGTGCCGGTCAAGACGGGTTTGGGTACACAGATCCGGTCTGCACTGTTTCAGCAGTGTATCTGTACTGTTTAGCAGTACATCTAGTATTATGCAGTTAGCTAGTTTTATTCTAATTATCATTGTTCGTCTTAAAATGTTTTAATATGTTTTAAATGTCGTGGTATGAGTGATTGTTCGATCTTCATTACTGTGTTTATTGTATTAATTGTGTTCAAGTCCGAGTAAGAACCAAGTAGCAAGGTTTAAGATGCCGTTATTCTCAAAATTAAGACAGATAAAAACTAGAAAAGGGATACTCGAGGAAGCCGTTCCCATTCCACCTAGGGACACTCCAGGGTACTTTATGGACCATAAACATGGCCTAGATGCCGTATTATATCTCGAATTGTGGGTAGACTACACCAAGGATTTAGCAGAGAATCAGAGATGGCCCACTACTGGGACATGGGATGCAGATTGCATCATGAGAGTAGAAGAAGCATTATGGAAAAAGAAAGCCAGACAGTCACAGAAAGATGCCATTGAATTATGGCGTAAAGAATCGCATAGACGCACAGAGAAAGCGCTCAGAAAAGAAGAGAAAAGTAGGGAGGATTCAGACAAAGCCCGAGAAAACGTATTGGTTGAGGAAGGTATCCTAAAAGCAGAACAAGTAGACAGACAACGAAACACTCTTATGAATGGTATGTATCCTCTTCTGGCCGAGGGTTTACCTAAGGCCACCCTGGAAGTACCAAAAGATCTGCCACCTCCATTGCTTCCGACTAAAGTGCACCCCAAAACCGCAAAGGACATTTTCCTTTCTTCCTATTTAGACGATGTAGCCCCCGAATATGTTAATACTCCGCCGCCACGCACACCGCCTGCTAATGACGCTCGACCCCGAGATAATCTGCCCCCACTTCTGCAGCAACATACTCCTCCGTCCGTTCCAAATCTACCGCCCGTTCCTTCACTTCTTCCTACCTTACACCCAACTAATCCTTTTGGACCTAGCACCTCAGGAGGTGCGACAGGAAGTTTTCATACGCCGCCATCAGTGCGTCGATTGACTTATAGGGATTTAGCACACCAACGTACGCCTCAAACAGCGAATTATGACATATTTAAAGAGCCTCTTACAGATTGTAGATATGATCCAGTACCAGGTAAAGACGACAGAATGATGCTATCATCAGTACGTTTACGACGAGTTGCGAACTATTTAATGATATTACCAGGAATGATTGATCATCTAGACAAAATATATCACTTTGTCCAAACAGGGCAAGGTCCTGAAAGTATTGGCGAGGCCATGGCATACCAGAAAGTGGACACGCAAAAACTGTTGTTACGCTTCTTCATAAACTGCCTGATAAGACACAGAGATAGGCCAGGTGTAGACGCGGAAGAAATGAGAGCACTTAACAAATGGGGCCAGAATATAGCAGACGGAAAACATGATAAACAGAATAGTATAGAAAGTATGTACCGAAGGATCAGAAAAACAGTAGAACAAATATGTGAAAGAGAACAGCCTGAAAGAGAAACAGATGCAGATAAAACAGAGTCCTCCGGGGAGGAGGAACAGCTAGAAATGACAACAGGACAATTACAATTACCAGCTAGAGAAACGATAGCTTATGTAGGTAAGGGAAGATCCTTCAATAATTCAATACGTCCGATACGTCCAGAAAGTAAGAGAATTTTTCAAACAGCTATGTCAAATCCGAAGACCCCTGAACATTTGTTTCAGGCTACTGATAAAATACTTCAAGAACGAATGGGGTACCATGTACTCGATTCTATGGATGAACAAGAATTAGCCAGGTCAGCAGTACAATGGGCTGACAGTTCTGATAAATATAGTGATGACGCGCTAGTACATACGTTTTTGAATCTTTCACCAGACGAACAGCGTTTAGCTGGTACGTACATGATACAACACCTCCTTATATTATATAAAGGCCAACACTCCGATCCTGGTCCCCTACCTGATATACTGATAGAACTACTGATGAATAAATGGAGAGGTCTAGGTACTGATCTAATTAAAGTAATTCTAGAATATCGGCACAGATATAGTGCCTTTCTGTGTACAGAACATGATCCAGCTCCCTCCATGGAAAGAAAGACGTATTACTTAGACAGACAGAATCCCTTACGCGAAGTACACCCAGTTAGAAATGATGATAATACTTTTAGACGCGTGTTTGTGTACACACCTATAACTAAAATAGAACTATTGGAAATGAAAAAATTAGTGCCCAGTCATGACAGAGACCCAGCAGGTTTCCACCGTGAAATAAAAGACATGTTACTCATGGGTGATTATACCTATCCTGACATTATGAAAATATTGAAAGTATTATTGCCTGCCGGTATTTACGAGAAACTCAAAGAAAAAGAGTGGGAGGTGGAGAACAAAAGATTGATTGGACAGCATTAGAAAACGAAGAAAATGCCCGAACTGCAGGCCTAGGGCTTGGAGACAAAACTAAAGCATTACCAGGATTATTAGTACAAGTATTGCCACGTTTATTAACTACGAAAAAGGAAGACTGGGGAGCAATTTCAGCTTGCAAACAGAAACCCGATGAAGACACTAGTGATTTTTATTCCCGATTTGAAAAATGTTTTGGTATTAATAGCGGCCTGAAAGCAAGTAGCGATTCATATCCACATCTTTTTGTAACAAAATTAGTTGAGAATTCCTTGCCTCAGGTTAAGAACAGAGTATTGAAAGTAGAGAGCTCTTGGCAAGCTAATACCCCGTCACAAATGTTACAAATGTTACAGTACCACCAGAATAGAATTAGAGAAGAACAAGAACACGAACAAAGACGTATGAAAGACACGAAAATGAAAATGCTCGTCGCCCAGTCAGTTCCAGCTGACAGTCATAAAAAGGGTGCGACACAGTCCAATAATTCAGCGGTTCCTGTTAAAGGGACATGTAACTATTGTAAACAGCCAGGTCATTATATAAACGATTGTGCAGTTCTGAAACATAATATCTCTACGGGTAAAACCAAGGAGAGACCACGTCCACCTAGACAGGATCAGATCCAACAACAAGTACCTCAGAATGTACAGCCTATGCAAGCTGCACAACAGACCGTAGCGGTACCACAGTCACAGCCTATTGCCGCAACACAAAACACGACACAACAGATGTACCAGTATGCACAAAATGACTATCCCGATTATCAGCGATACACATGAAACAGCCTAGAGAGGGAAGGTGGCTTACCCCTTATTGAGGTTCCCGTAGATCAAGAGGGTCCTTATGTACATAGTCAAATATTAGGGAAAGACAGAAAGTTTTTAATTGATACAGGGGCAAGCAGAACAACTATAAGTCACGACGAGGTTCCAGGGGCACCCCTCTCAGGCTCACAAAATGTTTCCCTTGGATTTTCAGGAAAGCCTATTGTTAACGAAGTATCGCAACCTCTTCCTGTTACAGTTGGTCCATTGACACGGACTACAGATTTATTGCTTACCAAATCATGCCCAGAAAACTTGTTAGGTATAAAGACACTGAAAGCTCTAGGAGCTGTAATATGTTGTTCCCCGGAGGGGGTACGACTATTTTTGCGTGACTTTAAAGGTCACTATGTATTTAGAGACATGGATCACAGGTTACAGAATGTCCCTGCACATTTATGGGCACAAGGCCCCACTGATGTAGGTTGTATGCACATTACACCATATCGAGTCACACTCAAAGCAGGAGTGGTATTACCACGAATTCGACAATACAAGTTACCTCCAGATGCTGTAGTGGCTTTGCTGCAAATCATTGACGAGCTCATTGCACAAGGAGTGGTTGTGGAAACCGACTCCAATGTATGTAATTCTCCTATAATTCCGGTTCTTAAACGAACTGATCCAAATGCACCTCCAGTTTATCGATTAATTATTGATCTGCGCGAATTGAATAAATGCATTGTACCACAATATCCCGTGGTTCCAGATATCTCTTCATTATTAACAGCTATTGATTCAGAAGCAACGTTCTTTACTGTAATTGACCTCAAGAACGCCTTCTTTAGCGTCCCAATCGATCTGGAAAGCCAATATTTGTTCGGATTTTGTTTAAATGGACGAAGCTTCAAATTTGCACGCGCACCTCAAGGATTCACAGAAAGCCCCAGCATCTATAGCCAAGCACTGAAAAGACAACTTGACAGTATCCACATGCCTGTTAACACGACCCTGCTTCAGTATGTCGATGATCTGCTGATCACCGCCCGAAGCGAACCCGAATGCGAAAAAGCATCACTGACGGTTTTACATTTTCTGGCCGACAAGGGACACAAGGTGTCCCCTTCGAAGCTGCAATTCTGTGTTCAGCAAGTTGTGTACCTTGGGCACTTGCTGTCCAAGGGGGGGAGACAGCTCACACCTGACCGCATCCAGTTAATTGTAAACATGCCACCACCCAAGACACAAAAGGAGGTGCGGGCCTTCATAGGTCTCACTTCGTACTGTAGACAATGGATTCCCCAATATGCATTTCTAGTAAAGCCACTCATTCAGTTGACAACCCAGGAGGCAGCGACTTCGACTGTCCTCCCTTGGACTCAGGCACATACACAAGCTTTTGAAGACTTAAAGAAAGCCTTATGTCAAGCACCTGTTTTAGCGACACCATGCTACAGTAAGCCTTTTACACTTTTTGTTACAGAACGCGAAGGTACTGCCTTGTCAGTACTCACTCAGGAACAAGCAGGTTCACACAAGCCGTGTGCTTACTTTTCGAGCACATTAGATCCAGTAGCTCAGGCTCTGCCTACGTGCCTGAAATCAGTCGCAGCGACAGCTTTAGCGATCAGACAAAGCGATTCCATAGTATTAGGACATCAATTGACAGTGCAAGTTCCACATTCCGTGGAAGTTCTTTTAAACCGAACACAGACTCAGCACTTGACTATAGCTCGACTGACAGGTTACGAATTAACATTGTTTCAGCCACACATAGAAATCAGACGCTGTAGTACATTAAATCCTGCCACACTTTTGCCATTAAGTGGAACAGACCCATTGGCACATGATTGTATTGAAGTCATTACTATTACGACGAAACCCAGACAAGACTTGACAGACGTTCCATTACCAGATCCAGACCTGACACTTTATGTGGATGGTTCATGCATGAGAACAAGTACAGGAGAATTAGTGGCCGCTTATGCAGTCACGACAGACACCGAAGTTATTGAAACAAATTGTATTGACACATTGTCAGCTCAAGCAGCAGAGCTCATCGCTCTGACACAAGCCTGTATTCAAGCCAAAAATAAAAGAGTCAACATATACACAGATTCACGTTATGCATTCGGAGTTGTACACGACTTCGGAGTCCTTTGGCGAGAGAGAGGTTATTTGACTTCTCACGGTGCCAACATTCAACACGGTCCCCTTATTCAAGCTCTGTTAGATGCAATACATCTGCCTACTTCGATATCTATCATGAAGTGCAAGGCCCATACAAAAGTCACCGATATCATTTCCCAGGGTAACGACCTAGCAGACCGAACAGCTAAGCAAACAGCACAGAATCGAACTCATGCAACTGACTTGACAAAGACAATAGTTCCGACATCGACACACTGCATGACAGTTAGGGATCCCGCCCTTGATGTAATTGACATACAGACACATGCTACACCAGAGGAAATCAAGAAATGGACTGAACTAGGAGGGATCCAAACAGATCAGGGATGGATGACGAAGGGAAAATCTACATGGTTTCTCCCCGACTCCATGGTTCAAGTTATCATTAACACAATACATAGTCCAGCGCATCCAGGAGAGAAAGCTATGTTAGACAGTATTCAAAACATTTGGTTTAATAAACACTTACGAGCTGCAGCCAAACAGAAAGTGCGTACTTGCATGATTTGTTGTCAGTTCAACCCAGGTAAAGGCGTACCTGTAGAGCAAGGTGGATTTCGACCTCCTGATCACCCTTTTGAAGTCCTCCAGATGGATTATATCCAGATGGAACGATGTCGAGGATTCAAATATGTCCTCGTAGTTGTATGCGCACTTTCCCGTTGGACCGAAGCATATCCAGTCTCAGATTACACTGCCCCGACCACTGCCAAGCAGTTGGTTCGTGAATTCTTCCCACGGTATGGTTTGCCCCGTATCGTGTATTCAGATAACGGCCAACCGTTCTTATCCGAGCTAATGAAACACATTTCACTCCTGTTAGGCTATCAATGGAAATTCCACTGTGTCCGGCATCCCGAGGCAGCAGGTCTCGTGGAACGTCATAACCAGACTCTGAAAATTCGACTTTCTGAAATCTGTAGAGAGAAAGGCGTCGACTGGATAGTAGCCTTACCAGTTGCACTATTTTACATGAGAATGATAGCACATTCTCGAACAGGGCTATCCCCGTACGAGGTGGTCTTCGGTAGGCCACCAAATATGTGGGGGACGCCTATACCTCGTAAAATCACTGATGTTGATTGTAATATGCTGACAGATTACCTTGCTTCCTTGATGTCTGCACTACAATCTTGCCGTTCACAGGTAGCTGCAGCCTTTCCCGACAACACCGAGGTGAAGCCCCATGAATTGGTTCCCGGAGATTTTGTTTTCATAAGAAATTTCGACAGGAGGAGCCCGCTGGAGCCTCGCTGGCAAACGCCGAAATTAGTACTTCTGACCACGAGGACAGCAGTGAAGATTGAGGGTCGCAAGGGTTGGCTACACTCGAGCCACATTAAGAAATTTCATGGACTGCCTTCTGATTTGAACTCTCAGCCCTGCCCCCCTCCACAGACTGATTCAAAACTCCCCCTGGTCGAGAAAACTGCTGCCCAAAACTATAAACTGAAACTAAGGTCTAGCAAGTCAGACAATTTGATTGTTTAAGTCCTCTCCTAGGTGAATCGGTTAAATTAGTCTCTGACATGTATCCTCTAGACCGAAATCGAGAGAGAGATAGACAGAAACAGCTCAAGAAACGTGCATATTGTAAATCACTTCATAGTCACTGTATAGTGACATTATTGATTATGTTTTTTCTAAATCTTCTGATTATTGCTGCAAGTATACTGTTGCACATATACTATCCTATTTTCAAGCGTGTACATTCTGCTTACAATGTTACTGCCGAACATTCTTTTAGCGAATTACCTCCACATGAGTTGCCCTATAGACTTGCGCTGCGCAACAACACATTCATTAGTATGTTACATCACTCCCATCAGGCCAACAACGCTACAAATTGTTGGATATGTGGCCGACTCCCTCCCTATCAGAAATACAAGGGAGTTCTGCCCCTCTTTCCGTATCCATTCACACACAATGGTTCCTGTGGCGCATGGTTTAGTTTGATTAATTCTTTAGATTCAAATACCGTAGTTTACCAGAGCAACTGGGTATGGGGAAACCTGAACTTAGTTTTGCTTAAAGCCTGTTACCCTAACAAGGAGGGACTTCCCAAAAGGACAGGAACTGATCTAGAAAATGAAGTATATGGATTAGGTAATTTTACACTTAACCTCATGATTCTAAATGTCGAATCTGAAACTGCACTAGTCTTGCCTGCTATGTCCGTATTACCAGTCAAAGGTGAATTATGTGTAAGAAAGAATGGTTCAGTACACCTGGGTCATAGTAAATGTACTACTGTGATCGAATTCAGTGATAAAGGCAAGTCTACATTTAGAGCTTCCCGTCATTCCTACTTCATTTGTGGTCATACCGCATATATACGTTTACCTCTAGATTGGGATGGTACCTGTTACATTGCATTCCTTCTGCCACCTGTTTTCCTAGCCCCTCCTGATTATCATAAAAATACCCATCTAGTGCACAATAGACCTCAGAGAGATCTCCCGATTGTCGATTACACTGAAACAGCATGGGAACAATACACAGACTTCAATAAAGGTCTCTTTCCCTACATAGGTGTTGTCTCTAATAGTAAACTGATACGCAGATTAACCAGAACCCTTGAAGCAGTAGTGAATGAAACTACCTCTGCCCTAGGCAACTTAACAGAGGAGCAGTCTGCGATGCGGATTGTTGTTCTCTAAAATCGTCTTGTCCTTGACGTCATCCTGGCCGATAGGGGCGGAGCCTGTAGAGTCATCGGATCAAGTTGTTGTGTTTTCATTCCAGAAAACGCGCCACCCGTATATAAAGCCATAACTCGTCTTCATAAGATTGCAAGCCAGATACACCAGAATCCAGGCACCTGGACATGGTCCGGTTGGTTCTGGAGCGTGTTGTCAGCCTGGGGATGGAAAGTCCTATCCTTCCTAGGTATTGGCCTTCTCATAGTATTCAGTTGCTGCCTGTGTCTACAATGTGGACCAGCAATTTGCGGCCTGTGTGCCACATCATGTATTCCACGTTCAAGTTCTCATTCAAAATCCCGGAAGAAGAAAGAAGAGCAAATGATGTTACATGAACAGATTGATGGATTCCTAAGGATCGATATCTCATGAAGGGTCCGTAGGGGACAAGGAGGGAATGAGGAAATATGAATTTTTATGATCAATTGTGTCCCCTATCTTAGACCCCAACGGCTCCATGTACATGCTACAAGTACATGTATGTTCCCTCCACTTCAAGCTATGAAGACGCAAATACATATGCGTCCAACGTTAACATGTCCTCTTTCAGATCCGCCATGAATGGGTCGAATATTCCGTTCCTAAGTATGCCTTGCCACCGTCTTTATATGGTATACTTTTCACGTTTTTCAGCTCTGGCAAGGTAGGCCCTGAATTCTGCCATCGAGCTTTTCCTGCCTTCTGCCTCTGAATGCTCCAGCCTGGACCTGTATCTGTATCCATGACCTTTGTCTTACTTCCTGCGCGGCTAACGGTGCCTGGCCCGGCCTGTTGCCTGCCAAGACTGTATTCAGCCTTCAAGTTATCTGCTCCGCTCCTCGAGAAATGCATTCCTGTCTAGTAGTTTAGGTAAACATCCTTCCAGCTACAGAGCAAAGGGCTCGGCCTTACTGTCTCCGTGCAAGTAATTCATGGCTTCTGTTGCCATGGTAGGCCCATGCCCCCTCGCATCTCATGCAGACACTTAGACGCTTATACACGCACTAGTAGTCAGTATAGAATAGCCTCTGCCTGAGAGACCTTTCCTTCCAGATAATACAGTTCTTTAAACACCAGATATTAGATACGATTTGGGATTAGGTTGTTCTGACATCCCAGACTTCTGTCTCCTCATGTAGGGCTAAATGTCAAGTCCCCTTCACCCTCCAGTTACACGTCAGTCACACGTCATGCTGCTGCACGCGCATCTCTGCCATGTATTTCTGCTGACTTTGCAGGATTCTCTTATGGATCCACCCACCTGTGACATCCTCAGAATGACGTTTCTAGTACACGCCTATTGTAACGCCTTTATTCATTACGTATGTGTATTCTTATCTCTCTTCTCAGCTGTCACGCCTCCTGCATCTGTCTTCACTGTAATGCATTTACTATATATATGATAACCTGTCAATAAAGTATTGCTCTATCCCTTCCCGAACCTCAGTGGTGACGGAATTCGATTGCCTGGTTCGAACCAATTCCTTTGTAAGGAATAAACCCATTTTAAAACCTCAAATACCACGGATTCTGCCTCTTATTTTTACTGAGTTATTCTTATTGAATTTTACCGCATAAATTAAGTCCAGGTAATTAAAATTTACCACAATATCTCAGACACTTGTACACGGAACTGTTCAAGTAGCGCATTCCAATCAAATGAGATTGGCTTCTTGCGGAGGCCCCTATTCTCCTCACACCATAGTACCTCACCCTAGCCCCAACGCAGCACATCCTCCCTCAAGACCCCACTCTAGGCGCCTGAGGAAATTTCCAGCGCTCCATAATCAATCTCCTGGCCAGGAGTAATGAAAGACCAACAAAGCTTTAGATCACTTTAGTTGTTTTGGGCAGCAAGGACAGATCTAGTATGCAAATTTCCAACAATGCCCAGTTGTGTACTCCTGTCAGCTGCAAGAGCGCCCCCAAAATCCTCCCAGTACTCTGTCCAGAAAGGGCAAGACCAAAGTATATGTATAATTTCCGCATTGGGTGAGCGACAACGTGGGCACTCCGAGGCGGCCACGGGATACATTGCGTGCAGTTTGTGTGGTGTTAAGTACGCCCGGTGTAATATTGAAAATGGAATAAATTTGAATCGGGTATTAGGGGAGATGCTTTTGGGGTATTCTAAAATGTAGGATCATTCCCTGTCAGTGAGTTCCCTAGTCAGATCGGATTCCAATTTGAGTTTCAGGGGAGCGAGCTGAACCATGAAATGTTCCCTCATGCCCGATAAAGCCAGCGTACCAGATGGTTCCCCTGCCCCAATGTGTGCAGTGCTCAGAGCAACTCATAAGTACCAGGTACCATATTATCCGCCACCCAATGTTTGTGCACATAGTGAAGAATACTAGTGTGAGTCAGGAACAAAGAATCAGGCAAACTGTGTATAAACTCTGCATGAGGCAGAAGGGCACCATTCGCAAACAGCAAACCGAG
Source organism: Triturus cristatus (assembly GCF_964204655.1). Classification (NCBI taxonomy): domain Eukaryota; kingdom Metazoa; phylum Chordata; class Amphibia; order Caudata; family Salamandridae; genus Triturus; species Triturus cristatus. The sequence goes on along the minus strand of NC_140587.1, from coordinate 1,009,366,265 downwards.
TGACGTCACCCCGGCTTGATTCGAAGGAGCTAGCCTGCGGGCCTTCAATGTGCCTGTGGAGGTCGGAAGACCGCAGAATTGAATATTTGGGGAATATGGTGCTCGTTTATTGGAGTACTTAAGAGCCATTCTCCAATACATCAGGGCAGTGTGCAACAATAGTTAATCCACATGTAATACCAAGGACTCTGGACATAACAGTATATGGAGCTTCCCCTGTTGCCGGTGTACAGTTGTGAATCCTATTTCGAACAGGTTATGGCCGCATAACCAATATGATAACCATTGCAACTGCCCAGCTATACAATAGGCTTTAAAGTCAGGGGCCCCCACTTCCCCGCTGGATGCCGGAAGTTGCAATTTAGACAGACTAACTCTGCGACGGCCCTTTCTCCATACGTGATCATTAAGCATGGAGTTTACAAGCTTAAATACCCAGGCCGGGACCACCAATGAGAGATTCACAAAATGGTACAATAAGCATGGTAGCATCACCATTTCTGACAGCTCCAGCCTGCCTGCAATTGATATGGGAAATCTGATCCAGAAGGACACCTGACACCTCAGGGAAGTAATCATAGGTACTAAGTTCTCTTCCAGTATATCACATGTTTCCCTATGAATTTGAATCCCTAAGTAAGGGAAGGAATTGGGTCCTGTTTTAATGGTAGTTCACATAATTGGAGAGTGGTCTCTTTATAAGTGTCATAGAAGGAGTACCCACTGGACTTAGTGGTGTTTATTTGTAGTCTTGACATGTAGCCAAACTGAGAGTAGCTGGGCCAATACAGCTGTATTCATTCAGAGATCTTTAAGATACAGGAGCATATCGTCAGCAAATAGGGGCACAGAATGAACAACCCGACCAATTTGGATTCCAACATGAGGTATAGCATGGCAGAGATGTTGGGCGATTGGGTCCACCGCCAATACAAAAAGGAGCTGTGACAGGGGACAGCCTTGACAAGTCCCATGAAGTATCTGGTAAGATTGGGAAATATGTTGGCCCGTTTTGGACCTGCCTGTGAGTGAGGAATAGAACAGTTTTACCCATTTAAGATACTCCGGAGGGATCCCATACCACAACAAGGTCGCAAGCATATAATCACATGCCAGGGTGTCACAAGCTTGCCAGATATCTAAGTAGAGACATCCAGCAAAGGGGTACTGATTATGGGCTGCATCCATTATACCAAATAGTCGACGTATATTTAAAAAAAAGTATTACGGTGAGACACAAAACCATATTGGTCAGTGTGTATCAACCGGAGGAGGAATGGAAGCAGTCGGCAGGCTAAAATTTGACTAAGATTTTTATACTCTGTATTAAGGATTGATGGAGGTCTATACAAGGTCAATTTGGTGTGTGGCTTATCTGGTTTCAAAAGGCACAACACAATTGCCTCCCTGGCTGTAGAGGTTAACGTTCCCTCCGCAAGGGACACATTATAACATTTCTCCAAATGTGGCACCAACTGTGATGCAAAGGTAGAATAGAATTCTATTGGGAGGCCGTCCGAGCCCAGCACTTTGTTACGAGCCAAGTGTTTGATGGCCCGACATATATCGTTAACTGTGATAGGGGCTGCTAGGTCCTCTTTATCAGTGTCTGGAATATTAGGCAGGGACCTGTGAGACAAAAAATCAGAGAGCTCCTCTGGGGTGGGGGGCGGTGGCGCTGAGTAAAGCTCTGCATAATAGTCTCAGAACGCCATATTAATCTCTACTTGCGTAGTCACTAATCTCTGTGTGGGAGTAGCAAGGGACACAATGGGTGTAGGGGAAAGTGTTGGCTGAATTAATTGGCCGACCTATCCGCCTCTGAGTGTGTCAGTTGTGTATAAACCCTTTGATATATTAACCGCATTCGCTCTAAGACTTCAAAATACTAAATCCTAGCGTATTCACTGCACTTTAATGAGCTGACCCTTCCAGAGGGCCTAGTCTACCCTCAAGCTCTGTGATGTCCCCAGTGACCTCCCATTTAGCTACCACCACCGCGCCAAGTGAGGCATGGTGAACCACCACCTTAAAGGCTTCCCACTCTATTAATCATGAGTAAGCTGTATCAGTGTTCTCGGAGAAGTATGTAGTGATGGTTGTTGCCAATGTGTTCCTAACCACTGAGTCTTCTAGTAGTGGAGGTTGCAAGTGCCATGTTGGTGGGGGAGAAGGGGGGTGTCCCCAAGAAAGTGTAAGTTCCAGAGGGTTATGATCAGATATTGTTTTACCGAGATATGTAGTATGAGTGACAGAGGAGAGTAAGCTCTGTGTACAGAGGAACCTTTCCAAACTGGAGTGCAAGGCATGGGGATATGAATGGAAGGAGTATCCGCGCAGACCGAAATAACGGTCCCTCCATATATCCGCCAAGTTCCACCCAACTACACTACTCCTTAGCTTGATGTACTATTGCCGTACCCGGGAGAAGGGGTATGAGTGGTCCAGGTTGGTATCCATTACAGCACTGAAATCCCCTCTCAGGAGCCAAGAGTATTGTGACCAATCCACCAATGTAGTCGACAAGCGGGCCAGAAATTCAGCTTGGTCTGAGTTGGGTGCATATCTTCATTCCAGTACTATTTTTTCCCCATCAAGTGTGCCCCTAAGTAGAACATAGCGTCCTTGAGTATCTATCTTGGATTCCAACACTGTGAATGGGACACCCGCTCGAATCCACACAGCTGCCCCTCGTGAGAATGCAGAGTAGGGGGTGTGGTGTAATTGCCCTCCTTATCGTTTACTTAATTTATGTGCTTCAGAGGATACCAAGTGAGTTTCCTGAAGGAACACTATCTGTGCACGGCATCTGTGCAATTGAGCAAGTATTCTGTGCTCTTTGTGAATTGATCCCATACCCCGGACCTTCCAAGTGATAAGGATATAAGCTTTTGTTACTGTCAACTCGAGTAAGTGGAAAAAAGGCAGAACATATACATCATCAGAAAATAGGCCCGGCCCCCCCCAGTGTTATTACAAGAAATGACCACCCCAAACAGTAAAAAACACAATACCACAATACTCGGTCCAGCGATTCTTCCTTGTTTAACCAAACTTGAAACCAAACAGAAGCAATACAAACTGTAAAATAATATGTGCATTTGCCATAGGGCCGGTAGACAGCTCCCTCTTAGGGGGAGTAAGTGAGGTACAAACATGTGTAGAAGAACTCAAACCAGCAGGACCCAGGAGCAGAACAAGTGCAGGATCCAGGTACACTCCCACAGCTACCATACAAGTGTCCATTAGGAGAGGAAGAGAACGGGCAAGATAGAGTCAGCATGGGTCCATGCCACTCAGCTGCTCACGCTGGGCACATCGGCTATCGGCTATGCGGACTGCTCTATGATGCTGAATCAGAAAGTGTATGGATCGTTGGTGACCGGTCTCTTCTTCCAGACCACCGAGACTGAGCTGGATGCCGAAAAGAAGCTCGGGGTGTTAACCTTCGTCAGAGCACTCCGGAGGTTAATCATCCACTGGCTGTTTTGTTACATTGTTGCCTCTGCGCTCTTTTCGGCCTCCTTTAACTTGGTGGTACAGCCGAGAGAGAGAAAGCCGCGGAGCAGGAATTGGATCTTTTCGACCAGGGGCGCTAAAGCCAGCAAAGGCAGCAAAGTGAAAACTGCCCAAACCAGCGCTGCTTTCGGTGACACCGGATCGTCGGAGAACTTACCTAAGGGTAAACGGGAGGTTAGTGCCCCCAGGAAGATAACGGGGAGACTCGGGGGGGGGGGGGGAGCCCTAAAAGAAGGTACAGGACTCCAGCCTTCTGTAGCCAAGCTCTTCTGTGGAGTTAAGGTGCCACCGTCAGCCATAGACTCCACTCTTAATACCACACACTTCCCCCTGAGAGCGAGCCCGATAATTCATTACTGGTCAAACAAGGCCATCTGATCCTCCAGCAACAGATAACCACCCCGGAGATAAACTATATCGCAACTCAACCCATGGAAATGGCGATCCCAAGGGGGAAACGGGACGGCCCAGAAGATCTGACACTGGCCACTAATTCTATTCTCACCTTAGTACCCATGGAAGGTAACAACAGGGGTTTAGGTGACTCGGGAGATCCTACACCTTTCGTCTTCGCTGTCCCAATGCTCGACAGCCAGTATTGATAACTATATCAGTAGCCTGGAAGCTAATTCTGGCCCCCTAGCTCCATGGACCCCGGAGCCAGGTGAAACTCCTGCAAGAGTCCTTTCCTGACCAATCAAACTGGAACTGGGACCGTGAACTACAGTGGGCACATCGCTTTCCTGTCAATCTAAAACGACGACACAACGGCAGCAGTTTTTCCAGAGGAAACCAACTTCCTCCTCAGACAGATGGGCTATGACTAAGCCCGTCCGAACTCTCAGAATGGCTCTAATGGTGTAATGTGTTTGCTAACCTGACTTTTGCCACTCCACAGTGGAGTGGAGGTGGCGCCTGCGTCAACTAATTCCCGCCTTTTAACAGCTGGGAGCCCAAGTGTATTTAATGAACCCTGCCAGACTGAAAGTTAATTTAAGCCACTTGAAATGGGTTCGTACAGGCCGATTACTCTCATTAATTGCGACTCGTAGATATTTTCTAAAATTTTCGAAGCTAGACTATCTTCAAGAATTGAACCCCTGGTGTCGGAATGACAACACGGGTTCATTCCCAAGAAAGGCACTACCAAACACATCTGACGGACTATCACATTATTTGACGCGGCTCAGATATCAGGAGACCCGATGACGCTAATTTTATTAGATGCTGAAAAAGCATTCGACCGGGTCTCCTGGCAGTTTCTCTGGGGCGTCATGAGAAGGATGTGTTTCGGGACAAAGTCAATCCAAGCTATTCAAGCCCTTTACACTAATCCTACAGCCAGTGTATCAATAAATGGGAAGCTTACTGAGCAGTTCGAAATTTCACGGGGCACTCTACAAGGGTGTCCTTGATCCCCCACTGCTCTTCGCTCTATATATAGATTCTCTGATTAAAAAAATAGAAAACAACCAAGCAATCCGGGCAGTGAGTAGATCTGTCTGGGACACTAAAATCATGGCTTACGTCGATGATTTGGCCGTAGTAACTACGGATCCCGAGAGTGCTATTTTAGCGTTGGAACAGGAGGCTCAGGAGTTCAGGAAAATCTCAGGGTATGCACTTAATAAAAACAAAACTCAGATTATTTTAAACGAAGGAATCAAATGGGTGGGTAGTCGGGTCGTCCCGAAAGCAAAATACTTGGGGAAGACTGTGGTCGCAAACACCGATGTGATCGTGTCAGAAAACCTAATCCCATTGGCAGCAGATACTAAAAGAGCACTTAACCGGATCAATAACATGCATTTGACCATAGTGGGGCGATGTAATGTCATCAAGATGACCTATTTCCCTAAGCTACTTTATTTTTTCAGGGCTATCCCTCTAGAGTTCAACAAAACTATGCTTCAGAGATTCGGACAACTTTTTTCACAATTTATCTGGGCATATTCTCAGCCAAGGCGGGCTTTCAAGCAACTCTCTCTTCCCAGAGAGAGGGGTGGATGGGCACTCCCTAACATAAGACTATATTATTGGGCTTCGGTTCTACAGTATAGTATGGAATTGCTACACAAACATTTCTATATTCCAACCACTGGGCTCCCGTCTCTCTTCCAACCATGGGCCGGGAGGAGGCCCGTGGATGCCTGTGGCAGCAAGTGACCTTTGGGTATTACAAACGGGTCAGATTTAAGACCCTGATGAGTGTATTTAAAGTTTTTTCTAACGTACGCAGGGTTTATGGCCTGGGGAGACTGAATTATTACTGTCCCATCATTATGAACTCCAATTTGCCAGCTATTTTCAGGAGATCTTATCTCCAAGATTGGTATAAAGCAGGAATGTTAAAATTGGGAGATTTAATCACTATCGAAGGAATCAAGCCATATACTGACCTTAAAATTCAATATATCCTGCGGGACCAAGACGCTTTTAAGTATATTGCCATAAGAGATTTCTTGGCCCGAAAGGCTGGTGGCTCCGCTCGGTTCTCGAATATAGACCTTATTGACAAACTAAAGGCCCCCGTTCTACCCCGGATTGGGCCTATTTATTCCACACTGAATAGTCAAATGCCCGATGACCTGCCCAAAATAGCAAGCAAATGGCATTCGAAGTTGGAGTTCCCTCAAAATATCTTTAATAGCGCCTTGAGATCCTCCCAGAACGATCTGCTCTTGGCTAAACTGTAGGCGCAATTTTTTTTAAACGCTTTTTTTCTGTATATCACACCTAGCAGAGTTGCTAAATGGGGAACAGGCAAAGGGACGTTGTGCCCTAGATTTTCAGAGTTCAGTGTAGACTCAGTACACATGTTCGCTACCTGTCCGAAACTCACTCCATTCCTTGTCAAAATATAGGATTTCTTAAGGAAAGTCCTTTATCAGGACATTGAGTTAACCCCTATGACTGTTCAAGACAAGGTTAACAGAAAGAGCAGTGGCGCACTTATATTCGTAGCCATGACAGTTTTGCGTAACTGTATAGTCTCTGCATGGATAGATTTAAATCCTCCATTGTTCTCCCAATGACTGGGCCGATTAGTTACGACATGTCATCTCGAGAAGGCTATCTATGCTAAAAAAGGCATCTGGGGAAAAAGGAATAGCTTAATTATATGGGAACCTTTAACCACATGGCTCAACCAGACACAGCAATAGGGCCCTTGAAAGCCAAGTTCCCTCCCCTCTTTCCTTTTTTTTTTCTCCTAATCATTAATTGACGATCAATGTTGCTTGTGTTGGAGGTATAAGTTGTTAGCCTATTTATAGGTTTTCCTTCACTTATTGTTTTTAGCTCATTATGGTTGCTAAGAAATTCTTAATTCCTACTTGATTTATGTATTTTGTAAATTTCTTAAATTATGAAAGATAACTAGAGAACAGATGTAATTGGTTCTCTCCATCTAGTGCTTAGCTTTTTGCTTTACGTTTGGGGTGGGGGGGTGGAATCGGGGGGTTCGACATTGTTTCATCTCTGTGTCTTTTTTTTTTTGGTGTGTAAATTTTATACTTAAAAAAATAAAATAAAAACATTTAAAAAAAGGAGAGGAAGAGAACATGTCATTATATGGCCACTCCAGGCCATGAGTAGAGTCATTCACAATGGAGGCCCAGTCTGTGTATAACAAAGCCTGTGGTGCATGCCAAGCAACCTCAGGGCACCCCAGGGACGCGGCACTTTGTCACCAAGCGGTAGCCAGTAGGTGTTTCCTTAACAGTTCTGTCTTCGGTGGTCATTCCAAAGGATCATTACTAAACTGTGGGAAAACTGAGGGGAACAGTGCCATACTTCCAATGGAAACCGAGTCTGAGGCGTTGTTCTGTGAGGAGCTCAAACTGATGGGTAGCCAAGTGGATCTTAGTGCAGATGCCTAATGTAGCACCTCCTGTCGGCCCTCCAGGGCCTGACGTGGGGAAGGCGCTCCCCAGACACAGTCCTGTGTGGTGAGCCCCCTTCTTCCATCTCAGTGGTGCTGCATCCCTGAGGCCTCATCTCGTGGAGTCCGGACATTGCTGCTCTAGCCATTCCCAGGCACTTTAAGGGGTATCAAAGAAGTGGGAGCGTTGACCATGAAGTATTTTAAGTTTGGCCTGGATAAGAAGGACATAGGTGAGGCCAGCTGCACTTAAGTGGGTTTTTGTGTCTTGGAATGAGGTACTTTGCATTGTTTAGCAATTGTATAGTCAGGGAATATGGAGACCCTTGAATTGTTGTCTGGCCAGGTGGCACCTGTCGCGGGCCGCTTGCAGGATCACATTGCAGTCCTTGTAATTGAGGATTTTAGCAATAAGGCGTGCATTTGCACCAGGAATGGGCTTAGACGGGACTTGGTGTTCCCTCTCTATAGTGAACAGTTCAAATAGACCTGTAGGGGCCCCTTCCGTTTTGAGCCAGTATTCAGTATATATTATTGCGTGGGGGGCTTCTGTTCCTTCAGGGAGTCCCACAATGCGTAGATTGTTTCAGTCGGATCTCCCTTCAGCATCTTCCGCGTGCTTGGAGATGCTCCACCAGTTGGCGCAGTTGTAAAATCTGGGCATTGTGTTTCTTCAAGTATGGAGCTAGAGGTCCTAGTGCCAATTTTTTGGCCTTGACCCGATCTGTTAATTTACAGTGGTCATCCTTCAGTAGGCTAATGCATGTAGTGATCATGCCCAATTGCTGCGCTATGGACGCTTGAGACTCACGGATCTCCTGAAGTGTAACATCTAATTTGTGCACAGAGGAAGCCGGGGAAGAATTGCCCTCCATTAAAGAGTGAGTAGGTGAGCCCTCCGATGGTGAGGCTTGAGAGTGGTTCCGATCCAGAGTGTCTCGTCTCTTGGTTTTAGTAGGCCCCATTGTAGTCACCCAGGCGACAGACCAATCGGGGCAGCAAATTATGGAATCTACTAGACTGAACGCGGGGCAGGATATAAAGTTTATATTAAGAAGGTCATTGTGTGTACTTCAAGGCCTTAGTTTGAGTCAATGTCTGGTCATTCACCACTGGGAGCCTCACTGTTGCCCAGCCTAGAAGATGTGCCTTAGGAGCCACAGAGCGTATTGCAGGGAGTAGGGTCCAGCAGCACTCTATTCAGACAAATCAGTTCTAGAGACGGACCCATACAAGCACTCACACATCCACACAGCCACTCACTGACCAATACAAGCACTCCTGCTCACTCACTCATACAACTACTCACGCACCCACTCGCTCAGCTACTCATAGGTCCACTCACTCAGCCATAAAACCACTCACACACCCACACAACCCCTTACATACCCATGCATACACCCACACAACCACTCACACATCTACTCACTCACCCAGACACACATACAGCAATTAATTTTCTAATATAGCCACTCACACATCCACTCACCCATTCACTGAAACATGTGATACAGTGGCACAGGTACAGATCCATCCACAGCCAAAAGATGGTGCAAGAAACTTAACATTATCAGTGATGTCATTTGAGAGGTCATCAGTAATGTCATCAGTGATGACACTGGCCATGTCATGAGCGATGTAATATGTGAGGTCATAAGCAGTGCATTTCAAGCGTAAGTTATAGTTAGCTCAGGTAACTAGAACTGCAGAATTTCTATGGTTTCGTGTATGTGAAATTTGAACTATAATGTCCCAGTAACATTTGGCTTCGTCAGTGAATTTCTATGTTTTGTAAAGATTTTATTTCCTAACTTTAACCTGTAACCTATCAGAGTGGGTGTGTAAGTGGCTCTATAGATCAGTGAGTGAGTACGTGAGTGGTTATATGGGTCTGTGAGTGGTTTTGTGGGTGTATGAGTGGCTAGATGGGTCAGTGAGTGGGTTTGTGAGTGGCTGTATAGGTCTGTAAGTGGGTGTGTGAGTGGCTTCATGGGTATATGAGTGTATGGATCTGTGAGTGGGTGTGCGAGTAGCTGTATGTGTTGGTGACTGGGTGTATGATTGGATGTATGGGTCTGTGAGTGCACATGTGGGTGGTTATGTGCATATGTGATTTGCAGCATGTATGCATGAGTGGGTGTGTGAGTAGTTTTGAGGGTGTATGAGTGGGTGTGTGAAGGGTTTTGTTGATCAGTGAGTTGATGTGCGAGTGGCTGCATAAGTCTGTGAGTGGGTGTATGAATAGATGTATTGGCGTGTTTGTGAATGGCTGAATGAGTCTGTTAGTGTATGAGTAGTTCTGGGGGTGTATGAGTGGTTATATGGGTCAGTGAGTGTGTGTGTGAGCGGGTTTATGGGTCTGTAAGTAGGTGTGTGAGTGCTGTATGGGTCTGTGAGTGGGTATGTGAGCGTATGGGTCTGTGAGTGGGTGTGGGAATATGTCTATGGGTCAGTAATGGTGTGTGAGTGACTATATGGGTCTCTGAGTGCATGTGAGTAGTTATATAGGTATGTGAGTGGAAGTATGGGTCTGTGAGTGGGTGTGTGAGTGACTGTATGGGATTGTGAGTTGGTGTGTGAGTATCTGTGTGGGTCTGTGAGTAGATGTGAGAGTAGTGAGTTGGTATCTCTGTGGCTGTGTCAGTAGCTATGTGAGTGACTGGGCCAGAACAGAGCCTCACCTGCCCCTTTATCCAACAAGAGTCCATAGTTTTGCACAAAATATCTACCCAACTTGAGTACTTTCTACTGGTAATCAGTAAGTGCTAGCTCCTTGGGTAAATGTCTAGTGCCTATTTTACACTACAGCTGCATTATCGACCAGGAGGAAATTTCTCCAGTGACCTTGTGTGCTTTTAATTTCGGATAAGTGATTGTTCCTTAAGAGTCTTCTTACAGAAATCTGTGATAACATAAATCCTTCCATAGAGGAGACTACAAAGAGATGAATTTCCACCAAACAAGAGTACTTCCTCTTCACTATATGAAGGAAGTGCTTATTTGTTTGGTGGAGATGTCCTCCTTTTCCTCTGCATGGAGAACGTGTCACCAAAATTGGCAGGAAATGCTCTAGGGGCACCTTTTTGGTTAGCTATCCATCAACATTATAAAAAAGGTAGGAAGACCTTTCCCTACTACTAGGGAGAACAGTGCAGAGCCAAATGGCAGAGCTTGTAAGTGATTTTATGCATCTGCATTCTTGTAGTAATCTAAAGTAAGAACCATGTACCCTGCTCTTACCAGGAGACAACAAGAAATAACCCACTCGTCACAGTCACTGTGGATTGCACTCCGATAGATCAATGATGCATTCACCCCAGGGGGCGTGGCTAACCGAGCAGCGAGATGGTCGCTCTTTGAGCGAGCTCCGCCGGCTGCACACGAATAAATCCTTGATTATCCTTCACAGCGCTACCGAGGGGCCCGGCTTCTGTGTGTAATTGATGCGGCAGTCCGGAGGCACGATCGACTGAATCCTTGCCCCTCGCGGGTGGCTGCGCGACGAGACCTGGCGGCCGCGGGTGGCGCCGGCCCGCACACTAGAGCCCGCCTGCTGCTGTGGAGCCCGAGGCGGCGGTGACATCTGGCCGGACCTCGGGGATTGCTGGGCCAAAGGAGATCGGCGGAGAGGGGACTACTCTGGCGCCCTTGGCGCGGGGCTGGGAGCTGCCGGCGGCCGCTACGCGGAAACATTTGTGGACGGAGGAAGGGAGCGGAGCGGCCATTGGACAGAGGTAACGGATCGGGGGAAGGCCGGGGCTGAGGCAGAAGCGCGACGCCGCCATTTTGCGGTGCGGCCGGGTCGATAGAGGAGAAGCTGCGGACCCGTGGCACACTAAAGCCTACACTGCGAGAGCCCCTTGCTTGGCATGCCCCTGAGCCCCTGCAGATCGCCGTTTGGCGTGAAGGTGTCGATCTTGCCCTGATAATAGGAGCTCCGCTCCCGGGCACAGAAACGAACTAAAAACCTCAGCCTGATCCTGCCAGAGCCTTTCCCGCGCTCTGTCCTCCACTCGGAGATCGTGGGGGGAACTTGGAAGGGTCACCGAAGGGCACTGGGCGGCCCACCGTGGTTAGGGGCTGCTGACCCCCCAGTTCTCTCTTGCGACGACTCGGACTGTGCCTGCCAGTCCTAAAGGGTGGCCTGCGCGGCGCACCGGTGAGTGCTTCATACCACAGCCTGCACACCGCGTCCCACGCGTGTCCGAGATGGGGGGCACGAAGGATGCGAAACAGCCCAAACTGACATTTGACCAAAAGCAGAAGGCCAAGCAACAAACAGCGGACACGGGAGCCGCGTCGTCTCCTCCCAAGAGCCCTGCAGCTGAAATTGATTTTGGCGCTTTAATGCTGGAGGTCAGATCTAGCTTGAAGAGTATCGACGCAAAGCTGGATGCTATGGCCACACAGCTAGAGGCGGTCAAGTCCAAAGTGGACGTACACGAAACGAGGCTAGACTGCCTAGAAAACAGACATACCGAATGTGCCGAGTTTCAGCAGCAGGCGAAAAACCACATAACCAACATTGAGCGCGAACTGGAGTCCATGCGAGCCAAGGCGGACGACTTAGAAGCGCGCTCCAGGAGGTCCAACGTCAGAATTACGGGCATTCCGGAGACGGACAACACCGGAAAGATGGAGGTCTTTGTGACTGATCTTCTACATGAGCTGTTTGACCCGGACCTGTCCCAGGTATTCACGGTGGAGAGGGCGCACAGGACACTGGGCAAGAAACCACCACCAGGCGCCACTCCACGCCCTATATTGGCCAAGCTGCTCAACTTTCAGGACAGGGACCGCATCCTACAGATGGCCCGTGAAAAAGGCAAGATCATCCATAAAGGGAATCATATCTCATTTTACCCTGATTTCACCCCCCTCGTCCAGGCTGCCAGAAAAGAGTTCATACCTGCGAAGAAACTCCTGATGCAGGCCGGAGTCCAATACTCCTTGTTATACCCAGCCAAATTGAAAATCTTCCATGAACGAACTGCTCACTTCTTCACTGACGCTAAGTCAGCCTTAAAGTTTGCTAAACATATCAGTGGCCCCGGTGCCAGACGCAAATCGCCGAGGTTGGAGGAGGACGCGGCCCGCATGAGCGACAATGATTGAGGGACTGAGGGTAATGGGGTCTGTGCTGCCCCTTTCAACTAAAGCTGACATTTGCTGGATTGTTTGGTTCCCTCGAGACGTGGAATGGAGGACACTGCTGGAACTGCTGGAGCTGGCCTACTCATGCTGGGGAGGTCTTGGTTGTTGACTGTGTCACAGGTCTGAGGCGTATTGGACGGCACACAACTCCAGTACTGTTTGATCCATGCTGCTGGGCACCCCTCGGGTGTCGCGGATATCCTTCAGTGTGCAGCCACCCTGTGTATTCAGGGGTGTCAGCTAGGAGCACCTCGCCCCATGGGGTATCTCCCGTTGTTTTTGTTCTCAGTTGTCTCAAGTGCGATTCAGAGCACGAATGGGATTCTAGCGCAACCTGATTGGGGGGTTGGCGTGGGTGGGGGTTGGGGGGGGATGTTGAGTGTTTGGTTACCGGTGCTGGTGGAGCGCGTTGCAATCTATCTTCTCACGACTGTACTGCGCGGGAGTGTGCGGCGATCTGGGCCTGTTTGTGTGGGGGGGGGGAGCGGGGCGGCGGCCTGGTCACCCTGGATGTGCCACAGGCATGGGGGGAGTTAAATTGTGGACTTGGAACATTCGTGGCCTTGGGGACTATAAAAAAGCCAGATTGATGCATAATATGTTGACCAGACACAATGTAGACATTTGTTTGTTGCAAGAATCTCACATCAACTCGACCCCATCGCCCAGGCTGAAACATCACAGGTGGTCGCATGTATATTCAGCTATATACTCTAACTATGCCCGGGGGCTGGCTGTCCTCATACGGAAAGGGTTGGATTGGAGAGAACATAATTGTGTACTGGATAAGGAGGGTCGTTATGTACTGGTGCATGGCTCATTGCAGGGTAGGCCGCTGGTTCTGGCCGCTATATATGGCCCAAATGTGGACGATCCTGATTTGTTTCGCAATGTTTGGGCGCAAATTGTGTTGCTTGATTGTAACCTGATAGTGGTGGGGGGGGATTTCAATGTAGTGTTGGACGATGATTGGGACAGAAGGGGTGCTAGTAGACCTACGCATGCGAAAGCGAGGCAGGCGTTGCTAGATGTGATGGAAGAGGGGAGACTGACTGATGTGTGGAGACTTCGTCACCCTGGGGAGAGAACGGGGACCTGTATCACGTGTCATCATGACGCTTGGTACCGCCTGGACTTTTGGCTGCTGTCTCCTGAGGTGGCTACATGGGTGGGGGAGGTGGATATTCAGGCTAGGTCGCTTTCGGACCACGCCCCCTGCATGCTAGAGCTGCGGATACCCAACGTGGCTCCTAGGGCGTTTTCATGGCGGCTGCCGCCCCACGCCCTTACAGATCAGGTGTTCACGGAAGAAATTAGGGATGACATTGTCAAGTACTTTGCAGAAAACGAGGGTTCGGCCTCCTCTGAGGCCGTGGTGTGGGACGCTTTTAAGGCGGTAATACGGGGCCAGTGTATAGCTCGGCAGGCAGGGGTGCTACATACCATACGTCGGACACTGGCTCAGCTAGAGCAAGAACTTAAGGATCTGGACCTGGCCTTCTGCCGAGACCCGACGTTGGCTATTGCAGGTAGTCTTAAGGCAAAACTGTTGGACTTCAACGAGGAGGCGCAGAGGGAGGTGAAGTTCTTAGGGAAACAGGCCGAAGCCCGCAGATATGGGGAAGGTGATAGACCGAGCAGGACACTAGCTAGATTGATTGCTCCCCAGGCTCAGGCACACTATATACACACTATCAATAATAGTGAGGGGACACGGGTCACGGGCCAAGAGGCGGTGCTGAAGGCCTTCGCCGATTTTTATGCTTCCCTTTACACGTCCAAACACTCTGCTGCTCCGACTTCCCTGGACGGTTTTCTTGACTCTATAGCCCTTGTCTGGTTCAATGACAACCATAGACAATACATGGACCTGCCTGTCTCGGTCCAAGACATAGCTCAGGTTATCAAGAGCATGCCAGCTAATAAAGCTCCTGGCCCAGATGGCCTAACCACAATGTTTTACAAGACGTATGCTGAAGAACTGGCCCCGAAACTGCACTCAGTATTCGTAGAGGCGCTGGAGCTGAATTCCCTCCCAGACTCCATGCACGAGGCACTCATTGTCACCCTATTAAAACCCGACAAAGACGAATTATACCTGGACTCCTATCGTCCCCTTTCTCTCATAAATGTGGACGCTAAAATTTTTGCCAAGATCATTGCAGACAAATTACAGCCGATGCTGCCAATCATCGCTCTCCCGGACCAATCAGCATTCATCCCTGGCCGTGCCACCTCGCACAACCTCAGAACACTTTTCTCCATCCTACATTATCTCCACCCCTCCGTCCAGGCCGCAGTCGTGTTCCTAGACGCGACTAAGGCGTTCGATTCGTTAGAGTGGCCGTACCTGTTTCGTGTCTTGGGCAGGATGGGCTTCAGTCGTAACTTTATTACTCTCATCAAATTGCTATATGACAAACCTCGAGCTCGGGTACGAGTGAATGGCCTGGTGTCCGAACCCTTTCCCATCTCCAGGGGGACTAGACAGGGGTGCCCACTGTCGCCCCTCCTCTTTGCTATTGCGATGGAGCCACTGGCGGCCAGAATACGCCAACACCACACGGCGAGAGGGATAAGCTTCAGCTCTCGTAGTCTGCTGATCTCTCTTTATGCAGACGACGTCACTCTGTATGTTAACAGCCCCGCAGAGAATTTGAATCCACTGCTCCGAGAATTTGTACGTTTCGAGGGTCTGGCGGGCGTGTCTATAAATTGGTCCAAGTCAGTTGCATTCCCTCTAACTGACGAGACAGCTCAACCTCCTTCGGACTACCCCCTGCGTTGGGAGACTGACGCGGTCAAATACTTAGGTATCTGGATTAGTCGGGACACGCAGGAACTATGGTCTCTCAACTTCGGCAGAGCGGTCGACTGGCTGGAGCGGAGGGTGGAGGTCTGGAACAAACTCCCCCTGTCCCTGGTTGCGAGGGTTGCACTGGCGAAAATGGTAGTTCTCCCGAAATTCCTATATCTGTTCGTTAATCTTCCGTTACCCATGACTGCATGCTTCCATGCACGAGTCCGCTCCTTACTTGTATCTCTGGTGTGGGCTGGGAGGCAGGCGAGGACCTCTTGGGCTCTGCTTACACTCCCGCTGCGACAAGGGGGCCTCGGGGCGCCTGACCTAAAGATATACTCGCTGTGCGCTCAGGCTCAATTCTTGCATTTCTGGGTATTCCCCACCCCCTACCAGCCGCATGTGGCGGTGGAATTGGCCGCGGTTGCCCCGTTGCCACTTCGGGTGGCGTTGTATGGTAAGGTTTCCCGCCCCTCGAAGGAGGTAGACACCGTTGAGATGATTCGCTGGTCCTGGAAGGAGTTAAGTCGGAGGGCGGGCCTTCCCTTGCTCTATGCGCCGGCTATTCCACTGCGAAGCAATCCGATGCTGCCCTGCCTTAGCGCTAGGGGAGATACCATCACGCTCCAGGGGAGACGGGTGACCACTTTCGCAGACATCTACCCTGATGGGACGTTTGGAGCGTTGGGTGTCCGTGAGGACGGCCAGCCTACCTCGTTCTCGGACGCGCTTCTGTATCACTCTCTCCGGGAGTCCTGCAAGAAGATGTGGCCTCAATTCCCTGAGGAACCTCCACAACTGGATGCCCTTCAGAACTTGCTGTCACGACCCTCCCCCGCGAAACTGGTATCTAGACTGTACAACTGCATGCAGGAGCAGGCCCCGCTCACCGTGCCTGTGGCCAAACAGGCTTGGGCCGCAGACCTGGACGGGACCCTGACAGATGACGTGTGGGAATACTGCTGTAAGCAGCTCACGGCGCTGTCACCGAACTATAGGCTACGACTGGTCCATTTTAAATTCCTGCACCGGTACTATCGCACACCAGTACTGCTACATCGCATGGGAATCCGCACTGACGCTTCCTGCTGGAAGTGTGGTGGAGCTGACGCGTCCTTCCTCCATGTGGCGTGGAGCTGCCCAAAGCTAGATGAGTACTGGTCGAGCATCTTTGAGGCCATCAATCACATATTACACAGGTCAGATGAACCCACTCCGCTTTTAGGGCTCCTGGGATACGTTAAAGACACCGAACCCGTTGACAGGAAACTGCACGCGATGCTGCTGCTTTACGCTAAACGCCAGGTGGCGATACACTGGGGCCGTGGAGCCTTGCCTACGTTCGCCGCATGGGTTCGAGACGTTACATATGGTCAGACACAACTCACGAACTACTGGGAGACGATGCCCACCGCATCTAGGCCCAATGACATCTGGGAACCCTTCCTGCAGTGGACTAGAGAGCGGGCGGGTTCGGATGCCTCTGTGGACTCCCCTGGGACGGGTGTTTCGGATGACATGGGGTGAAACCTTTGAGCCCTGTGTGCATTTTGCTGGGATGGATGGATACATGCTTGGTTGATGTGCCTGAGGGCTGTGGAATGTGTTGCTATTGTCGGATCCCATGCCTGCTGCGTGCCTGTCGGGTTTGACATGATGCCCCCCTTCCCGTCCAGGCGCCCCGCTGTTTTGTCCGACCGCGTCCCCTCCCCCCCCCTCCGCCCCCGCCCCATAGCTGCTGCCTTGCGATCCTCCTGCAGCCACCAATGCTGCTTGTAGTCGTCCCTCTATGACGGACGGGTCCTTGTACGCGAGCCCCTGCGTATGTGAGATGTGATGTCTGTTGGTTTTTTGAAATAGCTCTGCACCGAAGTTTGTTGTTTCCCTCCGATTGTTGCGGGGGGGTTGGGCGAATAGGTGGTAGTGGACGATTTACCTATGCATTACCTTTTCCATGAGCTGCGGTCCTAGTACTCGCCGGAGTGACTGGACGAGACCGTGAGCCTAGGATTCGTTTCCAGTCCACGACACCCAAAAATGTAAGACCATCCACTCTGCACTGGTTATACCTTTGTACTCCTCACCAGGGTTAAGGGTGTGTATCTCCCTGAATGGTAGGATACTGACATTGTTTATGACTCCTAATATGGTACACCTTAATTGAAAACATTTGTTGATATCGCGGCCTGCCTCCGGGTTGTTGGCGTGACGCAGTGTAACCTTTCCTTTGCACAATAAATGTCTTACACCCAAAAAAAAAAAAAAAAAAAAAAAATGATGCATTCACCCCCGTCATAGATTTCAGGTTGTTTTCAATGTGGAATTGCAGAGAAAGACACTTGCTTAGCCTTTGCCAAGCCAAAGAAGTTAGGACTATTTGTCCTTTACAGAAGTGGAGCTTCAACTGGGAAACCTGCTATGTTTATATTTGTAAGTTCTTCCTGTTCAGGTTTTATTTCTGTGAAGTGAGTATCAGGACCAGCAGGGAATCTCACCTGCCCATTTATCCAACAGAAGCACACAGATTTGCACTAAATATCTACCCAACTGCAGTACTTTCTGCTGGTTAACCTCGTTGGGTAAATTTAAGTCTGTATTCGACACTACAGCTGCGTAATGGACCACAAGGGAATGTCTCCAGTGACCTTTTGTGCATTTAATTCGACACTACAGCTGCGTAATGGACCAAGAGGGAATGTCTCCAGTGACCTTGTGTGCGTTTAATTTCAGCAATGTGATTGTTCCTCGAGCGTCTTACAGAAATCTGTGATAACATGAATTCTCATATAGAGAAGATGAATAGACTACAAAGAGGTGAATCTCTGCCAAACAGGGGTACTTCCTCTTACCTATATGAAGTAAGTGCTCCTTTGTTTGATGGAGATGCCCTAATTTTCCTTAGCATCTAAAACGTGTCACCAAAATTGCCAGGAAACGCACTTGGGGGTACTTTTGGTAAGTTATCTGCACCCTCGGAAACCGTGGGGTAGACCTTTGCATGCTGCTAAGGTGGATGGGGCAGGGCCAAACGGGTGGAGCTTCCAGGTGATTTTGTACATTTGCATGGTAATTTAAATGGAGAACCATTTATTTCTTGTAAGTTTATGATAGGACTTGAACATTTTGCCCACCTATCTTCCAGAAATAGAACACCTAGGACACTCATGCCTCTACATTGGACCTGCGTTCTCAATTGTCTATTTCATTCCTATATAACACATACTTACTTCAATTCAATTTCTTTATGTACCTAAATACAAAGTAACGATGTGTAAGAAACATAAAATCATCAGCTCTAATGCATTCCGACTCTCTGATCTTCAATGGACAACAAATTGTATTTGTTTATTCTGGACTGTATTGAGTACCACTGGGTCATTTGATTTTAACTCCGAGTTTGGAACAAGTTTTTCCAACCTCCTCTCACTTTTAACGAGAGAGAAAGAATATGTAATGCCATCTTAACAAGTGTAAGAAGGCATCTGTGCATGTATTCACTTTGAGCCTTAAATGGTTACTCTTCCTCCGTCATGTAAGAAATGTTGCCACTAGGAAGACTCAGAAGAAACCTCTTCCTAGACCCATAAACCTCAAAAATCCTAGCCAGAAAAAGTTATCTTTCTTGCTGACTGACCGAAAACACTTGGACCTCCTCTTACTCTCTACATTGAGAGCTATCTGTTAGTTCATGTTGTAAAAGCTGGTGACAGTACAGGCTATCAAGTGGGGAATATTGTGCTCACAAAATATCGTTCTCAAAATATTAATGACCACAAATTGACAATGTAAATATATATAGGTAAGTATAGATTTACTGTACCTAACTCCACATGCATGTACTTTGACAAAATAAACATCTTCAAGGTACATACATATGGGGGGCGTGGCTGAGCTGCTTGCAAGATGGACGTGGGCTCTTGAGTCTCCGCATCGCCCGAAGCCGTCTCTCTCCTTTTCAGCAGCAGCTGGCTGTTGACAAGAGCACAAATGTGTTGCATCGAAAGGCGTACCCGGGGGGGGGAGGGGGGGGGCTCAGGTATTTCCGGCTTCTTGCTCTTTCTGAGCTTTTTTTTCTTAAATTTTCCCCTTGCGTTTATTCTCTCATCTTGGTGGTTGAGGCGGCCATTTTGAATTCCACAGAGCGGTGGCAATGTGTTGTGCTCCACGTACATGTTATTCCCTGGTTGTTCCTTTATATGACTGACACTTTTACTTCCATCTTCTGAGGTGAGGTTTCCCTTATGTTGGACAGAATTGCTCCTTGGGAATACCTGATATAGGGAGTCTGCTGGTTCCTTGCTGATCCTTAAGTGCCTGCTGTATACCTTCTCTTTGACTGGTTTCTTTTATGGAGCTTACTTCCCCAGCTTCTCAGAAGATCTCTGTATCTACTTGAGCGATACCCTCTTCTCCCCGCAAAGAGTCTGGAGCATCAACTAAACGGCAGAAGAAAGACCCTGCCTCTCCTTTGAAATCTCCTTTATCTCTTACCCTCGAAGACCTCATGGAGGAAATAAAATTAATGAAACCCTTCCTTATGGAGACTAATGGACAGGATGCTGCCAGTAAGATAAAGTCTATATCTAAAGAAATCTCTCTTTTGCAACAACAATCTGAGGATTTGGGAAATAGTAATAGATGTAATAATCTTAGAATTTATGGCATTCTTGAAAAGGCGGAAGGGTCAGACATGATTGCTTTTCTTAAGATACATATTCCAAAAATAGTTGGTCTTAAGAAGGATGCAAGCCTTAATCTGCAAAGGACCCACCGCATTGGACCTCAGTCAACTGGGTCTTCATCTCTGGGTCACCCCAGAGGAATAATTGTTCTTTTTCTGGAATATACTGAGTGCCTAATGGTTTTGTCTGCAGCTAAACAAAGGAAACATGTTATGGAATGGCCAGAAAGTCTTTTTCTCTCAAGATGTATCTCGTACTGCTGCAGCTCATCGCAAGGAATTTGTCTCTTTCCGTTCTGCTCTGCAGTTCATGAACGCTCAATATGGCATTGTGCACCCTTGTTTCTTTAAACTGACTTACAAGGAGAGATCTTTTTCCTTTGACTCCCCAGAAGATCTACGGAAATGTATTCTTCAGCTGGGAAAATCCTGAACTTTTTTCCTGTCTTCAAACAAGGTCTCTTAGTCCCTATTGTATTTAATGTTACTGTCTGCGCCTACTTGTATTGCTGTTTGGCTGCACGATTCTATCATTACTAATAGGATTTTTTTCCTTACAGATGTCACCTCTTCCCTGGATTCCTCTCTCAGATGTGTTACTCCTATGTGTTCCCCAATCCTGACCTTTTATATTTAGTCTGTCATCATATGTTGGCAAGTGTCTGCCTGATGTTTTTTTTATTTCTCTGACATGGTTTCTTTTCTGTTCTTCTACGATTTTCATTCCTACATTTGCTAGTACCTCTCCAGCCACTTTCTTTACCTAAGTGTATTCTTTGACAGTCTCTGTGGTTCTGTCTTCTGTCTTTGGTCGACTTCTATCTGCAGTCTATCTTCTCTTTTGTGCATTTCTCCACCCCACTCTATTATTGCGGAACCTTTCAGGGTTTATAAGTACATCAGTGACTGAAGTCTTTGGGCTTCCTGTCATCCCTCTCCTTGTTTATTCATTATTCTTTGTATCTTCTTTTACTTATGTTTCTCCCTTTTTCTACTCATCTTTTATATCTCTCTTTTGCTGATATTTGCATCCTACTTTCCTTTATCTTTCTTTTCCTCTGACCTCTGATGTTCATCTTTCTTTCTTTCTTTCAAGTATCTGTACCTTGTACTTTTGTTTACTGCAAATTTCTCTTCATAGTGTTTCTTCATTTTCGACTTAATGTATTCACACTGTTATCAATTTTAGAATGCCTATGGTTGTTTGTAATTTATTTTCCTTGTTTCCATGACTGGTAATGTTTGTATTGTGTCCTGGAATGTGAAGGGTCTACGTAACCCTACAAAGAAACAAAGAGTTCTTACGCATTTGTCTAGACTACAATGTAAGATTGCAATGCCACAAGAGACGCATCTTTCTGAATGTTATATAGACTCTCTCAAGAAGCATTGGATGGGTCATGTTTATTGTTCCCCAGCTAAAGAAAACAAGCATTGGCATAGCCAATAGGTCTCGCCTTTGGGACCTTTTAAATGTTTAGCTAGAGCTATTATTGGCTATGCCAATATGTTAAAGTTATTTTGTAGAAAAGTGCGGCTGCTGTCGAGCATATTGAAAAATTGTAATAAAGAAAAACAATAAAAATGTGTTTGTTCCTCTGGTCCACTTCGTAAATGGAGACCCTGACATTAACCTTCTGGCTTCTGCTTATGTTACAGTACACTGGTGTACATTAGTGTAAAAATTGGTGGTGCAACAGTAAAATGAAAAATTGTCGAAGTGCTCCACTACATTGGACTATGGCTGTACTTGCCCTACTCATCCAATTCTGCAGCCAGTGCACATATTTTTTAGTCACCCTCATTGTTTGTTTATTTAATTTATGTATTTTTTTGTCAAAGTTTATTTATATTTTAAACAGAGTTTGTTGGCAAATGTTTTACGTGTGCTTGGATTTTCATGTTTAAATTATGTATTGTGTACTTCATTAAAACAAGCAGTTGCAATGCAATAGGTCTTGCATTTGCGAGAGCTTAAGCTAGTGGCATTGTAAATGGCAATGTCTTTTATTTATCTGTTTTAAGAACCAACACATAAATAAAAGGCATTGTCATTTACAATGCCAATAGCTGAAACCCTCGCAAATGCAAAGCCTATTGCATTGCAAATGCTTGTCATTGTATGGCAGGCGCAGCTTTCACCGAAAGCTGAGAGATGTGACAGAGGCTTATTGAGAGGACATTCTTGGCCTAAATCCACCCATCAACAATGAAAACAAAGGCAGCAGCTGAAGGTAATAGAACATGACTTTTTGGGAAGTGTTAGCGGGTACTTCAGGCTTCCGATTAAATTTTGTACACTGTCAAGTGCTCCGGGTCAGAGGTGCAATAAAAAATAATCGCATTATACAGATTTAGTGCGTCTTGTGTGTGAGGCCACTGATGCTTCTCGGATCTGGAGGAAAATCTTCCATTGGACTGCAGCGGGGGTTAGGGGGTGCTCCTCCTCCTTGAAAGAAACCAAAAATGTTACAGGCCGTTTCTCTAACCCCAAGTTCAAGTCACAAGCTTGAAGCGAGCATGCTGCCAGCTGGCACGAAGCACATTTACAGTAAGCTGTTTACTTGCTGTCCACCAATGGTATCTACAAAGAAGGAATGTCTGAGCTCCACACAGCTGCAAGGTTTCAGATGCAACAAAATGAAGGCCACGGCCTTTCAGTCCCAGTCATTTCAGCAATGCGCTTTATGGTACATGGCCACCATTAGTGTCCGCCATTAAAGTGAAAGCACAAGTGCGGAATGGGTGCGCTTTTAAAAACAATTTCTTAGTTAATCGAAATATGGAGAGCTTCTAAATAAAGGCGTACGGCTGACATTGGGGTAAAAACGCGGCATGGGTGCATTAAAAAAAATACTTAATGTAAATACGGCGAGCTGCAGCGGTATGAGGAGCAAAAGGAATAGAGAAATAAACGCACAGCCCACACGCAAGTAATGCTAAAAAAAAGTGCAGAGAGGGGGAGCAGGAGGTGAGCCCGGGAGTGGTGCGCATGTAGTCTGCTCTTTTTGGAAGCACATACTCGTGCTTGTGGCGCGCCCCTGCATGCTCCCGCAAAGTGGATGCTGCCACAAGCACGAGTATGTGCTTCGAAAAAGAGCAGAACGATGGCTAAAGCTCCTCCTTTGCGGTGCGTGCTTGCTGGTAGGCGAGGCCTAAAAAGAATGGTGTGGTGACTCTATTTCATAAGTCTCTCTCCCTAACTATTGAACGAGAGGAGAAAGAAGCTGATGGTAGATGGCTTCTCCCTCACTTTGTTATTAATGACATTCCATTTTCCCTCCTTAATATTGATCCCACTGGTTCAGATGCACAGTTTTAGCAACACATGTCCTACACTCTTGTTCAAACTCTAACCTTCTCGTTGGTGGAGACTGTAATCAAATTATGGATCCTTTCATTGATAGGAAATCTGTTTCCAGATATGTCCCTAACAAAATGCAAAGACATTTTGCAAACTCCATTGAATCTAGAGGTTTGGTTGATGCTTGGAGGATTCATAACCGGGACAATTTGGAATTCACTTTTTATTCCCCCCCCCCCACATAATTCAAAATCTAGAATTGACTACATTTTTGTGACCCCTCAACTTCTTACTAACTTAATTCATGCGGAAATTGGATCCATCCCTCACCGGTTTCTATTGATGTAAATCTCCCATCCAAACACTCTACACCTTGTAGGTGGCGTTTTCATAACTACCTACTCAAAGATCCTATTTTTGTTGAACATTTAATACATTTTCTAGTAGTCTATTTTCATACTAACACTACCACGACATACCATTTCAAACTACATTGGATGCTTTCAAGGCAATGGCCAGAGGTTATATCATTGATTATGTTGCTGTTAAGAGGAATAAACTTCTCAAGGAATCTTCATCCTTATTATTGTCCATTAAGCAACTTGAACATGCTTATTACACTTCTAACAATGATGACACTCTTAAGCAACTTATTCAGGATAAATTGAATTTCAGCAGAAAGTCTACTGAGGAGGCGTCCAGTGCTTTATTAAAGATCAACTCTAAATGTTATGGTTGGCGCAGCAAGCAGTTAAATTACTAGCAAATTATTTGAAGGTTAAATCCCAAAAATCCAAAATAGTCAATATCATTGATGATGGGTATTAATCACCTTAAAAATGAAGACATTTAGCTTTGTTTTATAGAGTTTTATAAAAATGTATATACTCCTCAGTCCTCCCCTTAAGACACTGCCTTGGATTCGTTTTTCGATTCTCTTTCTCCCCGTTCTTCCCCCTCTCCGGACTGCTCTTTTCTTGATCAAGACTTATCTTTATCTGAGATTCAGGCTGCTCTGGCTCAACTGCCTAAGGATAAAGCTCCCAGGCTGGAGGGTTTTACAGCTGAGTTTTATTCTTGCTTTTTGCAGATTCTTCTCCCACATCTCCTCTCCCTATATCAGTACTTCATTTCCCAGAATGAGGCTCGTGGCACTTTTTTGGAAGCAAATATCTGTTTGATTTCAAAGAAGGGCAAGCATCTTGTGCTAATTTTCGCCCACTTTCTCTTCTAAATTTAGACTGCAACATTTTGCTAAAGTGTTAGCTCTCTACCTTAATCAGGTGATTCCCAACCTGATGGGTATTGAACAAACTGGGTTTGTTAGGGGTAGAACTTTGGCTGACAATTCTAGAGCTTTTTTTAACATAATTTATCTTGCATCCAAGAATTCCTCTCCTTTAGCTGCCATTACCCTAGATGCCGAAAAAGCCTTTGATCGCCTTCTTTGGCTTTTCATGATGCAGGTCCTTAAATGGCATGGTTTTAGCCCTGTTATTCTGTCTCTTATAAGCTTGCTTTATTCTTCCCCAACTACTTCGTTTTTTGTTAACGGATCCCAATCCCATTATTTTACCCTTCAGAGGGGTACTCGTCAAGGTTGCCCTCTTTCTCCTTTACTCTTTATATTATCTCTTGAAACTTTTTTTCATTCTTTACTACACTCTCCCAGACTCCAGGGATTTCTTTACAAAAACACTGAAATCAAATTTACAGCTTATGCTGATGATATTTTGTTATATGTTTCGGACCCCCTAGACTCCATAACTGCTTTTACTGATCTTTTATCCTGGTATTCTACCTTATTGGGCTATACATTAAATTTCACAAAATCTGAGGTACTTCCCTTTAAATAAATACTGCTTAATGGTATTTTTGTGGATAAGGATTTTAAATGGAACTCTAATCATATTACTTGTCTGGGAATTAAATACACTTCCTCAATCGCAAAAAACGATGAAACTCAATTTGGCTGATGTCCTACAAAGAATGCTTCCTTTGTCTGAGAAATGGTCTCCCTTATACCTATCTTGGTGGGGTAGGTTGGATACAGTCAAGATGATGATGCTTCCTGTTATTAATTTTTATCTGTCTATGCTACCAGTTAAGAGTCCATATATTTTTTTAAATCCCTTAATAGTGCTCTAGGATAGTTGTTATGGAATTCCTTAATAAGCATTACATCACAGCCTTCGATACATTGGTTGATGTTGTACGCATCCACCACCCACTCCTGATGCACAGTCCCAGTCCTATCACAGATCCACTGTGTCGTCCGACTGTAACCAACTGACAAAGGGCTCCCATATGTCTCTGGGGCACGATAGTGATGGTAACAATTCCCAATATATTTCCAGCTGTGTTTTACAGTAGGTCACACTCACTGCCCATGCCTTTGTCGGGGGAGATGCAACCGCCCCCCAGTGTACGGACACCTGTCTTTTTGCCAATAAGAAAAGTATTGCGGGCAGTTTGCAGAATTTCGGCTGCACCATGTCCATTATGCCCAAGAGCGCTATACCAGGCTCCCATGGGGAATTTAGTCCTGTTATTGTTTTTATGTGAGTGAATATCCTTGTCCAATAATTTGCTATTGGTCTGCACTGCTATGCCATGTGGAGGAAGGTGGCTTTGGAGGCCCCACATGTCCAGCAGCTGTCATCCCCACGGAGGCCCATCCTGTGTAGCTGTGTGGGTGTATGGTAGAGGTGATGAATGTATTTAAAATTTATCAACCGAAGACGGTAATTCGGTGACAGCTTCGCCATTTGCCTACAACTAAGTTCCCACTGTTTGTCTGTGAAGCCCATTCCCAAGTCTGCCTCCCACGCCTTACGAGAAGCCGGGATTATGATTGGATATGCGTTCTGAATGCCTCTGTAGATGCTGGAAACTAGTTTCTTGCCTGAAGCCACTGTTAATATGTTTTCCAACTCCTGCAGCTTTGGCGGGTGACGGGGAATGTAGTGAAGTGTTTCTTGCACGAGGCCCTTATCTTGTAATAGGTTAACATGTCCAGCGCTGAGGTTGGGGCAGGATCACACATGTGTTGCATTGTAAGGAAGGTGTCAGCAGGAAAGAGATCGCCTCCCTTGCGTATATTATGCGTGGACAGGCATTGATGTGTGACAGTTTCCAGGAGCGGGGCGAGGAGTGGGTTGTTAGGGAGTGGCATAGATGGGGCATAGAGCATGGTCAGCTGATCCCTCTTATGAAGGCCCTCCCACGCCCATCTTAGAGCTTGTACGGTGTCAATTTCCTCACGGGGGCGTTTATATGTGGGGAATAATGCTGTGGACAATGGGAGGGGTGCAACTCTGTCAATTTCTATAGCAACACGTGGCTGGAAAGGGGGTGGGGTGCGTCCAGAAGTGCAAGAACTGGGCCTGGGCGCTCAGCGCATATAGTGCAAAGTCTGGTGCCGCCATGCCTCCCTGTGATTGCGGGAGCGTAACTACCTCCCAGGAAACCCTGGGTTGTTTCCCCTCGCACACCAGCTCAATCATGAGTGATTGAAGTCTATTGAAAAACTGTATTGTGAGTGGTAAGGGAATATTTACGAAGAGGTAGAGGAGTTTAGGTAATATGATCATCTTGGACACCGCAATCCTGCCTCCTAGGGACAGGGGGAGCGTCTTCCATTATTTAACCCTTTCCTCAATCTAGTCCACCACCCTGCTGTAGTTTTCGGTCCACAATTCCTGCAGGTTATTGCTGAACCAAATGCCCAGATAACGGACCGGGCCAGTTGCCCAGACCAGCGGACACTCAGGGACAAAAGCTCGGGTGCCTGATGTAAGCAGTAGAATCACCAAATTTCCCCAATTTATGTGTACCCCCATAGACCGCTGTATCTCACAATTTCCCGTGTCATGGAGGATACGTTTTCTTCAGGATTAACCATATATAAAGTTATGTCATCCGACTCGGTGAGTGCCCTTGTTGTGAAGCCGATCCCTCTGTTTGCGTGGTGTTGCCGCAGGCGGGCTGCCAATGGCTCCATGGCGATTGCAAATAATAGTGGCGATAGTGGACATCTCTGTCTAGTTCCGCGTGTGATTTATATGGGCTCCGAGATCAGCCCATTTGCCTGGATCCGTGCAGTCGGCTTAGTGTATAAAAGTTGGATCTGCCGGAGAAAGAGAGGGCTCATGCCCAGGCGACCAAGCAGTGGGAACAAGAACCCCCATTCTAGGAGTCAAATGCCTTTGTGGCGTCAAGGAGGGCCGCTATCGCAGGAACATGAGGGGCAAGATAGTGTAATATTCCGAATAGGGTTCTCAGATCATGGGAAGTAGACCTACCCGGTAGGAATCCTGCTTGGTCTGGCCGCACTATTAATGGCATTAATGGTTGGAGTCGATTTGCCAGTAGCTTGGCAAAGATTTTGGCGTCTATATTTATCAATGAAAAGGGTCTATATGAATCTCAATATTGAGGGTGCTTATCCGGTTTTACTAGAGTAATAATAATGGCCTCGCGCATCGTAGCCGGGAGGATGCCTTCCTGTAGTGCCTCCTGGTACATTGCAAGGATGTAGGGGGCTAGCAGCTCTGAGTATTCTTCATAGAATTTGGCCATGACGCCATCTGCACCTGGCGCCTTGTCTGCCGGTAATGCCCCAATCACCTGTCGTATGTCTTCCACCGTGAAGGGAAAGTCAAGGTATTCCCGGTGCAGTCTACCGAACCATAGCAGCTCTATAGTGTCAAAGTATTCTGTAAGGACTGAATCCGAAGGGGTCGTCTGTGAGGTGTACAGTTGGGCATAGAAATCGCGCATAGTTCCTAGAATGTCTGTCGGGGAGTGTACTAGTTTGTCCGCTGGGGTGTGGAGTGCTGTGATGTATGTAGAGCCTCTAGGCCGACGCAAAAGATTTGCAAGCGTTTTACCGGGCCTCACACCTTTCCCGTATCTCCGTGCGGTTGCGTGCTTATATAAGAATTTAACCTCCCTGTCAGCTTCTTCTTCATAATGTGTGAGTTTGGTGCGGATCTGGCCCATGAGTGTGGCAGTAGGTGTTTGGCAATGTTGTGTTTCTAAGTTGTGTAGCTCCGTCACTAGCCTGCTCAGGCTGCCTCGGATATCCCTAAGTATGCCTGATTGCCCCGCTATGCAATGTCCACGGATGACCACCTTGAATGCCTCCCACAGCACCCCGACAGAGTCGACGGTGCCCTTGTTAAGAGCGAAGTAGTCCTTTATCTTTGTGCGTAGCTCCTCCCGAAATGCTGTATCTAGAAACGCCTGTGGTGCGAAGCGCCACGTGAAGGGCTGTATGTAGGGTTTGGGCACCGCCAGTGTCAGTGCTACCGGCGAGTGATCCGATAGGGCGCGAGCGTGATGTTCCGTGTCCCTGACCCATGAGTGAAGGTCACGCGTGGTGAACCAAAAGTCTAGCCTTGACCAGGCTTTGTTGTGCTGTGTAATACACGTACCTTCCCGTGTTCCAGGATGTATCACACGCCAGGAGTCAACTAAGCCATAGTCGGCCATTAACCCCTTCAAAATCGACCGGCCTGTGGGTGGTGTGTACGTGATGCGCCTTCCCTGTCCTGTTCAAACGATAATACTGTGTTGTAGTCCCCACCACAGGATCGCCACATCTCTCAGTGATTGCATTTGGTGCCATACGTGTTGGTAGAAGGTGGGGTCATCGATATTCGGGCCGTACGTGTTTGCAATCAGTACAGTTCTGTGATATAGTGACCCCAGTAGCAATAGATACTGATTACTTTGAGCGTCTGCCATGGAATTCCCCTGCGGATCAATATAGCCATCCCCCTGGAATAGCTGGAGTAGCATGAGTTGTGTACTTCACACTTCACACCATCTGGTGGATTTTAGTCTGGTGCATTCGGTGTTCCTCAAGTGGGTCTCTTGCAATAGGCAGATGTCTACCATGTGTCTTGCCAAATAGGACTGTACCAGCCGTGCTTTTCTGTGGTCATTTAGACCTCTTATGTTCCAAGTAAGGCATGTCAGCTTAGACATTCCAGCCTATCTCTAAGAGGAGTACCACAATGGAGAATTCTAAAATTCGGGGCAAGGGTGTCCAGATGGTCTCTATGCGTCCCTTTGTTCATGAAAGGCTAGGCTCCAAGTGTGAGAGTGTGTGCCAACAGTGAAGACCATGCAGAAAAGGGCATTTTAACAAGTGTGACTGTCGTGGACATGATAAGTGTGAGAAGTTGGCCTGGCATATGCTGGTCACTAGTTATAGTGGCCACCTTGCACTAGTCCAATTCGACTCTTATGGTAGATAGGTTTAAGACAACCTTTTAAAGAAAGCTATCCTAGTGGTAGCTGTGGAGAGCAGCCTTCAGGCTAAGTCTCAGAGGAATGTAAAGCAGCTTGTTTTACCTTATAATCTCTTGAATTACCAAATGAAAGGACACCACACAGGTATATATATCAAATATATATGTATTTATTTCTAGACACACTCTACTAATCTCTTTATGAGATTAGAAGCCAGATACACATTCAAAATTCAAGTTTCTCAATAAGTTAAGCACAAATATGGCTGCAGCTCTAGGGGCGTACCAGACCATATACTAAAAAAATGGCATAAGAAGGTCAACTTGCAAAATGACAAAGCCTAGGGCCTGTAGAATCGCTGGGGCTTCACCACTGCAGTGAAAGCAGGTAAGTAGTAGGCCCATGGGAGACGCGTGCCGTGTGTGAACACAGCCGCGGGTTTCCTATTTATTATAATGGAGCAAGTCGCGGTTTGATTTTTAAAGTTTTAGGGTACTTCGAGGAAGTCTACGAGAAAGCCACTTACAAGGTAAGTAATTCGAGGGCCACCACACACTAGGGCACCGGAGTGCACGAGTTACCTCACCCAGGGAAGCCGGGTGCATAGGTGTCTTTTGGTGTCGGGTCGCGTCGCTGTTTTCAATGGAGACCAAAGAAGACTTGCTGCTTGCGTCGACTGAAGAAGTGTCCGGTGGAATCCAAGGGTGGATTCAAGATGCTGAAGACCCGAAAATTGAAGGGACAGTGTTCAAAGTCACTTACCAGTGACCGGTGGCCAAGAAGATGGATGACCACAGATGTCGGGTGATTTCAGGTCGTCGATGGTGTTTTGACTCTTCGCTCACGAGGTCCAAGAGAGTTTGATGATGACCAGCAGCTGGATTCAGAGTGTCCTACGACGTCTGCAGCTGATGGCAGTGTCGGCAACCAGATTGGAGCCAACAAGCCTTGGCAACTGCAAGTCTTGTGTAGGGTGAAGAAAGTCGATGGTGCAGACCAGCATGGTCTGAGGGACTTACCCAGCAAAGGTAAGTGAGGGAGAGGCCT
The DNA here is from genome assembly GCF_964204655.1 of Triturus cristatus. Lineage (NCBI taxonomy): Eukaryota > Metazoa > Chordata > Amphibia > Caudata > Salamandridae > Triturus > Triturus cristatus. The sequence continues at coordinate 1,009,335,616 of NC_140587.1, read as the reverse complement.
GGAGCAACTAGGGGAGCCCTTTGAGTTGATAAGAAAGTCTTCGGGGGACCCACAAGCCAACGGGCAAGGGATCGCGAAGACGCCTTCTCAGTAAATGCTTCACAGGAGCCCACGGTCACTCGGGACGGGGTAGGCCTCTGATTTTCGCTGTAAAACTTGTTGGAGACTAGGGGCCAGTTGTGACCCAAGTCTCCAAGTTCATAGAACGTCGTGAAGGGTTTGCACTTGACAATAGTGCACGGTCCCCGGGTATTGCTGTTCCTCGTCACTCGTGGGGTCCACTCGCCACAGCTTTGCTCACAATAGCCATCGAGAAGTCAGGAAATTCACTTCCGGGGCTGCAGGGACTTTGAACTCCGGCGGGAGTGGGAAAGTTAGCGACTGTTGATTAAGGTTTTTGGTGCCTGCCAAGCAGGGGAGTCACTCCTTGACTCCAAGGGAGATTCTTCTGTCTTCCAAAGGTAGTGGAACGTCGAAGGGCCAGGATTCTTCCTTGTAGAGCGTTGTCCAGGGTTATCTGATGTGCAATGGCAAAGTTTGCTATCTTATAGTGAAGATAGGAGAGGGACTAGCTCTATGACCACTCCTCTCGGAGGGTCAGGGTAGGGGGTGGTTACACCCACTTCCCTTTGTCCAGTTTCATGCCAGAGCAGGGGCAGGTAGCCCCTGAACTGGTTTGAGCTGGCATATGCACAGAGGAGCCTACTGCTCCCCCAGTGCAGGACTTCAAAGCACTCTAGAAGTGCACCCACCCAGCCCCAATACACTAAATCCTGTCTGGAAGGTGGTGACACCTCCCTGTGACAGGATGCCTTTTGTTGGGCTTCCTCCACTGCGAGTTTCAGTCAGCAGCAGGAGGGCAGCCCAGTGTCTGTGCTGGTGGCATCAATTTTCTGATGCCAGGGCTCATTCAGATTTCTGTCGTTTTACATGTTGTCCCCCTCTAGCAGGGTGGGATCATGCTCCCACATCATGGACTGATGTGGGGGTATGATCCCAAGTTGTTTGACAACAAACACGACATGTTTTGATGCAGTCATTCCAAAGTTAGCATTGTAATGCACTTAAGAGTATATGGTTTAACCGTATCCACAAACAGCCATAGAGAATAGACTCTGGTAGCTGCAGAGGGGCCCTGCTCGGGCAGAGGCGCCCCCTCACATTGTAAACCATGCACCCTGCCCTCAGGATTGGTAGGGCCTGCCATAGGGGTGGCTGATAGGTTTATATGTGTGTGTATGGTGAGATATAGAAACCTATATCTCAGTGAGGAGTGCTAACACTACCTCACACAGGTTGCAGTAGCAGGCCTGTGGTGTCAGATTGAGTCTGCTTCCCAGGGGTGGCATAATACATGCTTCAGCCCCTGGTAGGCCTGTGAAGTGCCTATGCCCTAGGTACCTAAAGTACCATACACTAGGGGCTCATAAGGTACCACAGTATCCAATCACTAGTGCATCTAATATGCACACCAAGTCGTTTCGAGAGAGCATAGAGACTGGGGCCCTGATTAGCAGGGACCCAGCCAGACTAGCCAGAAACCAGTGTATACATCAGAAAAAAAGTGGGGGCAACATAAGTGCAGATCCTACTCTCCTACAATATGCACTGCAACAAACATACAACAATTAAAATAACCACCCGTCCACCCTCCTCCCACACCAACCCCCCAATCAGGTTGTGTATACCCTTTGCATCCCATAGTGAACTGAAGCCCCAAGCATGTAGGGCTAACGGGAATCATCCCAAGGGGGCGAGGAGTCGCCGGTATACTGCCCTGTCATGGTGACAGGGTGGCCGGGTAAAATTATACACCACCCAGAGGGACATGTAAGACAGTTGGCGTGAAGAACAACCTGTTAAGCAGCTCACAGTGTGCCCCGGCTAGCTGCCTTGGGAAGTGCCACAATAGGTAAATGCATTAGTCATTGTCACTTTGCTGACTGTCCGGGTATGCCGCTGCCGCAGATTCTTTCAGCTGTTGTTTCCTTGCTGCTTGTTTTGCGAATTTCAGAGCGGCACTGGCCTCCATGAAGAACATGGGTTTAGCCGCCGTCTGTACCTTTAATTTTGCCGAATAAGGCATGGCATATTTAGTACCCGATTTTTGAAGTAACTTTTTGGCGGGAATGAATTTGCGGCAGGCAGCTTGGACCGCCTGTGTAAAATCCGGATAGAAGGCGATGTTGTTTCCCTGGTGTTGAATCTCCCCTTGTTACGGGTAAGCCTGAGCACAGCGTCCCTGTAGTTCAGTAGACGCGCCAGTGTGGGTCTCGGCTGGGCCCCAGGAGGAGGCCTGGGTCCCAGCGTGCGATGCGCTCTTTCCACTAGAAACATTTTGGACAGACCGGAGCCAAACAGTTCTTTCAGTAGTTCTTCTATGTATTGTTCCATGTTGGCAATGTTTGTCTATTCTGGAATTCCCGTGATTCGTACGTTATTCCTTCGTGAGTGCGCTTCTAGGTCTTTGTTACGCGTTTTAATCACTTCCAGCACCTTGTCCATATGGAGCAGTCGTTTGATGAGCGTCAGGTGGAGACGCACGGAGTCAGATACTCTAGTCTCCAGTGCGTCAATGCGTGATTCGTGCTTGTCCACCCTTTGGGAGATATGGTCTATACGCAGTGGTAGGGAGTCTAGTTTAGAGTCTATATCGTGCAGGCTGGTCTTGACCTCTTGCAACATCATTCTGATGTCCTCCTCCTCCTGGTCTGGGTCAAGTTGCGTCTCCGGAACCACCGTGATCGGCATAGATCCCATTTCTTGCAGTCATGTGGTGAGCTTTTCAAATGAGATCTTGGCTTGTTTGTTGTCAGGCTTGCCCATTGTGAGATCGCAGGAAGTGCTTGCGTATTAAGATAGGGTTCTGTGGTTGGTGTGCCAGCGGTATGAGGCGATTTGGATATCCTACATCTGAATGTCTGAACTACGTCAAGGCTCTCTTCCGAATGCCCCTGCACCAGGCACCCAATGCGCCCCCCCGCTGAGCCGCAGTGCTGCCGCAGCGTGTTACACAGAGCACTGTGACTGGTTAATAGGTCTGTTATGTCAGCAATGCAGTCCCAGGCCCGTATTTAGTACGGAAGCTATGCGGAGCCAGGTTGAGGACCCCCGTGCAGATTCCTTAGCTAGGGTGATGCATTTGCCACTATACGTCAGTACGGCCATGGTCTGTTCGTCAGGCAAGCTGCTGTGTGTACGCCTGAGGGTGCTCGCTGTGGAAGGGTACTTTTGACAGTGAGGCACCCAGATTGTGCACAGTACAACTCCTGTATTGGCTCGTATGGGTCGACTTGTGGTGCCTTGTGAGGAGTAAATGCAGTACCGATTGGCAGTGGCTCATGCAACAGTCAGTTGCAGGATTCCTCCCCCCAGGTTCAGCTTATGACGTGCCGGGCCGCACCTCGCCTTCTTCGCTAATTGATGCTACCGCTGCTGTTCACAGTGCGGAGGCCCGTATCTGCTCACCGGTGACTCACTGTTCAGCCCCAGACCGCCCGCGTCTGTTCCTTGCTCCGATCACCGCGAGAGCCTCGGATCATGCGCCCCTCCCCTCAGCGTCCTCATTCAGTCCCGCAACTCCTCACCGATATGTGCAGGGCCTCCGGGCACTTCCGTTGACTTCCGTCTCCATCTGGGGCGCAGCTTTACTCCTCTCTAATGATCGCTGCACAACCCCACACCGCCAGGGGCGCTATTGCTTGCGGATCGCAGGCAGGTCTCCCAGCACAATAGTCCTGGCACACAGCAGCGTGTCGCGGCCGCGGTGAGTCTACAACAGCGACCCAGCGGATCCGCCCTGCCACGTCCAGGCCTCAGGACCATGAGGCTACGCTGCGCGGAGTGCCGCCGCCTTCAGCTTTGTTACAGGTAACAATCTGCTGCACTCCAGACCGGCAGTACAATCCCACCGATAGAACACGTGGGTGGGGGGTAATTACACGGATAACTGACGGATTATGCACCCGGTCGGCAGAGCCACCTCAGCAAGCGGCCATCTTGCTGCTTGGCTCGGCCATGCCCCCAAGTTCAGCCTAAATTTGACCTGCTCACTGCTTCCCTTCTTAAATATGATTCCTTAAAAACGATCCTTACTCATAATTTTCTCTTCTTTCCCGATCTTCTTCTCCCTCAATGGATCCTCCTTTTGAGCTGCTGTCCACCTCCTCATCCGTTCCAGCCTCCCATATCTATAAATACCTTCATTACTCTCTTCCGAATCGCCCTAAGAGCAAGGTTGAACTTTTATGGAAATCGGACTTCCAACATACTTTTTCGGTGCACACTTGGAACTCCATCTGGTCTCGAATACATCATAAATCCTGCAATGCTAGCACCGCTCAGACTCTGTTACTTTTATCATGGACTGTTTTTAACCCCAGCGTCCATTTTTAAATACAATCCTGTATCATCACACACCTGTTGGACCATCTCAATCACTCCTGGCACTTATCTACATTCTTTTTTTTATGTCCAAGCATTACCTCTGTTAGGATACGGATTTATAAAACAATTTTGTCTATATGTTCTATCAATTTCCTGTTCAAGATCAAATATATATTTTTGGAAGCTCTTCCCCAATTTTGTCTGGTGCTCGTAAGTTGGGGTTGTTTGCTGATTTATTACTTGCTATCAGCTTTCAAATTATTACTTCCAACTCGAAGGATGCCACTAAAGTCCCTTTTACAGGTTGATGGAAACTTCTCTGTCATCATCATAGGTTGGATAGAGCTTCGCAGGCACATGCATCAAGCTAGGATTTTGCGAGTCCTTAATTGCGAATAATAAGGATTCGCAATTAAGGACTCGCAAAATCCTATGCATGTAGGAATCGCTATAATAATAGCGATTCCTACACATTCTCTATTTGCGACTCGCAAATTGTGAGTCGCAAATAAGGAATAGCTTCCTATTCATTCCTATCGGCCTACAGGTACCAATAGGTACTCACAAATTGCGCATGCAATTTCAGGGAGCAAGGGTGTCAAAAGGACACCCTGTTGCACCCCTGGAATTGACCTGTGCACATATGTTGCGCACACACATGCCCTAAGGACATGTGTGTGCACGACATGATACTTTGAAAAATGCACAAAAGTGCTTTTTTCAAAGGGTTTGCAAATTACCATGAAGTTCAACTTCATTGTAATTTGCGCACCCTATTTGCGAAATCGCTAATTTTTTTACTTTAATGCATTGCATTTAAGGAATCTCAATTTGGGATTCCTTAAATGCAATAGCAATTTAAGTAATCGCAATTTAGAGGTTACTTAAATTGCGATTTTTGCTTTTGGGATGATGCATCCCAAATGCAAAAATACCGGTCGCAAAGGGGCAGATTCTGGGAATCTGCAAATTCTGGGAATCTGCCCGTTTGCGACTGGTTTTTCTTTTGATGCATGTTCCTGTCTGTCACTTCCACTCACTAGCTCCTTCAAAAAGAAACCTTTTGGTCTCTGCTTACTAATTCTTTATCCTCTCTTTCAATGCGGATCCAGGACAGAACCTCTGTTTTTCAACCGCCACGAGTATTTCTGTTTATTCTTTCTATATTGTTCAATATTAAGGTTTTTACTGCGTAAGTTATTGAATTTCAGTATTGATTGTTTTTGGTACTGTTGTTGATTTTTATTTGCCTCCTTGCTTTTCTCCTTTTTCTTTCTTCCTCTCCCCTACTTATAAAATATAAAATGCTGTTTCATTAAGGTATCTTTTCTCTTATGGTTTTTCTGACTTCTTTGACCAGTAATGCTATTATATTATGTGCAATTCTTATTTTAGATATATATTTTGTACTATTTATATTGTTTTCTTCGTTCCTGAAAGATGTACCTTTGTTTCTTATATAATTCAATAAAGCTTTCCTAAACTGAAAAAAAGTATGTACATGTGGTGTTAAGAATAGTATGTCATGGCACCACAATTTTCCTTACTCAATATTTCCGATTACAACTGTAAAAGCTGATGAACTTTGCTATGTTGTGCTCTTTTCTGGACCTTCAATATTTCCGATTACAACTGTAAAAGCTGATGAACTTTGCTATGTTGTGCTCTTTTCTGGAACTTCTCCAAATGTATTTATTTATTTTTAAAGTTTTATAGAGCGCGAACCGGACCCAGTTTAGGGTATCAGAGCGCTTTACAGAAGGCATATGGTGAACACATTCAAAAGGATAACAATTGCATATAACAAGACATCCTCCGAAAGTAACAAGGAGTAACAACAATGAAATGACTAGTTCTAGGTAGTGAAAACATTCAAAATTTGTGTCGGTTTACACTTCAAGGGTCAGCAATGGGGAAGAAATGCTCTGAGTCTTGCAATACAGTTCAAGCTCGTGACGGTCATCAGTTACGGGCAGGGGACCCATAGAAGAGGTAGTTAGTGGTTGAAGTTCAGGGGACGTGGTTGTGTGGATTTAGAGTAGGAATTTGCTCATCAGGTATAATTTTACTTCCTTTTTGAAGAGAGGTGTAACAGATTTTTCTGATGTAAGGTGGAAGAGAGTTCCATATCCTTGGCGCAGCCCCGGAGAAAGCTCTGTTGGAAGTTTCAGACTTTTTGAAACGTGAGGGTTTCAGAAGTAGATTGTTTGAACTCCTTGAAAGTCTGTTTCCCCCGGATAAGGTGAGTTTTTGGGCTAGGTACTGGGGAGTGTTGTGGTGTAACGCTTTGTGTGTGATGCAAGCCATTTTTAGGTGGATTCGGGCTTCGTAAGGTAACCAGTTGAGAGCTTTCAGATGTGGTGATATGTGGTCAAATTTCCTAGACCCATGTTATGAGTCTTGCTGCGGCATTGAGACAGGCTTTTAGCTGTGCGGTTGAGATTTTGGGAAGTCCATCAAGTGTGGTGCATCTGTATTCAAGACTTGAAGTAACTAAGGACTGGACTGCGGATTTGAGGTCGGAATTCTCGAGAAAAGGTTTCATTTTTCTGAGATAACTGAGGTGGAAGCGAGCGTTTTTAGTCAGTGATGTTGCATGTTGAGGTTCTTGTCTAGCGTGATACCTAATGATAAGGATGAGTCTACTACCGTTGGCGTGCAATTCAACGCAGTGATAATTTTGATCCATTTCCTTTGTCTCCGTGGAGTTCTTGGGGGGGGGGGATAAATAATAATGACCCTTTTGATTTAGCCCATGGCTGTTTTATAGCATCTCTCAGCTTTGGACATGTTTTCATTGAAACCTGTTTTTCTGGCAAAAAGGTTGAATATAAACTCACGTAAACATGAATGGTATGATATATACAACCTCCACATTGAAAATATGTGCCTAGGGGTGTAACATGTTCAACAGCTTGTCTTTGCCTTGTTTTAATGACAAGTGTAGCCTACAACGAGGATCTGCGCCCAGCCTAAACAACAAACTCACCAGGTCGTGACCCATATCAGAAATCAGACACACGTTATCTCAGCATAAGGTGATTGTATTCCTCAATTCCATATTTAGGCTTCATCTTATCCACTCAAGAATGAACCGCCATACATGGTCCAAGGGCTGCGATTCTCAGCTTCGAGGAAGTTATCACCACTGCACTGAAACCTAATTTCGCTGAACAACATTTATAATAGTAATAATCGTTTTTACATACTCCTTCAAGCTGGCCATCTGATATGTCTAAGCACTATAAATAACAAAAAATAGTACTATAATCTAGTTCAATAGTAGTCAACGTATCTAAAGCACTTCTCTTATACAACACTGGGCTTGTCCTGCATCATCTACTAGAATCTCAGACTGATCTTTTTTAAGCTATAATTCACATCTCCCATATTTTTTTTATTACTTAAGCTCTTCGATTCCTAGCATTATATATTATAGAATTAATTTTGAAAAAGTACTCTAAAATAATTTCGGTTTTCCTATCCTTCTAGGAAAGGGCGTTTGTTGCAGGGCATGATAGAAACCTTCTTTCTACAAACACACAGGAATTCACCCATCTCTTAAGGCAACATACTCTCACACATTCTTTGTTATACCACTTTCTTTCCAGTTACATTTGGTTACTTGGCCCCATCATTCATTTTTACCCTTTTAGGATCTCTAACCCTTGGGGCCATTTTATAGTTCTCATCTAAATCGCCTTCTTTATTTTTCTTCTTCTTTCCCAAAGCTTTACTTCTAGTCTCTTTCAGAGTTGCAAGCATCTCTGGTCAAACAGTTTCAGTTTTTCCTCCAGACCGGTGAACAAGAGCAGTGTTACCTCGGTGGTTAGTATATTTGTCAGAGACACCATCCAATGCCAATGAGATTATGCAATTACAATCCCTCATAATAAGTTTTCATTTTTAAGTAGCTACTATGGTCAGTGGAAAAGTAATCGAAAAACAAAGATTGTTGAAGAAAAATAACTGTCTTTTTCTTTCTCGAATGTATTTTCTCCTGTGTGATTACCACTGCTATACACTGTAAATAGATTTTTTTAACATGACCACCAAAAACATGCAAGACCTTACTCATAACTACTGTAAGCATTACAGCGACTGCCACTGCTCCTAACCTGGAGCCAATATCAGCAGCACGACGCTCATCTTCTACTCCGAATTGTATGCATAACACGCCCTACTCTGAGACTGCCTACTAAGGCAACACAACACAACAGTGCAAGGCATTAAAGCATGCCTTCTGCATAAAATGGACATGACATACATGTGATTTGTTCTGGTACACTAACTGTGAATGAAGAGATCTCACAGCTTTCCTAACAGATACAATGGCTACCTCTCCCAACATGGGCTCAAGTCAAGAGGGGACTCTACCAAGCCCAGTTGCTACTTCCACCACCTTTCACCCCCAGAACAGTCCCACAAATGACCCTCCTGCTGCCCGGCTGGCTCCAATCCTCATAAAGTAACATTTTAGAAGCTGTTGAAGGAGGTAGCAGATACATACAACTGACAAACGCAACATTTAAAAACGATTGATAACGCAAATATTATTTGAAAGGGTAATAATAATACTGAGATTATGCATTGCAATGGTTTGGGAGAAATTTGACTTCAGATGGTATAATGTAAAAGAGCAGAAAAAGGCACACATTTAAATACTGGTGTGTCAAATGAAGTATTAATACCCTGTTCAAAGAATAATCTCTATTAGGAAGTCAGTTGGGGTCCTCATGAGAACACAGGCTGAATTACATCATTATAAATTGTACACCAAATATATGTTATCCAATCAGGAATGCATTCATGAACGGTTGTGGAAGGCTATGATCGTAAAACTGACATATTTAAACATATAACATAAATACCATGATGTTCCTTGAAGTATTGCTGACAAAATGGTCCAAGAGTAGAGTCAAGGCTTCTGACAGCAGAATTATAATTATGAAGTTTCATCTATGTGATAAGAATTAAGTTAACCCATTGGTTAACTTCACTGTGAGTGATGGCGCTTTGATCTTTGACAAGGAGTATATCCACTCAGAAAGTTGTTATCTTTAGTGCTCGACACTACTATGACAAGGTGTTCATTTTGAGACCCAAAAATATTTTTGCTGTTAGCCAAAGTTTTTGTATATTGGTAGGGGTACGCTCCCCCAAAAATAAAGTTTTACAAAAAAACATGATGAAACAGAAGTCCTGACAAACTCAAATGCTTGTTCTTGATGATTTCTCCATTTTGATGTCCACTGAGTGAGTAGAAAAGTATATGCCTAATCGGTCTACTTGCACACATGTTCTATTCAGCCCACATCTATATTGTGCTACACCAGTGGCTCTTAACCTGTAGTAAATGGACCCTTGAGGGTCCTCAACTCCTACTCTAGGGGCCTGTGATTGTTTAGAAAATTACATATTATTAGCGGGTTAACCCTGTGTGTGCCAAGGGCGTAATGTTTACGTCCTTGGCAGTGGTGCTGCTGTGCCGAGGATCATTATGTCCTGGCTCTGGCTTGCGGGGAAAGCGATGACTCTCCCCCAGTGGGCTGCTCCCCTACATACCCCACTGGGGATGGCAGCGGAAGCACTTCTGCTGCCACCCCAACCCCTCCATCAGCAATCGGATGACGTTGCCGCACCAACGCCATCATAGGCTGCCGGGGACATGCTTGAAGCCATTTGCTCCCAGCGTGTCCAGAGAGTACACATTTTTGGTAATTCCTGTTCTCGGGGGGGGGGGGGAGGTAAACAGACACAGGGGGAAAGGACAACGTTTTTCCTTTCCCTCTGTGCCTGTTTTGAATGGATCACTCCCTTTTTGGGTATTAATGTTTAGGTAATTTCTTCCGCCCTTGGGGCAGAGCCACCTTAAACTTTTAGGGCCATCTGCCCCCAAGGGGAATGATTCCTTCTCACCCTATTATATAAACACCGGTGGGAGATACCGAGGCTTTTTCAGATCTCAATGATCTGGCCACAGAAAAAAACACCGATTACAGTCCACTTTCCAAAAGGTCTCCATTTCTGGAGGTAGGGGGTGCAAATCTTAGCTAACTTTTTTTTCAGAGGCAGGGTGCAGCCGTGTGCATAGCCAGAAAGTTGAGTGCTTTTTTTGTTTCTTTTGTTGAAGAGAGCAGTTCCTAAACAAAGGGGCAAACAGGATCTCTCTGGGGAAAAAAAGCAATGCGCTTCCCTTTAGCGTGTGTGTGGGGGAGTATTACGTCAAACCCAATGACTGGGGCGCCCACGTTTCCTCATGCAGTTGGTGAATGATCCCTGAGTAACTACTGTAGCTGAAGCGAACATATTTATTTTAGTGCGAATCTAGCCACAATTCGTATTTGGGTTTCCAAAGGTTGCACTGAATGCCTGAGTGATCGGAGCATGCATGCCTGCCCCTCCCAGCCCCCGCCTTAGTGGGACACACTGGCCCGGTATTGGGAAGGCACAGAGACATCACGTGCTCTAGCAAGTACCTGGACTGGACACGGTTACGTGAACGAGCAGGCGCATATAAGGGATTATAGAGAAAGGCACATGGACACAACCACGTGGAGGAGTGGACACCATTACACGCAGGTACTTGGGTTGGAATGAATACCGCTACTTGCGCACGTGCGGTGTGGGCAGAACCAGATAAAGGAATTAATTCAGTCACCTGAAGGCACATTGAGGAACAGACCCCATCGCATTCAGGCACATGCAGATCTGAGCACATGGGGGAACCAGCACCACCGCTTCGTGCTGACTCACGGAGGCATGGACACAATCACAGGCCGAACATTGTAAGGCTTATTATTTTTTAGCACTTTACGTAACCTTAAGGAAATGCAATCTCGGACACGGAGCACAAGACACATGCAAGCACCTGGGGGAAAGTCACAGTTGTACTGACGCGTATAAAGAAATGCCAATTCCAGACCCTGTAGGGGACACGCTTAAAGAGGAGCTGGCACGGTTAGAGGTCAGTACAGTAAGTGGCTGCGACGTTTAAAACAAGCGTGCGCCTCGCGCGAAAAGATAAAATTAAAAAGCACGTTGTGTGGGCGTGCCCCTCCGCCGAGCGCTACTTTTAGACGTTGACGTCAGCGGTGCAGGGAGGCCGTGCCCGCCCCAAGCAGCAAACAGGAAACTCTTAATTACGCTCTCTCAGTGGCAGGAACAATACCGCCTCTAAGCTGTGCTGTGCAAGGATAAAGGTATGATGATTGTCAGAAGAGACCCAAACCTGTTTTAAATTACCCTCGGTTTTGAGAAATACCGCAAACGTAAGCAGGAGTCCAGAAAACCGGCTGCCCTGGCCAAGCGCCTGAAATGGTGCGCACGCGCACCGGGGCAACGGAGGTCTAACCTTAGTAACTCCACGAGGAAAATACACCAGGCTGAAACCTCGCCGCAAGTGAAGCGTACTTTCCGAGCCTAACTGAAGTGCTGTAATGGCGAGTGTAGGGTCAGTCATGCTTGGTCTGTTGTTCCTTTGTTGTTTCCCGGATGACGCACTCTGAAGTACCCCTTACACACTGACAATCCCTCATCGCGATCACTCTAAAAGCGAAAGTGATCGCAATGACACACGCTAGGGATGCGCGCGCAGCAGCGGGGGGAGGGGTATGGTGCTGAAGGCTGGCGCAGGAAAGGCAGATGGCTGGGCGAGAAGGGAGGGGGGAATGCAGGGAGCAGCTGTGCGCTTGCACGCCATCGTGCACTGTAGCTTGTCGCCAGCACAAAAATGTGGATAGCACTTTCTAAACCCACCTACTAAATGTCTCGCCAGACCAGCGCATGCGCTGGGTCAGGCGAGACCTAAAAAGGGTCAGTTTTCAGTGGAAAAATTTGATGTGTCCATGTTGCATTTTGACCCGTTTCCTGTCGCAAGCACTAGGCCTACCCACACAAGTGAGGTACTGTTTTTATTGGGAGACTTGGGGGAATGCTAGGTGGTTGGACATTTATGGCTCCTCGTAAATTCCAGTACTTCACATCAAAGAAAAAATTTTGTTTTGTTTTTTACAAAGTTTGAAGTTTTCAAAGGGATTCTGGGAAGCAGAACCTGGTGAGAGCCACACAAGTAACCTCATCCTGGATTTCTCTGGGTGTCTAGTTTTAAAAAATATACAGGTTTGCTAGGTTTCCCTAGGTGCCAGCTGAGCTCGGGCCCAAAATCCACAGCTATGCATATTGCAAAAAAAGGGTCAATTTTCTGTGGACAAATCTGATGTGTTCACATTGCGATTTGGACCGTTTCCTATCGTGTACACTAGGCCTACCCACACAAGTGAGGTACCATTTGTATCGAGAAACGTTGGGGAATGCTGGGTGAGTGGAAGTTTGTGGATCCGCGCAGATTCTAGTACTTTCCATCAAAGAAAAGCGAGGAAAATGTATTTCTTTTACAAAGTTTGAGGTTCGCAAGGGATTCTGGGTAACAGAACCTGGAGAGAGCCACACAAGTCACCCCAACCTAGATTCCCTTGGGTGTATAGTTTTCAAATATGTATAGGTTTGCTAGGTTTCACTTGGTGCCAGCTGAGCTAGGGCTCAAAATCCACAGCTAGGCACATTACAAAAAAAGGGTCCGTTTTCAGTGGAAAAATGTGATGTGTCCAATGTTGCGTTTTGACCCGTTTCCTCTCAGGAGCACTAGGCCTACTCACACAAGTGAGGTACCATTTTTATTGGTATACTTTAGGGAAACCAGGATAGTAGTACAAGTGTTATTACCAGTTGTCTTTCTATACATTTCTGCCTTCCAAATGTGAGATAGTGTGTAAAAAACAAGACATTTTGAAAAATGCCCCCTAATTCACATGCTAGTATTGCTACCCACATACACAGAGATGTGCAAATTACCACTGCTTTTAAACTTCATATCTTTTTCCCATTCTGGAAATACATAGGTTCCTTGAAACCTATTTTTCACTCTTTATATTTTACCAAATGAATTGCTGTATACCCGGTACACAATGGATAGCCATTGTAATGTGTGGCTCAGTTATTGGCTCTGGGTACCTCAGGTTCCTTGTGAACCTAAACGCCCAATATATCCCCGCAACCAGAAGGGTCCCACAGTTGTAATAGTATATTGCTTTAAAAAATCTAGCATAGTTAGAAGAAGTTACAGCTGAAAATGTAGGCACAAATGGCTGAAATTAAGTTGAAAAAAACAATGATTTTTTATTTTGACTGTTACTTTATATAGGAAAACCTTGAAGGATCTCCACAAATTACCCCTTGCTGAATTCAGAATGTTATCTTCTTTTCAGAAATGTATAGCTTTTCGGGATTCATTATTGGTTTTACACCCATTTCTACCACTAACTGGAATGAGGTTGAAAGCACAACAAATAGGAAAAATTGACTATGTCCCAATAACATCCCAAAACTGTGTGGAAAATGTTGGTTTTCTGACAAAAGGCTGCATGTTCCTGAAAGGTGGGAAGATGGTGATTTTAGCACCACAAACCCTTTGTTGATACCATATGCAGGGAAAAAAACAGACACTGTCTTCTGCAGCACTTTCCCCCCATTTTTCAATGAATTTAGCTGTATGTTGCCTAATTTCTCGCTCCCCTTAAGGGGAATCTACAAACCCTGGGTACCCTTTAGAATCCTCAGGATGTTGGAAGAAAAGGATGCAAATTTGTCACGGATACCTTATGTGGACAAAACGTTATGGGGGGCTAAACGCGAACGACCTTAAATAGCCAAAAAAAGGCTGGGGGGTGGGGGGAGGGTGGAGGCCTGGCAGCGAAAGGGTTAATAAAATATATGTAAACAAAGACAAAAAATGGAAAATCTAAAACCATTCTGTAAATGTGAGATAAAATTTGCAATTGGAGACTAAAAATGATGTTGTTGTTCTTAGCTGGATTCATGGGAGCAGCCTAAGTAGAGCAAATAGAAAATAGGGTGGGGGTGATGAGGGGCCTCAATTTAAGCACAGACAAAAAGAGAACACACATTATGAGTAAAAAAGACAGTGATATAGTAGAGTCTAGCACATTAATTCTAAAAGTTGAAGCAAACAAATTAATTTAGAGAAGTTTCAACCTTCTCATTAAAATAAAAAATTCAATTTTTCTATATTAGTTTATGAATTAAAAAAAATATTCATCATTTGTGAATTTGTGATTCTTGTTTCAGTATGTTTATGTATTGTTTTGAGTTTAATACACATTGCTTAGGTGGAATTGTCCGGCTTTTCGTAATGCCATAATAGTGGGCCCTAGATTCAGAAATAACTCATTGGGGAGTGCAGAAGTCAAAAGTTTAAGAGCTACTGACCTACACCATTCTCCAAGTCACAGCAATGCTCTGATGAAATGAGCGAGACTCAACTTGGATCTGGTGTACTGTATCTTGCAGGAGATTCACTAATATGTAACATGCACCTTAAAGTAACCAAGTGTAAGACTCAAGATATCTTTGTAACTTATTTTGAAGCATTTACTGAGGTCTCATAAACACGAATTGGTATTTCGATATATTTGAAGGAAATGTATTTATTTAACTTCTCAGTTAAAAAAAAAAATAATTGAATAGAGGACCTAATGTTTTAATGAAAATGTGGGTATGTAGCTCCCTGCAGGATGCCTCCTCAGGTTTGGAGTCAGGATAACCCAGCAAAAGAAGCAATATGAATACGTTTTGATGTGTCCGTGAATAGTGTGAGTCTTAAATGGCACATACTTCTTATGTGTTTTATATATTTAGTTTCAGGCTTTGCTGTATCAGTCAGGCTTCAGGAGTATTTTGTAGGGAATATTTCCATGGCAGTGTGCCTGTAGAAAAGGGGCTGGATAATGAGTGTTTAATTTGTAAAAAAGAAGTGTCAAGGCCTTGGTCAGGACGCCACTGTAGCTTGACAATTGCTCATGCCAGCACTGGTAATGACAATACCAACACAACTACTAACCATCACCATCCTACAAGTCTGACAAATTAGGCTATTCTAGGCCCCCAAAGTTGTAACAATCTTTTGGGCGGCAGATATGTCATTTTTAATGTATATTGAATTAATGAGCAACTGCTGTTATGCTCATCTCTAAATTAGACAAACAGGGCACCATGTGGCAGACAGTCATTCTTGATAGTGTTGAAACCACCAGTTCAGATTAAGCACTGTGGATGATGTAACTACAACGCTGCCCCGTCTTTTATTACAGGCGGAGCCAGGCTGGTCTTTGGAAGTGTACCAGGCTGCTTCTTAAGTTAGGGTTGCCTGGGTCGAACCAGGGATCTTCAATGCTTCCATCCAAA
Organism: Triturus cristatus; assembly: GCF_964204655.1. Classification (NCBI taxonomy): domain Eukaryota; kingdom Metazoa; phylum Chordata; class Amphibia; order Caudata; family Salamandridae; genus Triturus; species Triturus cristatus. The sequence goes on along the minus strand of NC_140587.1, from coordinate 1,009,319,968 downwards.
GGGCACCATTAGGTCTTGAATAAACTGTGTCCCACCTCCTAGTTATGCAAGGTTAGTACATTCACCAAGCTCCTTTTTGTCCATGCATCTGTAATATTATACATCCTAAGTGCCGGGGCATTGTCTCATTTGCATGGGGCCAACTCCCATGTATGTGATAGAACACACCTTTTCATTTCATGGGTATGAAATGTGTGCATGTGTGATGCATATAACAAAAGAGACCACTTAATCATCTACTGCCAATCTGTAATATGCCAATTATACAAGAGCATGAAAAATGTGTCAATGCCCCTCTGTGTTCGAGGGGCACCTTTAAAACATGGCCCCTGGTCTTGAATGCATGCGTGACTGTCAGAGTGTGGTGTTCCTGCAAGCACTCCAGTTCATTTTACAGCTACTGTGTTAACACTGAGACGGGCACTGCTGGCTTCTTGCATGATGGTAATGGTGGTCACAGTGTTCTTATATATCTTTGAATGGTAAGGCCTACAGGGAAGTGGCTGCTTGTGCAGATTTCTCCTCAGAGTCCCTAGCCAGGGAAGATGGGGCTCTTCAGACTATTGATATCAGATATTACTGACTGTTAGGGACGCAAGGCTGGAATGGTCTACGCTACGCTTGTAGTTTCCTTGGGGCTTTTGGTGCCACACAATTTAATAAGCCTTAGAAAGAGCCTGAGATATAGAAAAAGATAGAGGCTATAGATGAGCTTGTTTTACCAGTCTCTCCTTGAGGTGAGGAAGTGGTCACTCACCACTCAGGTGCCACCAACCTACTCAAGTATATACGAAGAGTACTTGTGAAACCTGTCCAATTTTGAGGATCTCCGCATCTTCCGGAACTTTGCTTTACAAAAATATGAAGAAAATGTGTGTTTTTGTTGACGTCTGAGGTTTGTAGGGCATTCTAAGAAAGCATAGTGAAATCAACACAGAGGTCACACCACACTGGACTCCTACTTAATACAGAGATTTCTGAAAAACAGAGATTTCCCTGGGTGGTGGCCGAGCCTAGGTCCAAATACTGCTGCCACCCACATCGCCAAAATGGATTGATTCTAATTGGCAATAATTTGATGTCTCCATGTAGAATATTTTCCTGTCTCGGGTGCTCAGCAAGTCAAACAAGTGCAATACTGCTTTTGTCATGATCCACACAGATTCCACAACTTTCCATCACAAAAATATGATGATAATACATGATTTTAGCCAACGTGTGAGGTTAGCAGAGCATTTTGGATAAGAAACTTTAGTTGGGGCCTCACAAGTCATACTACCCTGGACTCGCATTTAATTTTTTTTGAATTTAGTAGAATTTTTTGGGTGGCGGCCGAGCCAATATCCAAATTCCGCTGCTTCCCACATCGCCAAAAAGGGCTACCAATGCAACACATTTAGCAAAATTCAATGGGCATCACAAGATACTAGGGTTACCCTCACATTCAGAGTTTTACAAATAACCACTATTCCTAAACTCAGTATCTTGCACATATTAAAAAGAATGCATAGCTCATAGCTTTCTTTCGCTAGGTTTTACCATATGAATTGAAGCATAGTCCTACTGGAATGCACAATCTTTATAAGCTGAAGCTCTGTTGTTATCGCGGTTGATTGTCCGAAAACATGCAATACCAAACATTATATGTAGTAGCTTAAGCGAATGAGATGCTGCACACTCGCATCATTTTGTAGTTATTTATTGTTGGTTAAGGTACATATATCTCCCTGCCACCAGAAAGGTCTGATGTACGTAGCAGTATATTACTTTTGGAAATCGGTTATTGGGTCAAAAAATTACAGATGAAAAGATTGTTAGCTAATTCTATTTATTTGCCCATTTTTACAATATTTTTGATTTTAATGTTTATTTTTGTCAGGTAAACCATGAGTGATCTACACATATGACCCAATGCTGATTTCATAATTTTGTCTAGTTTTGTTTCGTTTTCAGAAATGCATAGCTTTCCGGGTTTATCCACATGTTTCCCACATGATTCCACCATAACTGCAAACAGGCTTACACCACAAACAACAGGAAAATGGACCACCACCTAAAAATATTGGGGCAGATTTATGTTAACTGGCGCATATCAGCAGGGATGCGCCAATTATTATGCGCCACAGCTGCGCCACCATGGATGCGCCGCATTTATAATGCGGCGCACCATGGGGCAAAAACGGCACAGATGCGTGACGCATCTGTGCCGTGAAAGTGGCGCATTGCTGGAGTTGCGTCGCAAGCGCGACGCAGCTCCAGCAATGTTCTGGGGGGCCCAATCTGTACAATGCTGCGTCAATCCTTACGCCTGCTTCAAGCAGGCGCAGGGTTTTGACGCAGCATGGGCCTAAAAGTGACTGAGTGAAATCTTGTAGATTTCACTCAGCCACTTTTAGGAGGCGTTCCTGCGCCGGAACGCCCCCACCTGCCCTGGAACGCCTACATGTGGCGCAGGGCTTTACAACGTGACGCATCTCCCAGATGCGTTACTTTGTAAATACCCCGCACCATGGCGCAGGATTTGCGCCGCTGCTGCGTCACAAAAGTGACACAACGGCGGCGCAAAAGTGGCGCAAGTGCAACATAAATCTGCCCCATTGTTTATACAACAGTATTTTCATTTTTCTGTGTGTTCCTGAAAGCTGGAAAGATGGTAATCTTAGCACAATTAACATTTTGTTGATGCCTTTCTTTGGAAAAAGATATGCTTTCTTGCATGGCACGTTCTTATCATGTTTAAAAAAAGTCCCAAAATGTTGCAGTATTTCGGTTATGTTCACGGTTCTCTCCGGGGCATGCCCAAATCCTGGATCCCCTTAGAAACCCCAATAAGTGGGGAAAAGGTAGCAATTTTGGCCCAGGTAGCTTTTGTGGGAAAAAGCTCCAGGGGGCCCCCCTCAGCACAGTACTCCAGCCAAAGAGTTCCTGATTGAGTCCGGAGGGGGCCCCTCCAGGTACCTTACAAGGGAACCCCCTCAAGTTTCGTTACAGCACTGTTCTAATGGCTTATGTGTGAAATGCCTCAAACATCAAAAAAGGGTTAGCACTGGGGTAGGAAAAACCTCAACAGCAAAGAGGACACAGACTGAAATTCTAGATGGGCGAAGGCATCTCATACATACCAACATTTTAGAACAGAAAAGTGAGAGACAGGAAACAAAATCGAATTTCCCCATTGAGTTCTTTTGAAGCAGAGGCAATTTCAGGCAGGAAACCGTTAAAATAAGGTAATATTTGCTTCAAAAATCGTGAGTCTCCCGTCTGAAACATGACAATTGGCATTTATGGCATCAAGCCATGATGATGCATGGTGAAAAGTACTATGATAATTTAATACATTGCAAGCTCACAAAATTCTTAAACTAAAAGAGAATAGGCATTCCTGAGTTTAACAAATAGCGGATTCGTGCAATTTAAAATACATTCAAATGGAATTTGGCATTTTGAAGCAATACCTACACAATGAATCACTCTAAATGCTAAAATGAATACTTATCAGGATGTGTTTCCACGTTGTAATTTGTATCTGAAGCATGCTTTATGTGAAGAATGAATAATCAAAACAAAGCTATTGCTTATCTATCAATGTAGCTCAGGGGCCTTTTGTGTCGTCGTCTCGTGGCCCACCCACACATGTGGGGTACACTTTTTTTATTGGATGACAGATTTCTTACCACCCCGAGTTCCCATATGTGTCTCCCTGTGGATTCTAGATCTTTCCATCACAGAAATGTGAGGAAAATGTGTTTTCTTTTACAAAAATTCGACATTTGCAAGGGCCTTTAGGTAAAAATGACCTAGTGAAAGCCATGCAAGTCACTCCACCCAAAATTCCCTAGGTGTCTAGTTTTCAAAAATGTGCAAGTATGCTAGGTTTCGCTAGGTGCCGGCCAATGCTAGGGCTCCAAATCCACAGCTACCCACTTTTTTTTTTATTAATAACAGATTTTATTGGTTTTTCCACATCAATCTCTGGGACACAATTGCTGCTTTCTCGTGCCTTTACATTACATAAATGCATGTAAGGAGATGAAACACATACTGAGAAGAAATAAAACGTATGCGTATATCTCAAAAACCATACCTGCAATATTCCACATTATCATTATATACCAGTTACATCTCAGCACTTGTTATTCACTATTGTTTGTTGCATCCTCTTCACAATTTAACAGTCATCTATAATTATCCAATCATTACTATGTTACCTGTTCTTTGTCCCATTAGTATTCTAAACAACTAAATTACTAACAACTATTCCCCCCACCCCTAACAGACTAGGCCAGAACTTCCATGTAAGATAACACTTCAGCAGTACATGTATCCATTGTGTTGTAGCAACCCATTTTGTAGTCCGTAATTATCCCAATTATTTATATACATACATCCTCTCGTATACGGCCCCGCTTTTAGTGCTGTACTCAGGGAAGCGTGGGACACTCCCATCAATATGTTTGTACATCCACAGCTATAAATTCTTCTAACATCATATTCCAATCCAACGAGATAGGTATTTTCCGCAGCCCCCTGTGTTCCTCTCTTTTTAATTCAGCGCCTTCTGCTCTTCCCCATCTGATCACCTTGTTGTGCCATTCCTGCACCGATGGTGGTTTAGCACTCTTCCATCGCATGGTTATATTGCGTTTCGCTAGTATTAGGGCCAAATTAGAGAATTTACGATTAGGCCCTCCCTTGTTTCCTCTGGGCCCCAGTATGCAATACTCCAGTGAATCACAATTTCTCATCGGGGCGATGTCATTGACTATCTTATGCACTGATGACCAATAATGTACCAGTCTCGGAAAAATCCATATCAAGTGCAGTAATTTTGCATTCGCCGATTGGCAGCGTGGGCAGCTATCCACTATGTCTGGAAACATAGCATTCAATCTGTGTGGAGTCAAATAGGCCCTATGTACAATCATAAGCTGTATGAATTTGAATTTAGGGTTCCTAGACACTTTCCTTGGATATTCCAACAGAGCCTCCCATCTTTATCAGTAATCTCGCGTCCCACATCCAGAGCCCACTTGTCACGAGTGGCACTGCCACAACTGCTCTTATACCCCGGTATATCCACTTTGTCAATTTGCCACCATTTCCCATCAAATACTGCATGCTTATTAGTTCATGTATCAATGGCTCTGTCCCATCTGGAGACCAATTAGTGCGAATGTAGCGTGTGATGTTTGCGTACAGCATAAATAATGTGTTCGGTACTCCGTGTTCCCTCACAAATGCATCGTGTGTCATCAATGCACCGTCCGTGAAGAACATGCCCATTGTGGTCACTCCTGCGTCCCCCAGGCCGATATTCTCCTAGATGTGACTATACCCGTCTGGAGTGGAAGTCCCAGCAGGGGGATATTGGGGGCGTACGGGGCCCTTGTCTTCGTGTAGATTAAGGCCCTTCTCCAATATAGTAATGCTATTTGTAGTAGCGGTGGCGCAGTTTGAGGAATCCTACTGTTAGGTAGTAACAGGCTTGGGAACGAGGGGAATTGCATACACTTTTGTGTCAGTGCAATTTTGTTTAGATTGCGCCCTGAAATCCAGTATGCCAACCATTGTAGCTGGCTTGCATAGCAATACGCTTTGAAATCCGACAACCCCATTCCCCCCCGCTCTGTGTCCCGCTGCAACTTCACTAGCCCGATTCACCTTCTCCCCGTCCCCCATATCAGCTCCACCAGTAGGCACAGCTACCCACTTTGTAAAAAAGGGACAGTTTTGAGTGGAAAAATGTGATGTATCCATGTTGCGTTTCGGGACGTTTCCTGTCGCAGGCACTATGTCTACCCACATAAGTGGGGTACGATTTTTATTTTCGAGCCTCAGGGGAATGCCGGGTGGAAAGAGGTTTGTGGCTCCCCACAGATTCCAGAACTTTTCATCACAGAAATGTGGGGAAAGTTTGTTTTTTATAGTCAAATTTGGAAGTTTGCAAAGAATTCTAGGTGAAAGTACCTAGTGAGAGCCACACAGGTTACCCCACTGTGGATTGCCCCAGGTGTCTAGTTTTAAAAAATGTGCAGGTTTGTTAGGTTTCCCTAGGTGCAGGCTGAGGGTGCAACATTCGCAACCTCTCACTTTGCAAGAAAAGGGTCAGTTTGGAATGGAAACGTGATGTATCCATGTGCGTTTTGGGAGGTTTAGTGTTGTGGGCACTAGGCTTGCCCACACTAATGATGTACTGTTTTTATCGAGAGACTTAGGGGAATGCTCAGTGGAAGGAGGTTTGTGGCTCCCCGCAAATTCCAGAAATATCCATCACAAAAATTTGAGAAAAATTTGTTTTTTTGGTCAAAGTTGGAGGTTTTGCAAAAGATTCTGGGTTAAAAAAAACCTGGTGAGAGCCATGCAATTCACCCCACCCTGGATTTCGCCAGGTTTTCTAGCTTTAAAAAATGAGCAATTTTGCTAGGTTTCCCTGGGTGCTGGCTGGGCTCGGGCCAAAAATCCACAGCCACCACATTGAATAAAAGGATCAGTTTTGAATGGAAAAATGTAGTGTATCCATGTTGTGTTTTGGGCAATTTTACTGCATTTGTGCCTTCCAAATGTGTCAGTGTGTAAAAAAGAAAACATAACCTCTAAATCATATGCTAATATGGGTACCCACAAATTCAGAGATGTACACATATTCACTGCTCCTAAACTCCATATCTTGTGACCATATCAGAAACATTTAGGTTTCCTTCTTACCCATTTTTCACTCTATATATTTCACCATAATGAATTGGTCTATATTCAGTACACAATGAAAAACCATTGTACAGTGAAGCTCAATTGTTGGCTCTGAATACCTTGGGTTCTTGAACAACCTACAAACGCTATGTATCCCCTCAACCAGAAGGGTCTAGTGAACCTAATGGTATAAGCTTTTGTAAATCTGCTATCATGACAAAAAGTTATAGATGAAAACGTCATCATAAAATGGGCATTATTTCCTACTCATTTTTTTTATTTCAGCAGATAGTTTCTTTGGGAAAACCTTGTGGTATATACACATAAACCATTGCTAAATCTGGAATTTTGTCTACTTTTCAGAGATCTATAGCGTTCCTGGATCACCCATGGGCTTCACAGTGGTTTCCACCACAAACTGGAAGTAGGTTGAGATCACAAAAAAAATAGGAAAAATGGGCAACCTCTTTGAAACATGGCAACACTGTGGAGAAAAATTTGTTCTGCATGTTCCTGAAAAGCTGGGGAGATGGTGTCCGGCACAACCTTTTGAATCCTTATGATTGGTTACAGGCTCAAGGGGGTCCACCCCTTGATCGCATCAATTCTGAAAATCTTTAATAGCACCAAAGCTTGAGGTGATCAAATGAGGGAAGGAAAGGAAGGAAACAGCAAAGCAGGAAATCTGGAAACACAAATAATAATAATAACTATCTGGTATTTGTAAAGTGCAAACTAATCACCCCTAAGGGTTTCAAGGTGCTGGGGTCCATCGGAGAGATTAAGTGAGCTATTGCCCAGTCACATGATGCTGAGCTGCCGCTGGGGATCGAACCGTGAGCCCCATGCTCTAGAGTCAGCTGCTCTAGCCGCTGCACCACACCTCTCCACTCACCTCTCCTCTCACTTCTCCTCTCACACCAGCAGAATCTTTCTGACCTAAAAGTACTAGTCTAGGTAGATATCCTAACATGTATGGCAATCTCTTTACCTGTAACAAAAGATAATTTTTAACAATCTAGAGCCAGGGCAGTAGTATATAATTATTTGTGGCAATACGGCACTGTAACGCCCTGAACGTCTCAGGATCGTTTAACAGACACGATAATGAGGACGCAACCACTTGTGAAGGGTTAGTTATTTTAATGAAGGCAAAAACAATACAACGAATAAACAAAAGTTATAGTCACTGGAATCCTCCAGGCTAAGTATGTTACCAGCCCACAGCACGGATGGTCCTAACCGTCCTCTGCATATACGCCGATCCCGGCGTATGCCAACAGAGGGCAGAAATGAAATGGCCGACAATGCCAATCGGTATGCTGTGAGGGGCACGACGAGTGTTGGGGAGAATCGAGGAGTCAGGGAAACACCCAGCCGGGGTCTCTACCTGAAGGGAGCAGCCGCTCAACCTCTTCCTCCGACTGCACCGGGACGCGGAGTCACCTCCTGGTGATGCGTCACCGATACCCCAATCAAAAGCAAGAAGACTGAACCGAGAGCAGCCGCTCGATCGATCCTGTGGACTTCCGAGTCTGTAACGCGGCAAACACCTCCTGGTGTGCGTTACAGCTGGCAGTCCCTGTATCTCTGGTCTGGCTGGGAGTTACGACTCCAACCAGCAAAAGCGCCACTGCGCTTTGACTCAGCCGAGTCAAAAAGCGAAGCTCAATGGTTGACCGGTAGAGCTTCCGGGTCCTTCACAGGTGACGATGGGGCAAGACACGGCCCAGGGAGTAACGACTCGACCTACCTCCGTTCTTGCCTTACTGGAGCACCACTCCGGAACACTGCTCTTCACGAAGCAGGTACGTCGGTGTAAACACAATATCCGACAGCCTTGTACCTCCCGGTTCCTCCCTTTATAGGGCGTGTTTTCCTTGAGTTATGTAACAGCTCTCCTGTTTACATAAGGGCGTGTTTTCCCTTGAGTTATGTAACAGCTCTCCTGTTTACATAAGGGCGTGTTTTCCCTTGAGTTATGTAACAGCTCTCCTGTTTACATAAGGGCGTGTTTTCCTTGAGTTATGTAACAGCTCTCCTGTTTACATAACCTCTCAACCGCTAAGCATCCTGGGAGATGTAGTCCGTTTACGCTGGTTACCGTTTTCCTCCCCTCGCATGACAGGAATTCTTGACAGTACATCCTCCCTCTCAGCGGCTCCCCACGGGTCCAGCGCTGGCAGGAAAACGCCGATGGAACAAGGAGACCAAGCGCGGAGCATGAACCTCTTCAGCCGGTTCCCATGATTGCTCCTCCGGGCCATAGCCTTTCCACGCAACCAGGTACCACAGCTTCCCCCTGCGCCATTTGGACGCCCGTATGCCCGACACTTCATACTCCACCTCCGACTCCACGCATACCGGCCTAGGTGTCCCAGACGGCTTGGAGGGTGCTGGTTTGAGCAATGATACATGAAAGACAGGGTGTATCCGCAATGACTGGGGCAAGCACACCTTCACGTTCACGGGACCCATACACTTGGTAATGCGATAGGGGCCCATGTACTTGGGATGGAACACACTGTTCTTTCGAAACCTCATGTTTCTTGTGGATATCCAGACGTAGTCTCCAGTGCGGTACAGTGGCCCGGGCCTTCTCTTCCTGTCGGCCGCAGCCTTGTATCGTCTCTTGGCCTCTATTAGGACAGCCCTTGAGCGCATCAACGTGTCTTTTATGTGTGCCACCCTGTCCGCTGTGGCGGGAATCCTGTCCTCTCTGAACGGATGTAGAAATGGCAAGAACCTGGGATGTTGGCCATAGTTGCTATAGAACGGAGATGACTGTGTGGAGCTGTGAGTGGCGTTGTTATAGGCTATCTCTGCAACCCATAGCAAGTCGACCCATTCTCCCCTGCCCTGGTCCACAAAACATCGCAGATACTGTTTGAGCGTTTGGTTCAGGCGCTCGGTTTGGCCGTCCGTTTGAGGGTGGTAGCTGGTGGACAGGGCGGTCTTAACATGCAGCGCAGTGCACCAAGTCTTCCAGAATTGCGCAGTAAACTGCGACCCCCGGTCCGACACGATCACCCCAGGTAATCCATGCAGTCGTACCACATTCTTTAGGAGTAGTGACGCCAATTCCCCGGCCGTAGGGACTCTCTTGCAGGGGATGAAGTGCCCCATTTTCGTCAAGTAATCCACCACCACCAGTATTGCCGTCATCCCCTGGTCTACCGGTAGGCCCACCACGAAGTCCAGTGATATGCTATCCCATGGTCTATCCGGGGTCGGAAGTGGATGTAAGAGCCCTTGGGTTCGGCCATGGTCGGCCTTCATGGTAGCACACGTAGGACACTCCTGTCCCCACCTCCTGACATCCACTCTCATGGTTGGCCACCAGAAATGCCGTCCCATGCTAGCCACCGTTTTTTCAAAGCCCAAATGACCTGCGCATGGAGAGTCATGGCACCAGATGAATGCTTGTTTCCTTAGCCTAGGCGTGGGTATCAACAGGCACCTGCCCTTCAGGGGTATCCCGTCCTTCAGCTGCCATTCTCTGTGACTGAGGAGCCACCTCCGCCATGCGAATGACCTGATCCCTCTCTTTATTCCCCTCAGGAAAGTATCCGGTTGGATAACCCCCAATACCATCCTCGGGGAAATGATGGAACGCTCGGTCGCAGGCAATGGTTCCTTAACTGCAGATTGACGGGACAGGGCGTCCGCCTTCCGGTTTTCCGTCCCCGGCCGATATGTGATGCGGAAGTTGAACCCCGCAAAGAAGATCATCCACCGCAGCTGCCTGGGAGAAAGGTGTCTTGTGGCCGTCATGAACTGTAGATTCCGATGGTCCGTGTACACCGATACCACATGTCTTGCCCCCATCAACCAATGCCTCCATTCGGTGAAGGCGTCCTTGATTGCGAGAAGCTCCTTCTCCGCAATATGGTAGTTGCGTTCGGCGTCGTTGAGTTTGCGGGACATGTACGCAACGGGATGAAGCACCCCTGTGTCGTGGTTGCGTTGGGACAAGATAGCCCCCAGCGCCACATCCGAAGCGTCCGCTTCCACCACGTAGGGGAGATCCGGATCGGGGTGAGCCAACACCGGCGCCTTACCAAAGGCGCTTTTCAGGGCCTCAAAGGCTGTGTTCGCTTCAGGGGACCAGACAAACTCCTTGGACTTCCTCAGTAGCTGTGTGATTGGGGCCACCAATCCTGAAAATCCATCTATAAACCGCCTGTAAAAGTTGGCGAAGCCAATGAAACTTTGGACGTCCTTCACGCTGTGGGGCACCGGCCATTCTTTCACCGCCTTGATCTTTCGTTCTGCCATCTCCTGTCCCTCTGGACTCAGCATCACTCCGAGGAATTCCACGGACGTGACGTGGAAGTCACACTTGCTGAGTTTACAAAACAGCTTGTTTTCCCTCAGCTTTTGGAGCACAGCATTGACGTGGTGTACGTGCTCCTCCACACTGGACGAGTAGATGAGGATGTCGTCGATATATACGACCACGTAGATATCCAACTCCTCTCTGAATACCTCATTCAAAAAGTACTGAAAGGCTGCCGGGGCGTTGCACAGACCGAACGGCATGACGAGGTACTCAAAAAGGCCGAACCTGGTCTTAAAGGCGGTCTTCCACTCGTCTCCGTCCCTCATGCGCACCAGATGGTATGCCCCTTTCAAATCCAACTTGGTGTAGATACGAGCTTTCTTGACCTGTTCCAGCAGTACACTGATGAGAGGCAAGGGGTACCGATTCTTTATGGTTATCGCATTCAATGCCCTAAAGTCCACACAGGCTCTCAGCTCCCCATTAGCTTTCGGGATGAAGAAGAGTGGCGAGGCGGCCGGAGACTTGGACGGGCGGATGAATCCTAGCTTGAGGAGTTTATCCAGGTACCCCCGGAGATGCACGTTTTCAGGCTCCGTCAGGGCATACAGCCTGCCGCTGGGAACGCTGGCCCCTGGCACCAGGTCGATCTGGCAGTCAAACTGTCTATGTGGTGGTAGCACTTCCGCCTTCACCTCATCAAATACATCCTCAAAACTGTGATAAGCCTGGGGGAGAGCCACATCTTTTTCTGCCGCTGTAGCCACCGTCTGACTCCCGCTCTCATCTGCGTCAAGGGATTCCGTTCTTTTTCCACAATGCAGGATGCAATACGGTGACGTCATTTCGACGCGATGTGTTGGCCAATCCACAGAGGGGTTGTGTTTCTGTAGCCACGGCAATCCCAATATGACGCCATATTGGGGCGCTCGGATGATGTTAAAATCGATTTGTTCCAAATGGTTCCTCCCACATCTCATCGGAAGGACCCCCGTGTGCTGCCCGATGGGCCCCGTCACCAATCGCCTTCCGTCTACAGCATAGACGTCTTCGGGTACAGCTTTGGGAAGAAGCACTAGCCCTAGCCTGCATGCCTCGTTGTGGTCCATAAACATGCCAGTGGCCCCTGAATCCACCATGGCCACAACGGGTATCCACTGGTCATGCACTCCCACGTGCACCGTGAGAAACAGGTGTCGGTGTCCCTTAGTGACCGAGTTGGAGAGTGAAGGGATGGATGAGTGACTCCGAGATGCCCCTTCTTTGGTCTGGGAGTCCTCTAGTTTTCCGCCGGTATGTCCACCACGGCTGTTACCGACCGGTTGGCCCGATAACGTGACTTCTTCGGTTTGGCAGGGCATTCACGTACGTAGTGGCCTTTTTTGCCACAATATAGGCACAATCCTTGTTTACGGCGTGACTCTTTCTCCGTGGCTGTGAGGCTCGCTCGTATTGCGCCGATGTCCATGGGTTCTCCCTTGGATGCGGTGGAAGTTTCAGGACTTCCCACCGTCACATAGGATGGAAGGGATTTTCCTTTTCTCCCATGATCCCCTTTTCTTTCACTCAGCCTATGTTCCAGCCGTAATACCAGGTTGATAAGGCCCTCACATGTCTTGGGTTGAGGGTCAATATGAGCCACGGCGTCTTTGAGCTCATCGCACAGCCCGTGATGGAAGAGCGCCGTCTGTTTAGCAACAGGCCACTTGGTTTCCGCAACTAGCCGTCGGAACGCGTTGAGATACTGCACCAGGTCGTTGGATCCCTGTCTCAACTCAAGCATTTCACGGTCCGCCGTGTACGAGTCAGCCCTTCTGTCGAATACCTTCAGGAATTCCTCGCGAAAAGCACCCCAATCACATAAGATGGGGTCGTCCCTGCTCACCAGAGGTACGGCCCATTGTGCCGCGTTTCCAGCCAAATAGGAAATAAGGAAAGCCACACGAGCCTGACTCGTGGGGAACGCCTTTGGTTTGCACGATAAATGTAGCGCCACTTGTGTGAGGAATACCTGCACTGTGTTAGGATCCCCACTGTACCTCTCTGGTGTTGCCAAGGGGATGGCTACCGGCATTTCCACTACTACCGCAGGGGTCTGGTTCGTGAGGGAGGTGCTGGGCGTGAGCGGGTCCAATCGGATAGCATCCAGTCTGGCTTTTACATCGGCTGTTTCTTGCCTAGAGGCAGCCACTTCAACTTGCACGGTCGCTAAAGCAGCCAGCACATCATCAAGTGTTGCCATGTCTGTTATCGACCGGGAGACAGTTAGTGTTATTACGGTCGGATATTTTGTAACGCCCTGAACGTCTCAGGATCGTTTAACAGACACGATAATGAGGACGCAACCACTTGTGAAGGGTTAGTTATTTTAATGAAGGCAAAAACAATACAACGAATAAACAAAAGTTATAGTCACTGGAATCCTCCAGGCTAAGTATGTTACCAGCCCACAGCACGGATGGTCCTAACCGTCCTCTGCATATACGCCGATCCCGGCGTATGCCAACAGAGGGCAGAAATGAAATGGCCGACAATGCCAATCGGTATGCTGTGAGGGGCATGACGAGTGTTGGGGAGAATCGAGGAGTCAGGGAAACACCCAGCCGGGGTCTCTACCTGAAGGGAGCAGCCGCTCAACCTCTTCCTCCGACTGCACCGGGACGCGGAGTCACCTCCTGGTGATGCGTCACCGATACCCCAATCAAAAGCAAGAAGACTGAACCGAGAGCAGCCGCTCGATCGATCCTGTGGACTTCCGAGTCTGTAACGCGGCAAACACCTCCTGGTGTGCGTTACAGCTGGCAGTCCCTGTATCTCTGGTCTGGCTGGGAGTTACGACTCCAACCAGCAAAAGCGCCACTGCGCTTTGACTCAGCCGAGTCAAAAAGCGAAGCTCAATGGTTGACCGGTAGAGCTTCCGGGTCCTTCACAGGTGACGATGGGGCAAGACACGGCCCAGGGAGTAACGACTCGACCTACCTCCGTTCTTGCCTTACTGGAGCACCACTCCGGAACACTGCTCTTCACGAAGCAGGTACGTCGGTGTAAACACAATATCCGACAGCCTTGTACCTCCCGGTTCCTCCCTTTATAGGGCGTGTTTTCCTTGAGTTATGTAACAGCTCTCCTGTTTACATAAGGGCGTGTTTTCCCTTGAGTTATGTAACAGCTCTCCTGTTTACATAAGGGCGTGTTTTCCCTTGAGTTATGTAACAGCTCTCCTGTTTACATAAGGGCGTGTTTTCCTTGAGTTATGTAACAGCTCTCCTGTTTACATAACCTCTCAACCGCTAAGCATCCTGGGAGATGTAGTCCGTTTACGCTGGTTACCGTTTTCCTCCCCTCGCATGACAGGAATTCTTGACAGGCACCAAGCATGTTTTGCTGTGGCACTAGAAATAGGTGGAGAGCTTTACAATATATACAGGGTTTAAATGAGAATACATTCAAGTCAACTCATACCACACTAGAACAATACCTATCAGAACAAGGGGAGCGCCAAACACCACAGAGGGAGAATCAACTCATGGGACCTCTGTACACCCCTGTTAAATGGCAAGACAAGAATACTCATGAGAATGGTTTCCAAAACCTATGCACTTACTTTTATCATAGTGCACCATCAAGTATGCACATCCCCTCACTTTGCAGTAGCTGTATGGGATACAGACAAACAGAAATACAATAAGAAAATAAATGAGATGTCACTCCTTGCAACTAATGAGCCAACCAGAGTCTCAAAGGTGAGCCACACTATTAGGAAGTCACAGTGTAACACACTAAATTCAGGTAGTATAACTCAGTCTCATAAAGGATGTCTTTATCTTCAAATAAGCGGAGAGGATTCTCAGTTTACAATTATACCCCAAAGATAGGAGCAGTGTACTTACTTACTTGCAAGGCTCTGGGAAACTTCAAGATGTAGCCTGCAGATCCGGGCAAGTCCTTGAACCTTACCGCAATAGGGGTGAATTTCCAATACTTCCAAAGGTTGAATCACAGTCCATAACCATAATGCTAAACCCTCAGTGACAGATTCAAAATGAAGGACTTCGTAAATGAGAGGGGAAAGCTGGTGTAGATACACCCTTACCACACCGCAAACAAACAATTCCACTTTCGTGAAATGTAACGCCAAACAGCCTCCACAAGCAAATCTTGAATAATCGGTACCACGGTGTAAATGGACGTGCCTTTTAAGTGCTTCTGGGTTAAAACATTCAAACGACGTCATCACAACGCTTGCGTGTAACTACTCCTGGTTGTTGTAGTTAACACTCACAGACCATCATTGCCGACTCCACCAGCCCAATTGATGCTGCAAGGCTCCCATCTTTTGGCGTGGCTGCAGTAGATCTGCAGCTACATGTCAAGACCATTCCGTACTGCCTGTGACTGGGGGGGTCAGGGCCTGACTGTGAATCGAAACGGGCCCTGGCAAACTGCTCGGCCAGCCTCCCAGTGGGGCAGGGGGAGGTGCGGCCGAGCTGTTTTCAAGGGTTGGTTTCGGCCAATTTTGTTACAGGGGGCCGGTATTGCCAGCCCCCGGTAACAAAAAAGGCCCCCAAGGGGCCAAAAACCGGTCCCCACCCTGGCGGCCCACCGGGGAAACCCCTAGTGCCCACTATGGCCAGTGCGGCCCTGGGGGGGCGGCTGTCCACTTTAGTTATAGAAGCGTTCACAGCCCTCCTGCTCGAGACCCCAGTTTGGAGTGTATCAGCAGGTCACTTTAGCACAGCAAACAGTTTGTTGATGCCATTTTTAGGAGAGAAAAAAATCGGACTCTTTCATCCAGGGCACTTTCTTCCTATTTTCCCCTAAAACTCATACTGTAGCTATATTTGGCCTATTTTCGCAGTTCCCTCCATAGGAATCCACAAACCCAGGGTACCTTTAGAATCCCCACGATGTTGAAAAAAAATAGCCAAAAGAGGGCTTAGCACTGAAGGGGGAAAGGCCCAGCAGTTAAGAGATGAACTATGGCTAACTTTAACGTGTTTCTTTCAGATCTTATTTACAGATAGTTACATTCCTCACCTTAGAATATCCCTAGGCGTCAGGCTGGATCCGGAAAGATTTTTCGTCAGCAATACACCATGTGCGTTGCTAGGCGTCGTCTGTGGCCCCACGTCCGTCGTCGTGCGCCGGAATGATGTAGTCGGAGTACTTAGACGCCGCCCTCGCGTGCTGACGTCAGTTCTTCTTTTTTCCGCGCCAGACAGCGCCGATCCGGGAAGAGCTTACCCCTTTAGTCATTTTTTGACTAAAACTTTTTGGACTCTTTTGTCTACTCGTCGACTCGAACTGGTGCCGGTAGGATGCCTGGTTTTAAAGCCTGTGACTCCTGTCACCGACTGATGTCGGTAATGGACCACCATCGCCGGTGCCTTTACTGCCTTGGGGCCGACCACGATGCGGAGTCGTGCCTCGACTGCCGGGCCTTGACCTCGAAGCCTAGGCGGGAGCGGTCCCTCAAGCTTCTCGAGCTCCGGCACTCGGCTCTGCGCCGTTCACGGTCCCGGTCGAGGTCGAAGGACCAGTCGCGGAGCCGCAGCCACCATCACCGCTCGGAGGGTTCCAAGTCTTCGGGTAAGTCAAAGCATAGTAAGAAGTCCAAGAGACGACATCACTCTTCAGACTCCCCTCGCCGGTCGCGCAACTTGGTCGAGGGTCCGGGTGGTACCACCCCCGCGGCTCCGCCGGAGCTGCAGGAGCCGTGTCCATCCCCATACCCGCCGGTCCCTGGGACTGACGCGACTCCGGCAGAGATCAGTGCATTGCTCTCGGCCATGAGGGGCCTGGCTCTGCTGTCGTCGCCTGCCGGCGCGCCTTCGGGCCCCGCAGGCTCGACTGGGGGGCCTAGCGAGCCGGCGGCTCCAGCCCCGGCGCCGTCGTCGACTTTGGTCCCGATGCCGCAGGTCCACGTGGGATCCAGGCCTGGATCTCAGTCGATGCCGGTCGACCTCACGACGCCTCCTCCGCCTGCGTCGACACCGGTTCCACCCCCTGTGCCGTCTCCGGACGACGCCGTTCCCCGGTTCAGCCCCGGTCCGGGCCTGGCGCCGCATCCGACGCCGATGGGTAACCATTTCATCTTCTGCCTGGCTCCGATCATTCCCCCTGTTTATCAGGAATCGGATGACGGTGGCAACTGGCAGGGGTCTGATGACACTCTGGCCCGCCAGGGCCAGTTATCACAGGACTGGGCAGATGAGCTGGGGGATGCCAGTGGCCTTGACACCTCCCCTGACACTGGCTTCATCTCTCCTCCGACCATGGCTTCGGAGGGAGGTGCTACCTTTTCTGTGGCGTTGCATAAGGCGGCCGAAGCCCTCGGGCTGGAGCTACCTACTGTGGCCGTGAGGACTAACCTCCTCACTGAAGTGCTCCAACCGTCAGCAAGCTCCTCGGAGCCTCTGCTGCCGTTTAGCGAAGCACTGATGCACGTCCTAAAGGGCACCTGGTCCAAGCCCTCCACAGTACCTCCTGTGGATCGGAACGTGGCCCAATGCCACTGCCCTGCACCGGGCGACCCCAGTTTTCTGTCCCAACACCCCAGCCCTGAGAGCCTGGTTATCCAGGCCTCTACTTCCCAGACCTCCTTCCCGTCCGCTCCCCCGGATCGGGAATCCAAGAGACTGGAGCAGTTTGGCAAAAAGCTGTTCTCCTCCCTTAGTTTAGGGCTGCGGTTGATTAACACCGCTTGTCTCTTGGACCGTTACTCCCACTCTCTGTGGGATACGGTGGAGGACGTGCTGCCCCTGTGCCCGGTGGAGGCCCGGACATGGCTCACCCAGGCTCTTGCCGACGGGCGAGACGCAGCGCGATATGCCATCCGATGTGGTTTGGACACGACGGACTCGCTTGGCAGGGCAATGTCGTCCACGGTGGCACTTCGTCGTCACGCCTGGTTGCGGTCTACGTCTTTTTCCGGGGCTGTCCAGAGCACACTCATGGACATGCCCTTTGATGGAGATCGCCTCTTTGGCGACAAAGCGGACAGTGCGCTGGAGCGCTTTAAGGACTCCAGGGCTACGGCCAAGTCCTTGGGTCTCTCGGCCCCGCGCCCGCAAACGTACGCTTTTCGCCCCTTTCATGGCCAAGGAAGGGGCGCCCCCTCACATCCGCCTAGCCACAGGCCGCAGAACCATCCTACACGCGGTCGCGGACGTGGATTCCGCTGAGGCGGTACGGGGGTTCAACTTGCCGGTCCATCCACATCCACCCCAGCAGCATCCGCCTCAAAGCCTTCCTAGTCCGTGATTTCAGACCCATTCCACGCCAGTGGGTGGGAGAGTTCGCCATCACCTGCTCCACTGGCGTTCCACCATTTCGGACAGGTGGGTGCTGCAAATCGTCCGAAGGGGCTACTCCCTCCCCTTCGAGATGACCCCTCCAGCCATGCCACCGCATGTCGGGGGTTCACTTGAATCTTCTACCGGAGGAAGTTGCTGCCCTCTTGGCCAAAGGGGCCGTCGAGCGCGTTCCTGGTCCAGCAGTAGGCTGTGGTTGTTATTCCCACTACTTTCTGGTTCCCAAGAAGGGCAAAGGGGGCCTACGCCCTATCTTGGACCTCAGGAGCGTCAACGCCTTCCTCCGGAAGGAGAGGTTCAAAATGCTCACCTTAGCTCAGGTTCTGGCTGCCCTAGACCCTGGAGACTGGATGGTAGCGTTGGACTTGCAGGACGCTTATTTTCACATCCCCGTCCTGCCGGCCAACCGGCGTTACCTGCGGTTCACGGTGGGTCAGGAGCGTTTTCAGTTTACTGTGCTCTCCTTCGGCCTCACCAGTGCCCCTCGGGTGTTCACGAAAGTGATGGCGGTGGTCGCAGCTCATCTGCGCAGATCAGGGGTTCCAGTCTTCCCCTATCTCGACGACTGGAGGTGGGAGACGACTTGCTGGGGCGAGCCCGACTTCAACAGCCAGACTACGGCCGACCTCCTGCATTTGCTGGGGTTCTCCATCAATGTGCCGAAGTCGCATCTGAGTCCCTCGCAAACGCTCCTCTTTATCAGGGCGGTTCTGGACTCGGCGCAGTTCCGGGCTTATCCTCCGGACCAGCGGGTCTGGGATATTCAGGCTCTGATTACCATCTTTCAGCCTCTATCCCGGGTTTCGGTCAGGTTGGTGCTGCGGCTTCTGGGTCTGATGGCCTCCTGCATCCTGTTAGTGCATCACGCCAGGTGGCGAATGAGGGCTCTGCAGTGGGACCTGAAGTTTCAGTGGGCCTGGTATCGGGGCAACCTGTCTGACCATGTCTTGATCTCAGAGGGCACCACAAAGCAGTTGCAGTGGTGGCTCAAGGACCGCGATTGGGTCAGCGGCAGATGAGGGATCCCTACCCCAACCGGAGCACGTAGGAGTGACGGATGCGTCCCTCCTGGGATGGGGGGCCACATGGGGGAGGCGGAGATCAGAGGACCCTGGTCTCCGGCGGAGTCTCGGCTCCATATCAACCTTTTGGAGCTGAGAGCGATCCGACTTGCAGTGAAGTTCACGGACAACACCACCGCCATGTGGTATTACAACAAACAGGGCGGGCTGGGGTCATGGACCCTTTGTCAGGAGGCTCTGCGCCTCTGGACATGGCTGGAACATCAGGGCATCACCCTGGTGGTTCAACATATGGTGGGCTCTCTGAACGCCAGAGCACAGAGCAGACAAACTCAGCCGCCGGTGCATGATGGATCACGAATGGCGTCTCAATTCGGACGTGGCGCAAGGCCTCTTTCGGCAGTGGGGAGAGACTTGGTTAGATCTATTCGCCACCGAAGAGAACGCGCAATGTCCACAGTTCTGCGTGTTGGAGTTTCCAAGGTGGCACTCGCTCGGGGACGCCTTTCGTCGCGAGTGGAGTTGCGGTCTGTTGTACGCCTTTCCGCCCATACCACTTCTTCCCAGAGTGCTGAAGAAGATCAGGCGCGACCAGGCCCAAGTCATCTTGGTGGCTCCGGATTGGGCGCGAAGGTACTGGTATCCCGAGCTACTCAGTCTGTCAATCGATCCCCCGATACGACTGCGTCTTCAGGAGGACCTTCTGTCGCAGCAGCAGGGGACGGTCTTCCACCCGAACTTGTCCAGTCTCCACCTCCATGCGTGGAGATTGAGCGGCGACAGTTGATGCCATTTGACTTGCCTCCTGAAGTCTGCAATGTGATTCTGGCAGCCAGGCGTCCCTCCACAAAATTGGTTTACGCCTGCGGGTGGAAAAAATTTGTGGCATGGTGCACAGCAAAGGCTGTGGATCCCCTTTCCGCCCCTCTTTCTGAGGTTCTCCTCTTTCTTCTTTCCATGGCCCAGCAGGGCTCTGCTCTGGACACTCTTAAAGGTTATCTTTCAGCTATTAAACTAAAACAAAATACGGTTCAAAGCCGGAGGGTCCCAGGGAAGTTTTAAGACCACACAGGATTTAATCCCCAACAACAGAACAATAAACAGTAAGAAATCCCGAGATCTACAAAAATGTTATAAACAAGTGTGGAAAAACCACTACAAATCAGTTACAAAAGAATAAAGTGAAACAGAACTAGTAATTAAGCTCAACAACGTTAGTTTTGGGCATATCCCTTTTTAGGACGAAATCCCTCACTCACCAAAGGTGACATGCTTCATCATTTGGGATTCTCCTCCCAGAGGTAAACCTAGTTCCTCTGGGGGCTACAACCCCCTCTACTAAGAGAGAGGAGCTCAGGGATGTTTTTGTATGTTAAATCGGATATTATAAATCCACATATGAAGAGCTAATAGTATGAATGAGGACGCATATTGAAAATAGCCAAAGGAGCCTACTGAATTCTTTGGGGCTCAAAGTCATTGGGGCCACTACGCAGGGAGCTAAAGTGAAAGGTGTAAGCATCTTGGTGGAAAGGAGACTCCCTATAAAAACTCCGCAAAATAAAAGCGACGTACTAGGCAGGTGGGTCATTTCAGAGTGCCATCTTCCTTCTAGCCTTCCCTTCACGCTTTGCTCTATCTATGGAAGCAATCTATATGATCCTGCGGTCTTCAACTTACTCTCGGGGGAGCTTGCCCACTGGCCTATCCCAATTATTGTATGTGGGGATTTAAATGTTAACTTGCTGTGCAACTGGGCATCGGATAACACATGGAAATATAAAGGTAGGAAACCCGCAGTCTTCCAAGCAATACATAACCTAATGCTTACACATGGGCTGAGCGACGTTTGGTCCAAACTCAACCCTCATCAATCTGGCTATACCTACTTCTCTGCCCCACACCGTTCTTTTGCCAGGTTAGACTACTTTTTGATTTCATCAACCCTACTCAAAAACTGCACCATAGACTTGGCCCCCCGCTTTTTATCTGATCATAATCCTCTAATACTGACTATTGGTGAGATGGGGGAATGGACCGATAATTCTATGTGGAACTTTGAAAAAGCCCTTCTATACGGAGGGGACAGGTACACAGGTCCAAGAGGTGATTAGTAACTCCCTTTTTAAACTGGCTCATTTCTATGTGCTGCATCGTACCTATTTATATATATCCAAAAACGTCTTCCGGAGTGTCAGAGATGTGGCACAAAGAGACCAGACTTATTGCACGTTATGGATTTACCTTGAAAAAGGTGCTTGCTGATTAGACTGCGCGCACCAGTCACCGGCAACCTAGAAGGGGGAGGGAGGCTGCGTCAGCGAGTGACGCGGCACTTCCCCCCCCTGCAACAACCAATAGGGAAAGGTGTTGTTTGTGCGCCGGAAGCCCTCCAGGGCTTCCGGCGCAGAAACGTCCAGCTTGCGTCCAGGCTGACCGGTCTCAGCCGGTCGGCCTGGGCGCCCTCTTTAAAAAGAAGTGGTGGGGAGCAGAACAGTCTCTTGTTCTTGCTCCCCACGGATAGGGTCCCCGGGCCGGCTGCGGGCCCGTAACCTTTCGTTCTTTTGTTTTTCAGGTACTGCGTTCGAGGAAGGTCTTATCTGTGGTCGTGAGCGGTCGTCGATGGTCGTAAGGATCCCGGTGAAGGACGGGTACTGCGGTGAAGGGGCAAGGTCTTATCTGCACTGATGGTGGACCTGAGGAAGGTTTCGGTGCGGTGTGGTTTCGGTCGAGCGCGAACTCGCAGTGTTGCAGGCGGGTCCGTGGGCTGAGCTGTCATCGTGAAAGACGGTAAGCTCGGCAGTTCGCGGGGGTGTAGATTAATGATTAAGGCCTTAGGTGCTTAGTAACCCCCTGCGCTCTCAGGGTTCGATTCCCATTGTTTCCGTTCAGTGAGTTCTCTGGTAGTATCAGGGCGTTTGAGTCAGCTGTTGAAGCGCCGTATGTAAGCGCCATATTTAAGGACGCGCAGCGCAGGGCTTGCATGTTGTGCAGGCTGGTAATCAAACGGAGTCACTGTTGCCTAATGGTTAAGGTTTGAGGATTTTACCCTCAAGCTTACAGGTTCAATCCTCATTGATTCGGTTCAGTTAGATCTCGTGTAGGGGGAGAGTCACTGTGACCTAATGATTAAGGTCTGAGATTATTACTCTCAAGGTTACAGGTTCAATTCCATTGATTCTGGTCAGTTAGAGTTTAGCAGAAAGAAAAGTGGGTCTGGCCCGATGATTAAGGTCTTAGACTTGTACCCTGGTTAGGGGTTTCGCTCCCAAAATTTTGCACGATTCCTGGGGGCTCAGTTGTAAAGTGTAGACAATGGTATTTACCCCTGTAAGGTTAGGGGATATCTAAAAGGCGTCTGTTTTTTAAGTTGGAATTTCTTTAATATTACCTTTATCAACTGTTTAAGCATCCTATTTGCAGCGGGTCTCTTTCTTCACAGTCCCACCCTTAATTGTCAAGGCACTGTTACTCAGAGTGTACGGGGGGCAGTAGGATTGTGCTGCTGGGGTCATAGAGCGCGAACACTAGTGGGAGGTTTATAAGCTAGCGGGACGTCGCGCTGCGCCACTGGTCTTTATTTGTGTTTCCACAGCTTCACCTGTACGGAAAGGACAAGACGGGGCAAAGTTACAACGCACCCGCTGGTGGTAATTGAAGGGACACGTCAGGGCGGCACCGGCTAGCCAGCATCTCATCGCTTCTGGGAGCCATAGAGGGTTTGAGCGGGCGGCTCACCTAAGCCTACTGGGTTAGCCAGGAGGTCGTGGCTCTGGCTGGGTGGGTGCAAAGGTTGGCTGGTGGCTGCTGCTTCCACAGGTAAGGGGTGACACAGTCACCTACCTAGGGCTACGGTTACGCGAGTAGGCAGGTCCCATATACCTCTGTTAGCCATGGCCCCTCCAGTCCGGCGGCACGAGAAGCGATCGCGCACGGACTTCCTGCTGGAGGCGTTAATGCAGCAAGTCCAGGTAATGGGGCAGACCCTCAACAGGTTGCAGGATAAGGTGGAAGGTCCTGAGGTCCCAGAGGGGAGGGGTAGGCGGCCTATCGTACCACCAAGACACTACTCCCCACCACCGCCAAAGAGGTACAGGTGCAAGCCGGGGGTAAAGGGGCAGCAGTCCCACCAAGACGTGAGCCTGCACCCGCTACAAGCCCCCAGGGTGAGGGGGGCACAGGTGGCCCAGTCCCACCAGTGGACACGCCGACCCCCGTGGGCGAAGGGGGCCCAAGGGATGCTGTGTGACAGCGGGAACCATTGTTGGACCCACTATTCCCCCGGTGGAGGGGGCGGGCGGAGCAAACCCAGCTGAACCAGACATAGCCGCCAACTTAGCGGTAGTTCTCCCCTGGCTGGAGATGGTAGGGAACTGGTCTCACGCCGCTAGGACGACAACGGGCGGGGAAATGCCATTGAAAGGGCAAAGAAATTGATGGCTGAACTAGGAAAGGGAAGGCCAGGCGAGGTGCCGGCAGTACCGGCAGGGGGCGTAGTACCCGCTGCCCCAGCACCAGTTCCCGGTGGCGAGGTGCCGTCAGTACCGGCAGGAGGGGCAGCACCCATTCCCACAGCACCAGCCCCCAGTGGCGAAGGTGTCCGGGAGATAAACAGCGACGCGAAGAATTCAGACGCGGGCAAGACGGCTGATGCAGCAGCACCAGCAGGTACGAGGGCAACACTACTTCCACTAGGTTTGGGGGAGCTGCGCTCCGGGAGGGAGCAGTTGGGGCGGCATCTGTCAAAGGAGACTAAGGAAAGGATCTGGAGAGGGGAGTACGTTAGCATGTTTACCCTCTTGATTGATGAAGGAAAGAGGCGAAAAGGAACAAGGAATGGACACACTACAAGGAATGGTCCAATATAGTCCTGAAATACAGAGTTGAGGAGAACTTGGCCAATTGGATACAGGGTTTCACTATATTCATGGCCGTCATGTTAGAGCGTTTCCTAGAGGTTGGATCTGAAATGGCGTGTTATCAGAATAGGATCACAGTTGCCCATGCTACACAAGATGGGGATGGGTGGAAAGAGTATGACAAGGAATTTAGAAGGGCAAAAGCGCAGGATCCAACCCTAAGATGGAGCCAGATCGACATGTTTATTCATCTGAGACATTTGGTGCAGGGTGCAGTGGAGAATGGGCGGGGGCAGGTACCTGATGCGGTGCGGTCTCAACCCTTTAAGACAGGCCCCGCCAGTAACACGGGGGGGTTCACAGGAAAGGCAGGGAGCAATGGAAAGAAAGGCTTCTGTTTTGACTTTAAAAAATGGACCTGCAGTAGAGCACCAGGCACATGTAGGTTCAATCATTCCTGTGGTTGCTATGGTAATGCATCCCACCCAGAGTCCAGGTGTCACAAAAAGTCCAGAGGCAGAGGGGGAAAGAGGCAAGAATAGCAACCTGCTACTAAGGAAGGCAATTTCTCCTATTAACATTAGCACTATGATACCTTGGTTGGAGTCTTACAATTGCCCCGAGGCAGCCAGGACGATCAGGGAGGGGTTTGTAGAAGGTTTCAGGATACCGGCCCTGGGTTACAACGGGGTGGCGCACTGCCGGAACCAGCTGTCAGTGAGGTCCAATGTAGGCATAGCAACAGCAAAAATCCTTAAGGAAGTGAGCCTAGGTAGGGTGGCCGGGCCTTTTGATGACGTCCCAATGAAGGGTTTTGTGTGTTCCCCTCTAGGGGTAGTACCTAAGAAAGCGCCAGGCGAATACAGGCTGATTCACAATCTTTCTGCGCCAAGGGGAAGTTCAGTGAACGATGCCATCTCGGACACACTTTGTAGCGTGAAATATGCATCTTTCGACCAAGCAGTAGACATGCTTAGGTCTTTGGGTAAGGGGGCTTTGCTGGCAAAAGCTGACATTGAGTCGCCATTTAGATTGCTACCGGTGCACCCCGCGGATTTTCACTTACTGGGTTTCCAGTTCCAGGGGAAGTATTATGTCGACAAATGCATGCCAATGGGTTGCTCAGTGTCCTGCGCCTATTTTGAGAAATGTAGCTCGTTTTTGGAATGGGCATTCAGACGGGTGTCAGGGCATCGCTGGGTGCTGCACTATCTGTTTCTGGGGGCGCCACAATCTGGGGAGTGCAGGTTAGCATTGTCGAAATTCTGTGCATTAATGCAGGAGTTCGGTGTGCCTTTGGCGCCTGGCAAAACAGTGGGCCCAAGCACAACAATCGAATTCTTGGGGATTGAACTAGATTCTGTCCAAGGGGTCTCGAGGTTACCCGCTGACAAAGTCAAGGATTTTGGGGCGGCTCTGCAGCACTGCCTCAGGAAAGAGAAGGTTACATTGCACCAGCTACAGCAGGTGGTGGGGCAATTGAATTTTGCACTACGCATAATCTCAATGGCGCGCCCTTTCTCTCGCTCTATCGCGCATGCCATGTCAGGCCTCAGGGAGAAGCATCATCACACCAGGCTGTCCGGCGAGGTGAGGCAGGACATTTTGATTTGGAAGACATTTTTGCGTGATTTTAATGGAAAAGTGGTGTGGCCCAGCCCACCTAAGTCCAGCCCGGAGTTGGGCCTCATGACTGACGCTGCAAGTAGCGAGGGTTTCGGGGCCATCCTGGGGCGCGAATGGGTAGCTCAGCGTTGGCCAGACTGGTGGAGGGAATCTGGAATCGCCACCAACATAAGTTTCTTAGAGCTTTTTCCAATTCTAGTGGCACTAATTGTGTGGGCAGAAGCTTTAAAAAATCAGTCTGTGATATTCTGGTCTGACAACATGGCAGTAGTAGACTGCGTGAATTGCCAAACAGCCAAATGTAGCATGATGCTGCGGTTGTTGAAGGAGATTGTGTTGCAGTGCATGAAATTGAATGTCATTTTTAAAGCTAAACACGTGCCAGGTATTCTGAACCACGCGGCTGACGCATTGACTCGTTTTAAAATGCAGGCGTTCAGGTCGCATATTCCAGAGGCAGCAGTGCACCCATCACCTTTCCCAGAACATCTCTGGCAGCTTGGTGCCCCCGAGTATCGGACCTCGTGGCAGCGAGCCTAGCATCCAGAACCAGGAGTGCCTACGAAGGGGAGTTTGGGTCTGTTTGCTTGTTCTTGGGGGAACAGTGGGAACACAAATGGCAGGACCATGAATCAGTAGTTGAATACCTGGTGTACATGAAGGAGCAGGGGCGCACGGTTGCAGGGGCAAGAAGGCATATCTCAGCCATATAATTTTTTGCAAAAATGAAAGGAAAGGGGGATCCCACAAAGAATTTCATAGTATGCCAGGCACTGAAAGGGTGGCAACGCTTGCAGGGAGGGCAGCCGGATGTCAGACGGCCCATAGGTTTCGAAACACTAGGGAAGCTATTGGGGGCTCTGCAGCGGGTTTGCACTTCCCCAGGCAAAGTGGGACACCACTCACGGTATTTCAGTTCAGGAAAGTCATGCTCCTAGCGTTGAAGAGTGCCGAGCTAGACCCTGCCGATTTTGGGACTCATTCGTTTAGGATAGGAGCAGCCACTGAGGCAGTAGCAAGAGGGATGGGGGACGAGCGTCTCAAAAGGATCGGTAGGTGGTCCTCTAATTGTTTCAAGAGATATGTGCGGGTGCACATGCTCTAATACGGTGTGACTGTCCAACTGTTAGGTGCACAAGGGGGTTTTCCCCCTTTTCTCCCTGTTACTCAGGGAAAGGGGTGTTTCAGTGTCGCTAGCTGATAGGCGCTAGACGCAGTTTTGTGGAATTTTGTGTGTTTTATGCCAGCGTGGCAAGGCACTTACCCCCCCCCTCTTTTTGTTTCATCGTCAGTTGCAGTTTCTTCATCCTGTGACTCAGGAGAGGAGCCTGTACTCTTTCGCACTCACAGAACGCAAGAGCAAGCAGTAGTACGGTGGGCGCCGAGTTACGGACAAACAGCAAACATGGTGGCGCAAGTTCACTCTTCGCATCAGGAGGACCAACACGTGTGGATGATAGGGCACTCATATGTTCGACGTTTGAAGAATTTCTTTTCAGGAGCTACCAAAACTAGGGCCACTCAGCTAGGGATAAACTTATCCTTTTTCGGTCAGGGTGGTTTGTGCGTAGGTCAGTTCAGGGAGTTGGTGAACCGAGCTTTGAAAGCAAGTACGGGACCACCGGCAATCTGGATCCTGCACTTGGGGGGTAACGACTTGGCCCGATTAGGCAGGAGAGTTCTGGTCGAGGATCTCCTCACAGAAGTTGGGTGGCTAACAAGGCAGTGTCCCCAGTCGATAATAGCGTGGTCACACATGATTCCCAGGTCACACTGGAGGGGTGGTGAATCAGTTAGAGCATTGAATTACGTGGTAAAGCGGATCAACAACAAATTTGATAAACTATTTAGGCCCCCTAGGCTAGGGTCCATAGGGCACAGATACATCAAGGGAGAACAGTTTTTTCTTCAGGACGGGGTGCTCCTCTCACATAAAGGCTTTCATAGAGGACATCCTAGCTTGGGTGGAGAGCGTAAGGCACAGTACATGACCTTCCTAGGGGGTGAAGGGGAGACCAGGTAGTCGGGCAACTACACTGGCCTGTGGCGGTAAGGTCATGATTGGTAAGCATAGTCTTCGGTCCTCAACGGTCAGCACCATATAACTCCAGGGGGCAGTGACAGCCGGTAGGTAGGCTGTCGGGGTGCTGGGGCTGGGGGAGTCATCCTTCCCAGTGGGCCTGGGGCCACCACCGCAGGCGCATGCGCATTAAGGCGCCACTATGCAGAAGTCTGCAGCCCCCACGTAATGGAGTGTAAGGCACAGGGTGTAGGGGGGGGCCCGGGGGAAAGTATCCATCCGATAAGCTGTAACCCCCTGCGCAACCTTATTAGTACACGGGGACCGGGGGAGCTGCCAGTCATTGACTTTGCCGTAGGCTCTAGATGGGACACGCAGAAAGTAAATACATGTATTGATAGATTTACGGTAGGAGTGTCTTGTGTATTAGACTGTGTTAAGGTTAGCCGTGGAATATCTGACTATCAAAATGTATCTGTACTTTCTGCGTAAAGTTTCTGTATATAATGTTTTAATTTGTTTTGTTAAATGTTAATAAATACAGCCGGGGGGGTTACTCCCCCATAATCCAAAAAGTAAAACTATCTGTGTGGTCTCACAAGTGTTATACCGAAGGGGAGGAAAAATGTCATCCAGAACCCCAGGGTCGGTAGTTAGAGTAGGCGACATGGGTAAGTACCAGACCATATAACCTTGAGCAGTAATGACTGGCTGTGGTATGGTCTCAGAGGGAAGCATCTGAGGTGGCGGTGGAGGTTTCCATGAAGCACTGTCTTCTGGGTATTATCCTGTGGCTAAAGAATGGAAAGGTCCGGAACAGATGTTCACTTCTGGGGTTGGTGGCGGCGAAAAGACGGGTGGCAATTAGATGGATGACATAGGCAGGGTGAAAAGTCCAGGCCAGGGTTAGAGACAGCCATTACAAAAATGGGGTGACCCAGTGAATTAAGGACCTGGGTAAAATCTTGGTACAAAAGACAGTGGTCCTAAATTAATGATTCATACAGAGTGGCAAAGGCACTTACATTAGTTAAATGATCTGCTAAGTCATGAGCTGGGGAAGAAAACAATTATAGACTAGATACATTTCCTGACATGTGGAGTTTATGCTTTATGGTCCTGAGGGAGCTCACTCGGGCCACAATGGTTCAGGAAGTGGTGGCGTCAAATTCAGGCATTCTTCCTCTGCTTTATTATCTTAATCTCGCACATGCACCTCTCCTCAGCTTGCGCCCAGTCAGCCCTGTCTCTAACCCTGGTACAAAAGACAGTGGTCCTAAATTAATGATTCATACAGAGTGGCAAAGGCACTTACATTAGATTAATGATCTGCTAAGTCATGAGCTGGGGAAGAAAACAATTATAGATAGCTCACAATATTCAATCTAACATTTGAATATAAACCACAACATCCAAATTATAAATCACCAAATCTTTACATCATTTAGACAATTTAATTACAATTTTTATTATAGTATTAGACTCAAGGTTGCTCCAGAGGGAACGTGCAATAGGTGCAAGTGCGTAGGCAGTCTGGGATTCTTATTGTTCAAGTAATCATGTTCCAGTTTGCTCAAGTAACCATCATTTAAGGCCCTTCCTGTGACTGCGCTTATGAGATGCCTTATATCTTGTGTAGGATCTTTGCCTAATTTAGAGTAATTGCCTTCCACAGCAAGCTGTGACAGTATCTCTTTCTTGTAATCCTCTAAATTTTGTATAACAATTGCGCCCCCCTTATCTGCGGGTTTGATCACAATATTAGGGTTACCTTTTAAAGATTCTAGGGCAGCACGTTCTTGTTTGCTGACATTATACTTGACATATTGTCGTTTAGACAAAATGTTATCAATGTCTCTCATAACAACTTGCTCATATGCCAGGATTTTATGCGGCATGAGATGAACTGGAGGGTTAAATTTAGAGGGTGGTCTAAGTCCACTGCCTGAGAACACCGGATTAAAGGGTGTTTTTAGAAAATAATGTTTCAAACGGATTTTGCGAAAGAAGTGATGTAATTCATCTTTAAGATTAAAATCATTAGGCATGTTGGTCGGGACAAAAGACAGACCTCTCTCAAGAATTCCCAGCTCATTGGATGTCACGTTGCCGGTTGCTTCGGTAACCGACGTCCTCGCGGTTCAGCGCGGAGTCAGCTACCTGCGCGGTGAGAGGCTTCTACACACCGATTCACTCGGCTTTTGGTAAATGCCTTAATTCTTTTACCTTAATTCTTTTAGTCTGTCACCCTGCTTGTCATCCAATTGATAAGCTAATGCTCCCTTTCGTTCATTGACAGTTCATCCCTGAACCTGATCATCCAAAGAGGTTCGTACCCTGTTGACAGAAGAACTCAGGTATTCATTGCTCCTCCTCACAAACAATTTGATATTGGAGATGAGACGCATCTGTTTAGTGACGTTTTATTTTTTCAGACATTCCACCCCTAAATCACGAGGGACGTCTGGAATTGTTACCTCATATGTCCCTAACAACATTGGGCCCCTGATAATTCAGGTAAACGGCCTTCAGGCCCCCCCCCCTTAACAACTCAACTTAATTTTGCCCAACATCCTGATCACCTTCTTTGTTTTTTAATTTCCCTAGGCACATTCTTGCTTCTAGGAGTCACTCAGGTTGCCCTTCTGGTCCTGATGAAGACCCGCATGGGCAAGGTTCAAATCTCCCTCTAGGCCCCCTAGTCGGGTCGAAACGTCGACGCCCCCTTTTCCTACCTGGGACACGCCAATTTCCTTCGTGCCAGACGATTGAATTGTCTCTAATTAATTATGTAACATGAATTGCTGTGATTTGTGCACGTGACCAGATTTTGTTTGTGACGGTGAATTACAAACCGTTCACTTCTGTAAATTCAAAGAATATCTATTACAACTATGCTCTATTATTCTTCTCCTCACATACTCACCCTTCAGCAATTGCACCTATTGCACGTTCCCTCTGGAGCAACCTTGAGTCTAATACTATAATAAAAATTGTAATTAAATTGTCTAAATGAAGTAAAGATTTGGTGATTTATAATTTGGATGTTGTGGTTTATATTCAAATGTTAGATTGAATATTGTGAGCTATCTATAATTGTTTTCTTCCCCAGCTCATGACTTAGCAGATCATTTAACTAATGTAAGTGCCTTTGGTCCTAAATTAATGATTCATACAGAGTGGCACTGTCTTTTGTACCAGGGTTAGAGACAGGGCTGACTGGGCGCAAGCTGAGGAGAGGTGCATGCGCGAGATTAAGATAATAAAGCAGAGGAAGAATGCCTGAATTGGGCCACAATGGTTCAGGAAGTGGTGGCGTCAGAGTGAGCTCCCTCAGGACCATAAAGCATAAACTCCACATGTCAGGAAATGTATCCAGTGTAGGAGATAGAGGATGATATCAAGCTTGCTGCTTCTCCTGAGAGGGGGAGGCACCATTTGACAATAGCAGGGGGTTCCTCTTCTCATGGAAGCACTGGATGCAGACGGTAAGGGGGTGTGAAATACAGGATTTTAAATACGACGCTAGCACTGGCTTCATGTGAATATGGTAATTCAGATCGCAACGGAACCCTGCTTGTAGACAGGGAGGGAGGGAACCTTGAATTCGTCCAAGCGATACACTCTCCCTGTTATACCATGTACTATACCAAATGGGTATCCCTGCCCAGAATGTCACGCTTTCCCTTTTTAACTGAATATCCTGCCTCACATTCCCATAATGAGAGAAATTACTTTTCTTTATGTTAGACCCTCACCCACTCTAGTAGTGTCATACTTCATCATCGGGTCTCTCTTGATCCAGGATGGGCTTGACCGTATTCCACGAAGCACTTTAATATATTTTAGGTACCCTGGTCACTGTAGTATTTAAAGGACCTTAAACTAGCCTTGGTTTCCCTTTATTATTGGTTGTTTGGGTATAGGTTGAACATAGCAGTTGAAGATAAAGACGCCAGAAGCATGCACCTCCACTGATGCCACCAGTATGCAACTCATACACCGGGATTGGGGTGTTAGAGGAGGAGGGAGGGAACACTATGGTGGAATGTGTCAGTATGTGGTGCGAATAGTGTGACAAGGATGATAAATGTTGCAATAACACCACTTTCAGTATGGAGTGCAGGGAGCAAGCAGTCTACAGCTTCTGCAGTGTTGGGAACACACATAATGAAAGTGCTCAAGTACAGAGTTTAGCTCTCCCCGTCATATTAGTGGCCAACCTTGAATAATGGGCATTCCTGGCTAGAATATTTAGGCTCTCTGGCATAATGATGACCCAGTCTTGACACAGTTGGTACTGTTGAGAACACCATGGCTATCAATTGGACATACTGGTGGCCCATCCTTGACATTCTATGGGTGTTGTTGACTTCATTGTGGTTATCAATTGCATATGGTGGCCCTATTTGTTGCTCACTGGGGCCCGTGGGGCGACTGCAAGCCACAGCCTGCCTAGTGACGCCACATCACTACGTGTAAGGGAGCGCTGCACCACGTGCGCATTTAAGCACAGGGACAAACCTGCAGCTTGGGACGTGCCCGGGCCAAGGGTGGTCCCATCCGCGCCAGTCAGAGCCTGAAAGAAGTTGGGCTGGGCCACCCCTCTAACGTTTTTTGGCCGGTGTGAGTATTTGACAGTATTAGGTTTGCCTTTACTATTTTGTTCTTGTTTTTTTTTTAAAGTTTACTTTCTCGGCTCTCTTTTGTACCAAAATGAGGAAGAGAAAAGGGGAGTCTGCGAATATGGTCAACAAGAGACCTAAAACCCCGAACTCTATAGTTTGACTTTCCCTAACAATGCAGTGGGGAGTATATTTTAGGAAATTACCCATGCTTAAGATCAATTGGCCTCTTCCCATTAGAATGCTAATACTACAACTGTACATGTAGAGGCCTTACTCCCGGCTGCGTCTGCCCAGGCCTCTACAATCTGTATTGGTGGGGCAGCAGAAAAGGTGGATTCTGCAATAACACAAACAAGCATTTGCACCATAGATGGTATCACCAAGGTTATACCGAAGCAATTGAGCTGTAGACTCAGGGCCGGCTCCAGGGCGGTGCGATCGGTGCCACCGCACCGAGCGCTGACTTGGGGTTGGGGCGTCCTGTTTGCAAGCATATTTTCATCTTAGAAGCACCTGCTGCCGCGTTCCTTGTTTCCAGCAATTTTCAGCCATCAATAAAAACGTCAAGATCACTCCAGTTATTATTGTTCCTGCTGGAGCGAGATCGTAGGTTTGTCTAGTAGACGTTTTAACTCATTCTAAGGTAGTGCAGTGGGTTAATGTGCCTACTGCAAAGAATGTGTACCATGCAGATCACAAAGTACATATAATGTAAATAGGGCAGTGGGTTACTGCTTGTGTCCGAGGGACACTTTGTAACTTTTGTTACAGTTTATAAGTTAAAATTCTAATATAGCATAGTGAGCTATTAACTGTCAGCAAAGAGCTGCATGCAAACTACAAGATATGTATTAGCGCTATATGTCTTTTTGCCCTGTCTTTCAGCAAACTAAACTTGCAAAAAGGGTTCATTTGGGTAGAAGCAATCATTTTTTATTATTAAAGAAAATTCATAACAATGATGTTGTGTTTTAATTTATGAATGTGTTCTTTTCCAACCCAAGGACTCAAACTATACTGCCTATCAGTATAGATGACATATAAGAATACCTCAAACCAATTTTAGTTTACCTTTATTAGTGGTTGATTGGGTATAGGTTAAAAATATCAGTCAATTTTAGAAGTATGCAACTTTTTCACAGGTATTTGGGTGTCAGATAAGGAGGGAGTGAAGACTATGGTGGTCTTTGTCAGTATGTGGTGTGAATGGTGTGGAGGGGCAAGGAAGGGAAATGTTGCAATAACACTACTTTCAGCCAGAAGTATAGGGAATGTGTAGTCTACAGCTTCTGCACTTATAATGAGAGTGCTCAAATACAGATTTTAGCTCTCTCTGTCATATTAGTGGCCAACTTTCAATAATGGGCATTCTTAGCTGGAATAGACCCATCCCTGACATTCTATGGGTGTTGTTGATTCAATTTTGGTTATCAGTTTGCATATGGTAGTACTGACACCGTCAACAGATTGTGTCCATTATTGCCATCATTCTGGCTAGCCCTGAAGCAATGGGGGTAAAAATAGCTGCCACTGTATGAACATCTATGACATTTGATGGTGAAACAAAATCAGACCCTGATGACAGGAAACTGCTAAGTATGTCTATTTTCAATAGGAACTCATAGTTGGAGAAGAAACGGGTATGGATTAAAATTGAAACCTGGCATTTCAGGAGAAAATAAAATTTGTATTTGGGTGTGTGGGCTTAATTATATGTACAAAATGTAACATTTGTATTTCGCAATGAATTGTCTGTATTTTTAGATACGAACAAGCTGATGTTTTAGACAGTGATTGCATTACAAAATTATATTTAGAGCTGATATTTGAGGGATAGTTCATCCAGAGTTCAGGAGTCTTACTGCTGCTTTTGATTGCTTCATATCCATTACTGCTATGACGGTTCTTTCATGATTGTATGAATGCATTTCATTGTCTATATTGGAACAACTTTCAATGTCATCTCAAATGCTGTCTGGGCACTGACCATGTAAGAATGGTTTGACCTGTTAGTTCTATGGTCCTGCAAACTACAAGCAATCGCCCAGAAGCAATGTTGCAAGAGCCTGTAGCACTTGCCCAGCATCGCCATCTATGGCATGTAATCATCAAAATTGTATAAGATTAGATTATTTTCACCCTTGCCCTTTCCAAGCAGATTCTCTGAATACGCTTGGAAGTGGCAAAAAGAAAAAAATGAATGAACTGGATACACTATATACTTTTTGAGAACATACAGGCCATGTGCACTTGCATAATCTTTTTTTAAGTTACTGTAGTACAGAGATTGCTCATTAGTCACATTTTATGAACTCGTGCTGATGATGGCTGATGACCGCCACCTAGGAGTGAGCGACAAGATACCCTGCAACAGCTTCTCCACCATGCCTCTCTCCACAGATATAGCCCCACCACCACCCAAACTTGAGGGATAAAATCAAATTTTGCCATGACCCTTCTCCCTGTTCATACACCTGTACTGATTAACTCACTCCACTATCCTCCCCTTCCAAGTATTTCCCCACCCCATTGTGCCCCTGTATTTTTGGTTCCCAATGGGCTTCGGTCACCACTCATTACATGGAACTTCAAGGATGTAGTGGCCCCCAATTAGTTCACTTGGCCTGTTGTTTCAGTCCACTCATGACTTTGAAGGTGTACATCCTCTGATGGTCGAACATTGCCTGATTGTCTTGTTTTGCATTGCTGGGGCAGAAAAGTCCTGTGCATGGCAATGGACGTGCACCTCTGCCTTGAGTGTTCAAATGCACTGATGTCTGCCTATGACAACTAAAATCAGTATTAGAGATCCAAAGGCAGATCATGCATGTGTGCCATGGCTTAAAGACTGTGGACTGGGAGAGGTGCCTGAAGACCGCAAAGTGCTAACCTCTTAGTGGTGGCGGTTACTATCTTCACCAAGAGTTGAGAAGCACGAACGCGGTGATGGCAGCATACTTTGAAATGATCAGTAGGCGTTAACAGCTCCTTTTTGACCTGTGTAACTAGAATTAGAAGCAGAACTTAAAAGTGAGTCAGCCTGTAGGACTATGTGCTTAACTCACCCTTTGGCATGCATCAGTTAAGTGCTAGTACTGTGCAGGAGAGGTGACTCTGCACTGGTTGTATGTGTGCTGGGAACAGTACAGTACATGGATAGTTCAGTGGTGTGCAGTGCCTGCATGGTGAGTGGATGTACTGGGTGTCTGTGTACCTGAAAGGAGTACAGTAGATGAAAGATATACTGATAGGCAGTGCGTGCATGGTGAATGTGTGTGCTCACTGCATGTGTGCCTACAAGTGGCAACACAGAAAGGCTACTGTATTCATCAGTGCGTGCAGAGTGAATGCGTGAGCTGAACAAATACATGGAGGTAACAGTGAATGCATTCAACACAAGCACTCAGTGCTGGGCAGTGTAAGTGTGCTTGTAATGGCACATTACATGGAGGACCCAGGGTTACATTTTGCTTCTGGAGCTGGGAAGCCGACAGGGACCGCGGGAATCTTTGGGGCTCCCCCACAGCCCCATTTTGTGCACTACTGTGGACTCCTTTTGAATAAATGGGCAGGTAAGGTTCATTTCGAACCCTGATGCTCATTTCACAGAAATGAAACAACAACGGCAAGGACATAAAATATAAACATAGCAGGTGCCTCAGTTGAAGCTCCACTTCTACAAATGACAAATGATCCTAACTTCCTGGGCTTGACGAAGGCAAAGCAAGCGTGTTTGCAAATACACATAGAATGCAGTCAAGGATTTCAGATTGTTTTTCAGTTAGATTAACATTACATTCAGCTCAATCTGTAGTGACTGTGACGAGTAGGTTCTTTCTTGGCCTCTCCCGGTGAAAGCTGAGTCCATGGTTCTCCCTTTAAATTATTACAAGTATGCAAATATGCAAATCGCTTGAAAGCTCTGCCCATTTTGCCCCGCTATGTCCACCTTAGAAGTATGCAAGGGTATTCCAGCCTTTTGCCAGGATTATTGACAGCTTAACAAGAAACCACCCCAGCGCGTTTCCCACCAATTTTGGTGACGCGTTCTTGATGCTGAGGAATATGAGAACATCTCCACAAACAAATAAGCACTTCATATAGTTAGGAGGAAGGACACTTGTTTGGTGGAGATTTACCTCTTTGTAGTCTTCTTGTCTTCTCCATAGGAGGATTGAAGGTTTCACAGATGTTTGCAATGCTGAAATTTAATATACACAATCATTCCACATGCCTCTTCATTCAAAGTCGCTGGACATACTTCCTTGTTGTCTATTATGCAGCTGTAGTATAGAATAAGCACTAGGCATATACTCAACGAGGAAGCACATACTAATCAACCAACAGAAAGTACTCCACAAAATGCCTACCCAATTGGACTCTTGTTGGATAAAGAGGCAGATGAGGCTCTGTTCTGGCCTAATTACTAACATAGCTACTGGCAAGCCCACACAGACACTCAGAAATCCACTCACACTCCCATTCAGCTACTCTTACATCTACTCGCAGGCCCTTATAGACACTCACACACCCAGTCCCTCACACACCTAGTCAGACACCTACAAAACCACTCACTCACCCACTCACACAACCTGTCATCGACAGAAAGGTTACAGAGTAGGTGTAAGTGGCTGTGAGAGTGGGTGTATGAGTAAAAAAAATATTATTTCCTAACACTAACCTATATATTCAAACTTAGAAATTCACTGAAAACAACAAAGATAGCAGGGATATTATAGTTAGAAATTCACTGAAATAAACAAAGTTTACAGCAGAGGTCTTCAAAGGTTTTTGAATGTTCTTTCCTAACAGTGGGGCGCAACCCCCAGGGGGGCCCTGGAGTCATGGAAAGAGGGTCGCACATTCCCAGGCCTTGCCTGAAAGGACACTTCATTCTGATTGGTAAAATACTTCTGCTGAAGTTAATTGCTGAAGTTAATTGAGGTTTCTGTGCTGTGGAAAAAAAGAGGCCGGGCAGACAGGTAAAACGATCCTTCACACCAGGGTGCCTGCTTGGCTGCTTGGCTGAATGAACTACAAATGCAGCTATGAGTTAATCTGCAAATGTAAAGGGTGCTTGGGAGCGGTAATCACTCCAAGCATTGTGATTGCAAAGATTAGTTGTTTTTCAATGGTAGTAGGAAGAGGTAATACCTGGGCTGAGATGTATGTGCTTTTAATTGTAACTGTATTTACACAGCGCATAGTACCCCTGAGGAAGGTTGAAGGGACAGTTATGCGGAAAACAAATTGCATTACTTA
Source organism: Triturus cristatus (assembly GCF_964204655.1). Lineage (NCBI taxonomy): Eukaryota > Metazoa > Chordata > Amphibia > Caudata > Salamandridae > Triturus > Triturus cristatus. The sequence continues at coordinate 1,009,282,269 of NC_140587.1, read as the reverse complement.
TGTACTGGTAAAATGTACATTTTGGAAGCTCCATTTTATCCTAAAATATTAGAAAACACTGTGAATGCGTAAGTCGTCATTTTATGGCTGTGACCTCATAGCACACAAAATTACACAAGTCACAATTCTCCACTGCACCAACCAAATGTAAATCTGTGGCTCTCTGGATACAGACACAGACCTCTGCAGTGCATTAACTAATGGAGGTTTCATAATGTACTACAGTGCATTTCCCACTGAGTAACATCTATTTAAAATGTATTTCATTTAAGCTACCCATTATTTTATATGTAGCTACCTAATTGTGAAAGTTCTAAAAAGCGAACAAAATATTTTGGGGCTTATTTATGAGACGCGTGTGCTGCTGGAGCGTCACTTTTTTCTAAGCTCTGGCAGCGCAAGCGTCTCAATCATATCTATGTGGTGACGCAAAGTCACCCAGCGTGGCTTTGCATGGCCTCTTAGATATGGAGTAAGACAAAGAGTGGGGCAACATAGTGACTTGCACTGCTGTGTCAAGCAGGTGTTCCATGGGCATTGCGGTGGGTGTTCCCATGCAACGGCAATGCATTTTGACGTTGCCCCAGATTTACAAAACCATGTAAACCTGGGGCAGCGCCAAATCCTTACGCCCCCACACAGCAGGCATAACGGGGAGAAATGTTTTCATTTCTCCTCGTTTTTTCCTTTTTCCATGTTTGCTTCATTCTGCAGCTCACATAGAAAGAGGAAAACCCCTCTCTGGATTGTTTTTGTGCAGGAAGGTGCCCCTTCCCGCACAAAAACGAACCTGCCTATGTCGGTGCTAGGCAGCAATTTGTGCGCCAACACAGGGGGAAAGGACAGGAATGTACCATATTTCATAAATAAGGTGGATTCCTGCCCTTTCACATTGGCGTAGGGCAGCGCAGCAAGAAGACTTGCGGTGCTGCCCTACACCAATTCCTCATAAATGAGGCCCTTTGTTTTTAGACACACCTTTGACCATGCCCTCACGATCACTGACCTACGCTTTGCTAAACACTGTTTAATATTATTTCCCCATTGTAAAAACTATTTGGTGAGGGAATTGGGCCAGTTTATGGCTGTAGATAGTTGTCAATGATGAGGTGTACCAAGTTCTAGAAATGTTTGTCAGGAGTGGGTCCAAACGCCAAAAAGATTTTGACAGGGGGGGGGGGGTCTCGGCATCAAAAAGTTTGAAGACTTCTGGTTTACAGAGATATTATAGTTAGCTCAGGTAATTACAACTACTGAAGTCTATAGGCTTTCATTTGTGAAATCTGAACCTAACTATAACTCATGCCACCGCAATGCACTGCTTATGAACTCACATATTACATCACTCATGACATAGTCAGTGACGTCACTCATGGCATCTCAAATGACATCACAAATGTTATCATCTACAGAACCACTCACACACACACATACAACCTCTCATACACCACACAACCATTCACATACCTGTATATAAACCCATATAACTACTCACATACCCATTCACACCTCCATAAAGCTTCTCACACACCTACTAAGTCATTCATAAAGCTGCTCACACCACCACTTCCTCACCCATGCAGCTACTCACACAACCACTCACTCACCCATACAGCCACACACTCAGCCATACAGCTACTCACACATCCACGAATTCACCCAAGCACCCTCTCAAGACAGCCAATCACCCATAAAACCACTCACACACACAGCTACTCATGCACTCACTCTCCAATACAGCCACTCATACACCAACTCACTTAATCACACACCAACTCAAACAGCCACTCACTCACCCATACATCAACTTACACACCCAGTCACTCACTCATACAGCCATTCATAAACCCACTTACCCACCCATACAGCCATTCACACATGTACTCACTCACCAATACAGCCACTCCCTCATCCATACAGCTAATAACACACCCACTAATACACCCATAAAGCCACTCAAACACCCATTCACACACGGACACGCAAAGTCACACAGCAACTCACATAATATATGTTATAAGTAGTTTCACTCAGTAATACAAATATACTAATTTAACTTTTGTAGCAGCTTAGTATACACTCAAACTTTTAGAAAACACAATCAGTGCATGATGTCATCAGTGATATAATATGTTTGGTCATAAGCAGTGCATTGAGAGGGCATACGTTATAGTTAGCTTAGGTAACTATAACTGCTGAATTTCTATGGTTTTGTGCATGTCAAACCTGATCTTAACGATAACATCCCTGTAACGTTTGTTTTTTTCAGTAAATTTCTAAGGTTTTTAAATACTATTACCTAATTAGAAAGGTTGTAAAAATAATTAAGTAATATTTTAATTATTAATAGTAATTAAAAAAAAATTGTTTTCATATTTTAGTTTGTACATATAGGTTTGTAGTTCAGAATAGTTTGTTTTTAGATTACATTAAATTTATTATTACAGTAAAAATGTGTATGAGTATGGAGCATTTAATGTGTTTTGAAATTGTTCAATTTGTATTTCCTTTTTTAAAATGTTTATATTGAAGGGGATATTGTAAATTCCACCCCAATAGAGTTTAACATCCTCCCCAGATTGATTTAGAGTAGAGTGGGAATCGTAGATTTCACCTCTTTAGTGTCCAACACCTTCCTCAAATTGGTGTAAATTTGACATTATTTAGCAAATTAATTATTTTATTTGTATGTAGTAGAAACACTTTCTACTATTTTGTTTGTATTGTAGTTTATTAGTAATATACATTTAACTATGTTGTGTTATGTTTGCAAACAATAATAATATGAATTACATTGTTGTGTATAATAAAGATGTTACACATTTCTTTCATTTTATTTTGGTTTTCTAAGTTTATTGCATATTTTGAATTTTTTTGTTATATATATTTTACATGAAAAACATTTTTATAATGGCAAGTAAATTAAACATTTGATTGTTAATAAAAAATACAAAAATACATATGTAAATTATATTCACATAATATTGTGTGTTGTACATTTTTAACTTTTGTCTTCCATTGTTTTTTTTAAACATTTTAAATTAGTTTACATATATTTTACATCAGTTTAAAATATATTTTTATGTATATATTAAATATTATTTAACTTATACTTTATAAAGTATATACAAACAGTATACTTTTTTACATTTCTACACAACATTTTTTGACATGTTTGACATGTTTAATATTTTTTAAAAAATCCATATATTTATTTAACATTTCTACAATATTTCCTATTCATTACTATAGAGAAACAGCCTTTTTTAAATTTGATTTACAGGCCATCATTTTTACCGCTTTCTGCTGTTTTGTAATCTATATGTATTTTTTCGGCCTATTTTCCTGGGATCAGGTTGCGGTAAGGTGCTCCTTTTCATCAGAACAGTTAAACTCTTAAGTTATTTTTTAAGGATTCTTTGAGGATGTGGGGATTTAGAGGAGAGTTCTAAAAGGCAGTAATGGTGTTGATTGTGAGTTTTTTGTATATTTAAACATATCAGTGGTAATGTTTTTCACTAGTTTGTAGTTTTGCGTTTTTGTACACTATTTTAGTAGTATGTTGCTATGCTAAATGACATTATGTTAGTTATATTTTGATGATTAACTGTTATGTATGTGTATGTTTGGGACTGTACTGTTTTTTGTGGGGGATTAAATTTACTGTGTAGGTTTCTGTCTAAGAACATGTCTAGTGGGCATTGAGAGTATACTTATTTGATTAAGGAAATCATTTTTGGTTTACCATGAAATATTGATTTTTAATTTGATTTCTTTTTTTTCAATTTTAAAAATTTTAAAAAAGTTTTGAGGTTTTTATGGTTTCTACATATTCTAGAGTGTATCAAGGAATTGGTTTTGGGTATGTTTAATTTGTGATTTTTTTGTGGGCTGTATATACACTATTTTTCCAATTTTGGTGGATTATAATTTTTTTATAACATGGATAAAGAAAATTATCTGCAGCCACTGAGCAGTAAGTTTAATTTTTAAAATTTTTCTTTTGGGTCAGAATTGCCATTTTTTTATGTTTGTGTAAATATTATATAATTGTTATGTGGCATTATTTGGTTTATGTGTTGTAATTAATTTACTTCCTAGATTGAGTTTATTTTTTACGTTCTTTGTTGGTGACAATCACATTTTAATTTAAATAATTTATGTTAGACGTGGCATCCTTGGCGTGGTTCCCCTAACTTTTTGCCTTCTGACCTGTTGTGCTGACTTCATTTATGCTGGTGGTAGGATTTTGGGCACTTTAGCACTGGTCAGCAGTGGGAAAGTGCATATGTTCTTCACTCTAAACATTAGTAAATCAAATATGCCAATTGTGGATAAACTAATAAGTCCCTAGTCAAGTGTACTACCTGTGCTCAGGGCCTGTAAATTAAATGCTACTAGTGGGCTTGCAGCACTGATTGTGCCACCCACTTCATTAGCCCTTTAAAACTGCACACACAGGCTCCATAGTGGCAAGTCTGAGCCATGTTTAAATTGCCATTTCATCCACACAAACTAACCTACTTGCCTGGTCCAAACCTTTCTTTTTATTGCATAGGTGTCACCCCTAATGTAGGTTCTAGGCAGCCCTAAGGGCAGGGTGCTGTGTCTTTAAAAAGTAGGACATGTACTTTTCAGTTTTAAATGTCCTGGTAGTGAAAAACTTAAGTTCATTTTTCACTACTGCATCTCCCATAGGATAGCATTGGGATTACCTTCAAAACATCTTTTAAGTATAATATCCAATGGTGAAGTTGGATTTTTAATGGCACTTGTTAGAAAGTTGGCATTTCCTTACTTGATCCATTCTGTGTCTCTGCCTGTTTCTGAATATGTGTTTGTCTATAGGGATGCACAAAGCCCAGCTGAGACCCAAACCAGTCACACACAAAGGGAGCTGAGGTGTGCCACACATATCCTGATTGCGCATCAACAGGCTGATAGCAGTCCCCAATCTAGAGTGAAAAGGAAGAGCTGAAACTTGCACCTGAATATGACTATGCCTGTTCCCACACAAAGATCTACATACTCTCCTGTAGTGCATCTGGAAATAGTGAAGGAAGTGCAGGGACCTTATGAGGTTCAAATGTAAAATGGGTATAAGTACTGAGCCTCTGACACCATGTACTCAGTTCACTTTTGGGACCTGAGGAGTCTCTGCCAGGGACAGGAGCTGTGCTGCAGGATGGATGCCACCCTGCTAAGTGCTTTACTGTGTTGGTCTGCTGGTTGCTGTCCCTTAGACCTGTTCATGAAGTCTCAGTACCTTCAAAGACTTCCCCTTTCTACCACTGCCATAAGACTCTGTCAACGTTCAGCTGCTGGACTCAAGGCATGCTCTGATCTTTGCAACCCATAACACCAGCTCGTTTTGTGAAAAGAGCGAGCGTTTTATTTTGCTTCAGATCAAGCTCTTTGAAGATGATGCACTGATCCTGAGCACAACAAACTCGTGCTACAATTTTCCGAGTGATATCAAGTGCTTTGTTCTGCTCAGGATCAGCAATTGATCTACAACTCATGCTACAACCGTCTGAGATGGTGTGTGCTGATCCCCCCTTTCCGGACTCCCCAGCAGCACCTCCCAGTGTTGCGTTGCCCGGGTGACTAGGGGCATGCCTGAGACCTTGTTCTGGGCTGTGAGGCTCGTCATCCTGTACAGAAGATCAATGCAATGTTTGGGACACCTGCAGCTCCCATCCAGGAAGCCACAATGACGTTGGCCCCACTCATGAGGCCCGCCGACCCCCCCCCAGCCTGGCTCTTGCAGTAACACTGACCAGGGCTTTCCAACCTCTATGGATCTTCTCCATAAGGTACTTTGACTTGCCAAGGCCTGGGGAGATGTGTAACCAACCTGTGCCTCCTCACAGGCAGCTCTAGCCATTTTAGTTATTTCGGGCTGAGAGGCCCTTCCAGAACACCTGCGTGCTCCCTAGTGATTTGGATTTGGCGGTAGGTATTATTTGAGTAAGATAGTGGGCGGAAACCTCTCCAAGGACCCCAAATTGGATTTTGACGCTTCGGATCGGTCTAGCTTGACTGCCTATAATCATTGAAATACAAGAAACATTTTGAAGACTGTTTTACCTGCAATATTTAAAAAGACATAACTGGAGAAATACTGATTGGATTTTGTTGTTTTGGTCGTATTTTCAGTAAAGAGAGTATTATTTCTCTAAATCAACGCAACGTCTTTTTATGGTGTTTTCACTATGTTGTTGTTTTTTGAGTGTGCACAAATACTTTACACATTTCCTCTTAAATTAATCAGTGCTTACCGTCTGGTCGCTTGGCACACAGCAGACAGGTATAACATAAGTGTGTGGTTTACTCCCCCTGACTAGGATTATGGTCTCTCCTTGGACAGGTGCATACCCCTGCCAACCAGAGGCACAAAACTCTATGTAAATTGTTAGAAATTATTATATCAGTCTTTATTACAATTGAAATTTTAATTATTTTTTGACTGATATCATAACATTTTAGGTTTACTATTTAAAAAATGCAAGGTTTGGGATGTTGGTTAAGAAATTGTCAGAGTTTTTGAGGACTTTGCTAGGTTACTATTGATTCCTTCATCCTCCGACCGTCCATCATCAACAAGTGTACCCAGGATGGCAACAAGGGAAAGGCACAACCCCTTGGCCAGTTCCAAACGAACACCCCACTCACCTCAATTCCACAGCCATGCAAATCACAACTCTGGCAATGCACACGTCACAAAATCACAACCAACATGCACAACAACATTCCCACCCACCAGACACGACAGAACAACTCACAATGGTTACCTGGTCAAGCCGTGAACATGAGCCGTCAATGGCATGGCACGTCAGCCACACAACAGTCGAATGTGGGGTGAGGTGGCAAACATGCATGTGTGAAGGATGCAGTAGTACCATGATTGGGAAAGTACAGGCATATCCATGGCGACATACACCTCTGGTGTATGGAGTGTAGTGGACGCAACCATGTCACCACAGCCAGTGGGAGACCTCGCAGAAATCTTGCCTGGTACGCCCCCCCTAAGCGTGACCGGAGTGGGATGGCCTGGCATACGCCACGCCAGCGTAGGGGTGTGAATAAGTAGCACGTAGCTCTGGGCGTGGTCCTCTTCGGGAAAGCCCAATGTTTCTGCCAGTGCGGCGCCTCTCACCCTGCCACAAGGCCAACGCCGTCCTCTAGAGCGGAGTTGCCTGTGATGCTGTGCGCCTGCCGGACCACAAACTCGTCAGGCCCGCCCCTGCACAGCCAGGCCTCACTGATCACCTGCCGACACCGGTGTGTGTCAAGGAGGGCCCACCACATTCCGGCTCAAGTTCCAGGCCCGAGTTCCGTGACCTTGGCAGCCTCCTCAGACCATCACGGCCTCCACGACACAGGCCCGCTTTAGTCCTTTTTCATTGACATACTCTACTGCTGCCTGAGGCCTACTCCTCAGCCCAGTAGGTCCCATGTGTTAAACTGTGTCCTGAGTCATGAATGGCAGTGACCCCCAATCCGGGCCACCGGCAACAGCACCAGACTCTCTTCGATCAGTGAGGCATAGTTCTATATGGGCTTCTTGCGACACGTGGTGCCACTAACCCTGTTCAATGCCAGCCGGATACACGTGGTGCCACTAACCCTGTTCAATGCCAGCCGACGACACGTGGTGCCACTAACCCTGTTCAGCGCCAGCCGGCGATACATGGATGAGGGACCAGGACTACCCTGCGGACCAGTAGGTCCCACATCCAGCAAGTAGGCGCAAATCACAAATGGCAGAGTCCACACCAGTGGTCGCACGGAGAGGAGTAAGAGGAAGATGTGGCTCAGTCCGGACGAAACCCAGGCCACATACACGGAGGTATCCCAAAACGTGGTGCCACTGAACCTGAACTACGCAGGCCGGTGGGGCCATCCAACCTATGCCGGCCACACTCAGTGAATGGGCCGTGCTGACCGCTACCTCAGGCCTACGCCACGGTCAGGTAGGTCGCACATTTGGAACTGAGTCTTGATTACACCATGGCAGTGAACACCACATCAAAGTGAGTATAATGACTTGTCCTATGCCTTAAATGGTATCAACAAGTCTGTGCATGGCATCACAACCACACGTGTCTGTGGCCCTACGTGGACTACGGCCCTCAGCCTATGCTGCGCACGAATGGGTCACAGATTTGGAACTGAACATCCGTTATTCAAAAGGCAGAATACATGTCATCGCAAGCACGGAGAGGTGTAAGAGGATGACGTGTTGCAGTCCGGAGGGAACAAGATCATCGTTACAGAGGTGATCGAACACTACGGACAACTGCCCTTGTGTCACTAACTCTCTGCCTCGCCAGCCAATGACACGTGGCTGTGGGCCACTGCTGACCACTGCCTCCGGCCTACACTGTGGTCCAGTAGGTCACAGACTCTTCATTTTGCAATGGCTGAGTTCAAATCAGCGTACCGGCATCATCGCAGACAGCATCCCCTCTGAGCCCCGGTGCCACTAAGTCTGTTCCCCGACAATCATGGACACTCTCTGGTCGAACTTTGATGGCGTCTGAGTCTATGGACTAGGGGGGCAGTTTTCATCCTCATGTAGCTGACACCTAATTGGTGGCGGCAACAAGGCTGTCGCATTCCACTCCTCCATTTGCTGCTTCTGTATAAAATCAAACCTTTCGTCGTCATACCCTGGAGGACACCTTCCACTGTCCCCCGATACCCTCTGCAACATACACCTCGGACATTGCTGGTGACCCGCTCAGGTCGCATGGCCCATCTGACTGCACTGCCAGTCACCGTCCCGTGGCTGGGTGCCTGTCCCGGCCGCTGTGCATCCGGGGCCACTAATTCTGTGTGCTGGTCAGGTCCGGGACCCCTTCTTCTGAGATATTGGATGGCCCCTCAAGCGTTGGCCTTGGGGTCATCAAAGCCATTTCTCTGTGGCCCTGTGCTGTACGCAGCCTCCGGGCCTAACAGCGACCCACCAGGGCTCACACACCAAATCGAGTCCTGACCGGCCCGGATGTGGCATCACCGCAGGAGGCACACGCCACCACTGCATGGACCACCTCCAACAGCCATCTGTCCCAGTCAACACGGTGGTCCTGACAGACTTACAGAGTTGCTCAGACCTGTCGTGGATGCCATCATTGGCCTGATACCCTGCTCAGCACTCCAGGTGCCAGTGACTCAGTGCACCGCAAGCCATTGTCGGTTACTGTTTGAGTTATCGCTGCTCAACCTCTCCACAGCTCATGTCACCTCAAACAGTGTGGGGGCCCTGAGACGTTGATGGGGTAAATGATGCAGGTATGACACACCCCACTGCATCTGCATCAGGTGTCTGTTGGAGGGACACAATCCGAGACTTTTTCTTCACATGGGCGTGCTCATCTCTAGTATCCCATTCCCAGTGCAGTGCAACTCACGGACACTTCTGTGTGCATGTTGGCTGTCCTCTGGACTTTCTCCGGCTCCCTCCATGTTGCTCAGCAGTTGCCTCTTTTATGCATGTTTTTTCTGTTTCCGTTGCACTGGTGTCTAATGTTCAAGTGGTTGCCAGCACCAGACATTCCGTGTGGAATGGCTTACTCACCCCACACACATCCAGCACAGGCGTCACTGTACATGTGGCCCTTTCAATTAAGGGGCAGGGCGCATGTGCCCGTAGCCAGTTCAATATGATATCTGCATGTGTCCCTGTGGTCTTGTTGTATCCATGAGTGCCCTGAGGTCTCGACGCCATTACATTGTGCTGTGTACATCAGATGCAGATGTGTCACCGCAGGCAGCGGGTTGGAGCTTGGACACGAAGTTTTGTCGTCACCCACTCAATTCATAAGGGCCTTCGTACTCAGAGCCAACATGGGTGTGTGACTGCAATTTGAACGCCCCTGCCCGTGGTTCTGTACTGTGAATGTGCAACTGCATGTGTCTCTATGGCAGTGTGGGTCTCCTTAGTGGGGTGTTGGTGGCACCTGAAGGGTGATGGACACCTACGTATGTGTCCTGGTTCGCATTCCTTGGGTTCGGCCCCCAACCACACCTGTTGGGCCACCTCTTTTTGGCGTGCAGGATCATGGCATTGGGGTGCGATGTGTGGGTGGGTGAAGTGTCATGAGCCAGCTGTGCTTGCGGGTGCTTCCTCCTGTGTGGTCTGTTGCAGGCTGGGTGTTCTCCTCTGAGTAGCTTGGCTGTCCGGGTCCTGGTGGGGGGGTTGCGTGGGATATCCATGTGCTGTTGTAGGGCATTGGTGTCGATGGTGTGGTTGTCCTCTCCGGCATTACTGATGTGTTGTGTGCCCCTCTGCGATGTGAAGGGGAGGTGCGTATTGACTTTGCGTTGACATATATGTTGGCGCATTGTGCAGGTTTGCATGCAGACTGTATGGCAAAGTACACTGTCCCACACAAGAATCCATGACCCCCAAACAGTCACAATGTACATTTGGTCTACATGACGGATGTGATGTCGTACGCGTACATTTCCATTTCACAGTTTCCGGCTCTGTCAGCTGTAGTAGGCATGTTTCTGTGCATGTGCGGAGCCAGTTCTGTTGGCTATGCGCATTGTTCCTCATTGTCGTCAATGTGGGTGTGCTGTTTGTGCTATGTGTGTGTGCTGCAGTGTGCCAAGGGGATCGGGCCCATGGACCTGGGTGATTGTGGGCGTGCAGTGTGCTACACCTCGTTGTGCATGTATGCCATTGTGCCCACTCCCCCCGTCCCTGTCCATTGAACTTCCTGTTCATGTTCTGTCAGGTCCTCTCGAGCTGTGATCGTACTCCCTACTCCTTGCACCGTCTCCACACTGATGACTATGGCCTGGCCTTCCATCAGCTCCTCCGGTGGCGCTGGACTGCCACCTCCTGTCGCCGTTGCTGCCTTCCTGTTGGCAGCGTGTTTGTGCCTGGTTTGGGTAGACACGTCATGCTGGCGCCTATTGGCCTCCTGGGCACTCCGACTGCAATCCAGGTGGTCTCCTAGTGGGTCAGTTGCTGGTAGGGTTCTGTCACCTCTGTGATGCTGGTCTTGTTTTCCTGCGGTCTGCACCCCGTCTTCCTCGCCCTCTTCTCCTTGGCCTTCCCTGACCCCGTTGTTCCTTGCTGGTAGTCTGTGGGGTTGTGGGGTTCGAGTTGACCCCTGCGCTGTGTCAGAATGCATCCATGTTGCTACGCGCTTTGGATTGTTTTTGGTGTATTTTTTCTGTTGTTTTTATGGTGCATTGTTCCGCCAGATGCGTGGGATTTTCAGGCCTGTGGCTGTTTTTTTGCTACTTTTTGTACCACGGTTGGCCTCATCACATTTTTTTTTGCGTTCGCGTATCGCATTTATGCGGCGTGGCGTTGATTTTCACGCGGAGATTTTGCAGGTTATCTGGTGACTATCGCATGCTACCGCCTTGTTGTGAATTCCATGTTGGCACGGGGTTATTTTCCTGCGATAGTAGCGTAACGCTATTATTGCTAATATTGCAACCTGGTGCGGTAGTTATCACACGTTCTTGTGAATATGCCCCCTAGTGTCTGCTGGAGTTCATGTATGCTGACATGAAGTTAGTGCCTCTGTGTGAGATAAATGTGAAGTAACTTGTACATTTTTCACACCCTTTCACCCCCCAAACAAGCAGTCTTATGGAGAGTTTCAACAAGACCCTAAAGGGCATGATAATGAGCCTGCCTGAGCCCATGAGGCTCAAGTGGGACATCCCCCTGCCAAGTTGTTTCTTGGCCTACTGGTATGAACAGCAGAAGGGGGTTGGGTTTAGCCCCTTCAAACTCCTCTATGGCCACTCTGTTAGGGGATCTTTTAGCCTTGTCAGAGAGGGGTGGGAGCGAGCTCCCAGGAAGTCCCCAGAGGAATTGGTCATCTACATGCTGGCTCTCTACAGCCAGGTGCGTCACTTCTGGAAAAGGGCTAAAAGCAATCTTGACGGCCACTCTGGTAGAATTTCATTCTCATCAGAAAGTGTGGGTTATGGACCCTGTGGAGCCCAGAGCTCTCCTGAATCACTGGACAGGCCCATATGAGGGAAAAGAGCCTACCTGGTAGATTTCAAGACCCCTAGAAACACCTTAAGGGTTCTCAACATGAACCGCCTCACACCACAATTTGAGAGGTCTGAAGTCAACATGCTCCTTGTGACAGGACATCAGGGAGAGGCTCACTCCTCTCCTCCAGCCTTTTATCTGTCTGCCCAAGAGCATGATGGGTCAGTAGATGGTATCAATCTCTCCCTTACTCTGACCACAGAACAGCAGAGTGACTGTTGCCAGCTGTGCATCAATGACATTAACAATGGAGACAGCCTGTAAATATTATTTTTAACAGGCAGACTGTCAGGCAAGATGAGGGCCAGCATCAAGGAGGAGGTCTCCAGGATGCTGGTGTTAAGGGTGATTGAGCCCTCCAACAGTCCCTGGTCCAGTCCTGAGGTGTTGGTACCCCAGGCTGCTCTTACAGGCACCACTCCAGTACTAAGGCTCTGTGTGGACTACAGAAGACTCAATTCTGTCACAAAGTCAGGCGTACACCCCATTGCCCGAGCTGATGAGCTCTTCTAAAGCCTTGTACTGCCAAATTTCTGAGTACCTTTGATCTTAAATCAGGGTACTGGCAAATTGCTCTGGCTGAAGGGGCAAAAAAGAGGTCTATATTTCTGACCCCAGAGGGCCACTTACAATTTAGGATGATGCCTGTGGGCTGAAAGAACCCCCTTAACAGAGCAGACTTCAAAGAAACCCAGAAAGGTGATCTGGACAGAGGCCTGCCAGGAAGCATTTGATACCCTCTAGGAGGCCATGTGTATAGCCTCTGTACTCAAGGCTCCTTACTTCTCTGAAGCATTTGTCTGCAATATGAACTCTTTAGAGATTGGCATTTGGGCTGTCTAGCACAGCTAAATGAGGAGGGCCTTGACCAACCGGTAACCTTCATTAGCGGGAGGTTACTTCTCCAGGAACAGAAGTGGAGTGTGCTTGAAAAGGAGGCCTTTGTACCTGGAAGTGAGTCCCAAAAAGGTATATCTCAGATTCTTCAGTGGCCTGACCACAGATGACAGAGCACAGGCCCCCACTGATGGCTTATGCAAATGAGGGATGAAAATCTCAAATTGTTGAGGTGGTCATCTCCTTGCAGAGAATTGACTTTACAGTGGAAAACTGTCCTAAATCAGACAACACCAATGCTGATGATCTATCCAGGTTCTGCTGCTTTACTGATGAGAACTCCTAAAAGGTTGGTTAGTTCTCCCCGCCTTCAGCTGGGGGGGGGGGGGGGGGCTTGGGGGGGCAAACCTTTTGACATTTTTTGCTGATCTCATTTTTCCTGGCCTTAGGACTCTGCACACTTTACCACTGCTTACCAGCCCTAGAGTGCATATGCTCTCTCCTTAAAGCATGGTGCCATTGTCTAATCCCCAATTAGCCTATTTAATTTACTTTGCCATCCCAAGTAAAGTGGTACTATATGTACCCAGGACCTGTACATTAAATGCTACAAGTAGGCCTGCAACATTTATTGTGCCACCCACATATGTAGCCCTTTTAAACATGTCTCAAGCCTGCCATTTGCAGCCTGTATGTGCAGTTTTTAACTGAAAATAAACCTTTTGCCAGACCCAAACCATCCATTTTAATACATATAAGTCACCTCTAAGGTAGGTCCTAGGCAGCTCAAAGGGCGGATGCAGTGTATTTAAACATGTGGATTTGTAGGTTTAAGTTTTACATGTCCTGTGATATTGCACGTAAACTTTGCATGTTTAGCACCTTGATGGAACACTGAGCCTCAGCCAAAGTTACTGGTACCTACTACTGAATGTGAATCCCAATTGTTGGTGCTGTTCATATGCGGGGTGAATTTAGGTACTTTTGATTTTTGATGTGTTCTCCCAGCCTGCTTTGGTTCCACATATTAGAATTGCCCCGGCCCCCCTTTGCCATACTGAGGGTGGTCGAAGGGCAGCTAGCGACCTCTGAGAGGGTACACCCCACATAGTTCATGGTTCGGGGTATGTACTGTGGGCAGACTAGCTGCCTGCGGAGGGATGTTTGGTTTAATATGCTTTCTTTGTTGTTCTATTTTTAGGGGTCCTTAGCATATTTGGGATGCTGAAGTGGAAGGGGGGGTGTGTTGGGGTTTGTTCTGGATACATCAATATAACAATCAGAATGCGTTGGGTACGGCACACTGGTATGAACAGTATAGATGCAGTGGCGAGAGTGTTATTCAGAGTTGAGCATGGCAGGCTCTAGGGATGGCAAAATAACCTGGGTAACATGGAACGTCAGAGGTATTAATAATCCCCCAAAAACGAGACACGTCTTAGCTTACTTGGACCATCATAATGTCCAGGTGGCACTCCTGCAGGAGACTCTTACTAAGCATACAGAGGCAGCGGTGGCCACTAGATGGGCAGGGGTGCGTTTGATGTCCTCCTACTCTTCATATGCAAGAGGGGTTATGATCTTGATCAGGAAAAATATTCCCTTTGAATGTTTACATGTGGATGAGGATGAGCAGGGGCGCTATGTAGCGGTGCAGGGGAAATTATGCGGTACGCTGTAAACTATTGTTAATGTCTATGGACGTAACGTAGATGACCCTGTGTTTTACGAACTGTTGTGGGGGAGAATACACCGGTTACCACCGGCTGCGCTTATTTGTGGAGGTGATTATAATGTTGTATTGGACCCTACACTCGACCGACGCACTACTGCAGAGTACCCAGTACAGAAAGCAGCTCAAGCTGTTAGAGATGGCATGGCAGATTTAAATTTATTGGATGCTTGGAGATTGAGACATCCTGCAGTGTTGGAAGGCACTTGCCACTCATTTGTCCATCAGTCGTGGCCGTGCCTTCATTTTTGGCTCACCACGGAGGATATAAACTCCTGAATCACCACAATTAAACACTTACCTTACACCTTGTCAGATCACTCCCCAGTCTTGCTTCACATGTTAGTACCTGCCTATGCTCTGCCGCAATTTCAGTGGTGCTTGCAGCCCTCTGCACTAAAAGTTCAAGTGTTCTGTGAGGGAGTGCGAGAGGCCATTGCGAATTATTTCACTGAAGATGTTGGGTCAGTTCACAGTCTTGGCAGGCTATGGGAATGGTTCAAGGTAACGATACGTGGTGTGTCCATAGTTTTGCTAGCCAGGGTGCTTAGATCTTTAAGGGGCTCCATGAAAAAGTTAGAACAAGAGTTGGGGCAACTTGAACGCACTAATGAACGTACGCCAAGTAACGCCGTACTGGCTAACATTAAAAAAAAGATCACTGAATATAACGATTTGGCAGATCAGGAGGTGAGGCACATGTCAAGACGTTGGACGGCCAAATATTACAGAGAGGGGGGTAGACCTGGGAGAGCGTTGGCTTCCAGAATTGCTGAACCCTGGGCCAGGAGCCATACAGTGAAAGCAATTACCAGAGATGGTACGGTTAACTGTGACACACTGGATATTCTTCACTTCTTTGTGCAATATTATCAGGACATGTATGACAGTAGGCAAACAGCAACAGAAGATGATATAGTGCAATATTTGGAGGATATCGCTTTGGTATGGCTATTGAAAAGGCAGCAGGATTTCCTAATGCATCCGCTGACAATAGATGAGCTTCGAGACGCTATAACTGCCCTGCCCATTGGAAAGGCTACTGGCACAGATGGGCTGCCGGCAGAATTTTATAAGGCGTACATTGATCTCCTGGTCCCTCACCTCCATGAGATGTATGAAGAGGCCTATGAGCAGCAACAGTTTCTGGAAACACTCCGTGAAGCGCTGATTATATCTCCACTGAAACCGGGGAAACCACCGGACAGCTGTGAATCGTATAGACCGCTTTCCCTGATGAATACAGATGTAAAGATCTTAGTGAATGTCCTGGCAAAGCGCATGCGGTTGCTACTGCCTGACATGGTGCTCCCTGATCAGTCAGTGTTTATCCCGGCTCGCTCTACGGCGCATAATATGAGGATGCTCTTTGCGGTATTACATGTACTTGAACCTTCTTTTCCAGCTGCGGCGGTCCTCCTTGACGCCGCTAAGGCATTTGACTCTATCTTGTGTAGGTATATGTTTGCAGTACTGCACCGTATGGGGGTGCCCTATATCTACACAAACTGGATCAAGCTGTTGTATACCGACACAGAGGCACGTGTCTGGATAAATGGCCAGACATCTGGCAGGTTCCGAATTAAACGCGGAACGCTGCAGAGATGTCCCCTCTCGTCTTTCTTATTTGCAGTGGTATTAGAGCCACTGGCCTGTGTATTGTGGCAGCGACATGCTTAGGCAGCGCTGTGATTCCACCAGAGACCGCTGGCAGAGCACCATGTCATCCGCGTACATGGATACTATGTGCGTGAACCTGCAGTGTACCTAGAACGGCTAATACGAGAATATATTTGCTTTGAATGGCAATCAGGCCTAGGAATCAATTGGAGTAAATCGATAGTGCTCTCCTTGACAGACTACACGGCACTGGTTGAATTGGGATTTCCGCTAGAGTGGGGAACTGACCCGGTTAAGTATTTGGGTGTTTGGATTCACAAAGACTCGCAAGTGATCATACGAACCAACTATGGACCGGCAATTACGCGGCTTGAGGAGCAGGTTTCTAGAAGGATCAAACTGCCATTGACATTCGCGGATAGGGTAGCATTAATCAAAATGGTAGTGCTTCAGAAGTTCTTATACCTCTTTGTGAATATTCCCATTAAATTGACACAGCATTTCTTTAATACACTTTGCACCTTATTGATCATGCTAGTATGGGGTGGCAAGAAGCCGCAAGTTAAATGGGAGGTTCTGACACTGTTGTATGAGATGGGGGGCTTTACGGTACCGAATCTACAATTATATTATCTTTATGCACAGGCGCAATACGCCTACTATTGGCAACAAGAGCCCAAATTCATCCACATGTTGCGGTGGAGGCGGGTGCTGTCCACCACACTCCACTTAAAGCAATGATTGTAAACACCACCACAGTCTTTGGAAAGGGAGAAGTGGATACTGTGCACTGCACCGCACACGCTTGGCAGGATCTGGGGAAAAGGGCACAACGTTTGCCACTCTACGCGCCAGCAATGCCTCTGGTGTATCACGCAGCGCTTTCAGTAACAAGCTAAACTGGTGCTCTAAAGGCACTACAGGAGGCAGGTATGTGAACAATGAGTGATATATACCCTGACAGGAAGTTTATTGGGCTCCTGCGATTTGTGGGAGAACAAGAGAGACCTGTCATGTTGACATTCATATATAATAGACTGCGGGCGGCGCTGAGGGCACTCTACCCGTGCTTTCCGGAGGAGCTGAAGACACTGGAGACGCTTCAAGTAATATATACGACGCAGACGCGGGTCAAACTTATTACTCTATTATATAGTATCTCGCAAAAGTAAGAGCAGGATGTTAAACTGGGTTAACTGGAAAAGTGGAATTAAATTTTGCCCCAACCCTTAGTTTAAAACAACCTATCCACTCCTCCTCCACTAACAGGCCAACTAACTGTGAATGGGAATTTAAGACTAATCCATAACAAGTATATACACCAAAGGTATTATACACCTGCACAACTCTATAAATATGGTCTGAGAGACTCACATTACTGTATTAGATGCGGTGCGGAGTATGCAGACTTCCAGCATTTGGCGTGGAGTTGCCCAAAAATACAAGCATTTTGGAGAAAAGTCATTTATACATTGACAGAAATGATAGGAGAGCCGATACAATGTGATATGAAAGTGTGTTTATTGGGTACTGGGTACTGCACTCAAACATAAAGGTGTTGCTAAGAAGCTGGCAACTGTGGCCCTGCTTCTAGCGAAACGTAGAATCTCAATCCACTGGGGGGGCAGACCGGCACCCAAGCATGCGCACCGGCTTCAAGATGTCGCATACTGTTGAGATCAACTTACATTTAACGCTGAAGAACTACCAAGCGCATCTAGGCCACGTGATATTTGGACTTTTTTTTACCACATATATGATGACTAGAGCGGAGGACTAATAATGTTCCATAGGATGATGTCTGATGTATTTATCCGCGGCCCGTGGAGGGAGTTTCCTGGGGCGGTAAGGCGGGGTGGGGGCAGTAATTATCCATATTCCGGTTTTTAGAACCCCCCCACCCCACCTTACCGCACCACGGAACTCCCTCCACGGGCCGCGGCTGGATGTATTGCCATGAACCATGTTCTATTGTCACTGTTAAATTATAATACGAGCAAACCGTAATGTATCTGGTGGTTGTTTTTTGTTATGAAAATCAATGAATAAACAAAAAACAAAAAAAAAGCTTTACATGTTCTGGTAGTGAAAATATCTTCAAATCTGCAAACTATGCATGAGCAAACTCGTAAATAGCTTGTTTGTTTCAGCTACTTAATAAATTATTTCCATTTCTCCAACACCACTTCCGATCAATTCAAGCCGTGGTCTTTGTCTGTTCCCACGATTGCTTTTTTTCACGTACTTAGCTTGGAGTCAGAAGTCCTAATTAAAAGGCAGGTGCCTATTTCCGCTATTTGACTGCAGTTTTCTTGGTTCTTTATTCCTCAAATTGAATGATCATGATCCAGTTTGTTTTTTTATGAAAAATTATTTTTTTGCCATGTTTTGGTGAACATTCAGAAGAATTACCAAACTTTTGTTATTAGTTGCCTCATACCAATTCATGATGGTATATCTAGTTTTTTGATTCCCAATATTTTGTAATCTTTCTGAAGGTTTTTTCTTTCCTCAATAACTAGTTTTTGGCTGCTCATGATTGAACCAAATGTCTGAAATTCAAATGCTTCAATCCTTTTATTGTGATATTAAAACGTAATATGAGATTGGCCCCCTTTTTGGACCAAATTCCCTCTGTGAATGTATTACCATCAAAACAGTCCACTTGCGATCATTTTCTGTGTGTCCCTTTTCCTTAAAGTGGCTTACAAGAGGTGCTGCAGTTACTTTTTTTTGGATTCTTGATTTATGTTGAAAAATTCTTTGGTGTATTTCATGATTTGTTTTCCTAATGTATACTTTTTCACATGGGCAAGTGATGCCATTAACCACGTTTTTTTGTGGCAATTTGATAACATAGTATGTTTCCATTTAGTATTATCCATTTGGAATTCTTATCCCTTTTTGGTTTGGTCACAGGTCATGCATGTACCACATTTGAGATGACTTTGTATCCGTAGAAGTAGCCATTGTTGTCTTAAATCTCTTTTAGGTGTGGGAGGAGCATATGCCTTCGCCGACTGGTTTCATAGGTTCGCTTTTTTTCCAGTGCAAAAAGTGGTTGTAAAAACATTGTGTCAACTTTTTAAATCAAATGCCAGTTCTGATGGATTATCTTCTTGAATTGATTAATTTGAGGGCAGAATGTGGAAACATAGAAAAAAGGATAAAAAAAAAAGTGCCATGTTGGTGAGGATTAATTCCTTTGGAGTATACCATGCTCGCTTTAAGGAATGCTTCAAAAACTCATGGGTATATCCTTTTTCTTTCAGTTTCTTATATAGAATGGGCGCATGTTTGAAGTACTCTGGTTTTTGCGTAAAATTCCTTCTTATTCTTAAGTATTGACCATGTGGATGATTTGTTTTAAATTCCGCGGATGAAAACTTGAGAAGTGAAGGCCATTCTATTTGTCAGTAGGTTTTTTTTGTAAAGTGTTGTTAATATTTTTCCATTTTCTGCTAGAACTTCTACGTCCAGGAAGGTTATCTTATTTTCACTATGCCTGGCTCAACAACCGACTACTTGACATAAAAATCTGCATGACCCAAAGAATGTATTGAGGGCATCTTCTGTCCCTGTCCAAATGCATATGATGATGTCATTAAACAATTTTGTTATGTTGTTGCCAAAAGGATTTTTGTTGAGTACAAACTTTCCCTTTAAAGGGGCTGCCATGGGATTTTTTTTGCACCTCAAATAGCTATATTGTTCATGGCGATTTTAGATTTGAAAATGATTTATTTTATTAAACTAAAGTAATTCCGCTTCAAAGCCACTTTTCCTAGTTGTAAAATGAATTGTATAGGGATTCTGTGTGGTCTAGATCTACTTTCCCCAAAATATTCTAATGTCTCTAGACCCGAACATTTAGGGATTTTTGTGTAGAGCGAGACCACATCAAATGTTGCCAACAATTGTGTGGAGGAATCAAATTCTATATTTTCAACGTTATTGATAAAATTGTAGTGTCCCTAATTTATGATGGAGCTTGTAATAAAAGGTTTCAAGAATACATCAACATATTTTGAGATGGGCTCAAGAATTGAGTCGCACCCTGAAACTATGGGCCTTCCTGGGGGGCAGTTCTCATTTTTATGTATTTTTGGCAGGAAATACCTTTGAAAAAAACCAACTCTAGAGTACCTGTTAAAAAATTCAAATTCTTTTGAACGTATGATGCCATCATCAAATGCTTCTTGGAGTATTTTAGAAATCTCCTCCTGAGCACATCTTGTGGGCTCCATTGAAATCTTTTCAGAAATATTCTTCATCCAGTAGCTGTCTATGGCCTTCTGTAAGATAGTTTTCTGTGAACTGAATGACCAGGCTCCTCCCTTACCTGCCTGCTTGATGACAAATGTATTGTCATTTGTTTAGATGATATAATGCCTTCTGTTGATTCTTTGAGAGATTACTCTTACAGAATCCCTTTTTGTTCTCCAATTGACTAAATCCAAAGGAGGTACTGGTTTTCGAACAAACCGTACTCTCAGCAATCAGATTCGTCGGTGGGCAAAAAGTGAACTTGTTTTTCAAGCTTAATGGTTCCTGTAATTGTTGGTATGGGTGGTCCAAAAAATAGGCTTTTAATACTATCTTTTGGCAAAATTCTAGAGCTTCTGCTTTTAGACAAGAAAAATTTGTATGTTTCACAGGGACATCATTGGAAGTGAATAATTGATTTACAGCTAAGCACACAGGCAAATTACACCATAAGAAAAAGACAGCAATGTATGAGTAAAGTGGGTGTCTGTAAAAGCATATTAAATCCAATCCATGTCTCCTCCGTTTGATTTTACATGAATTAGATTTATTGAGGCTCCCCATTTTCTTAACAGTGTCAAAGTGAACCAGTGATAAAGCATCCATTGCTGATAAAAAAAGGTCTTTAGTTTACTCCCCACATCGTACCTTTTTCAATTTTTTATTTAAAAAAATAAGCCTATTTAAAAACAATTGTGAGTTTAAATAGTAAGAGAAGTGATATATGCATTTCTTTCATATTCTTTTCATTTTAAAAAACGGTCTTGTTCCTGAAGAGACCTTTAATTGATGGGGTCAAAATGCCTCAACGTTTTCTGCAAAAAGAGAGTTGAATGAATTAAATTTAATTCTCAATTTGGGCAATCTAAGGACTAAGATAAATGCCATGAAAGTTGACTGAGACAACCCCTGAGTATTTGCGAACATTCAAGTCTCTTTTTTTCAACAAGTAAATTTTGAATTTGAATATTGCTTTTGAAAAGTACAAAACTGATGTGTCAAATTGAGATGTAACGCCTGTATTGTTGTCATTTATGACAATAACCATTTCCAATTTGTTTTGAATGTGTGGAATTTTTATTATGATTTGATCATAACCCTCTGTTTATTTACCAAACTTTTAATTCTGTTTCAACACTTTTCCTGTGTCAAACACATTGTATCACATATAACAATCAATGTTTCAGGTAATTAAAACCCTGAACCTTAAAGAATAAGATTGTGGTGAATATTTCCAGACAAGGCATATTAGTTGTTTCTATATTATTAATGTGGTCTAGCCCGAGGCTGATTCAAAGGCCCAATGCCTCAAGTTTGAACAAACTGTTAGAACGTTGGCATTTTCCTGCCTTAGCCATTTAGTGCCTGTGGCCTGTCCCTCGTTTACATGATTGGGTGTAGCTGATGGAAGAATACACAAAGCTCAACTAAGACCGCCATACTCAAGAGAGAACTTAGCTACCCTTGTCCTACCAGTGATGGTGCATCTAGGCACACCGGAGTACATCCATACTTAGACTTGAATCAGCTGTGTCCTGCCTCCACTCAAAGGGTTATACACCCCCTGTAGTTAGTCTGATGTCCACAGGCATCCTGCCGTCCCTGTGCTGGATCCAAAAGAAGACATCTAGAAGCTTCTCTCCCACTTCAAAGTCACAACTGGGTATAAATACTGGACCTCAGACACCAACTCTTCAGTTTACTTCTAAACCTGTGGATACTCTGCCAGGGAGAAGGACTACTGTGCTGATGAAAGGTCTGCCTCTCTGCTGGACTGTTGCTCTGAAGGATTGCTGCCCTGCTGTGCTAACGTGCTGGCCTCTTGCCTGAATGACAAAGACTGGACTCTGTCACATCTGTGGGTCTATCCTGCCAAGTGGAGCCACTCCATTCTTGGACCCTTTGAAGTGGGCTTAAGGTGCTCTGCTCCGCTGGATCCACAGAGGCTGGCAGACGCATTTCCTCTGCTGCCCAACCCTAAGCAGAACTGATGCATCGTCACTGCTTCCTGGATTATACCCATTACAAAGACTCACATTGTGTCGGGTAGTGGCGGTTGTGTCGGGCAGTGGCGGTTACGTTGAAGCTACATAAACATTCTCAGTGCAGGCCTTCACATCCATCCAGTGCTGGCTCTAGGGTGGTGAGACCGGTGCCACTGCACTGGGAGAGCCGTCTTTGCAAGTTTATTTTTGTTATAACAGCACTTGCTGCCTTGTTCCTTGCCTCCAGCAATTTCCAGGCAACAATAAAAGGGTCAAGATAACTCTGGCGATTAATGTTCTTCTTGGAGAGAGATCGGAATTTTGTCTAGTTGGAGTTTTGACTGATCATGAAATAGCACCGAGGATTAATAGGCCTGCTGCAATTAACGTGTACCATGCAGATGACAAAGTGTATATAATGTAAATAGGTCAGTGGGTTGCTGCTTTTCTAAGAGACTGAACTTCTAAACTAGAAGCAACAAAATTAAAATTCTAATATAGAACAGTGAATTATTTGCATGTAGTTCTTTGATGTCAAACTGCAGTTAAGTATAGGTTAGAGCATAGATTGATGTTGCAAAAACGTTTCATTTGGGTGGAAATCAAATCATAGAATTGAAAATGGAACAACATAGTTAGGAATTCTCTTTAATAATGAGTTTGGATGACGAGTGTTTGGTATGGAGAAGTGCATTTTAGAAGGTTGTATAGATTAAATGTCACTCCTTGTAGTCCTCTGGCATATATAACATTTCCTATACACTGATTACACAAGTATACAATTGTAGTGTGTCAGAGCACTTTGAGTCACACAGAGACAATCAGTCATGAGTGGCAATATATAGTTAATTAAATACATCTGAAAGAGTGGTTATGGAGACTTGAGGTTTTCTGTTAAAAGGTGGTGGTGAGGGAATCTATGGTAGAGGTGGTGGGTGAAGGGACACCAACAAACATTGTCGCACTGGGATACTCCAGCGCTAAAGCTGGCACTGCATCCCTCGTTGATGGAAGCCTCGATGTCGACACCAGACTCAGTTCCAAAGAGCTGCAAGGCTCTGATGCGGACGCATTGCCCTACTGCACGCCACATCCACAATGCCGGACTTCTGTCGAGTCCAGAGAGGTTACAATGCAAGGGCCTGCATCTTCATATCACAAGCCCCGTTGACAAGATCCTCGACGATGTGATGCGTCAGTTCTGAGATGCATCCACCTGAAAACTAGGTTATTCCGATGGGGTGATCCCCTGAGAGCAACCAACAATACAAGTCAGAAACAAACTTGCGCTGTTTTTCCCATCCCTTTGGGAGGAACTGAGAAAACCTGTGATGACTTCAGGTTGTTCTTGGTGTTTCAAGGCGAGCCACCATATAATTCTCTTCTGCCAGAAGCAACTTTTTTTAATAGAAAGCCTTTGGATGTAAGCGATCTATCCCAAAGGGATCTGAAGTCCCCCCCACTGCTACCTGAGAGGTGTCCACTTCAAAACAAAAATTCACCTCTGCCCTGGCCTAATGTTATCCCAATCCCCCCTTTTTCATTGAAGTGGTGAAAGCTTGTTCTGCCGCTTCTGACTATTGGAATTTGCTCCTCTTTTTTAACAATTGCGTGATGGGTGTTACACTTTTTGAGAAATGTGTAATCAAACTTTGTTGAGATTTGCAAACTTTTACCAGACTTTGAATTTCTATCACAGAAGTAGGGGTAGGCCATTGCAGGATGGCTTTGACCTTCTTGGTGTCCTTCGTAATACCTGAACGAGACAAAATGCACCCTAGGAAGTCAACAATTCGTACATTAAAAGAAAATCTTTCTAGTTTGGCAAAAAGGTGGTGTTCTCATAACCATTGGAGGATGTTTCCTAAGTATTGTCCTCAATGTAGAGTGAAAAGGAACACATACATTTTGATTTACTCGCATACTATTGAGAAGGAATTCAGAAAGTCTTGCAGGACTTCATTAATGAAATATTGAAATGCCCCTAGAACATTACAAAGCCCGAACGGCATGACTAATTGATTGGTTTGTTTGAGTATATAAACAGCAATTCCAGAGCACTACACTGTCACCCCCAGGGGTATCTAAGTGCTGACTCTCTGTCTGCTAGGTCTCGAGTCTCTTTCTGAAGTCTGCCAGCGAGGAGGCTGTACAAAGCTGAAGGCGAAGGTCGTTCCAGGTCTTGGCAGCGATGTAGAAGTGGCCAATGCTGTAGCTGCGACAGATGCGGGGTGTGTTCGAGGGCGAGTGAAGAGGAGCGCAGCTGTCTAGTGGGTTGGTGGAAGTTCAATCGATAGTTGAGGTAAGCAGTTCTTAGTTCGTGGAAGGCTTTGAAGGCACGCATGAGGATTTTTCACTGGCTACCCATCCAGAAGAGATACCAGTTCAAGTCTCTGAATAATAACTAAATAAAAATTCCACACAAAAAACACATTGTCACCCACCTCAGACAGGTTATAACAGAACAAATCTGTGTACATGCATCATACAACAGATTGCAAATTGGATATCCCACATAGGACGTATAGCAAGTTATGAAGATCAATTACATTATACAGGTGCATACTGCAAGGATAAAATGCAAATCCATATACATTAGTCATTATTTTGGTGATTGCTCAAATGAGACTTTATGACGATACATGTGCTCAGAGCAAGTCTAGGGTCACCAGGGCATCCGAGTCAGGCAGAAAGGGATTTTCATCCCACAATCACGACGCACAGTGCAGTGGGGGCAGTCATGCTATAGGGGAGGGTAGGTTGCGCAAAGTGTAAGGTATTAATACAATTATTGGGGTGTTTTCTGCTGGGTTACAGCTACCTCTGGACTGGAGTCATCAAGGAGGGACACACACATCCCTTTCCCTGAGCCAAATCGTGAAGGGTTCCCAAATATCTTTCGGGCGAGATGCTGATGGCATGAGGTCACAAAATGCTGCCAGCTGCTCTTGGCAATAAACAATGTCTCGGATCCACTCAGATACACGGGGGTACCTAGGGGCTCCCCAATACAGAGCTAGTCTACGCTTTGCGAGCAACAGAATCATAGCTGTTAGACGGCGTGACTCAGGTGGGATCTCCTCCACGTAGGCTAGCAATGCAACCAATGTGGAACATGTTAGCGACAGTCCGGTGACGACCTGTATGGTGCCATATATCTCCTCCCAGAATCTGGATATAACTGGGCAATCCCACGCTATGTGTTTAAAGGTGTTGGCTTCAGGTTTGCGCTTCCAGCAACGCGAATCCGGGCGCAGCTTCAGTTTACAGTCTAGCTGTGGGGGGGTGCGATAGTATCGGTGTAGAAATTTGAAATGTATAAGCCTCATTTAGTTAGGGGATAAATATCTTAGTTGTGAACAACAAAACGCCCATTGTTCATCCGTAGGGGGATCTTCCAGGTCGTTTCTCCACTGCTAGAGCCCTCTGGGAAACCCATGGGGTATATGTTTGCATGAGATTATATAGCCTGTTTATCAGCCTACGAGCGGTCGGTATGGTTAATAAGTGTTCCAGTGGTTTCATAATAGCTGGAGAGGTTGGAAAAGTGGGGTGTATTGTTTTGCAGGTGGCCCAAAGTTGATAATATAGAAGTGTTTCCAGAATTGGTGCCTGAGTGTCTCCCTGACAGGTGACCTATATCCACAAGGTACATTTTTGGAATCGCCAACATAACGTAGAAATGCCCATATTATGGGCACGCCTGATTGAGCCCTTGTCATGTAGGAAGGGGAATTGTGGGTGGAACGCCAGCGGTGTGGAGGGTGCCTAGAGCTGCGGGGTCCCTATCTGCTTCCTCAGGCCTTCCAAAATACAGTACAAGGTTTCAACTGTGTTTATTTCATTAGCTGATCCACCCCCCTGCATGTGGCTGTTTATAAACCTTATCGTAGAAGGTCTATGTCCTTCTCTGTGTCCACATGCGGCTGAAACGGGATGGGATGTACCCAAAAATGGAGAAATTGTACTTGCACGCATAATGCATAGAGCTCGAAGTCAGGAGCTCCCATCCCTCCCTTTGATAGAGGACATGTCAACAATTCCCAGCTCACCCGAGGCTGGCTGCCAGCCCAGACCAGAGCAATGATGATTGACCGCAGACATTCAATAAAGGTCTGAGTTAAGGGTATTGGTATATTAACAAAAAGGTATAGTAGTTTAGGGAGAACAATCATTTTCGCTATGGCAATTCTGCCAGGTAGTGTCAGAGGCAGAGTGGCCCAGAATTTTGACTTGCCCTCCAGCCAGGCCAGTAATTTGCCAAAGTTTAAGTGGCAAACGTCTCGTAGGTCTTTGCTTAGCCTCACACCAAGGTATTTAACGGCATCTTCCGCCCATGTAAGCGGAAATTCCAATGTGGTATCAAGTGGGGCATCTTTAAGAGGTAGAATAGAGGATTTTGACCAATTTATTTAAATGTGGGACAGGCCTCCATAAAGGAGGACTTCCCTTAGTACTGGGTTTAAATTATCATCTGGTTTGAGAATATATAGGGTAATGTCATCGGCATGCATTGAGATGATGAGGTTTCTATCTGTGAAAACTAGACCATGAGTGGAGTAATGCTGTCGAATTCTAGCCGCTAATGACTCCATTGCCACTGCAAAAAGTAGCGGTGACAGGGGCAGCCTTGTCTGGTTCCGCGGGTAATGTGGAATGGTTCCGAAATTAAACCATTTGCTTTAAGCCGGGCTGTAGGTTTGGTGTATAGCAAGTTGATTAGTTTAATAAAATTTGGACTAAAGCCTAGCCTAGGTAGGATTGTAAACAAAAAGGGCCATTCCAGACAGCCAAACGGTTTAGTTGCATCCAGAAACACTGCGATGGCCGGTAGGGGAGGGTCAATTTGGTGGATTGTGGCAAAGAACGTGCACAGATTGTGGGATGTTGACCTGGCCGGAATAAACCCAGATTGGTCCGGCATTGCAATTAGTGGCAAAAGTGGGTGCAGTCTGTTGATACGAAGATCCTGGCCAAACTGATCGCCAACATTAATTAACGGAAGGGGCCTGTATGAGTCACAGAGGTTCGTTACTTTATCTAGTTTTAATAAGGATATGATTGGCGTACTACCGCCTACCATGCGGGAGGCAGTAGTACGCCAATTTCCAGCGATTCTTGATATGCAGAGGAACTTGCGCCCCAACTACCATGTTTTATAAGACATATACATCAAGCAGTCAGCCCATCTAGCCCAGGGACCTTTTCTCTAGGTAGGCTTATAATGATTTGCATGACTTGGGTCCATCTAAATATTCTCTGTGGTTCGCACTGAGCCACAGCAGCTCGATGATTGAGTCTAAATATTTGCCGAGGTTGGGGTTAGGTACACTTTGCGTGGCAGTGTTTAATGAAGAACAGAATTTGGTCAGATATTCATGAGTGGCTAGTTGTCCTCTAATGGGGGTGGAGTTCTCATCTAACAGCTCGGCAATGAATAGGGGAGGTGTGTTGCTTAAGTGCATTAGCTAGAATTGTGTCTGGCCTGTCGCCCTCCCCGTAGCGCCGTGCTCTTGCATTTTCCCCCAAGAATCTGGTCTCCCTTTCCGCCTCTGTTTCAAATTTCGTAATTTTGCTCCGTATAGAAGCCAGCTGCTTGGGGTCACTTGAGTTGAAGACCAACAGCTCAAAAGATTTGATTTCTTGCTCCAGTTTTGTGAGAGTGGAATGAACGCAGTACCCCTGAATGCTTAGATATACAGGCCCCTCTTACTACTACCTTGAAGGCCTACCATAGCGTAGAGGGAGAGTCCATCAACCCCTCGTTAATAGGAAAATACTGTGTGATTTCAGTTCTAATTTCCTCTTTGAATGCTACATCCAAAAGAGCGTGTGGGGATATAGGCGGGACTCACCATTGCAGAACAACTGGGGCACCGTCAGAGAGTGTGCGCAAGAGATGTAGTACATCTATTGTCCAAGCCGTAAAATCACATGTTACAAGCCAGTAGTCTAGCCTAGACCAGGCATTGTGATATGAAGTGATGCAGGGGCCCTCTCTAGTGCTTGGGTGTCTGCTACGCCAGACATTGGTAAGCCAATGCTCAAGCATGATGTTGGTTAGCTGTAGGGTCGTCACGAGATATGGATTGCGAGGAGTACCGACTCTGAACAATAAATGGGACAGAGTAGCGTTTAAATCCCCACCCCAGATAACCGTATCTCCACCTGTTGCCATTTCTTGGCCCAAACAGTAAGGAAAAATTGTGGGTCATCAACATTTGGACCGTAGATGACCACCAAGGTGACCTGTGTCGTTATGAGGGTGCCTGTGAGAATTACATAACGTCTGTCAGGGTCTGTTTGCACGTGTGTAATTGACCAGCTGAGCCCTCATCTAATCAGTATCAAGCCCCCCCCCCCTGGCGTATTTGGAATAGGAAGCCGAGTGTATCTCCCCCCAGTATCTATGTTTCAGTTTAGGGTCGGTCACGTGCTTCAAGTGAGTCTCTTGGTGGAAACATACATGTATACTTAAGCAGGCTCCATATAGACGTATCATCCTTGCCTTTCTAAACTCATTGAGCCCGCTTACATTCCATGTAAGGAATTTAGCCTTGCCACATAATTTTTCCTGCTCAATTATGACTGTGTATCATGCATGGGGAGGATGTACTGTGAAGTGTTAATAGTGGAGTAAAAAGATGTCCATACTGCTACCTTAATTTTGCTTAGAGGTGAATTTGGCCTGTCTGTATCAAAACTCAAGTTGCTATTTAACCCGTGCAAGTGCAATGTGGTTGATTAACTTGTGTCTGTAAATGCTTTGAACTCCCTGCCCCACCCACCACCCACAACAACCTCCCAATTAGGTCGTGATTGACAACCACCCACCTTCCATTGAAATACCCCTGGAACAAAATAAAAACATAGGCACATGGGAGATCTCCCTGTGGGGTCCTGGGACACCGGCTTTCACCTGCCATAGGGCAGGGTGGCCAGGCTTTGGCATATGAAACGAATTCCACCAATAATGTTTATGGTTCAGGTTGTTCACCAGCCACTATTACTTATCACCATAGCCAGAACAACAAATGCCGTTAGTAGGGCCAATGCAGTTGAATAAAAATGAACATAGCCAGAATCACTGCTATTTAAGAAACCTGAGAGCATATTCTATCATGAACCAGTCCTGATCCGTACTTGATTAAGAGTAGGGGAACTGCCAACTGTCAGTCATTATCATTCAGGTTCAGTTTGGAGACAGGTAGTTGCGAAGAGCGAGGAGGCGACTTCCACGGGCAAATATGCTTGACGTATTTTAATGCTGATTTAGCGTCCGTAAAAAAGTGAGCTCGGCTAAGCTCAAAATCACTCATTATGGCCAGATACAACATGGCTTACGGAATAAAGGCTTTCTGTAGAATGTGTTTCGTTGGTGTAAACTCCCTACGTGCAGCCTGGACAGCAGGAGTGTAGTCAGGGAAGAATAATAATTGGTTTCCCTGGTGAGTTATAGGACTTTTAGCTCTGGCCTATCTAAGGACTGAGTCCCTGTACCCATAATTCAAGAGACGTGCAATTATTGGACGTGGCGGTGCTCCCGGCGGAGGTCGGGGGCCCAGTGACCGGTGAGTGCACTCCACAATCATGACCTGTGAGAGCACCGAGCCAAACAGTTCACGCAGTAGACTCTCAATGAATGGTTCCATTTTTGGGATTGCGGTGGATTCTGAAAGGCCAATAATTCTCAGGTTGTTGCGTCTAGAACAAGGACTTTCTCCATGCGTAATATTTGCGTTCAGGATTCCACCTGGGAGTCTTGAGTGTCTATATATCCTGGAGAACGGACTATCAAATGGGTCTTGAGAGTGTCCACCCATTTATTTACAGTGTCCAGGCTTGAGGTGAGTGTATCTATTTTGTTGTCGATTGTTTTAAGGTTAGAGCGCACATTCAGCAGGATAGAATGTATGTCTTCCTTCGGTTGTTCCATCACATCTTTAGGTCCCTGGGCAGTGTCCGGCTCAGAGCTTCCTCTGTTGTCCGGGTTTGAGGTCTACTTTCAAAAGGAAACTTAGACCCTAAGCAGCCAGTCTTACCCATGGTGCCAAGCTGTGAGGCTTGACTGCAGTTAGATCCAGCTAGAACCTCAAATCTTGCCAGGATATTTGAGCTGGAGCATGTAGCATTCAACAGCAGCGCAGGAAATGCAGTGATTTAACTTCTCCCTGCAAGGAGGTTATATTATATAGTGCTGTAGGAGGTTGCACCCTGTGGACTCAAATTCAAGAGGCACCTCGCAAATATGAGGGAGAACCGGAGTTAGGACCCGCAGGTCTATAGGACAGAAAGGGGTATCCGGTGTCAGCCACTGGGCGGGAGGGAGAGATCCAATGGGCCCCAGCACAGCCAAACCGCCACTCCACAACACAGCACGGGAGGAGCAGGCAAGATGGCGGTGGCCCACCCCGGCTCCCTACTCAGGCTCCGTAAACAGAGCTCACCACAATGTGGGAGCACACCCGACGCGACCCCCGCCCTAGCCCTGTCCCAGCAGGCGCGAATCGCCAAGCAGGTCCCAGGCCCGAACAGCGAGGTCGCGACCTGCTCCACACCAACCCTAACCCCGACCCTCACTCACCCCTCTGCCTCACAGCTCCGACCCGCTCCAGCCCCTTCAGTTGGCATCACCAGTCTTCCACTCCACATCGGATCACAATGACTGGTCTGCCTGCTGGAAGCTGTCGGTCTGGCACCGTCCTCCCACACCACCGCTCTGGGTGCTACGAAGGCTTGCGATCACACCGCCCATCCGCCTCCACTCCGGAGAGCCAAGTCACTGGCGAACAGGGCACAGACTAC
Organism: Triturus cristatus; assembly: GCF_964204655.1. Lineage (NCBI taxonomy): Eukaryota > Metazoa > Chordata > Amphibia > Caudata > Salamandridae > Triturus > Triturus cristatus. The sequence goes on along the minus strand of NC_140587.1, from coordinate 1,009,250,987 downwards.
GATCCTGAATAGCTGGCAGTCACCATCGGACTCTTGAAGTGTGGGGACAGACCGCGTGCCTCCACAGGGAGCCTCCGGCTAGGTCAAAACTTTACGGGGCGCTGAGATGTGTGGCGGCCATGTGCAGCGTCTGATCCGGTCACGGTGACCTCCGGTAAGATTTGCCGATTTCCAGAGCTGCTGCATAGTTGAAATGTCACTCAGGCAGCCCGGCCGGTAGCTTCTTGCGTTAACTTGATTTTCCACCAGCAGAGTCTGTGTCTTAACTGTGATGGTAAAGGATATTGATGCCTGGCCTGCAGAGCCCCTTCGAAAGGCGGCCATACTGCAGCGCATCGTAGCTACGCCCCAGGTGGCAATGTGGGTTTGTTTGGGGAGGTCCAGGATGAGTCTGGATACAGCGTTCTGTATGGTCTAGAGTCTTCTGAGGAGCTGGTTGGGGATGCCGGCAAAAAGGGCGTTGCCGTGGCCGAGGTGGCTGGTGATGAGGGCCTTAGTGACGGTCTTTCTAGTGTTAATTGGGATCCATCTGAAGATGCTGCTGAGCATGCAAAGTGTGTGGAAGCAGAAGGAGGTGACTGCATTGGCTTGTCGTTTCATGGTTTTTTTGGCTGTCGAGAATGATGTCGAGGTTGTGTGCATGGTAGGTTGGTGTGGGTCTGAGTTTTACAGGCCACCCGCTGTGGTTCTATGGGGAGGTTTTTCCCAGAAGATCAGTACTTCAGTTATGTTGGAGTTGACCTGGAGGCAGTTGTCTCTCATCCATTCACCTACGTTGGTTATGGCATTGCAGACATTGCTTACTCCGTGAACGAGAGGATCAGTTGAGTGTCTTCTTCATAGAAGATTATGTTGAGTCAGTGGGATCTGACAGCCTCTGCAAGGGGAGCCATGTAGATGTTGAAAAGAGTGGGGCTGACGGCACATCCTGTTGATGAGGGTATTGTGGGAGGCATCCTTCTCGACCTCTCCTCTGCAGCCAAAGATGACATCAGAGCACTCCTCGACCATGGAGAAACTGTGGCCCTTATTGTTGAATGCAATGAGCGTGGTTTGAGTGCTGTGGTTGGCACAGAATCCTAATAGTATGGTGTTCAGTAGGTGGTTTTGTGCCAGGAATTCAGTGACCTGCTGGTTGATGACTTTGAGTACTTTAGCCAAGTAGGGGAACAGGGTGATACGACATAATTTTTTATATCGCTGGAGTCAGCAGAGGCTTCCCTTCTGAGGGGTCTGACGACTGCGTGTTTTCATTTCTCCAGGAACGTAGCTGTGGAGTTGGAGGTGTTGAGGATGCTGGTGAGTTGCATGCTGATTGGGTTCATTGCAAAGTTGTAGAGGTGGTGGGGCAGGGGTCATGGGTGCCCTGGAGTTGGTGGAAGACATGATGGCTGAGGTCGTCAGGGCTGTGAGGAGAGACCAGGTGGTAATGGTTTGGCTGGTGTTCGTTGTTTGGTTGAGGTCGATGGAGTTGAGGATGGCAGGTTGGAGGCTGAAATTATTGTAGCGGTTGGTGATCTTGCTAGGTGAGAATTCTTTGGCTATTTTGAAGAGTTCCTTTGTGTGGTGAACCGCAGAGTCAATGCAGGTGGTGATGGATGCTTTCTTGGGTTCTTTGATGTGCCTGTGATAGTTGTCGAGGACTGTTTTGTGAGCTTCTTTGTCAGCGGGGTTCTTAGGAGCACCAAGCGCCACGGTGGGGTTCTTGGTTACACTCCATAGTTTCTCCAGTTAGTGGCAGTTGTGCTTGGTGCTTCTAAATTCTAGGGTGTACCAGCTGGCATTTTTGGAGGTCTTGTTAGATTTTATGGGTTTCGATGCAGCCACTCTGTCAGTGCTGTCAGTGATCCAGGGGGCAAAGTTCTAGACCGCCTGGTTGAGGTCTGTTGAGGCCATGGGTTGGGAGGTGTTGAGCGCCTGTGTCTGCTGAGTTTTGGTGACCTTGCTCCAGCTGTGACGGGAGGAGATCTGGAGCTTGGTGATGGTGTGCTGGGCGTTGGTTATGGTGAAGTGTATGATGTATGGTCAGTCCAGGTGAGTTCTGCGGTGTGCCTGAATTGGATTCTGTCGCTGGAGGTGAAAATGGGGTTGAGTGTGTGTGTGTCCAGCTTTGTGCGTGGGTTTGGTGATCAGCTGGGTTAAGCCGATGTTGTTCAGGTTCTCCAGGAGGGTGATGGAGCTGGCGCTATTGGGGTCATTGATGTGGAATTTAAGGTCGCCGATTAGGACATAGTGGTGAGAGTCGATTTCTAGGGGGTGATGAGTTTGGGCATGGTGTTGCAGAATGTTGTTTGGGTCCTGAGGGACTCTTCGCGTCCGTTTGTAGTGGGAAGTTGAGTTGTTCCATGAGCTGTGTGTGGTCGTCCTTGGTGATAGAGGCATCGCTGTTATCTTCAAGGAAACCATCAGATACACTACCTTGTTGGCGTGGTCTCTGTGTATCATCTTGTAGCCTTTGGGAGTGGCGATGTTGGGGTTGGAGTCGGGTTTCGGTGATTAAGTCAATGTCTATGGAATGGGTGGTGATGGGGTCCCAGATTTCCACGGTGTGTTTGCAGAGTGAGAGGACATTGAGCAGGATACAATGGAGTGGTTGTGGGACGTTCTTGGTCTTGTCGGCAGGAGTGGTGCTGGATCTTTTGTAGGATGTGTTGTAGGAAAAGTGGCAGTGTCTCAGGTCCTAAAGGCAGTTTTCCACTCATCGCCGCCTTTTACATGGATGAGATGATATGCCACCTGCAAGTCAAGCTTTTTGTAGATGGTGGAATGTCTGACTTTGTCCAAGAACACAGGAATCAATGGGAGGATATACTTGTTTGTGATTGTGTTATAGGCCTGTATTGACTACAGAGCAGTCACAGTTTACTCTCCATTCTTATTAGGAATGAAGAATAGCATAGATGACACAGGAGAAGTGAAATGTCGTATAAACCCCATATCTAGCAAATCATCCATATATTTCTTTAGATGTTGAGTTTCTGGTTCTGTTAAATCCTGCTACAGAGCAATACTGCTCCTGGGATCATGCATTAGGCTCAATCTTATAACTGTCAAAGTGACTTAAACAGGCTACCCAATTACAGCCTAATCAAACACAACCAGGAACGTGTGATACTCTTCAGGTAAGATCTCTGTGCTCTCACACATGGGGGCCTGAAATCGGCTAGCAAGACGTGAAGCATGTGGCAAAATCTACAGTAACTTTCCTGAGTTTCTAGTCAATTCTTGGATTATGGTGTTCCAATCTAGGAACACCTAAAATGGCTCTAAAGGTTGCTGTGTTACAAACCAACTTTTCAGTGTGGCCATTAGCGCAAATCATGACTAACAGCGGTGTTTTGTATCTTATCAATCCAGATGACAACTCGGATACATCTACTGACGAAACCGGTTTGGTCTCTTCTTTAGCAGCATGACTAGGTATTCAAAAGGTTCCCAAAGACAAATAAAAAAAGAATACCTGAGGCAATTGACATAGAGAGAGCCCACCTATGTTGAGGGGAAAATATAATTGTGACTGTAATAGTAAGATGAAGGGTAATATTACAGGCAATATTGTGCTACAATGAAGTACACTGTAAACCAATTGGGGACCCACTGGACTCTCTACACAGAGGCAAAAGTAGATAATACCAGCGCTCTCTTTTGTGGTAGTGTGGGCAAGCAGTTAGGCTTATCAGAGAGTAGTGCTAAGCATTTGTTGTACTCACAGAGGCAATAAATGAGACACACTCATTTTTTAAAACTTGATCTCAAATGTATTCTTTAACACTTCTTGGTTTTAAAACATAAAACAACTTCATTCCAAGGTAAATACTATTTTGATATCAACGATCACAAGTGATTAAAGTTTTTAAATTTGTGCACTTTCCCTCCCATAGGATTGCATTGTACATAAAAGTCCAAGATGCATGAAGCACAAGTTACTTATCTTCAGTAACTATATCTGTAAGAAACATCAGTTAGTTATAGATTCCTTACCTTAGAATTACCCCCAGGCGCCAGACTGGATCCGGAAAGTTTTTTCATCAGCATTACCTCTGCGCGTCCGAAGGTGGCATCGATCGGCTCCGCGTTCGTCGTCGTGGTCGCCGGGATGACGTTGCGGCAGCTACTTAGACGCGGTCCTCGCGCGTTGACGTCCGTTCTGTACATGACTTTCCATGCCAGAAATGCAGAGCCATGCAAGACACTGACCATTGGTGCACAAAGCTAGGGCCCTGATGTCCTTAACCCTAGAAATCAGTTCGCAGAATGGGGAGGATGGGTGGGGCGGTAAGGAATCTATTACTAACTAATGTTTCTTACAGATATATCGTTACCGATGGTAAGTAACTTGTTCATCTGAAAGAAACACGTTAGTTATAGATTCCTTACCTTAGAATAGATACCCCAGCAATACCAACCCCGGTGGTGGGTCTGCGAACCAAGATCACCCCAGAAAGTCCTGGAGAACAGAACGGCAGTAGTGGTTGGTGAACGTGTGCAGCGATGCCCACGTGGCCGCCTGACAGATGTCATTTAGAGGCACTCCTCTTCCCAAGGCAGTAGTGGCTGCCGTCGCCCTGGTGGAGTGAGCGCGTAGCCTCACTGGAGTGTAACACACAACACGACCCATCGAGAAATGGTGCTTTTGTGTATGGCCCGACACTTCTTTGCAACCATGTAGCCAACAAAAAGTTGATTATTCACCTGGAACTGTTTGGTGCGATAGAAGGAGAGCACACGTTTTGGGTCCAGACGGTGGAGCCTCTCTTCTTCCTTTGAAGGATGCGGAGGCGGAAAGAAGGTGGGCAAAGTAATGGTCTGCCCAATGTTGAAGGCAGTGACCACCTTAGGAAGAAAGGATGGACGGGTCCAGAGAACCACCTTGTCTGGGTGAACAGACAGGAAAGGAGGCTTTTAGGAAAGAGCCTGGAGCTCACTCACCCTTCTAGCAGAAGTGATGGCTACCAGGAAAGCAGTCTTAAGAGTCAAGAGACGTAATGAACAGTTATGAAGCGGCTCAAAGGGAGCGCACATTAAGTAAGTACAAGATTCAAGTCCCACTGAGACATAACGAAAGGAATTGGCGGAAAGAGATGCGTTAAGCCTTTCAAGAAACGGTTAACTACCGGGGACTTGAAAAGAGAAGGCTGATCTGGCAGCCGAAGAAAAGCTGAGATGACTGAAAAGTAGCCCTTGATAGTGACCAGAGCAGAGCCCTGCTGGGCTAAAGAGAGAAGAAACAAGACAAATTCAGAGGGAGGGTCAGAAAGGGGATCCACAGCCTTTGCTGTGCACCATGTCACAAATTTGTTCCACCTGCAGGCGTCTACCGTTTTTGTGGAGAAAGCCTGGCTGCCAAGATTACGTCACAGACTTAGCGAGGCAGGTCGAAAGACGTCAACTGGCACTGCTCAATTTGCACGCCGCAAGGAAGTGGAGACTGGACAGGTTCAGGTGGAGGACCTTCCTCTGCTGCTGCAACAGAAGATCCTCCCGAAGAGGAAGTCGGATGGGAGGATCAAAGGCCACGTTGAGCAGCTCCGGATACCAGACTCTTCGTGCCGAATCCGGAGCCACAAGAATTACTTGGCCCGGTCGAGCTTGATCTTCTAAAGCACTCTGGGCAAAAAGTGGCATAGGCGGAAAGGCGTAGAACAGACCGCATCTCCACTCGAGACAAAAAGCTTCGCCGAGCGAGTGCCACCTTGGAAATTCCACGGCACAGAATTGATGACATGGTTAGATCTATTCGCCACCGAAGACAATGCACAAAGGCTCTCCCACAGTTGAAGGAGAACTTGCACCACCTCTGAGTGAAGACGCCATTCGTGATCCTTCATGCACTTGCGGCTGAGTTCATCAGCCCTGGCATTCAGAAAACCTGCCAGGTGTTGAACCACCAAGGAAATGCTTTGATGTTCCAGCCATGTCCAGAGGCGAAGGGCCTCCTGACATAGGGCGGGTTGGGGTCGTGGACCCTGTTTGTTGCAATACCACATGGTAGTGGTGTTGTCTGTGATCACCTGCACTACTCTTCCCCGGACAGAGGGATGGAATGCCTTCAGTGCAAGATGGATCGCCCGGAGCTCCAGAAGGTTGATTTGAAGCTCGGACTCCGCCGGAACCCAGAGGCCTCTGATCTCCGCCTCTCCTATGTGGTCGCCCCACCCCAGAAGGGAGGCATTCGTCACCACAGTGTGGTCAGGTTGGGGAAAGGAAAGGGATCTGCCACTGACCCAATCCTGGTTCGTGAGCTACCACTGCAGTTGTTGAGCAGTGCCCTCCGAGATCTGAACGTAGTCGGACCGATTCCTCGATGCTGCGCCCACTGGAACTTCAGGTCCCATTGTAGAGCCCGCATATGCCACCTGGTATGATTGGTCAGCAGGATACAGGAGGCCATGAGGCCCAGCAGTCTCAGGGTCATACTGACTGAAACCCAGGACAAGGGTTGAAAGATCGGAATCATAGCCTGAATGTCCCGTACTCGCTGTTCGGGAGGATAGACTCAAAACTGCGCCGTGTTCAGAACCACTCCGATGAAGAGGAGCTTCTGCGAGGGAATCAGGTGCAACTTCGGCACATTGATGGAGAACCCCAACAGATGCAGGAGGTCGGTCGTAGTCTGGAGGTGGGAGACGACTGCCTGGGGCGAGCAAGCCTTCAACAGCAATTAATCGAGATAGGGCAATACAGAAACCCCTGATCTGCGCAGATGAGCTGCGACCACTGCCATCACCTTCGTGAACATCTGAGGGGCACTGGTAAGGCCAAAGGGAAGCACGGTAAACTGAAAATGCTCGTTGCCTACTGTGAACCGCAGGTAACGCCAGTGGGTCGTCAGGACGGAGATGTGAAAATAAGCATCCTGCAAGTCCAACGCTACCATTCAGTCTTGCGGGTCGAGCGCAGACAAGACCTGAGCAAGCGTCAACATTTTGAACTTCTCCTTCCGGAGGAAGCGATTGACGTCCCTGAGATCCAAGATAGGACGCAGGCCCTTGTCCTTCTTGGGAACCAGAAAGGTTTGAGAGTAGCAACCACAACCTACTTCTGGGACAGGAACGTGCTCGATGGCTCCCTTGGCCAAGAGAGCCGTAACTTCCTGCTGGAGGAGTGCCAGATGATCCTCTGACATGCAGTGGTAACGAGGTGTCCTGGCTCGAGAGGTAGTCTTGAAGGGGAGGGAGTAGCCCCTTTGGACTAACTGCAAAAGCCACCTGTCCGAAGTGATGGTGCACCAGTGGGGGAGGTGATGGTGAATCCTGCCGCCCACTGGTGTTTGATGGGCCTGAAAAGTCAGACTAGGAATGCTTGGAGGCTGCTGCCAAGGGCGGGGGTTGGTGGACTGGCCCACCCGCTGGCCCCTGGAACCATCGCTGGTTCCCACGTCCTGGCTCTACGAAGTCTGGGGAACTTGCTGCGGCCTGTGGCCCTGGGTGGGACGTAGCAGGGCACCCCTTCTGTTGCCACAAAAGGGGCAAAAAGCAGACTGCGGCAGACGGGAGGAGAGCACCAAGGACTTGGCCATAGCCTGTGAGTCCTTGAAGGGCTCTAAGGCATTGCCCTTTCCTTTGTCGCCAAAGAGGCAACGGCCATCAAACATGTCCATCAAGGTGTTCTGGAAATCCCCTGAAAAGCCAGTGGACCTCATCTAGGCGTAGCGGCGAAGCGCTACCGACGTTGAAATAGTCCTGCCCAGAGTCAGCAGTGTCCAGCCCACAACGGATCGTAAACTTTGCTGCATCTCTCCCGGTGGCGATAGCCTGGGAGAGCACTGTCTTGGCCTCCTCCAGACACTGAGGCAGCACTTGAGCCACCGTATCCCACACTCAGTGCGAATAACGGCCCAAGAGGCATGCAGTGTTTACGGACCGCAGCCCTAAGCTGGCGGAAGAGAAAATTTTCTTCCCAAGATGGTCCAGCTTCTTGGATTCCCTTTCTGGTGGAGCGGTAGGGAAAGCGCTCTTGGAGGTGGAGGCTTGGACCACCAAGCTCTCTGGGGTGGGGTGTTGGGAGAGGAAAGTGGGGTCGCCCGGAGCCGGGCGGTGGTGTCGGGTGATCATCCTGTCCACTGGAGCCCCAGTTTTGGGCCTGGACCAGGTGCCCAAAAGGATGTCAGTGAGGGCCTCATTAAACAGAAGCAAGGGATCCGAAGAGCGCGCCGCCGGTTGAAGCAATTCAGTCAGGGGGTTAGTCCTGATCGCCACCGTAGGAAGCTCGAGGTTGAGAGCCTTGGCCGCACTACGCAAACACCACAGCGTATGACGCTCCCTCCTCCGTAGCCACGGTATGAGGAGACACCATTCCAAGGTCCGGTGGAGTGTCAAGACAACTGGCATCCCCCAGTTCCTCTCTCCAGTCCTGTTCAGAATCAAGCTGGTCAGTTAAAGGGTAACTTGACCCCTTCCAGTCCTCCTCATCTTCCTCTGGTTGCCACTGTGGTTGGAAAGGGGCCCCAGAAGTGAACAGGGGCACAAAAACCCAACCCGGGGCGGGATCCAGCATCGATCGATACCGGTCCGGTGCTGTGTCTACGTCAGGAAGGAGGCTGAGGTTGATGCCGGTCAGGGGGCCGACCGGCATTGGGCATGGTAGTGTCGCCATCAGAAGCTGCGCCGGTGGAGGCGTGATAAGGTCAACCGGCGCCGATCCGGATCCAGGACTGGATCCAGGGGGGCCTGCAGCGCTGGGGCCAGAGCCTCTGGCAGCAAAGACCTAGGCCCCCCAACCAAGTCCGCAGGGCCCGAAGGCGCGCCGGCGGGGTCGGTCCACCTAAAAATGACATGCATCGCCTTGTAGAACGTACAAAGCTGGGCCGGGGTCGCTCCGGGTCCCAGAAAGGTAGTAAAACTATGAGTCGACCCTACCGGCCCCACGCGTGGAACCGCGGGAGTGGCACCACCCGTGCGCCTCGTCGAGTCGGCTGATCGAGGAGAAGGCGAAGAGCGACGATGCTTCTTTGACTTCTTCATATACTTTGAAGTCTTCGCACTCGGGGTCGGGTAAGTCAGTGACTACGAGCCGGACTGATGGTGGCTCCGCGACCGGTACCCTCGACCTACGTCTCGACCAGGACCTCGAACGGCACGGAGCTGACTGCCGTCGTTCAAACAGCTTTCGGGACCACTCCCGCAAGCCTTTGTCGTCAACAACTGACAGTCGGAGCACGACTTGTGGTCATGGTCGCGCTTCAGGCAAAAGAGGCGCACGCTGTGCGGATCCGTCACCGACATCAATCGGGTACAGGAACCACAGGCCTTCTAACAGGTGCGTGAGGGATTCCGGGTTTTGAGTCGATGTCTTGTTTCGAGTCTCCAACAAAAGTCGAGAAAAATGTAGTAAAAAAAATGACTGAGGTACCGCTCTTCCCGGATCTGCGCTGCCTGGCGTGGAAAAAGAAAGAACAAACGTCAGCCCGTGAGGGCGGTGTCATCCCGGCGACCACGACATGAACGCGGAGCCGACCGACGCCAAGTTCCGACGCGCAGAGGGACTGTTGACGAAAAAACTTTCCGGATCCAATCTGACACCTGGGGGTAATTCTAAGGTAAGGAATCTATAACTAACGTGTTTCTTTCAGATGGTAGGTTTCAGGGGTTCACCTTCAGGGTTCAGAGTTTAGTGGGCCAAGGTCCAAAGTACTACCAGCACTTCTTTTGGAACCTCCCGGGTTCCACCAGAAGCAGGGTGCTGGTGAGGCTTGTAGCTGTGCGCTACAGTGAAGGGGGCCACACAAAATAAGGCTGCACAGATGAACTTGAGGGCAAGTCTGAGGGCTCCCAGACAGGCGCTTTGTGCTCTCTTTCTCCAATTCACCTTGCGAACTGTCAGTTTGCACCCAAGCTGCCCAGCCCAGGCCCCAATTGGGTGGATTGGTTGGCTGGGCTGGGCTGGTGCTCAAAGATGCACCACGCTGTGAGGGACAAGCAGCTGTCAGAGGAGAAATTGAAGCAGCTGGGCCACTTAAGACGTGGGTCTCCATGATGTTGATGTCTCTCGACGGCTGCTTGGTTCTCGTGCAGGAAGAAAATGGACTGGACTCTTACTGTTGGTGTTTGTTGCAGGACATTCAATACCCCCGGGGGTTGGTAAGGCATGGCTCCAGTTGATTCTGGTGTCTTCTCACTTGGTGGGGAGAAAGATCGGACCTTGCAGAGCATGAGTACCTTCTTCTGTCCTCTGCGGCCTCAGTCAGGCCAGGGAGCTGCAAGGCGGTGTACCGGATTCTGCCTGTCAGTGCCTGCGGACTGTAGGGGAGTAACTCTAAGGGAGACTGTCTGTGGTTTTTGGAATATAGAAGCGCTGGCAGGCTACCCAAGCCTTTGATAGTTCTCCAGCTGTCTGGACAAGTCACTCTTTGGACTTTATCGATTGCCGTGAAACCCTCCCGTCCTCAGCCCGCTCTCGACAAAGTTCTGCTGCAGTTCTCGCAGGCAGTGACTCTTCTTAGATTCCACGGATCAACAGGAGAAGGATTGAGGTCTTGGCAGTGCTAAATGTGAGCCGGTGCTTTCTGGTGCTCAGCATCGGCATCTAAGTATGGTGTTGACAGTAGTCTAAATTAGATGAGGAGCACCATCATGTGATAGTCATGAGCAGAATAACGGTTGTTTAGGAATACAATATACATTAACATAGTACTAATACCTGCCTCCCCAGCCATTTCTTTAGCTTTGGGGACCTGGAATAATCTGAACTGTCGCATTTACATGCGAGAGAGATGGTTAGTAGTTGTTCTGGCAGCGATGACAAGGGCAATGTGTGGTGCAAGCTGCAGTGGCCTCAAGGTCAGAGCGCTGGCACTCAATATTTTACAAATCAAGCACTGGTTCTTGGGTGCCACCTAAATACTCAATTTAGGTGCGGTACAGGGAGTGACAGGTATTAGGCACCCTAAAGGTAGGTAGCCCTTTGGCTAACCCTCGATATGAGCACTTCCTGTGGATCTCTGAGTTGTGCCTTTCCCTGGAACCCCATTCCACATATATGGGCACTTTTGAGGGACCGTCGAGACGGGGTGGAACCTCAATGGAGGCCCCTGATTCCCTGTGCCTAGGTTCCACATTAACGTATTCCCTGTAATAGGGATGCAGACGCTTCTGTGCCCCACATTGTGGATGGGAATTACCATTTAACCCCTTCAGCGTGGCGCGGATTTCCGCGCCACGCTGAAGGTTCCGTGCGCGGGCGGGGCCATGACGGAACGGTTCCATCATAAGCACAGCCCAACCGACATGCATGACGGAACCGTTCCGTCATGCGCGTCGAACGGGTTAAATTATAATAGGAGTGCATGGACGCTGCACCCTATGCGTTTTTGGTGATGATTGGCGATGTATGTAGTTCCTCCCTTTGACCTAACTGCCGCATGTCATGGCCGGATGTTGTTATCCTGTCATTGCAAGGCATAAAATGACATAAATCACAAGTATCATTTCAGGATCTGCATATTATCTGCAGTGATGGTGTTTTCATGACGAGTGCTAACTAGGCAACTGTCATAACATCACAGGTAGTGCAATACAGTAAACTTACAGGTTGCAAAGTGCTTTATGAGATTGTGGTCTATGTATTATATACAATATATGAGATATTTGTATATAATCCTGTGGAGGGAGAGAGGGAGGGGGAGAGAGAGAAAGAGAGAGATTCGCAAATTGCCTGAATTTTCTGTGCCAAGCAACTAGGGGTGAGCACAAACTATCTTTAGTCAGGGCAAGTAAGTTACACACCAGAGTGATGTGTTCTGCCTTGCATAGGTACATACCCTAGCCAACCAGAAACGCCATTACTGGATTGTTAGAAAAAGAATCAGTGTGAGTTTATTGAGACGTGGTGTTTAGCACCAAACACCTTGGGTTACAGTGAAGCAATCATGTAGCTGGGCAACTCGTAATCATGAGTGCCCAACCCATGCACTTGTTATGGCTTCCCTATGCACTCATAATATCTAAGGGTGAACATATATCACGGGGACACATCCAATCAGGCAGATATGCCCACACATGGGTATTGTGCACCCTGCCCTTAGACTGTGAGGCCTGACGTAGGGGTGACTTACCTCATGCCAGCAAAACACTACATGTGGTATAGGTGTGTGCCATGTCGACGCTTCAGTTTGGCTGGCAGCCTGCGTGTCTTGGTGCATAGAAGTGTGCATGAGGTTTGTGAAGGGTCTCTTAGGGTGGCACATATCATGCTGCAGCCCTTATGTACCCTGTTTAGTTTAGTGCCCTGTGTCCCAGGGATACAACTTACTAAGAACTTAAAAAGGATCCTAAAAGGGTGCCAATTTTGGAACAATCGTACAGTTCATGGAAAGAACACTGCTAACCAGGTCTCCAGCACCAGTCAAAGTTGCATTAAAAAACATGCAAAAAATGAGGGTGGGGTAGGTTACTGCAAGAAAAACCCAGATTCCTACACCCCCCCCCCCCCCCATCCCCCCAGCAAACAGGCCAGGAAGCTCGGCCACAATCAGGAGGATGTAAGGCAGACTTATTAGGCTCTCCCAGTTTCTTTACTCTTCAATGCCTGACAGAGTAGGCCCTGAAACAATCCAACTTGTCTAGGTTATTCCCTCTGGAGAGCTGACCTATCTCGACAGCACCCAATTTAGAATGCACTTTGTTAGATAGTGCATAATTCATTTTGCCCTTGCCCAATTTGTTTTGGGATCAGAGGTGTCCACTTCTGCTAACTCTGCGTGAGCTTGGGGTTGCCCTGGCTAAGATAAAGGGGTTACCCACAACTTGAGTAACCTCAGCATGACCAATAGGGTCTATTTATAATGGGGTCAGACCACCATGCCAAGAACAGTGCAGCATCAAGGCTAACACCCAGCAAAAGCTACTGACAGTGAAGAACTAAAGGTGTGGTTCTGGGAACTGACAGCTGACAGGGCTAACTTTCAGGCTTCTTTGGGTTCAGGGGGTCCTACTGCTGTTTTTGAGTGGGGGCTTACTACACCCTGTGGCAAACACCCTCCTTCCACTCTCTCTTCTATTAAGCATGAGATGGTGGCTTCTCAGCTAACAGCTGCTTGGCTGGTCAGGACGTCTTGTGGGACAGGTAGGGCTTCCATAGGACCAACTTTGGAGTTCTCCCCACTGGTGTAAAACCTCCATGGCTCACTGGAGCTTTGGCTAAAAGTGTAGGAAAGGTAGGTAACTATCTCTTTCTTCTCTTCTGTTGCACTAACTGCAGGGTCAGCATGTCCAGAATCTTTGGATGAGGATTGGCACTGGACCAGTACCTCACTTTGGCTCAGAACAACCTCCAGGTGGTCATTTCCAAGGAGACAGTTGGAGAAGGGTGGTAGTCAGTAAAGACCTTCCCCTTGACTAATGTACTCAACTATTTCTAGGGGTACTACAGCCACAAGTCTAACGGTAACCTCCCCTGAGAAAGCCCTTACCCTTCCAGTCTAACCAGGGATATATTGGTTTGAGAGAACATGCCTGTCATGCACAACAGTGTGGCTGGCACAGATATCTCTCAAGTAAGTGGCTGATCACATTTTTGGCAGGGCTTTTTGGCCTCTTTCTTTTGGTCACTACCACCATGCCTAGTTTCAAACACTATTGTTCTTACCCAATGGTCACCCTTCCTCCCCAACTCTTGGGGAGAGACTGGCCCCAGGTCCACCAGGAATTGATGCAACTTTTCATGAACACAATTACTCTCTCATAATTAAAATAGTAAAGCCCATCATAATCATGTTCATTGCTACCTTTCATCAATTCACCTAGTGTCTTTACTAAAATATCTATGAAATCAACCCCATAAAACCTCGAGGTTTTCTGGGCCCTCCCTGCATGTAATCCTCTATTCTTCAGTGGTGTCCAAAATCCTCAATCAGTGTACCCTACATGTGGTCATAGGACTCGGCTTCTGTTCCTGTCAGTGTCAGTAGTCTTTCCGTGCATGTACCAGAGAACTGTTCCCAAAGCAAAGAGCCCCAATACTTCTGGGTGACCTTCCTTGCGCTACAGGCTCCCTCCAACCCTGTGAACCATTTTGTGGTGTCATTCCATTCGGTATACTTTGACTCTGGAAAAATCCCTTTGGGGTTTTCAAAGGTTTCCTCTCTGTCCCTGGTATTATGAAGCTGCCACCATTTATGGGTCCTAAACGCATATCTGCCCTTTCCCTTTCTATGGTCAGTATCCTGTACGTTGGGGCTATTCTGTGAGCCAACATCAGTAGAAAGATCTCCTCCTCTGAGGGATCCTCTGTGTACCTTGAGCAACCGGAGCCATCCTCACTAGTCTAGAGGCAGAGGCTTTTGGTGTGCTGGGTCAGTCTTGTGGTAGAGGTGCTACCACCTCCTCTTTGAGTGCAGGCAGGTCTGGGTCTTCCTCATCACTTGTTTAACCCTGGATCTCGGGGTGGTTTTCCTCCTCCGCAGGATGGGCTAGCTCATACTCTGCAAATGCTACCAACTAAAAACTGTCTCACACCCTACCATTCCAAAGCTTTAGAAGCTGTTTGCAGAGGGTCCTTAGTTGAGTGTGTTTCAGCTTCAGGTAAGGGGTAAGGTGGAAATCCTTGGCCACGTCTTCTGCAATAGCCATTATCACCATAAGTTGGGAACTTTCTGGAAACTAGGACTGTAAAACGTGGGTTAGAATTTTTTTCTAACTAAAGAAAGTTTTTAAATCCTAAACAGTGTTAACCATCAGGGACATAACAAAGGACCTAACAGTTAATTTTGGAAATTTATGAGGAAAAAAAAATCGACCAATTCAAAATGCAATTTAACCACAGGCAATTTTTAGATTTACTTGTGTAGTCACATATTGAACAAGTGGTATCAGCAAACGCTAAGTCGTAGAACTCACCACTGCCACCAATGTAGGTAGCTGGTTCTCCCTGCACAGTGTACATCATGTTAGTACACTATATTGAGTCCAGTGGGTCCCTAATTGGTTTACAGAGGCCAAAATAGATAATACCAACGCTCTCCTTTGTACTAGTGTGGGCGAGTAGTTAGGCTTATCAGAGGGTAGTGCTAAGCATTTGTTGCACTCACAGAGGCAATAAATGAGACCTTATAGACCTTACAATATATCCGAAACCAAAATATTATAAGTGTTATTTTTCTATGATTTAAAATCAAGAACTTATTACTTACCTTGGAACGGTTTTCAATATCAATGATCAAAGGTAAGCAAAGTTTTCAAACCTGTGAGCTTTCACGCACAATGCAATTCTATGGGAGGAAAATTCAAAGTTGCATTAAGGTAGGTACAGTAGGTTTCAGGGGTTCCCCTTCAGGGTTCGTAGTTGTAGTGGGCAAAGGGCCAAAGTACTATCAGCAGTTTTCAGTACCCTCCCAGGTTCCACTGGGAGAATGATGCTGGTAGCTAGAACAATACCATTAAGAGTGCCACCCATAAACAGGCTGCACGGGGGACTTGCGGGCAAGTCAGAGGGCTCACAAACAGGGTCTTAGGTTGCAAGGGGTCTTTGCACCCAAGCCGCCCAGCCCGGGTCCTGATGAACTAGCTTTGCCCGCTTGCTCAGAGTGGTTTGGTTGGCTGGGCTGGTATAACAAAGATGCACCTCGTGGTCGGGGACAAACCACTGGCAGAGAAGACATTTCATCAGTGAGTCTCAGTGATACGGATGTCCCTTGACAGCTGCTGGTCCTGGTGTAGTAAGAATCTGGACTGGACTCTCACTTTTGGTGTTTGGTGCAGGGTGTCCGGTACCCCAGGGGTCCGTACGGCATAGCTCTGGTTGGTCCAGTGTCTACACACTCAGTGGGGAGATAGAGGACCAGGAGAAGGTACTCGTGCTCTGGAAGGCCATATCTTTGGCGTCGGTCAGGACGGTGAGCTGCAAGGCAGTGGAACAGACTCTGCAAGGGAGTAGCTCCTCAACTCCAAAAACCACCCACAGTCAGCAGGCACTGACATACAGCATGCAGAATGAGTCATAGGAGACTGCTTAACTACCAAAGCCTTGGGTAACCTGCCAGCACTTCACTCTCTATCTATTGTAGAGAGAGGGCTGAGGACGGCTGGGTTTCGCACCAAAGTCCAAAGTTCAGCTGTAGTTCTCGCCAGGCAGTGACTCTTCGTTGTCCTTCTTCTGTTGATTCTTTAAATCTGACTTCTTGGATTCAGGGGTGCCACCTAAATACTCAATTTAGGGGTGTTACGGGAAGTTACGGGAAGTGACAAGCAGTAGCCAAAGGGCTACCTATCTTTAGGGGTCCTACACTCTGTATATGACCACTTCCTGTGTGAAGTGGACATAACCCTGACCCTAGAATGCTAATTCCATCCAAAACAACATGGAAGAATCTGAAAAGTGGGATCCACATCAGCTAGCACGCCCTAGGGGTAGTGCTGGCTGAATGCAGGCACACTTCCTAATGTTACTAATTTTCCAATCTGAATTGCCGTCAAAAAGTCGGGCCAGTACAGGGGGGTAAGCTACCTCCACTATTTGGAGAGCCCCAGGGTTGCATATCAAAGGCAGCAGAGCCTATGAAGCTTCCAGCCCTGAAATGGCTATCCTGCTTGGAAGAGGTGTGAATACCTCCGCCCAGAGCAGGCTTTGTTTCTGGCCTCCAAGTGCAAAGGCTTTCACCTCAGGAGGACAGAAACTTGACTGACTGTTGTCTATGGTGGCTGGCTGCTCAAGGCCACACTAGTAGTCGGTAGGGGGCACCTCTAAGGGGACACCTCTAAGGTGCATCTATTAGTAAATCCAGCACTGGCACAAGTGTAGGTTTATTTAGATGAGGTGTTTCGTACCTAACACCTTGGGGTACAGTGAAGCCATCATGGAGCTGGGGAACTCGTAATCATGGGTGAAAAGCCCATGTAGTCCATATGGCTCCCCTGCGCACTCGTGATATCGAAGTTTACCCTTGGATATTACAAGGACACAGCCACGCAGGCAGATAGGCCCACACATGAGAATAGTGCACCCTACCCTCGGACTGTAAGACCTAATGTTGGGGTGACTCACCTATACAACTTGCAGTGTTTTACTGGCATGGCACACATAGGTGACTCAAAAAATGCAATATCCCTAACACGTGGGAAGCGTCCCCAAACCGCACTCTAACTCGATTATTTAAATAATTCAAAATGTAATCCAAATGTGATTCCAAGAAATTTCTTTTATTGTAACATTTTTAATTATTTTATTTTTAAGTCCGAAATGCATTGGGCATATTTCTTTGAGTTATAAAAGACTATAAAGGGTAAAAGTTGAAAATGGACATTTAAGGTTTAGATGAACCAAGATAACAGAACAAATAGAAAACACAAGAAAATAAATTACATTTCTTGGAATCCCATTTGGTTAGCATTTTTAATTATTTTATTTTTATTTAATTATTTGAGTTAGAGTGCAGATCGGGGACGCTCCCCACGTGTTGGGGATATCGCATTTGTTTGGTTTAATAGTACCTCATACTCAGGAGGATCAACCAATCTGCACCAATAAAGGCACTACTTAATCACAATACTTACACGTGAGTGCATGAGCCTTACTATTGGTTGGACTTATCTTATTACACATAGGTGCATCAGGTTGACTCTTCGGTTGTCTATGCACCAAGACACGCAGGCTGCAATGGCAGTTGCATGAGCTTGGTGAGGGGTCCCTTAGGGTGGCACAATTTATGCTGCAGCCCTTAAGGACCCATTTTAATTCCAAGGCCCTAGGTGCCAAGGGTACCACTTACGAGTAAAAGGGTGCCAATTGTGGAACAATCATACAGTTTAGGGAAAGAACACTGGTGCTGGGGACCTGGTTAGCAGGAACTCAGTACACTTCCAGTCAAAGTTGCATAAAAAAAACAGGCAAAAAGGGCGGGGGGTACTGCAATAAAAAACACGTTTCCTACACCTAGGAAACTTGTTTTCTCAGCAAGGCAATCTTCGCCCTTGACTAGAATGTTAGTTTCTCGATTGCACTTCTCAAAGGTTGTCAAGGCTACCCCCTTTTCAGTTTTAGGTTTCGCAAAACATTCTCTAGTAAAATGTCCTGGTTTGCCTGTAATAGAGATATGATTTGAGTTTAAATGTCATTACATCTCCATTCCCTTTCTTCTGTGGTTAAACACCCCTGATCTGCATGGGCTCCGCATCAGATGCCTTATTGTGTCACTAGGAGTTCTTTCACCTATACGATGGTCTAGTCTGACAACTAAGTCGATGGGCCCGATTCACAGAACTAATTTAAGACAAAATCCTAAACTTACTACCATTTTGGTATTCACAGAAGGCACTTACTCATTTTGGTATTCACAGAAGGCACTTACTCATTTCGGTATTCACAGAAGTTAGGAGTCCTAACTTTAGGACTCCTAAACTGAGAAAAATCCTAATTTTAAGACTTTCGGTATTCACAGAAGGCATTTAGGAGTCCTAAAGTTAGGACTCCTAACTTCTGTGAATACCGAAATGAGTAAGTGCCTTCTGTGAATACCAAAATGAGTAAGTGCCTTCTGTGAATACCAAAATGGTAGTAAGTTTAGGATTTTGTCTTAAGTTTGTTCTGAATTCATTGGGCCCGATTCACAGAACTGTCTTAAAGAATCTCTTAGGACATCCCATTGTAGAGTTACCTGGTCACTCAAAGGCCACGATAGAGAAGAGAAGTTATCTTCTCTTCCGGCCACTTTGTTTTGGCTACCAGCCAAATAAAAGTTGAGATGTACTCTCAAGCAGATTTTGCAGAGTTATCGGCACTTTATCTCAGCCAAATTGACGATACATTTATTGCCCCATTCACAAGCTGGTGCAAACAGCCGATATCACCAGTTTTCCGGCGATAGCATCCTCATAAAACATTGCCACAGATGACCCCGGCAACTATCGCTAATGAGATGCAGAGTAGGCGTTCCCGAGGAAAAATCAGCGACAACACCGCACCTTAACATTCTCAACGAGCAGCCTGATCTGCGATAACATCACAAAACAGGCGATAAGGTGCATTAGCAGCAGGAAATGAACACCTGCTCTGACCTGGTGCAGTCCGACTACAACCCGCACCAGAAAAGGGAGCCGAGACTACAGCCACACCTGAAAAACAACAGATGCCATGGAGCTACTCATCATGCAGCTCGCAGCCCCAACAGGGCCACAACACCCACTGCCACCAGCCACAGGACCGCCACCCCCCCCTGGACCCTCACCGTCCCCCCTGGACCACCACAGAGGCAGCACAGACAAAGACAGCAGACCTTCAGGAAACGCACCAGCCTCACAGACTTACCAGAGCATGTCATTGCCCACTACAGACTCAAAAGGACAACCATCCTCCGCATCCTGATCCACAGGCTGACGGCACCAACACAGGGGATAACCAACATCCCTCCGCAGACAAAGCTGCTGGCTGTGCTGCACCTGTTGGCCTCTGGGACTTTCCAACCAACAACCCCAGAGTCAGATAGTGCTGGCTGTGAGACTCCTCCAAGTTCCTCAAACCAGTCCTGGATGCCATCCTCAGCTTGGTACCCCAGTACCTATACTTCCCCCACACTGCACAGGGACAGCTGGAGACCAAGCAAGGCTTCTATGCCATAGCTGCATTCCCGCAAGTGTTGGGGGCAATTGACAGCACACATGTCCTACTTGTGCCCCCTGCCGACACTGCACACAATTACCGCAACAGAAAGCACACGCAACTCAAAACTCTGGCATGTTGTATGTGGGTTTGTAACGTGTGTATTGCCAAACAACATGCTCACCCACCACAGAAACAGCACAACTTACCGTGGCAACCTGGCCTAGCCTAGCCTAGCCATCAACGGCATGGCACCTCCGCCACACAATAGCAGAATGTGGGGAGAGGTGGAAACCAGGCATGTGCGAAGGAGGCAACTGACCCATGAATGAGAATGCACACAATGCCAAGTGTGGCGTGGATGTGCTGGACAGACTGCAGCATGCAGACCACACACATATCCATGTCAACGTATAATGCTGGTGTTGGTAGTGCTGTGGAAGTTGGACGCAACCATTTCACCCCAGCCGGTGGGGAAGATCACGGAAATGTAGCTTGTTACGTCCCCTCTGTAAGCGTGTGCGGAGTGGGCTTGCCCGGCGTACGCCAGGCTAGCGTAGGGGTGTGAATAAAAAGCACGTATCTCTGGGCGTGGTTCTCTTCTGGAATGCCCAACGTGTCTGCCAGGGTGGCGCCTCTCAACCCGCCACGAGGCCGACGCCGTGTGTGGCCGTGCCTGCGATCCTGGGCACCTGCTGCAGCCGCTGCTCCCAGGACCAGTCTCGTCCACCCCTGTGCATTCCAGGCCTCACTGTTCACCCGCTGACACCAGCGTGTCTCCAAGAGTGCCCACCACGTGCCGGTGCAAGCTCCAAGCCCGAGGCCTGCGACCTTGGTAGCCTCCTCAGACCATCACGACCTCCGCGACCAAGGCCCGCAGTACTCCTTTTCCGTTGACGTACTCCATCGGCATACACAGCAGACAAGTAGGTCACACATTTGGAACCGAGTCTTGCTCACACAATGAGTACATATTTAAGGCATAGTTTAAATCCCTATACTCCCTTCGATGTGGTGCCAGCAACTCTGTGCATAGCATTCTGACATCACGTCCTCAGGGGTCCACAGAGATTTCTGCCTTTGGCCTTCACACCGGTCCAGCAGGCCTCAGACAAATCCAATCCAGTCCATCCCAGGCAGGACACGGCATTGTCGCACGGTGCACACCCGCTAAGCTCTGGTGCCCCCACCTCCGTCATCCAGGAATCTTCTCCACATGCCATTCCAACGCCGTGTGTTAAAGTTCCAAGAGGAGATGTCTGCACAGTGGTTGCCTCACGCTGACCACTGCCTCCGCACACACTGCAGTTGAGTAGGACACACAATTGGAACTGAGCCTTGATTTGTTTATTGCAGAGTTATTATCATTGTACAGGCCTCATCGCAGACTGCATCCCCTCACAGCTCTGGTGCCACTGACTCTGTGCTATGGGAGTCATGGGCACTCTCCCGCACATCTGAGTCTATGGCCTGGTGGTTGTCTTCATCATATGGCTGATACTGACATGGCGGGAAAAAAGGAGACTGTAGCATTCAACTCCTCCATATTGCCTGTTTCTGCTTGCTTCTGCCCTCTGCATCATGCCCTAGATGGACACCTTCCACTGTCCCCCGTAACACTCCGTGACATTCTCCTTGGACATCAACAAGGACCCGCTCAGCACTCATGGCCCTATCTCAGGGCACCACAAGTCACCGTCCCTTGCGGGTTTGCCTGTGCCGGCCGCAGGGCATCTGGGACCACTAGCTCTGTGCAGCTCACGTCATGGACCCTTGCTATTTGTACTTTGAACTTCTGACTGTCTGATCATTGTTGTAGTTGTTGCCAGCACCATCCAACCCCTGAGGGGTTGCTTACACTACCCAACACCCATCCAGCACAGGCGTCACTGGACGTGTGACCCTGGCAATAAAAGGGGTTGGACGCACGTGACCATAGCCAGTTCCACAAATTCTCTCAGTTTGTCCGTGTGGTCATCGTGGTATGGCCCGGGGCCCTCATGCATACATATCACATTGTGCTGTGTACAGCGTGCGCAACCTTGTCACCTCAGGCAGTGGGGTAGACCTGGGACATGTAGCTGTGCCGGACCCCCCCTGTGAGCATAAGTGAGTGGACCGGCGTACGGCAGTATGGCGTAGGGGTGTGGTCATTCGACACGTGGCTCTGAGCATGGTTGAGTTTAGGCCTTGACAAGGAGGTAACTGATGCGTGTGTCTCTGGTGTAGTGTCAGCGCCAGCCGTCGTGCAATGTTGCCATGTAGCATGCCCACATATTGAGGCCTCTGCCAAGGGGCACATGAGGGTGGGCAAGCCTGCCCGGGGCCCGGGATCATACATGCCAACTGTTGTGTGTGTTGCTATTTCCGCAGCATAAGCCAAAGGTCCACCCTCAACCGCAGGGCAAGTTCAGCCAGGCATGAACTCTACATCTGTGTCCGCCCTGTCCTTACCATAGGCCTACACACGTTACCACCCACCTTCAGCGCACAACATCACTGTGTCGTGAGGCTTGTGGACATGCGCAGATGAGCATGACAATGGTGTGTTGTAGGGATGCACGTGATGCAACCCCACTGTGCACACTAGTGAATGGGCTCTGGGGGAGGGAGGAGCAGCAGTGAAGCTACGTAATACACATTGATGCCGCTCATTTGCAACAAGCAGTACATGTCATAAGCGAATCACAATGTCACACACCAATGAACCAGTGAGCCTGCCAACACATCATGCAGAACCAACTATCGACTCATGTCTCTCTGCACTGTCCCAGGTGACCAAGGATATGCACTCTGCGATTGGATGACGACACCCCTCCGAGCCCCGAGGCAGTACAATGCAGCCCACAAACGCACCAGGGGCATCGTGGAACGCACATTTGGCGTGTTTTAGTCAGGTTTCAGGTGCCTGAACGTCACAGGTGGAAGGCCTCTGCACAGCCCTGACATCGTGTGCAAGATGATTGTTGCATGTTGTGTGTTGCACAACATATGTGTACGCAGCAAGGCAACCTGGATACCAGTCCCAGAGGCACCGGACGATGATGATGAAGATGAGGCAGGTGGACCACACCCCAATGCAGCCGCAGCAGGAATAGCCCGCAGGGACACCATCATTGCAAATTTCTTCTGATGAACACATCGCATTGTGACTATCCTGTACTGTCCCATGATTGCCAAGGACTACCACAGGCACAGCATTTGCAATTAATGCATTCCAAGGTAACATTCCCTAAGTGCATGTCACACACCTGTCTGAGTGATGTGCCCGAACAGATGAGAATGCGACATGTGTTGATGGCGATTTTATGATGTGTTCATGAATGGTGGGTGTGTCACCTTTGTGTAGATGGGCCGTTTGTGGTGTTACGTATTCGAAATGCCAGTTCTGTGCATCACAGTTAGTAGGGTATCCCACTCTTCGGCGTTTCACATGTGCCCAAGATCATTCTATTTTGGCTGCAATTTGTGACCTACAGGTGAAAACAGGGCTCCTTTTGGGGTCAGTTATGTACCATCATGATGCAGGGATGCCCCCTGTGACTCAAGACCCACAACATGGGCAACATGTACATAAGCGGGAGTCACTGCCCCTACATACGTCCACGCTGTCATTATTGATTGATCATGACAATGACACGTCTGTGTGCAGGGGGGGTTGCTTGTCCCTCTGCAATGTGAAGGGGGGATGCGGTTTCACTGTGAGTTCCATGCATGTGTCTGACATGCAGTCTGCATGTAAACTGCGCCAATGAAATGTACATTGTGACTGTGAGGAGATGCCTATGTGATGCGGGAAATGGTCATTTGTTCTATGTCACGGATGTGGGGTTGTGCTCGTACATTGTCATCTCACCATTTTTGTACTCTGCTTTTATGGTGCCTTTTCGCGCATGACGCGTGGGAATTGAAGGCCTATCGCTGATCATCGCTGATTTTTGCATCGCGATTGGGCTCATCGCAGCTTTTTTGCGTTTGTGTTTCTCATTATTGCGGTGTCGCGTTATTTGTAACGCGGTCATTTGACGCGTTGTGGTCAGTCTATCGCATGGTGCCGCAGTGTTGAGAATACCACGTTAACACGGTGTTATTTTCCCACGATAGACTGCGATGTGAAGAGTTGCGTTAAGCTACTTTTTGCGGTAGGTATCACACGTTCTTGAGAATATCCCCCGCAGTGTCTTGTTTGCTCGTTCCTGTTTAAGAACGTCATAACCTCAAACAAAACATGCACTTCGCAAAGAGTTTTTTCATGGCTCTTTTAAAGTTGAGAGCAATAATCCCCTCTTGTATGACGTTGTCAATTAGAGGAACCAATCAATTAGCAGTGTTTCCTCCCAGGGACACTTTGAAGAGCTCCACCTTGCTTGCATCGTTAGGAAAAGGAATATGGGTGAAAGAAAAACATAATTGCTACTGACTCATTGAAACATAAAATTTGTCACTATCCCCTTGAAACCGTTCTGGGGCTACTAAAGGAATTGGTGTGATCACAGTAACATTGACTGGGGATGCTCTGGAAGTATCCGAGGGTGACCCCGTTGGTATAGGATACTGCAAAAAGAGCCCCGTCCCTTTCTTTAGTCATACCTCAGTTTGGAGAGTATTTCCCCAAGGTCTGATAGAAGTGTTAAGCTTCGAGGTGAATTGCAACTAAGCTTCATTTGTCTGCTCTATTTGCAGATTTTGCAAGGCTCTGGCACATCTGCCTAGGGTGACCAACCGTCCGTAAATTTCACGGACAGTCCGTAATTTCGGCCGTCTGTCCGTTGTCCATGAAGGATTCTTTAACGGACGCCATTTGTCCGTAATTTTAACCGGGCGCCGATCGCACCACCCTAAAGCCGGCACAGCTTCCACCCACCTCCCTGCTTGACTCGATGCTCTTGAGGTCGGGTGTAACAGACTCCAATGCACTACCAAAGCTCAGATACCCAGCAGCATTGGAGAGGCACAGCGGGATGGCAACCCTCACACCTTCCGCCCTTGATGAGCTGTTAAGAGGTGTTTGAAGTGGTTGGTGGGAAAGGAGGCAGGCCTGCACGAAAAGTGCAACATCACTTGTGTTAAGAAGATCTGCACTTTGGAGGGATCCCCGGCATATCTTTCAGGGCTAGCCAACGGTATCAGTGGGGGCACGGTGACCTGTATTTGGGATGGCCCTGGGCTGGCATCAAAAGGGTTTCGTGCTAGTCTCTCTAATTTTTCTCTTAAGGTGGCGGTCTCCGCCCTAGATGAGGCCAGCTCTTGTTGCACCAAATGGAGTGCCTGAAGAACGTCTTCCATGGACGCCATTCTTCCCACCCCGTCTGAACCGGGCGGAGCCAAATACTTGGGCGCGTAATTCTGTCAGGCCAGGCTCCGCAGGGGTCAGTCGTGTAGAAAGAGCGTCCACCTCCTGATATTACCAAGTACCTGAAGAGTTACCAAAACAGGGCATTCGAATTATCAGGCGAGGGAAAGGAAAGGGAAGGGACAGCGGGGAAAGGGAAACCTGAAACGACAAAGGCAACAGTGTTAAATATGGGAACTGCTGGCTACTCTACACCTCTCTCACTAGTGCTGTAATGCCTCTACCTGCAAATGCATAGCCTGAGGTCCTGGGGTAGAAACATGCCCTCCCAGCAAACATACATCCTTCTCCGAGCAGCGGTAGGAATGGATTGGTAGTCACTGATATCCTTAGGCTCTTTCCCCCATAAGGTTAACTCCACCTTACTCAGAGATTTCAGAGCCAATGGAAAAACAATTTGCCGGCAATTCTGGCATAGTTCCAGAGATATGTACAAGGTTACCTAGAAGGCAGGAAACTTCTATAGTTCGGCACCCCTCACACCGGGCTTGGGATGCAGGAGGACAGAGTAAAGCAAAGGGAACGGGCGATCAGAATACGCGGTTGGGACCGCCTCTGTATTCTGCCGCCTACACACGGTTCGGTACCTGTTTGGTGGAGATGGAGGGCACCCAATCTAATCGTGCAGCGCTCGGAATAGACTTCTTCCGACCTGCTGTTGACGCGGAGCGAAGGGTGGCAGGGCAGCCCCTCGGAATCAAGAGGTCCGGCACTTCCCGGGATGCTGCCACCGAACGCACTCGCAGACTCACCGTCTGCTCCTGAAATGCGGGACGAGCGGTTGACTTCTCCGCCTCGACCCCCTGAATTCGGGAAGTTCGCCAAGGAGCCGTCAACGTAGCGTTCGACTCCTGGCCGTTTAGGAAATCAGTTTCTTCGTTCTCGCCACCGTGAGAGATCCGGGTGACGTCAATTACGCGCGCTGTCTCGGGCGCCATTGGCGCTTAAATCCTGTCATCGGAACTCCGGCCTTCTGGGAGTTGTAGTCCGCTGACTGCTAGGAAGGCGCCTCGGTGCCACGGAGGTGATCCTGACGCGAGTGTCCTGAATTTAGTAGTTCCTGCCAGTCAGGATACGGTACTTAAGATTGCCTCATGGAATATAGCTGGGCTGAAGGGGCGGATCGGTTCAGAGGACTGGGCAGATTTCATCGATACCTTTGATATTTTGGTATTCCTAGAGAGCTGGGCCCCTGATCCAATATTTAGGGCAGGTTTCTTAAATTTCTATAAACCAGCCATACAGGGTACAAGAGGTAGAGCGTCAGGGGGCCTGTAAAATCTGGGTCAGGCAATCTATTGGTTATAGCCCGACAGAAATTTTAGTGAATAACCCGGATATTCTGGGGATTAGGTTATGTAAGGAGAACCATCAGGCCATTATTGTTATTAATGTTTATGCCCGAGGACGATCAGGTGTGCGCTCACCGAAAATCATAGAGGAGTTGGACTCGTTCCTTGAATTGCTTGGGAGAGACAAAATAATTCTTATAGCTGGGGATTTAAACTGCACCTTTGAACCCTTATTATGTGAGGATGTGAGTCTGGGATTTGATGAGGATGTAGTGTGGAATATCCCGTCGTTGTCTCTGAATAATATTAAAAAGGGTACAGAGGCAGCATTACACTGGTCAGGATTGTGCCTGGAGTGGGGCTTGAGAGCAGCAAATGGTCGCACCCCCTCGGATAAGGCCGGTTTTCCGACTTTTGATAACGGGGTCTGCAAAAGTCGAATCGATTATATTCTGGTTAAAATGGAGTATTGGTTTCTCCTGGAGGACATGGAAGTTGTGGTTCGTCCGGAGAGTGACCATAATCCATTGTTTTTAAGGTTAAAGCTCCCAGGTGGGCCCGGATGGTCCCCTCCAGCCCAGTGTATTACAGCAGATGTGTTAGACCTGGCACCTTGGCGTGAGTTTCCCTTCCACTTTTTGATGGTGTGCCTCGATTGTTTTGCTGGTGTTGTCCGATCAGGGCGCCGCGCCACGGCTAATCCGTGCCGCAGCGCAAGTGCTCCCTAGATAAAGTGTGCATAATTGATATACCTGATTGGTTTATTGGATTCACTGTCAGTCCCCAGTAAAGTGCACACGGCGTACCAGGGCTTGTGAATGCCAATGCCGCTAGTGGGCTGCAGCGCTGGTTGCGCCACCCACAACAGCGGCCATGTAAAATGTGTCCTGGGTCTGCCACTGCAGACCCCGCGGGCAGTCCCATACTGTCCCACCGGCTGGGCCAAGTGCCCACACTTGCCAGCCTCCAGAACCTTCCCTTAGCCTCATGTTAGTCACCCCTATGGTAGGCCTGCGAGCAGGGTGCGTTGTAGGTGTAAGGTAGGACAAGCCCTGGTTGTGTGGCCTGTCCTAGTAGTGAATTACCGCCATATTCGTAGTTCACTATTGCAAGGCTACCTGTTCCCATTAGGCCAGACGAGCTGCTGGAATTATTACACCCTATAATCCCAGCAGGCTCAGGGAACATGGTAGAGAGAGATGTTTCGTATGCCTGAACTCGGAATGGTAAAATACTTCTTGTAGCCAAGTTTATTTTACTATCCTGGGTTTGTAAATACGACTTTTTAGAAAGTCAGTATTTACTCGCTTAATCATTTCAGCCGCCTCTGCTGTGCGTGTATCTGACTGTCTGGGCTATGTGAGTGACAGGGCTGGGGGGGATGACCGGTAGCGAATGGTAGGAGAACACCTTTGTGGGAGGTGGGGGTGCCCCTTGGACTCTGAATAGGGCAGTGCTCCACTACCACAATGCTGGCTCCGCCCCCTGGGGAGCGACTGATGACTCAGCCTGCACCTAGCCCCGGACGGGCGAAGCGCTGTCCACAAGGTGCTCCTGAAAGTACTTGTCCCCTGAATGCCGGCTCCACCTCCTGTGGAGCGGCTGATGTGCCTGCCCCTCACAGTGAAAGCAGAAGTCAGAGTACCCCCAACAAAGTGCTCAGGACTGAGAACGGTTATGCGAAGGCCCCCCTGGCCTGAAAGAACAAAAGAAATGTGGTATAAAAGTAGGAGCCCTACTCCTTGCAAATCAGAATCCTGTTTACCACAAAGAACCTCTGCCCGACTAGGAGGAGAAGACGACGCTGGAAGGACTGGCCTGCTGCTTGCCTTGCTGAGAAAGGAGAGGAAAAAGACTTGCTGAAAAGACTTTGCTGCTTTGTGCTTGAACATTCTCCAAGGGCTTGATCTGAGCTTGCCCCCTGAATTGAACCCCAGGACCAGTGGGTTCTCTGTGCTTTTGCTCGTCCTCCAATTCGAGCCGTGTGTGCATCCCGCTGGAAAGAGACTGCGCCCCCTCCTAGGGCCATGACACTCAGGAGCTTGCCTGCCGCAACCCCGTGAGAGCCCTGCTCCGTTCGGAGCCGCTCTCTGTCCCCGGGCTAGGTTGCCTGCGCCCCTGTCACCACCTGCCACTGGAGCGCGCTGATAGCTCTGTCACCCCTCCCGCCGGAATCCTTCCGACGATCGTGATCTTTGCCGGGTCACCAACTGCACGGACCGTGCCCTGTGACCCCGCTTCGTTATCCTCGGAACACCCCGGGCCGCGCCGCCCCCGCTGTGGAGACCCCCCCCCTGCACCACCGTGCTAAGGGTCGCTGGCCGCGCCTGCCTACCTGCCCACACCCGCTGATTGAGGACCCAAGAACACTTCCCCAAGCTGAGTGTCGCACCGGCCTGTGCCGACTCTCCCCACACGTTCTTAAGACTTCCAGTATCGGGCTCGGGGCCCGCAACGCCTTATTTCCCCGTCCGCAGGAGCCGATTTTCTGTAAGTACTGGAACCACAAGTAACATTTGCGAGAGACTGCAAAATATCCCTTTGAAACCGCGAACAAAGAATATTTGCCTGCTTTACGATCTGGTGGCATAAAGAAAAACGTTACTGGTCTTGTATTAAGTCTGCCTATTTATTTTTATATAAAGAAGCGTATTTTCACATACCTAAGCCTGGTGTCCGTTTCTGGGGGAGATTAAGGTATTTACTGTGTGTGTGATTATAATTGCTTAACCAACAACGCCTGAAGAATCGCCTTGGCTGCTCACGCCACGCACCTAGAGGGTGAGCAAGGGTCATTCCAAAAGGGGTTATCCTTTGCCCTGACGTGGAGGAGAGGGTCCCTGCTTGACACAAGGACATCCTTGCGCCAATCAGAGATCCCCGAGTCTAACAAGATGCTATTCTGATTAATGATAGGAGGCTTAAATGGTGTAGGGTAGTGGCGGACCCAGCCCTGTTAGATGGCATGTCGTTGGAAGTTGCATCTACCCTGAGTGCCATATTGAATTTTACCCCAAATTTGGAGGCACCAAATCAAATCTGTAACCTTCATGAACAGTGCTTTATTAAGCTTAAGGCCCTTTTAACTCTTCCTATAAAGGAAGGAAAAGCGAATGCTACAGGTCACCGCAAAAAGTGGTACAATAAAAAATGTAGGGAAGCACATAATGGGCTAATAAAATCTATTAAATCCAGGGTGACTTCTGATATTAAATTAGCTCGCCAAATGTACAAGAAAGCCCAGTGGGAGGCAAAGAGGGAGTGGGATGAGAACCATTGGACCAACCTCTACAAGGCTTGTCTATCCTCAAATCAGGTTAAGTTCTGGGAAGTAGTGAAATGGGGTAGGAATCCTGATTCACAAACCCCAATAAATTATGTCCCTGTGGAAGCATGGGTGGATTTTTTTTTCATCCCAGTTTAAGGACCCTGACCTAGAATTTCAAAATGACCCAGGGAACAGGATATCTCTGCTCACTTCTCCTGGCAAACCATTAGTGTTTACGAATACTGATACAGAGTCAGCCCTATGTCTGGTTCAAGCAGGGAAAGCTCCCGGGATGGATTGCATCCCGGCAGACCTTTTTAAATCAGATCTCCAACTCTGGATTCCCTACATAACTCAGATTGCAAATGCCATAGCAAGGGGGGCTAGGATCCCAGAGTCTTGGAAAGGGGCGGAAATTATTCCCATTTTTAAAAAGGGGGACCGTTCGGTCCCGGGGAATTATCGCCCTATTAGCCTCATCGACTCTGTGCAGAATTTTTTTGCTAGAATGGTCCTTGCTAGAGTTCAAGGGTGGATGGAGATGGAGAACATTCTCTCCCCACTACAGGCTGGCTTTAGATCAGGAACCAGCACCATCGACCAGGTCTTCAGATTTACTCTGATTTACTGGAAGGTGGTGCTGTTGGGCGGAGGATCCATTTATGCCGCCTTTGTGGACCTTAAGTCCGCTTTTGATCTTGTGCCTAGGGCAAAACTGTGGGCAGTCTTGGGTAACTTAGGGATGCCGTTGGATCTCCTTGAACTTATTATTAGTTTGCATGAGGGCAACTTTGCCAGGGTGAGGTGGGGAGCCCAAGGACAGGTGACAAATAGTTTCCCCGTAACGCGAGGTGTTCGCCAGGGGTGCGTTCTGGCACCCACCCTTTTTTTTATTGTTTATTGATCAGATGGTGAAGTTTTTTGATAACACCCCGACTGATGCTCCTATATTGGGTGGGACAAGATTCCCTATGCTCATCTTTGCAGATGATACTTTACTCCTCTCAAAGACACGAAGGGGGCTGCAAATAGCAATAAATAGGTTTGAGGAGTTTTGTCAAGTTAATAATCTGCAAATTAATGTGAGCAAGACCAAATTTATGGTCTTAACGAAAAATCGCCCCATTAAAAGCCACATTAGTATGAATGGCGTAAGTCTTGAACAAGTGGAACTTATGACCTACCTTGGAGTAACCTTAGACTATCGCCTACGTTGGAAACCCCAGGTTGAAGCCCTTCAATTAAGATTTGCCCGCCTCTCGGGCTGTCTAATCCAGGAGCAAAAAATGTCCTTAACTAAACGGGTTACACCTGTACTTAAGATCTATGAGGCCAAAATTAGCTCTGCCATTTTGTATGGGGCTGACTTGTGGGGGTATATGGATTTAACCCCCTTGGTAAAAGTCCAGAACAAATTTATGCGCAAACTGGTAGGACTCCCCCAATCCACACCGATTAAACCCCTCTTATTAGATATGGGCTGTAAGCCCATTAATGAGATGGCTCGATATCGGTTAGTCGCACTGTGGAGACGGCTCTGGACGTCGCCGGATCTCAGTCTTTTTGCCAGCAATTTGGCGGAAGTTAGATCATCTCTGGGCTCTGCGAATATACCATGGCTACGTGAGGTGAAACTAACTTTGGAAGATATGGGTCTTAGTCAACTCTGGGTTTCCCCGGGTTCTAATGTATTCCCCCCTAAACAAGATTTTAAAGCACTTTATCGGGCTTCTGCCAGATCCCTTTCTGTTGCACGGTCAGGTGCTGCTACCCTAACAGGTAGATTTTTGGTATTTAAAACCGATTCCTCTTTGGAAAACTATTGGGACACTATTACTAAGAGTCTGGATAAAAAAATTATACCATCAGTTTAGAGTTGGGTCCCTACCTGTAAGGTCTTTTTCTAGGTATTGGTCTGGTTCAAATGAATTTTGTCCTTGGTGTAGTGACCACAAGGACGGTGTGAGGCACTTCTTTTTTGCATGCCCTGCCTATCATGCCCCTAGGCATAGATGGATTAGGCCCATCTGTCAAATGCTGAAATTGAGAAGGAGCTCAGAGGCCTTGTGGACTCTGCAAACCAATACCTCGGAGACTGTGGTAGTAGGTGTTGCAAAGTTCCTTGGGTGGGCTTGGGTCATTAGAGCCAGACATTTCCAGGTAGCCTGATTGTTTTGTTTTGTCGTAATACAAGGGTTCTTCATATATCAAGTCTATAATATCTTGTTTAATGTTTTTTTTACATGCTGAATATAGGCGGTTTTTAATGTTTTAATGCAATGTAATGTATGTATATATTATTGTTCCTGTGTGTACCGTCTTTTATGATATTAAGTCGAAATAAAGACATATGAACCTGAACCTGACAAGACATCTGCCCTGACTTGATGGTACCCTGGGCAGTAGGTAATGCTAAAATCATACTTGCTATAAAAAAAAAAAAAAGGGCGTCAGTGCATTTGTCGAGGATTTAAAGCCTCGACTGACCAAAGGAACTTACCATCTTCTAGCTCTGAGTAAATGGTCACTGTGCGCTTGGCCGCTAAAAGGTAATGCCTCAGTTCAGAAAACAACATCTTAATAGCCAAAAGCTCTTTTTCAGCCACCATATAGTTCTGTTCTGCTGGGAGCAACGTTTTTGAATTAAAGGGCTTCGGATGTAATGAAAAACCATAAATGAACTGGTGGTCACAAGAGAGAAACTAAAATGAGGGGACAAGAACTAGTGTCCAGCAACCCACAGGGAGTTTCCTAATACTGAAATCTACAGACAGAAGTAAGTGTGTAGAAAACGAGAACAGAGATAGTTCAACTGGATTTCCATCAACTGCCAAGAGAGGCCAGTGTCATCACTTGGTCATCCTTAGATCTTGTTACTACTCCTCTAAACCTTGAGGCAAACGTAGTAGCCAAGATTAGAAAAAGGGCAATAAAATTAAAGCCAGAAAGAGAAATCGACCAAGGTCGGCCATTTGTATTTCATTGTGATGGAAAACATATATATAGAGTGTTGCAGTGCAAGTGAGAATTAAAAAGGGAGTTGGGAGGGAGGTCACCTCCCACACACTTAGGAGGGACAATGGTATAGGGGATTTGAACTGTAAAGTTGGTCGGTAAATTGTTCCCTTAGACCCTCTTTCCTTCTGGAAGATATTTTTGATCTTCGGATGTAATGACCAGATTCCGGATCCCTGTGGGATGGGACTCCACCACACCCCCCTAACAAAGAAAAAGGTGAATTTTTGTACTCTGCCACATCTGACTATGGGAATTTTTCTACTCTTTTTAACAATTGTGGTATAGGTGGTACAATTTTTGAGACATGTATGATAAAACTTCGGTAAAAGTTTGCAAAATCCCAACAGACTTTGAATTTCTTTCACGGAAGTAGGGGTAGGCCATTGCAGGATGGCATTGACCTTCTTGGGGTCCAGAGTAATACCAGAATGAGACAAAACATGCCCTAGGAAGTCTACAGTGCGTACATGAAAAGAAAAATTTTCTAGTTTGAAAAGGAGCACACACAGTATATTAAGAGTCCTACAAAGGTTCTGAAAACACCACATGTTTGCCACCCTACGAGTAAATCAAGATGTTATTGGTGTATAATATCAAGCATACATCCAGAAAGTCTCGCTGGACTTCGGGCTCTGTAATGCTCCTTTGATGAAATATTGAAATGCCGCCGAATGGCACGACTGCATACTCAAACAAACCAAGCCTGGTCCTAAGGGTGGTTTTCCACCTATTGCCTTCATTTGTGAGAGACATATCATCCGTTTAAAAGAAGATTTGAGTAGATGGTAAAATGTTGTGCCTGGTTTTGATTGTTTATTGCTCTGTACTTGATGCTGGCCTGTGACTCTTCGTTCTTTTTAGAAATAAAGTCACAAAGAATAGCGGAGATGATACACGAGTAATGGAATGTCGTATAAGCAGAGGGGCATATTTATGACCCCTTGTGCTTCTACAGCACACATTGATGAGGCCACATTGATGAGGCCTGTTCCTCTTTCTATGGATTGTTTTAGTGTAAGAAGGGACCCCTTCCTATGCAGAAACAATCCTGCTATCACAGGCATCCTTGCCCCATGGTGCTAGGGTGCTTGTGTTAGCACTAGGCTGCTGAAACAACACCAGAGCACGGGGAAAGGACAGGATTACGGTATTGGATAAATATTATGCGTTGTATTATATTGCCATTAGGGTCATTGTCGACATTGCTAAGTTAGCATGAGCTTTGCTGCTATGATGCTGCTTTTTGCGCACGTTACTACATGACTTTATTTTGCAAGACTCTGTTTATGCCTTTCACATGAGAAGTGTCTTCTTTTCACGTTCTCTGCTAAGTTCCTGGAGTTTAGTCTGAACACGATGTGCAAGGTCGATAAACAATGCCCCTTGTTATTCTGTTCAGTCCCTAGCACCTAGACAAAAAATGCTAAACACAGCTGCATTGCTGGAGACTCGTGCTTTGATATTACGGGGATGCATGTTGTTTTAACACACACTTGGAGAGAGCCCTTTCCATGGAGAAGAGCTATGCTGTTCCTATGATGTAAACCTTACATCTGAGCTTTAAGGTATGGGGTCTGCTGACAAAGACCAGAGATCTTCTTTTATATAATAAACTTCTTCCAGTCAAGGGGAGGGTGGTTAGGCCTTATAGTCCTTTTTCCACTGTCTTTGTTACATTTCCATAGAGTACGAAGGGGGATGTCATTATATAATGCCAATTGTTCTGAGTTTATGCATTTTGCTGCTGGTAGTGGCTCGTATACTGTATTATAGAGCACAATAGTTAAAATAAACATTTTTAACTATTACAGTGACTCTGCCAAATCTTATTGTGGACAAGTACGAGTGCGCAAGCCAAAGGGTATATCTTGCTACCGTGATTCCTGTGAGAGTTGAGTGTTGAAGCTACAAATGATTAGACAACCCAGGACACGTGATTTTGGAGGAGAAGGAATGAGACACTATAGCTAGTCCGTTTTGGAATTTTGGGCACTAAGGTGGTAGGTTGGTACACCCCTATACACCAAGGTCCTGTTTTCCTGCGCATAGTTCTGTGTAAGTGTTGAATCCCCGCAACATGGCGCGGCCAACGTTTGGGCTGGTTCTTATCTGCAAGACTCTTGAGTAGTGCTTGTGCTTGTCCACAAACCCCTCGATTCTGTTTCCAGAGACAGCTGTGATAGAGTAAACTCATATATTGATGTTTTATGGGTTCATTCAGGCTTGAAGTTTTAAAAGGTTCCTTCACTTTCTTATTAACCCGTTGTTGCGCTGCCACGCATAGTTGTTATTCTCTCTTATTCATTATGGCGGTTGTCATAACAGCTCCTAACCATGCACCGCTCAGGGATTATTTGAATGCATACGAAGTACCTGATGCAGGTGTTGAGCTTATCTTTGTTGTAGAGGTGGATCCAGCTTCCCGCTTTGAGGTATTTTATTCCTAGGTCACCTTTCTGGCAGGCGATGGAGCAGATTGTTTCACGAGTATACTGCCACAGCGACTCCGCGGGAATACAGACCATAAAGAACTCTTGAGGTTCCGCTCACGGCTTGGCAACACCAAATTTGGTTTATTGGTGCCCTTCATCACCCAATAACGCCGGTCCGTTTAGGCCCTTTATCGATAGAGTGGGCCATATGGCCCGTTTTGCCTGGGTATACCCCACACCCCTGTTATCTAACTACAGCAACGATTGCAGTACTCCACGTATAACATACGTCCTTGATACATGTGCATAGGGCTGTTATACAGTTCATGTCGCACAACTTTCAGGTGGGACCATCTGGTGTTGCTGCACAACCAGCTGGACCTGGTTTTGTAACCATCAGTCCTCTTATGGTTAATACAGTGATGGGCAAGCGTCCACAGAATTAGGATGAGTTCCCTTATTGGCTTGCTGAGAAATTTGGACAAATCGAGGCTGTTTTTCGGAATACCACTCCTGTAGAGAGAAACAGGATCTTAACTATAAGTCTGCAGCAGTCGGCTAATTCGAGAATTAAGTACCCCATGTGTTACAGTCTATTTGAAATGTTTTGGCACCCCCTCCATGACTGTACTCCAGTGCTTAATTTGTGCCGGTGCTTTCCGGTGCTTAGCACCGGCACTTATTCATCAGGGCCGGGTCTGCAGTACGCGTCTGCCACAATGCCATACGATATGCAAGGTAAATATAATTACCTCACTGATTCACCGCAGACAATGTTGTTCTTCTACCGAGTCTCCGTGAAGAGTATTGTGGCTGTGAGTGCCAATAAAAGATTCCAACCATAGATATCCATGATGCGAGTTTACCTTACGGCCTTTGTTCAGTGTTGTCAGTGGGCGTGACACTTATTGGGCTCGATTTGGTTCTACGGCTGTGCGTGCGGCAGCGCATGCGTAGATTCTTTCCAAAATGACACACGCACCCGACGAGTCACCAGCAGTTCAACTCGACGTCGAGGGCAGGCAGCAGCAGGCCTATTGATAAAGGCAGTGCCGCCCACCAGTAACTGTAAGTAGCCAAACCAACGCTGCTTGCTAATAAACAGACTGAGTTGGTATGAAGTGCGAGTGAACTGAGTCGGAGGCCTGCCGTGAGCAATCATGCCTCCAGCGCGGGGCACCGTGCTCAAGTACAATGCCACGGCCAGGAGGAGGCTGAAAGGGTAGGGCCTTTAACTTAACCCCTGTCGTTGACTCATACAAAAATATAGTTTTTTCAGTGTTTTTCATCATCTCTTAACTTTACTTCTTCACGGTGTGCATTGCAAAATGGCGGTATGCTGCAGTTAGAAAGTGTATTTCTTTCCTACCGTCATCATCAAGCCTCGTGGTTGTGATGGTCACTGGTTTCTGATGTCACACGGACCTGTTGGGCGGTGGGCTATGCCATCTGTTTCTGCATGGCCTCTTTCACTAAGTTTTTGGTTGATGTTTATTTAACTTGACTTCATTCATTGTGCACGTTCAGCTTCAAGCCTTCAGTGATGTTCGCTGCAGGCCACGTTTTGTCTGTGTTTGTTTTGCTGGATGTCTCGAGGCCCCGGGGGTCTGCTCTCTGCAGAATTAGCAGAGTGTGGCAATGTCACTATTTACGGAGTCTGAGACGCCTAATGAGGCAACAATTAGTTCAACTGCTTAAAACTCCAGCGAATTATATGGTTAACTGGGCATACATGTGAACATGTATGTCTGTGCCCAAAACCTTCATGAATCCCATTATTATTCACGGTTTATAAGATCGTTCTGATTCTGAAAAAGTAGCAGAGAGACTTTTCGTATGGGTCAGTTCCTGGGTGGTATTAGAGGTCAAAGTGCATGTGCTTTAATATTTTTTTTATATAGCGCGAACTCCATCCGAAGGTACTGGAGCGCTTTTACACTAACACATTCATTTTTGGTTGTCGAGGCACAGGTGGATTAAGATTTGACCAGAATCCAAGGATGTTGAGCTGACGCCGAGACTTAAACCTGGTGCCCCCACCTGGGGCCCCCCCAGCTGCAAAGTCGTCCGCTCTGGTAGTTACCCACATCCTTTTTCCTCTACTCTAATTTTGGCGGCATAACGCTACTGCCCGTTGTTTATGGTTTTTCTGGAACGCCGTTCGCAGACAGACTTGGCGCTAGGAGCGCTGATGGCAGTTAATGAGCAACCATGCACTGCGCAAAGTTCATGATGTGGCAAGTAATAGCCAGTGCCGGAGGTAGGGGTCCAAAACTCTTAAAAACCTGTCGCTATACAGGGCCCACTTAAGACGATTAATAAACCCTCAGAGCTCAGGGACCATTCCATGAAGCAAGTAATAGGGCGATTGGACAGAAACGCCATGGCCAGTCCTATGGTTTGAGGCACCAAAGATTTTTAAATTGCTCACGCTGCTTCACCCACTGTGAAAGGAACAAGGCAGAGACATAGAGAAGCTTGCACTAGTCTCTAGTCTTTGCTGCTCTGGCTAAGGATTCGCTTTTGAGTGTTGTAGTGGGATGGGATTTACACCATGCAGATCCTAGGTGCAAACTCAAGTGCAAGCTGCACTTGATTAGTGGACCTTTAATTCCGGATTGAGGCTTAACCTGTGCTTAATTTGAGCCGGTGGTTTCCAGTGCTCGGCTCCAGCACTTAATCGTCAACACCAGTGCTCTCGATCAAATGTATTGGAGCGCTTTTCATATGCACCAGTTAAGGACACATTCATTTTTGATAGGCACAGGGAGATTAAGTGATTTGCCCAGAATCACAGGATGGTGAGCCTATGCAGAGACTTGAACCCGACTCCCCAGCTCCAAAGTCCGCAGCACTGGCTGTTACGCCACATTGTCTCCCCGCTTGTAGGGTTTCATAGTTACTAGTTGGTTCTTTTATAGGCGGCATTAATAGGAGCAATGGGCTGGTGCAACTACCTCCTGACGAGAGCCCCAACACTTATTCTCTCACAAATTAACCACTGGGTGCACCCACACCACTATCCCACCTTCAGCTCGGGGAAAAACACCGTATACTACCTAGTGTTGCAGGATAGATTATTTCACACTATTAAATCTGGCTTTCAGCAGTGCCAGTTGAGGATGTGGGTGAAGCCAATGGAGTAAGTAGGTGGAGCCAGTGGAAGAAGTGGGTGGAGTCAGGGAACTGGGTGTGGCCTCTTAAAAAAATGTGAGCACCTGCACTTAATATTTTACAAATTAAGCACTGCTGTACTCCCTTCTGTGATAAAACCTATTCAGGATGAACACGGAGCCGAGGTGGCTCTGGAATTGGGGATGAGACTGGTCGGGGTGTTCGATGTGGTGGCTGATATGATCCTTGCTAATGTTAAGGGTGATGCTGTCAGCTTACAAGTGGCTAACTGCGTATGCCACAGCTTCCAAGCGGACACGCCGTGCGAATTACCGAAGATCATTGCTAAGGCTTATACAAACATAGTCCGCAATATTCTGGGAGTTAAGCCTTTTACTCAAACGCAACAAAAAGCCCAGACTGATAAAGACCGGTGCCCGTTCTTTCTTAAAAAGTACTGGAAAAATAAGAAACAGGGGCAGCAACAGCAGAAGCAAGGTTTGCATGCTGGTTCACCGACACCTGAGTCCTCTGAGCGTACTTATGACCACGAAAATTAAGACTCCTGATAGGTTTCAGGTCCCTGATCAGCGCTCTCCTCGTTCTTTACAAGACACATCGGAATCTCAAGTCGGTGGAGGGGAGCGCCAGGATCGTGGCAAAGTTCCAGCTAATCAACAGGGATGAGATCAACCTTGACAGTTTGACGTTAAAGCCAAACAAGAGGACCTGCCTCGTTTTCGACCACAGTATCAGAAGAAAAAAGTTGCCGCTTTAAAAGTGAGGTATACTTCAGACGGTGAGAACGCGACTCCTGGACTGGACATGGGCAGTGACTCTGCTTGATAGCGCTGCGGAGGTTACCATAGTGCGGTAGGCGTGACGTCCCAGTCTGCAGGCAACAGCAACTGATACATTCATTACAGGAGAAACAGCAGATACCCGGGTTGCCCCCCAATAGACTCTGAGATTATTTTCCAAATTGAAGGTGATGTACAGCGTCCAATTAAAGCGGTTTCCTAGGTAAATCTAACCTCCTCATACAACATTTTGTTGGCGGAGGCAGATTAGCCTCCACTCTTTGTGCTAGCCGCTTCTCGAGGGAAGGACGTGATACTTCTGAGCTTTTCCTGTTACGTCCCTGAGGACCATCCGAAGGCTTACGCAGCTGAGTGGGCTTTGGCCCTTGCCCCACCAGTATATCCTAATCCGGTGGGCTGGGATATTGATTCACAGGCACATGAAATACAATTACGGTCCAAGCTTCACGTTTGATTGGATATAGCAGTTGCGGTTGTGGCAAAGGCCCACCTTTGTGACATTCTAAATCAGTTGGAATATCAAGGAGTGATTGAATCCTGTGTATCACCAAGGAATAATCCTCTTTTACGGTATCAAAACCCGATGGGTAATATCATATTGTATTAGATTATCGAAATTTTAATAGTCATTGTCGCATGTTTGCCGTGCAAAACACACAGCTCTGCACTGGTGAACAATCTTTTTCGTAAAAAATACAAAACTACACTTGACATTTCCAATGGTTTCTACAGTCATAATTTGGCTCCTGAGAGCCGTGACTTGACAGAATTTACCAACGGAAGGGAATCAGAAATTTTTTACGCGTTTGCCTATGGGGTATAAAAACAGCCCCGGGGCATTTGCTGCACGTGTTGTGTCTTTGTTGTACAAAATAGATCCAGATGCATTCTCATACGTGGATGACATTTCTCTGACGGACAATGAACTTATGCCGCATTGTCAGACTCAAGTTACGGTACTCTACTACACAGGAACAGAGATGCTAGTTCCCAAATCCACCCCGACAGCAATCCAGAGCTTAGTGTGACAAGTCTCTAGAGTGGCTATCTTGGGGGAAGGGGGAAAATGGATAAAATAACAAAAGAGAGAAGAGACTGTTCTGCGGCTTCCTTCAGGAGTCCGTCCAGCAGACTTCTATTGCTGAAGAGGTAACCTGTAGACAAGAGCTATTGTTATCATAAACTTTTAGTCCTTAACCTCTCTTATCTCTTAACCCCTATTGCCTTATTTCCTTACAATGCCAATTCCAGAACTCAGCTTCTCTTCTATTTCTTTTATTTCTTTTCTGTGTGTGCCTTTTAATTCCTCAACTATATTCTTCGTCTGCAATTAAAAAGGAAACAGCTAGAACCCAAAGTTTATCTGCCTCATGTGAATCTTTCTCCCTGTGCTTCTTACTTACTTTCCTATTTTTTCTTTTCACTCTTCTATGTTTTATCTTCCTTGGTATCTGCCTTAGTTCACTTTCTTTTTCTTTTTGCACACCTGCAATATATTTACATTTATCTGTTAAGAACTTCTGCTCTCTTTTAACTTGGTATTATTTATTTTAATTTGGTATTCTACTTACTGAGTTTTGAGGTCTTTTCCTATTTGTAATTATTCATCTGTGTATTTAGTATTTCTCTTCTTATTCTTTTCGTGGTGGTATTTTACTCTCTGTTCTTAGCTACTATCCGACGACTTATTTCTGTGGTAAGTATAGTTTTATCTTAGTCTAATTATCTGTAGTTGCTCAAGCGTTCTAACATGTAATGCAATTCTCTCTTCTTTTTTTCAGGACTTGCCGTTACAACTCGTTACCTCTATGGAGAAATACTGTAAAGCCACTTTCCTCACAGTAAGTTCTATAACTCTATAGCTTTCAGTAATTTACTTCAGTTCTCTGACGTGGCTAATATACACTTGTTAACTTAGCTTTGTTTTCTTTTTCTTTCTTCAGATGCTCCTGTAGACGCTGCTTCCTCTCCCTGACGACTCGGTGCGAAATCTTTACAAAACTGAGACTTGCTGTTCTCCTCAAACATCACTCAATTTCATAGAACTCGGATTACTAACTTGTATCTAGTCTTCCGAAAGCCTTTCAGTCTTGATTATGAAAAGCCTTCAAACAAAACCTAAAACTCTTTTTGTTAGCACGCTCTGAAGTGCGCACCTGACTCTCTAGAATTCTTGGTGAAGTGCGCAGTTCCTAAGCAGCGCGAGCCTCACCTAGGATTCCAGCGCGTTCTCTGCCAAACACTAGAACGCTAACAGCTACTCGGTTCTGGTCCCAAGTGCCTCTGTCTGCACTATTGAAGACTTAAATTCTCCATTGACAATCGAACCATCTTGGAGTCCTGACACGCATCTTGTCGGAGTTGACCGCATTATTTTGTTGTTCGCTGACTATGGATATAAATTAAATTTTGAAAAATCACACATTGCACATTTGGCGGTACTCTTTTGGGCTATGAGCTCAATAATGAAGGTAAGGAGTTAGGCCCCCACTTCCTAAAGAAATGTGCACAACTGCAACCTCCCTCTACTCTGAAGAAACTTCAGTCTTTGCTGGTATTTTTGAATTTCGGGAGGACATACATTCCCGATTATGCCCAGCGTATCAAACCGCTTTATGCGTTGATACAACCAACATATTCGGCCAGTTGGCTTCCGGAACATACCTCTATTCTGCACTCTTTGCAATCTGACATGCTTGCAACTAACTACTTGTTGACACGTGATAGCATCACGAACCTGGTGATACCTATAGTACCAGGGAAGGTGGGTTTCACTTGCTTGACCTTCAATGAAGGAAACACAGTACCTATTGCTTACAAATCACATTTGTACACTGCAGCTGAAATGCAATTTTCAAATGTTGAACAAATTTTGACAGCGGTCCAAATGGTGATTCTAAAGGAACGCTCACTGGCGCAAGGTAAACGCATTCTTATGGTCACGCCGTGACCGAGGCAAGTGTACCAAACTCTAAGGCACTACATTCCCGTTGGATACAATGGGCTACATTTTTTACATCATCTGATGTCACGTTTATCTTTGACCCTGCACTTCTGACACAGGAGTTTTTACAGTATGAATATGTTCATCCTCCTCCATTGTTGTTGCTTCCGTTACATGAGTACAAATGTATCATTTATACAGATGGCTCGGCTCAACCGGCCACTGGCTCCAAACACGCTTATTCAGCAGCTTGGGCTATTGTGGCTGGTTCGATTGTCAATGGAGAATTTAAGTCTTCAATAGTGCAGACAGAGGCACTTGGGGACTATACAGAGCAATTGGTGGAGCTGCGTGCTCTTGTTCTTGCTCTCGAGTTTGCAGATCCTAATGTGAACACTCTTCTTGTATGCAATTCTTATTACTGTGTTCAATCTTTTAATGACAACTTGTACTTTTGGTCTTCATTGCACTGCCTTTAGAGTCTCGATAGTGATTCTAAGCATAAAACGCTTTGGGTTCGAGTGACAGACCTTAAACAACGTCTGCACACACATGTTATACATACCCTTGGCCATCAGCGTGTGGGAGCACATGGTTTTGGTGATTCTTTGGCTGATGAAGCGGCCAAATCTACAGTAGCCACATGTTCCGTTGCAGCAGTTACAAGGTCCATGACTAAGATTGATAATGAACTTTTGGCAGCAATTGCTGCTACGAAGGATGGAGCGGCTTACCCACAAGGCTTCCCTTCGAAATACTCTTAGCATAAGGAACTTGTTCGGGAGATATATGATAAGATTCCATCTGTTGGGGATCAGCTGATTCCCAACACGCACCGCAGACTTGCTTTGATCAAAGCCGCGCACGAGGGCATAGCATCTGCACATGCCGGAGTTTCAGCGACCGTCTCGATTTTACAGCAACGTTATTGGTGGCGTGGTTTATATAAACAGACCAGTAATTATGTGCTTTCTTGTGACATTTGTCAACAAATTAAACCATCTACGGTCACACGCCCACCTCAAACACAGCTATATATCTCTAGTCAATCATTTGGCTGTGTATATCTTGATCAATGTGGTCCATTCTCTTCTGATACTACGTATAAATATATATTTTTTGCAGTTGGTTCGTGCACTAGATTCCTGTGGGTTTGGCCACAACGCAGGGCTGACACTTGAAATGTCATCAGGGATTTGGGTGTCTTTGTCGGGCTGTTTGCCTGTGGCACCTTGCATTCTGACCAAGGTCCAGCGTTCGCCTCTAAGGCATACAAGCACATGATGAAGTGAAAGGGGGTACTGGTGCAGTTTTCATCTCCATACAGGCCTGAGGGCAATTCAATTGTGGAGCGGATGAACAAGCAATCCTTGACAGCTAGAGTCTTGGGCCAGCCAGTTCCTGCCAGTACCTATTTGTATGGTGTTCAACGTGCACTCAATCTCCCTAGAAGATCACTAGGTGGGCGGACCTCATACGAAATGCTCTTTGGAATTAAAGTGTTTGTGCCAGACCTTGATGGTCTAGACGCTGTGGCGGCGGCCGCAACCTTTGATGTAGATAATCATTCTTCTGTGTTACAGAATCTACAAAAGACCCATGACAGCTACGCAACTGAACATTTTCCCTCTTCCAATGATGCAGCACTGCTGATTCCGGTTGCGGGCTGGCTTCCCAAGATTGGAGATCTGGTACGAGAAAAGTTAGAGAACAGGAAAGAATTTGGTCCCTCTTATCATGCACCAGTTCCAGTACTTGGATTGAAGGGTACTCGTGCAGTCATTTTACCACCATTACCTGGTCGCAAAGACAACGGATACAATATTCAGAATCAGCCAGACGGTGTTACTTGACATTGCAGGTGTTACATCTCAGTGGACAATTTCATGCAACGCTATCTCTTTGAAACTGGTTACCTAAACCACTACGGCTAATGCTAGTACCGGTGAGGGTGTGGTGGACACTACTATTGACCTTTCGCCTGTTCTTCCCTCATCCTCTTCCACCGCAGATGGTGAGTATACATATCCCACAGATGAGTCCCAAAGGGAAGTGCCGAGCAATCCTCAACAACATCACGCTGATGCACTCACAGGTATTAGAGGCGGGTGGGATGTAAACGGTTATTTGGGGACCATGCCAGCTTCTCTTATGACTCATCCTCCTTGTCTTCCAGTTTGACAACCCACTGACTAAATTGTGTTTTCATTTCTTGGTTCAAGAAGACTTACCTGGTCCCCCCATGGACCTACATCTGGTTGGTGCTAATCCTAATTTTCCGCTTTATGTTGGTTGGATTTATGACAGTGGTGTTCTTGCTTATCAATGGTCATTATTTGCCAGAACGCTCTGCTGTGAACTTGTGTGAGGGGCCAGAACTCCATCGACCGTCATCCCATATCATAAAACATTATCAGACTCTTGTGAACATTTCAGCATTCGCGGTTGCAGATGGCATCGTTTGGGATAAGATAAATCTGGGGCACGAAGCCTTGGCAGGTTCAGGGAACTGAGGCTTTGCATTGTGCCTGCCTAATCACGGCTCAAATTTTATTTTTATTTTGTATAAAATCTTTTTATTAAACCAATGTCAGATACAGTATACACAGCACAATTCTGACCTTATTTGGATATATATACAGTAAGAGGTATAATACTTAGAGCTCTGGTGGGGTCAAGTGGATAAATTAACAGTTGTTCAGGATCTTATGTGCTCAAACAGGCCCCATTCCCTCAATCTTCTAAAAAACATGCTAATCACTCCCCCCCCCCCACAGGCCACGATATATCGCCCATTGTTGCCATATTTTCTACCATTTATGTGGGCAGCCCCATCTCTCATATACAACTTATTCCGTGGTACAGCACCAGTCAGGATCAGTCATCCACTGATCCACCTTCAGAGGAAGAGTTGCCCCCCATGTCCTGGCAACATTCCTCTTGGCC
This sequence comes from Triturus cristatus, assembly GCF_964204655.1. Lineage (NCBI taxonomy): Eukaryota > Metazoa > Chordata > Amphibia > Caudata > Salamandridae > Triturus > Triturus cristatus. The sequence continues at coordinate 1,009,206,272 of NC_140587.1, read as the reverse complement.
ACCATTATTAGCCAGAGCTTCTGATATTTAGGCCATGTCTGCTCCCCTGTGACATATAAGACATGCCACCTAGCATCCACAGGGATTTCCAGCCCCAGAACCTCTGACATTACTCTCACAACCTTCCCCCAATTTGCAAGAGGCGGCGAATAGTAAACCAAGACCTCGACGTGTACAAAAGTAAAGATATACGCTCTTCCCACTGGTCTCCCCCAATGATTCCAAACACCACCGGATCCCCTCTTACACATGCGGCAAGCGGTTCCAACACCAGTACAAATTACATGGGATACAGTGGGCACCCCAGTCTCATTCCCCTGTGCAGGGCGAAAGAGCGGGAGACCGAGCCATTTACCAGTAGCCTGGCTAGCGGATCCCTATATAGCAACTTAATCCATCATTGAAACTGTGGCCCGAACCCGAATCTCTCCAACACTGCAAGCAGATAGTGCCACTCAATGCTGTCGAACGCCATCCGTGCGTCCAATTACTCAAATTTTATTTTTAAATGATAGTGTACCAAACCACTTGCTTTGGCTTGGCAATTGAATATCCCATCCATTCCGTCCTTGGCAGAATATGACAATTGGGGTGCTCAAATGAATTATACTATCGATGCATTGCAGGCTTTGTTTCAAAATTACACTTTTAATGTCTCTGAAGTTGATTCATCCGGGTGGTTGGTGTGGCATACAAATTCAAATGCATGTCAATTGCGTTTTTATAATGTAACACCTGGTTTAACACTGATAACGAGGGTCAGGTCTAGTCTATGTTCACATTCGTTCACCACATACTCGGTGGGTAAATTATGCTAGCAATGGTTGGAACATTCCAACCTATCATCAGTGAAGCATCACCTATCGCTCCTGTCGAGTGACACCAATTTGTCTGATTTTATCTTGGATCTAGGAATCATCGGTTCTAAGAGGTTTATATATGCAGCTTAGAATGAAATTTGGAAACTTTCGCAGATTGAGGCAGCACTTCGTCTGCACCAAATTGATCAGGCATATTTAGAAAAAGTTGTTGCAGTGGTCAACAATAACATCAATACCCTGTCTTCATGCATTTATACATGGTTTCTTCTGTTATTGATAGTGTTCAGAGTGATGTATCTGTGCTATATCATGGTAAAAATCAATTACGATCAGTTATGCAGTTTGCATGGACGTGCAGACCCTTAAAATGGGAAAGGTCCCTTGGGATTATTAGAAACAAAGCAGAAGCATTCAACCATTCAATCTGACTGATAAACGGAGATTTATGTCCATGAAAGATGCTGCATACACACTGTTGCATATTGAACAATTGGAGCCCTTACCATTCTCTGTGGCGGAGACGGATTCAGCTGTTTGGTTAATTCATGGGGTTATATCTCTCCCATTCTCACTGTTTCAATTTAAATCATGTATGCAATATTTTACGATTGGCCACTTTGAACCCCTGGGTATTGCACTTCTCTATGAATTATGGTGCTTACCTTTCACTTACAGATGTCAGCGGGAGGATAAGAAGGTTTTCCTAACAGGGGAGGACTGTGATTCCACAGTAGGACATTCCCTGGTTTGTAAACACTTTAGGCGCAGATACATTACAAGCGATTTAATCTTGCTTGTTTCTTTAAAGTAACTCCAGTGCCATCAATAATTCCTGCTTTTACCTTGCTTACTAATGACAGTTGTTCAAAATAGGATAACTAAGACTGCTGTGGTGTACGGGCAGGAATCCCGTATTTAGTTACAGTTTCACAGCGTGTAACTTATTCTAGCAATGTGCTTTTTCCGCCCCCGCATGGGAGTGTAGATAGTTCCATTTGGCCTTTCATTCGGACTTTGAAAACAGATTTCAACAAATTGAGCAGGCTCAAATCGCTATTGTTCCAACAAGAAGTGGATCTCACTTCGTCTAGTTAGACCTTCGAGTTACAGGTGGCTATAACCTCTAGCAAGATTCAGTCCCTTCTGAACACTAACCCCCCCACTTCACTTTGGGGAGCTTATAAATCAAATATTCAATGCGTTTGAAAAGAAGTCACAAGGCCGGATCCCACATGTTTAAAAAAGTGTGCAAGCCTTTCTTGTCAGACAATATTTGGAGTAATACCAGCTTTTATTCATTCTATTTTTGCCAGCGTGTTCAGAGGATTCCCATTATTACTAGCGTTAACTGGTGGAATACTGCTTCTTCTGGTCCTGCTGAGCAATGGCTCCTCATCTTGTGGTAATGCACAGACCAGGACAATTGCAACTGTACCATGATCGAATGCAACAAGTATTTGGATGCTTGCCATTAAAACGCTTGGCATGAGTTATGGATTAAATTTTCGCTTTGCCTACTTTACTTGCATGCAACTTGTGTTCTACTGTCGATGGTGCCCCTACTATTGGGATATGGATTTATGCCTCTCCAATATGTCATATCTAGTCTTGTTTTTTAACCAGTTAATGGGCCCCTTAGAGGCTCATGACCAGGTTTGTTCTGGGGATGACCGTATGGGGTGTGCAGCAGCACTTGGAGTATTGTTTGAATGGGATATCTGTGCAGCTGCACAGATCCTCTTGCATCAGAGTTTCATCGAGTATCACACAAGTTGTCCAGTTATGCTTTTTGAAGCATCAGATTACGAGTAGCACGTTTGTTCCTTCAACCTACTTGATTGGATGGCATCCCTTTTTTCTACTAACGATTGGGATGATCTTTTGGAGGGAATCGCATTCTTAAGTTCACGTACTTTATGACGGAGGTGGTAAATCCATCAATGTTTTTGTTGATATGTTTATAGAGCGCTCGATTGCCGTGGTGTCTTGGCGCTGTGGTGTGTGAACAGATTCAACGCACTGTGTTAACCGGGGACCTATGCGGAAGTAAACAACCATGTTTTCAGACCCTTCCTAAAAAGCTGCAAATTTGGTTGAAGTTTCATGGCCAGAGGCATTTTATTCCAAAGCTTTGCCGCACATTGTGATATCGCCCTGCCTCCCCATCTTGCCTGTCTGGTCTTTATGATCCTAATAAGACCCAGACTAGCAGATCTAAGAGTACGTGGGGGAATATAAGGTGGGAACAATCTTTGAATGTCCTCAGCACCACCACCGTATATTGCCTTATGCACAAGGCATAGAGACTTAAATTCCACCCGCTGTCCAGCAGGAATTAAATCACTACACTGGCTTCCTGTTAAAGTTGACTGTCCTCTGGGTATACCCAGAAATAGTCTCGCTGCGGCGTTCTGTAAGGATTGCAATTTTCTCATTTGGGACTTGTCAATGCCCAAAAATAGGGCATTGCAATAGTCTAACTTGGTGATGGTAGCACTCTTCTTGTCCGTCTTTTGCAACTCTTGTGAGATGAATGGAAAGATTTTTCTCAGGGTTTTTAGTAGAAAAAAGCAGGATGAGGTGAGACTATTAACCTGGGCAGAGAAGTTCAATTGGTCGTCAAAAATGACCCCAAGGTTCTTAACCTTGGTAACAGGGCGTGGGCATTCTCCAGTCTCAGTGGCCACCAGGACTTATTCCATAAGGGCTGGCCCAGACCAAACTCCATCCCCTCCGTTTTGTCTGTGTTAATTTTCAGGAAGCTATAGTTCATCCAGGTCATAATCTCCGTGAGACAGATATGAAACCTGGCAGCTGTGTTCTCAGGCTGGTTGGTAATAGAGATGACAAGTTGAGAATCATCAGCATAAGAAACCAGGGCAAAACCATGCCTCCTGACAAGTTTAGCCAACGGGGTGACGTAGATGTTAAACATTGTCGCGGAAAGTGCGGATCCCTGTGGGACACCGCATGGGAATTGGAAGCTGCCCGATTGCAGTCCGTCCCAGAACAGCCTCTGCTCTCTTGCCTCCAAGAAGGAGGATAGGAGGGCCAGGCCAGTAGCCTCCACCCCCACATCACTCAACCGCTGCACCAAAACCGCGTGGTTCACAGTGTCAAAAGCAGCCGACAGATCCAGGAGCACCAGGACCGCCCTCCCCCCCCATCCACCACCCTGCGGATCTCTTTGGTTGCGATGATCAGGGCTGATTCGGTGGAAGGGCATGAACGGAAACCATGCTGTGAGGTGTCCAATAGGTTGTTAGCGCTGACTGACTATTTAGAGGCTGTGTTTAGTGATTTTTCCAAAATCTTAGCCACTATTGGTAGGCCGGCAATGGGACGATAATTTTTTGGTTCGGTTGGGTCCAGGTTTGGGTTTTTTAGGAGAGGTCTAATAGATGCTTGGTTAATAAGGGGTTTGAGATTATTACAGATCTTCTGGGCAGCCAAATGCATAATGGTAGGGGGGCAGGGATCTGTGGGTGATCCAGTTTTTATGGAAAGAAAACGTTTTTGTACTTCGTCGTTTGTAGACTATCCTGTTTCCAGACAGTTACAATGAGTAGAACACATTGGTTGTTCTTTTTTATAGTGAAACCCTGGAGAGCTCAGGAGGCCATTGTAAATTCCTTGCACCTTATCTTGGAAGAATGCGGCGAGTTTGTCACACATAGTTGATCAGGCTTAAAAGCATTGTCCTGTTGCAGTTTAGCCTCCAGATTGACGGATTTGAATAATTCCTTGGTGGAGTTTCCAGCCTCCTTTATTTTTGTTGTGAAAAAAGACTTTTTTGCGGCAATAATTGCCTCCTTATATTGTTGAGTAGCTAAGTTATACATTGATTTAATTTGATTGCTATAGTCTTATCTCCAGAGACGCTCAGCTCTCCTGCAATTAACTTTTAGGCACTTAAGCTCTGGGGTGTACCAAGGTGACGATATCTTAGCTCTCTTTACCGTCACCAGTTTTTTAGGTGCCACACGCTCGGCTGCTGCTAGTAGTCAGCTGTTAAACTGCAAGGCTGCTTCATTATTGTCCCTTTCTAACATGGCAGGGAAGTGACCATGGGGCCGACTAAGTCATCCAAGGTACAAATTAGACGCCGGAATAAAGTCAAAGACAGCAACCTAATCTGTGTGCAAAGGTGTGGCTGCGTAGCTTTAATGTTAAAAAGGACAGCCTCATGATATGTCCACGGCAGGGCTAGTATTTTAGATGGTATTTGTACAAATATTCCTGACATTATTCGGACTAACGTGTGTCCCGCCCAATGGGTAGATTCAGTTATGAGTTTATTTAAATTGACACAAGTAGATTGCTAGACAATCTTGAGGCTTTTAGAGTTGTTTTCTAATTCTAAGTGATAGTTAAAATCACCAGGATTGTAAGGGAGTGAGGATCAGTGTATGACTCCAAAAGCGTCAAAATGTCGCTTTGGGTCTGGGTGGGTGGTATATTAGTATCCCCTGAAAGGTCGAGAGTTTGTTTAATTTTAGACAGAAATGCAGTGCTTCTGCAGGTAGAACAGAAATAGCTTCAGCGCGCACATTTAAATAGTCTCGATAAATAATTGCTATACCCCCTCCTTTGCCTTTCTCCCTGTCTTGCGAATAGAGAGCGTAGCCTGTTGGTAAGGCAATATTCCAATCAGGACATGATGTACTATCTGTCCAGGCTTCAGTCACAAAGACTATATCTGGGGTGGAGAGTTGAATTAAATCTTCCAGCTGATATTTGTGTTTTACCACAGAACGGGCACTTAGCAGAAGACACTCAACATGCGCCTTTTGTGTTGCCTTTAGATCTCTAGCAATCCTGTTATTGTCCCTACAGCCTCTTTCTCTATCTCTAGGAGCTACAGGTTTTCTGGTTTCCAGTCCTTTTCCTATCCTATTAGTGCACCTAGAACCATTATAGAGGTCAGGATTAATCCGAAAGGAGCATTTTAGAGCAAAGGGCCTCTTTCCCGTGTAAATTTTGCAGAGATATATTTTGTGAAATGCATGTACCTCTTCCCAGATCGAGCAATTGTTTCCTATCGTATGTTTGGGACAGAATTCCACCAGGGGTTCTGGCGCTGGTCGCGCTCCGGGCGCATACGGGCTTGCCTTTGGCGTGCCCGCTGCGCGGTCGCTCCAGCGAGATTCACATAGTGGTGGAGAGAAGAGAAACTAGAGCGTCAACCCCTGTGCAATGCGGTCCTGTCCAACATACGGGTCCCGTTAACAAAACTCTTTTGCTCGTTAAAAACAAATAATTTTGTTGTTGAATTCTTCCAATTTGGTTCTCTCAAACGCCTTTGAATTCTGTCTATATACTGAGTTCAAAAGCCAAGCAAAGGACCAAAACAATGACCTTACCAAGGGGAGGGTGTTATATAGCCATTAGGGTCATTGTCGACATTGCTAAGTTAGCATGAGCTTTGCTGCCATGATGCTGCTTTTTGCGCATGTTACTACATGACTTTATTTTGCAAGACTCAGCAGAGAACGCAAAAAGCAGACAGTTCTCATGTGAAAGGCATTAACAAAGTTCCTGGAGGTTATCGACCATGCACATCGTGTTCAGACTAAACAATTCCCCTTTTTATTCTGTTCTGGTCGGTCCCTAGCACCTAGACAAAACATGCTAAACACAGCTGCACTGCTGGAGACTCGTGCTTTGATATTCCTGGGATGCATGTTGTTTTAACACACACTTGGAGAGAGCCCTTTCCATGGAGAAGAGCTATGCTGTCCCTATGATGTAAACCTTACATCTGGGCTTTAAGGTATGGGATCTGCTGACAAAGCCCAGAGATCTTCTTTTACATAATACACTTCTTCCAGTCAAGGGGAGGGTGGTTAGGCCTTCTAGTCCTTTTTCCATTGTCTTTATATAATGAGATCCACCTTCGTACTCTATGAAATTTTAACAATGCTAATTGTTCTGAGTTTATGCATTTTGCTGCTGGTAGTGGCTTGTATACTGTATTGTAGAGCACAATAGTTCAAAATGTTTATTTTAACTATTACAGTGACTCTGCCAAATCTTATGGTGAGCAAGTACGAGTGAGGGAGCGAAAGGGTATGTCTTGCTACCGCGATTCCTGAGAGAGTCAGGAGTGTTGTGCTCTGGGTTGTCTAATCATTTGTAGCTTTGTGATTTGGGAGGAGAACGAATGAGACACTATAGGTAGTCGGTTTTGGGATTCTGGGCACTAAGGTGGTAGGTTGGTACACCAAGGTCCTGTTTTCCTACGCATAGTTCTGTGCAGGTAGGTAGGTGCAGAATCCCTGCAACAATTCCTGCCCATTAACCTTGATGTAAGGCAGTGCAGAAAGGTGACCTATTGTGCTGCCCTATGCCAAATCCCCATAAATGAGGCCCTGTATATCTAACTCATCTAAATTGTCACGTCTCGGCCCTCCCGCATGAGAACGCGCCCTGGCTAGGCCTTCCAGCACCCAAAAGCAAGCGATCGGGGCTGGAACTACATTCCCCATAAGGCCTGGGAGAGGTCGCGAGACCATGACCTACATAGGCCCGCCTTCCAGCTGCCCGATGCTTGCCAACCGCCATCCAGTACGGACGCGTAAGTGAGAGCTGTTCGTATCTTCTACGTTCCTTTTTGTTTGCCACGCATTTCTCCTCACTCTGCGACAGCGGAGCCAAGAAGGAGAGATGCGCTAGAGGCCGAGAACTGCCACACACCACCCGTGATGTTGAAACGCGGTACCCGCTGCCGGTGAGGGAAAGCTCCTACTCGGAGTGTTAGAATCCGGGTTCTCTGGTTGACACAGGTAGGTACTTGAGTCAAACAGGGAACCGGTCCTCTAGTCAGGGTAAGGGGGTACGCTCCAACAATAACCCCTGCTCACCCTCTAGGTAGCTTGGTGCGAGCAGACAAGGCGTTATCTCAGGGCGTTTAGGTTAAGCATTTGTGAAAACCCACACAGTAATACAGCGACCCTCCACAAATGGACTCCACACGGGATATATATCAAAAATAATTCTTTATATATTTATCAGGCTTAGCACAAGACCAAACTAGCGTTTAAAAATGGCCCACAATACTTAGTTGCAAAGAGTTCTTGAGTTTAATGATGATTTCAATGTCTGTGCGCTTCGTTCCCGGGCGTACGCTTCGTACGCGGTTAAAGATAGGCTGGGGAGCGGGACGGACACACAGTACCTTTAAGCTTCAGAGTTCGTCACAGACACTTCCTTGGCAGCAGGCGCACAGTACGGTGCGATGTCCTCCGGGCGGCGCGTACTACGGTACGGGAGACCTTGGGCGTGTGCGGCTCAAGGGACGGGGCGAAAGTACCGCTCGTACTACCAGACGCTGTGTACGCGTCGTACCGGGATCGCTGGGCTTCACTTGGCCTGCTGATACATGCGAACAGTACGCTCCGTGCAGGAGGCGTACGACTCCCAGACGCACCGCAGCCTTTCCCAAAGCAGGGGGTAGGCGCGTACGCTTGGAGTACGATCCGCAGGGGGGTGCAAGCGGGTACAGGCGATGTCCTTCAGTAACGGTGCGAGCTATGGCTCGTAGGGGCTGTAAGTCGCGTTGCTCAGGCCGGCAGTAGCTTCCTTTGCGGTGCGAGCTACGGCTCATAGAGGGGCCCCAGACGCGTTGTTCGTGCTGGACAGCGGGGTATCAGCTTACGGGGAGTACGCTGCCATCAGCGAGACGTACATAGCAGTTCGAAGTGAAGTTGCGGGGAAAACGGTCCGTTTTTCAAGGCGATCTCCCGGCGGTGGAGTCCACTGGTCCTGGGACTTCGTTCAGGGGGCAAGCTCACTCACAAGCCCTTGGAGATCTTCAGGCACAAGAAAAATAAAAAAGTCTCTTTAGTCTTTGTTCCTCTTATTCAGCAGCAAGGCAACCACTGCAGGCCAATCCCCCAGGTTAGGGACAGAACTCCTCCATGCAGCTTTCCCAGTTCCTTCTCGTCGGACAGAGGTTTCTTCTAGGCAGGACAGGATCTGATTTCTTAGGAGCAGGGCTCCTACATTTATACGCCATTTCTTTTGTTCCTTCAGGCCGGGGGGCCTTTGCCTAGTTCAGTCCGGTTTCTGAGCACTTTGTTGACATGATGCAGGCAGCTTCTTTCAGGGTGCAGGGCAGAGCCATCAGACGCTCCACAGGGGGCGGAGCCAGCATTGTGGTGGCAGAGCACAGCCCTATTCAGAGTCCAGGTGTACTCCTCCCATTCATCTATCTGTCAATCTTCCTATTCACCACCAGGCTACCTAGCCCTGCCCATCTGGGTTTCCCCAGCCCTGTCACTCACACAAGCCAGACAGCAGATACACATCACGCAGAGGCGGGCTGAAATGGTTAGGCAAGCAAAGGCCAACTTTCTAAAAGTGGCATTTGCAAACGCAGAATATTAAAATAAACCTTACTAAAAGATGTACCTTATTATTCTGAGTTGAGGCATACTAAACTCGATTTTCTACCATGTTCCCTGGGTCTGTTAGGATCATAGGCCAGAATGGGCTGTTAAGATTGTTACATCCTATGAGAACAGGGTAGCCATACAATAGTGAAAAACGAAAATGGCTGTAATTCTTTATTAGGACATGCCACACACATCAGGGCTTGCCCTAACTCATGCTACAATGCACCCTGCCCTTGGGCCTACCATAGGGGTGACAAGGTTTTAGGGACTGGCAAGTGGGTGCACTTGCCAGTCAGCATGTCAGTACCAGACAGACAGACCTAGACACATTTTACCAGGCCGCTTCTGTAGGTGGCACAACCAGTGCTGCGAGCCCACCAGCGGCATTTGTATTTACACGCCCTGGCACTCCTGGTGCACTTTACTGGGGTCTGATAGTAAACCAAATAGGCCAATCATGGAATCCGACCAACATATACATTTTTCATAGGGAGCACTTGCACTGTGGCACTGGTTGGCAGTGGCACAGTGCTCTGAGCGGCCAACACCATAAAAAACACATGAGGCACAGCAACAAAAAGTGGAAGGGAGACTCACGCCAAGGTGCCAGGTCTAACACGGAGCAGCGCTGGTGACGGACAGCCATCAATCCAACTCTCCACGCCCCATTTGAGGGGACTGCGGTTGTAGTCACTGCAACCACTGAAACGCTATAGATACCAAGGCAGGGACTTCATAAAAGGAAGCCGCATTTTCGCCCAGGGAGTTGTACCGTGCGGACCAGACCGCACGGAGACCTTTAACATGAAGATCGTGACCAGGAGATCTCCAACGCTGGGTAACTCGTCTGGGGCTCTAGAACGGATCCTCCTCCCTGATTGGACCCTCTGCTATCCTTACCGCTTGGAGCCGCTTGAAAGGCTCGGAGAGCGCACACTGTCCTGCACTTACGCACTTGGAGCCGATTGAAAGGCTCGGAGAGCGACGTAAACCCGTTTCCAGGAGGCCACCTGAGACTGAAAAAAGGGGAACTGTACATACCCTTCCGTGCATCTACTTATGTACCGGACATCGCCTCGGGTCATGTGAGTGTTAGTTCTAGTGTGTTACTTTGTGCTACCATACTGTTTTCGGCGCACGCTCCCCGTACCTTTCTTACCTCATTCGGTCCTTCTCTTTCAGGACCTATGGGGGATGCGCGACTGGAGTGAGGTTCAACTCCAGCCTACTGAGGGTCTCGCCTCTTCCTCCCTCCCCGGGGTTCCTTCCGTTCCCTTTATTCCCCTGGGGTGGTGTTCCCCGCTGGACGTCTTGATTTAGGGGTTGGCGGGCCATACCACCACGGGGGGAGAGGGCAACCAGCATCGCTCCTGCTGTATCCGGCTTACAAGGTGAGTGGTCCTCAACCTTGTGCCTGACATAAATATTTCTTTAGATGTTGGGTTTCAGGTTCATTTAATGGATAAATCTTGCTGCAGGGCAATTCTGCCCCTGGGATTAAGTCAATTTGACAGGCAGCAACTGGTAGTCTTAAGTCCAATTTGATCTTAAACAGGCTAACATACTCAGGAACTTGTGCTCTCACATAAGGTGTGCCTGAAAGATCTTACCTGAAGAGTATCACATCTTAAGGGCATTACCACTTCCGGAGGTGTTTGATAACAAGAGGTGAAGCATGTGGTAGAATATAATGTAATTTTCCTGAGCTTCCAGTCAGTTCTCAGATTATGGTATTCGAACCAAGGAACTCCTAGAATGGCTCCAAAGGTTTGCTTGCTGATTAAGTAAAAAAATAAAAATCAAAGGCCTGATTTCCAAAGGTGAACTTAGACCAAAAGTCCTGTGAGCAAAAGAACAATAGATTTAATCCAGATCGCTTTAATGGGGTTGAATGTTGGACAGACTGTGGAACAAATCAATCATTTGTGTCTCTTTTGCTTTCTTGCCATAATGATTTATTTGTTCTGCATTTCATCCAATGTTTACCCCCAGTCAAGAGAGCTGGGTTGAATCCATTGTTCTTTTGCATATGGCTGATTTTCTCCACATTCCATCCTCATTAAAACCAGTCTTGACCCTGGTGCTCATGGGAACAATCCAGCCCGAACTGCCAAGCCAGGTCCTGCCTGGACCATAAACAAGCATCCTGGGACTGGCTTCAGGATGTGTGCTGTACAAAACTTTCTCCAGTGTTTGATTTAATAAACTCTGGTATTAGGCCACCCTAAGAGTGCACATGTTCCTATTACACATGAACATTACAACTGCTTTACCTCTTGTGCCACTATTGGCACTTTTGTCAGGGTGGGGGGAGTGGAAGAATCAGTGTTACCAAATTCATGTCTTTGAAAACTATCTATCCATGTTAAAAGTACTCTGCAATGGTGATTAAGTTTCTTTAATATTCTGTGTATTTCATTAATATTCAGAACTGTTTCACCTTAGTACATCAGATCATATGTGCAAAAGTATGCTATAAATATATGCTGCAAGATGTCTTTACAAATTAATTAACTGGGGTGACCTGCACCTCTTAACGTTATTCAATTAACATCTTTTCAAATATACGTTTGCCTGTTTAAGTTTCAATGTAAGTGCCTTGTTTTTACTTAATTTATTTCTGAGTTAACAGCAGCCCAGTGCTGCTGTTGACCAGGGGGTGCATGTAAAGGTCAAGGGGCTGAATGTAGTCCCTGGGCCATACTTTGAGCATCACTGGCCTTCACCTAAGACATACATTTAAAATGTACCATCATCTTTGGATTTAAATATGGATATATGTATGGCACATTACAGCTGCTGGCAGGACCTCCTCTGTAATCCAGACCACACCATCCAGGGGTTTGGAAGATATCTGGGCTGCATCAGTTGGATGAATGTTATTGGGTCTAACAAGTAAGTGTGCTATATAGCATTGTAACCTATTGATTTCCAAAGTGTGCACAATAACCAAATACTTGTGAAAGGATATGGTGGGAACATATTACACACCAACCTCAGATGCTACAAAAAAGTGACCTCTTCTAATAATCAGTGATGTCCATGATAAATATGCATTTTACCTTAATTAATTTTCAGCATGATTTATATGTTGCGGAAGATGTGGTCCTTAATCCAGCAGCTTCAGAAGAAAGTGACCACAAATTCAAGGAGCCATGTCAGCGGCTGGAGCTGGTGAGTTTGAATTTTCATTGTACAGCTGTATTGAACACCTCAGTCCTTCAGTGTGAGCTGTGATGTGACCTGGATTGTGTAAACCTACACATTTGTAACATCAGATGTAACACAGTTTATTTTATCCAACCCTTGTGTTAGATGCAAAGATTATTATAAGGTAAATATCATCCTCAGCACCGGAAAGAAGGAGGTTACAACAGGATGAGTCACTTGTGGAAGCTGCACCATCCACCAATGGAGGGAGATGAACAATCTGACATAGCAGCTTGGAGGAGGATTGATTCTCTACTCAGCTGAAAGCACTGCACAAGAAAGGGGGGGCAGAAGAGGAGAATGAAGAGGAAGATGAAGACGATGATTTGGTACTGGTTGAGGAAGAAGAGTCAGATTCTCTGGTGTTTGCTCTCTGAACCAACAATATGCTTCAAAGCCTAAACCACGTCTGGATAGCCTTGCACCTCCCACTTCACCTCTGGCTAATTAATGGGAATGGGAAATCCTCAACCAGCCACAGCATTCTCCTACACCAACACAACTATCAACTCCTCACAGCCCTCATGTCCAGGTCAGATGTGTTGCATCTCCTACACATTCCTCGCAAGCATCTGAAGGAGCTCTGTCATGGGAGAAGACCTGGGAGACAAACATCCCTGAGGAGCAGGTATCCCCTAGGTACCAATCTCATCCCCACAGCCTCCCATGTGCCAGTTCAGAGGCCCATCCTATGTACAGGGGACTGGCAAATGGTCATGGTGGCCACTGGGAGGATGATTTTTTCCAACAGCAGGCTGATGGGAGGCAGGACATTTGTGTCATGGTGGCTGCTCTGTCTGACATTTCAGACTGATTAGAGGTCATACGCCAAATCCCTCAGATTGACAGACATTGCCTGGTTTCTCAATCCGTTCAAGATATGGGTCAGAGGAAAAAAATTATATCATAGATATCTATAGAGAAGAGAGTAAAATACACCATGCTTTGGTTATGAAGATGATGGAGGGCATATTGAAACTATACAAAAGTCTTCCTTCATGGTCAATGCATGAATGGATCCCAACACACATACCTGAACCACACACCACCCACCCACCCACCTGTACCACAACCTGCACAGGCACCCCAACGGCCTCACTCCCCTTACACATGCCCCCCTGCCCAGTCACATCCCACACCTGTACAGCCACCCTCACCTCATGTACAGGCACCTCCCCATCTGTCCAGCCACCAACACATCAGCAGTATCACAATAAACACACCTACTCACAGAGCTTCTCACCACCAGAATTAAGAAGTTGTAAGAAATATACCCCATGATCATTGTGAAGGGTATATATTTTTATTTATTATAATTGACTTGTAACTATGTATGGCAACACCATAACGCAAATCAGAATTGGTTATTCTGGTTGGTGTCATATGTGACAGGAAATGTGTGTGGGTGAGAAATGTAGATTTGTAGGACCCTCTGTTTAGCGGTGCTTTCAACAGGATACCTTGTTAAACACCCACTGATGTTGACTTCCATATATTTTCCTGTGTTATTCATTATATATGCTGGATTCAGAGATAGTGTTTGTGAGAAGTTGGCCTGGCATATGCTGTTCCTAGTTATAGGGACACCATGCACCAGTCCAATTCGACTCCTATTGATGATAGGTTTAAGACAACCTTTAAAGAAAGCTATCCTAGTGGTAGCTGTGGAGAGCAGCCTTCAGGCTAAGTCTTGAAGGAGTGTTAAGCTTATTGTTTTACCATAATAACCTCTTGAATAACCAAATGAAAGAGTAGCCCACACAGGTATATATATAAAATATATGTATTTATTCTAGACAGAATCCCACAGTCACTTTATGTGGCTAGTGGCAAAGTTACACTTCAAACAAGCATTTATAAACAATAAATAGCACAGAAATCAATGGGCCCCAGGGGGGGACCAAACCATATACTAAAATAGTGGTATAAGAACCACGACAATTCTACAGGCAATGCCTAGGGCATTCAGGATCGCTGGCCCCTTAAGAATCCACCCACAGTTAAGAGGAAGGGGACCCACGGGAGGCGTGTGCAGTGCGAGAAGTTGCTGTCGGGATCGCAATGTTAGCCTATGGAGAATGTCGCGGTTGAATAATTAAGGTTTAAGGACACTTCTAACAACAGTACAAAGTTAAGGCTTGAGACTTAAGGCTTTGGAGAGCCCACCACCACGGAAGTACCGAAGTACCACTGTTACCTGCCCCAGGGAAGCCGGGTGCATAGGTCGATTCTGGTGTCGGGTCGCGGGCTGATTTTCTATGGAAAAGGAGTCCAAACTGCTGCTAGCTGAAAGCGTCGCTGAAGTCGTGAAGATTAAAGTTGAAGAAAAGACAAAGATGAACCTGAAAGCAGAGGGGACAGAGTCTGGGTGACAGCACAGTGACCAGGGAGCTCACAGGAAGGAGCTCGTGGATGTCGGGTGCTTCAGGTGTGGAAGGTACAGCTGGGCTCTGCAGTCACGGGCTCCGGGAGGCTTCAAGGAAGGCCAGCTTCTGGAGGGCGACTGTCCCACGTCGGCTGAGGGTCGCTGCGGTGTTAGTGTCCCGATTGGATCCACTAAGCATTGGCAACCGCAACCCACGCAAGATGAACAAAGCAGCTGCTGGTGCAGACCCACGTGGTCTGAGGGTGCTCTCCTTTGCAGGGAGCGTAGAGCAGGCCTGGACCAACCAGGGGAACTCTTAGAAAAGAAGATTGTCCTCCGTCAGGGCCCACAAGTCGAGAGACAAGGGACCGCGGAAGGCAGCAAAATGGAGTGCGTAAAAGGGCTCCCACGGGCCACCGGAGTGGGCCAGGGAGCTGAGGGTCGGCACAAATGCTGCTTGAAGGTTGGCTCAAGAATGGGCCAAAGCACAACTTCCCCACTGGTCGGGGTCATGTGCTGGACAAGAGGTGGCCGGTGTCTCGGGGTATGCGGGGATCTCGACACCCACGTGGTCCAGGGTGCTCAGACTTGCTGGGCACACTCACAGGACGCTGGGATGCACTGGAGACCCACCTCGAGGTTGCTGGAAGGCGTCGAAGGTCGTGAGAGCAACAAAGTTCCAACCGGGTATCTTGTAGTCTTTTAGGTGCCTGCCAAGCAGGGGGATAACTCCTTTATCCCAAGGGAGATTTCTTCAGTCAGCTGGGCAGCAGCTCGTCGAAGGTCAGTTCTGTGAAGTCCTGTACGAATCTAAGGCTCTAGGGCAAAGTTATTCCCATATATCCCCAAGATTAGGGGATGGTCCAAGAGAGAGCCTACCAATCAGAGTAGAGGCGGGAAAGGGTGGCTACACCCACTCCCCTTTGTGTGTTTCCCGCCTGGGCGAGGGACAGGACGCCCCTGAACCGGTTCCAGGCGGTGTATGCAGAATTGGGGCTCTGCAGCTGCCTACGTGCAACTCTGAAAGGACATTTGGTGCACCCACCCTGTTCCAATCCACATATCCTGTCTGGGGAGGTGCTGGCACCTCCCTGCCACAGGAGCCCTATTGTCCAGATGGCGAGGCTGGGGTTTTCCCCAGCAACAGCCAGCCAGAGTCGTGTAGGTGGCGAACAGTAGCCATTTTGTGGTACATGTGCACTTTTAAATTGGTGTCCAAATTCTACCGCTTTTCCGATATCACCCTCCTAGCAAGGGGGAATCGTGCCCCCGTGCCCATGGCTGGACTGGGGGTATGATTCCTTCATGTTTGACACCAAACACGATATGGTTCTGTGTAGCCATTCCTAAGTTACAGCGATGACGCAATAACTTATAATGCGGTTAAGAGTATATGGTATGGCTACACTACAAACAACCCAGTAACGATTTTACGAAGGTTGCAGAGAGGTCCTACTCACGTAGGGGTCCCCCCTCACACATACCTCAGCACCCAGCCCTGTAGGATTACCAGGGCCTGCCATAGGGGTGACCTATGAGAGTATATGTGATGTATGGTATGGGACATAGGGTACCTACGTCCCTGTAAGGGGTGCTAGCACCACCTTACCCAGGCTACAGTAGTGGCCTGGTGGTGTCATTTTGGGTGGCTGTCCCAGGGTGGCACAATAAGTGCTGCAGCCCTGGTAGGCCTACTGGGGGACCCATGCCCTGGGTACCTAGGGTACCATCTACAAGGGACTGGTAGGGCATGCCCAGCATCCAATTATGTTTGTACCTAGAGTACTCACAACAGTTTTAGGGAGAAAGCAGATAGGCTGGGGTCCTGGATAGCAGGATCCCAGCCAGACTAGTCAAAAACCACTTAAATACCAGGCAAAAAGTTGGGGGCAACCATTAGTCAGATTCCACTCTCCTACAGTGTTCAAGAAAAATATTTAGTTAAGTTATTTGTTGATTGGAAAGGGAGAGAGGAAATCAAATTATTTATTTCCTAATATACGTCTTCAGGCAGAATGGTACTTGGAGGGGGTTGGGGAAAAGAAATGAAACATCAGGAAGCGTCCGGGGAAGCATTCTGTAGAGGAGGATGACCAATCATAAAGTCCAGTGACTGAACATGGGTAAAACAAAAAGTCCAATGTGCACATCCTCTGGCCCTGCACCGGCCTGCCAGGAAGATCCAACAGGAGCAGACACCCCACAGGAGCACGTAACATGGGGGGTAGCTGAGGAAAACAGTGAAGGAAGACAAACTGCCCAACAACTAACCCAGACCACTGTACTCGTGTCTCCCAAAGGCAGATAATATGGCTGAACCCAAGGAAGTGATGGTGACATTGATGTTGGACATTTCTCTGCAATGTGCCTCTCACAGAAGTTGGCATCAGATGTTGAATTCTATCACTTCATGTGTGGTTACCCATGTGACTACATCCCAGGGAGGGGTTTGGGTAGCACATGAGGGGTGTTGGGGTATCAGGGGCAGATGTCTCCCTCAGCTCTTCCAGGCAGGCACTTTGAGGGGGACTAGGGGTAGGGGTGTAGCTTGAGGCCCAGATGGAGTGGGGGCCTCTAGAGTTAGAGAGGGGTCAGTGGCAGGCCCAGATGGGGCCTGCCCTAGGGACTCCACATCCATCACCAAGTCAACTTCTTGTGGGTAAGGAGGAGAGCCACATTCCTTTCCCCTCTGAAGGGGAGAACATTGATAGCGACATCCCCAGCCATTCTCTTCAGCCTCACCCGGGCTGTTGCTGTGGATATTGAAGGCTGAATCTGGGTGTTTACACTATTTCTGCCTGATGTTTTGAGTCCAGCCTCTTCCTTGCTGTCGGCTCATCAGCAGGCACGTCCTCTTGATACTGAGGAGCTCCCGCTCTTCCCCTGGTCTTGTCCTGTTGCTTCTTGGCCAGCCTGGTCCACTGAAATAGAAGGAAAACTGTTACTTTAGGTAGTCATGTAGT
Source organism: Triturus cristatus (assembly GCF_964204655.1). NCBI lineage: Eukaryota > Metazoa > Chordata > Amphibia > Caudata > Salamandridae > Triturus > Triturus cristatus. The sequence continues at coordinate 1,009,188,517 of NC_140587.1, read as the reverse complement.
TGTTGTACAAATCATAACAACGTACATAAGTGCAGACTTTATACATTGCAGTGTTAGTACACATACTTTTGGGTCCCTCACACAATGACATCTATGATGCATATAATTGATTTCACTAACCAAAGAAGTACAAATGTCTTCCTCATTTTAGGTCAATATTCTTTTCAGTATATACTAACCCTTACATTTAGAAGTAACACACGTTGCACTGATGCTGAAGGTAAGTCTACAAGTGGAGATGGGACACAGGTGTGGATATATCCAACCACACTGTACAGCATAGTGAAAGATTGTTGTGTTACACTTTTGCACATTACAGGACAATCCAGCATCCACTTTTAGTCTCAACAAACGTCATCCGATCTTACATGCTAATTTGGGTGTACTTATTCAAGGCCTTGTTTGTGTCTGATGTAATTCTGAATAATGGAATATCCTGTGTCCACGTCTTTCCAAAGGTCAGACACTCTACACAACAAATGCTACATCTAGCATTTCAAGACTGCTTTGTTTGTGCTATACACTGAGGTAATCACATACCTAGTTTGCCAATTCTAATATCTAGGTAGCTATACTAACATCTTCTCAACATTGGCATGTATGTTTTGTCCCCCTTGGATATGTGTGCGTCATTTTGAGTGAGACACGTATCACAAAGTCAGCATTTACTTTATGGATCGCGAATATATATGATGCCTGGGGGTAATTCTAAAGGTAAGGAATCAATAACTACAGTCTCATTCAGACTGGATCCGGTGATTTTTCTTAAGCAGTACCCCTGTGGGTCGGTAGGTGGCGTTGGTCGACTCCGCGTCCGTCGTCGGCGCCGTGTTTGCTGGGATGGTGTTGCGGTGTCTATTTAGAAGCCGCCCTTGTGCGCTGAGTCAGTTCTTTCTTTTTCTGTGCCAGCCAGCGCAGGTCCGGAGAGAGCTTGCCCCTTTTTAGGTCTCGGCTCGAAGGCTGCGCTTGCGCAGTCTCGCTCCGAGATTTAATGACCTGGAGAAGAGGGGCTTGAACCCGCCCCTCTTCTCCCCTCTTCTCCATTGGCTGGCCTCTTGAATGCTGGCCAGCCATTGGAGAAGAGCTTCGTCACTCCGAACAGGCCCCGTCCTTTTCGGATTCGGGGGCGGGTTTTTTCCAACTTTTCTGATTATCTCCTCCAGCCAATGGCAAGAGGAGAGAAAAGCGAAACACGCCCCCGAATCCGGAAACGCCGCTGCCTTTCTCCGAGGCATTTCTGCTTCGCCTTGGAGAAAGGCGGTGGTGTTCAGGGCGATTGCGCGGTTTCTCCGAGCTATCTTTGCACCACGGGTCACCCACTCTTGCCCTCACTCACCGTCAGGGTGCAGGAACACGCCCTCACTCCAAATGTCACACCTCGTATAGACAGAATCTAGCGCGTGGCGCGATTGGCTGGTTCTTTGTTCTGATATCGACGCAGGTCGGCTCTGAAAAGCGTGCGCTGCGCAGAAGGAAAGAAAGCGTGTAAAGTGTACGTGCTGCCTCACACACTGAAATGCACTTCAATGGGAGTTTGCTTATACTATTAGAATAGGTTATCCTTTCGGCTGCTGCATCTGAAAAGGTTGCATTTGACGACATCATATCTCAGGAGATGGAGCTGCTCTTTGTTAAGGTAATGAAGCGGACAGTTAATTTGCTGCAGGTCAGTGACTTGTGAGTTGCAACGATTCGTCAGCGACTCGGTACAGAAAGTTACGACAGATTTTCTGTTCGTGTGACAGGGAGGAAGGTTATCGGATGATTCTTTTCTTATATTATGATTCTTTTCAGCTGTGGTAGTTCAATGGAAACGACTCGTGGTAACCAGGATTAGGACCAGGACTGCAACTCCCAGAATGCATTTGGTTGTTAAAAGAAAGCCAGTATCTGCACCAGCAGGACCCGGCCCCCTTAAAGCCCGGGGCAGCAGAGCTCTGCGTCCAGGCAGCCCGGGGCGGAAGCATACATTGGCACGCTGGCAGCGCGCGGAGCAGCAGGAGCGAAGCGCACAATGTGGCGCACAGGGTGGCAGGCAGACGGGGCCAGGAAGCAGGCGTCTTGTTAGGGGGACGGTCTGCCAGGGACCGAGGCGCGCTCCAAAGACAGGAGCGGCTTCAGCGAATCCGAAGTGAGAGGTGCCAAGAAGCCTTCACACAGCTCCTCAGACATGAGAGCACCCCGCCACAGGGCTCTTCCCTTCAAAACTCTTCTCTCTTTCGTTCTTCCTCTTGCCTCCTTTATATTACACACTCTGTCAGCTCTTTTCACCTATTAATGGCTCTCCCGCCCTTTTCCTCCTTTATTCTCAACGACTCTGTCCTCCATCTTTCCCCCCTTCCGGCTCCTTGTCCTCCGTCCTGTCAGTTCTTCCTTCTCTTACTCCTTTTCTTCTCCCTTTTTTACTCACTTCCTTTTCTTTTCTTACTACCCTCTCCTCTACCTCCTGTTCATGTCCTTCTTTCTTTCCTTCCTCACTTCCACTTCTCTGGTCCCTCCTCATCTTCCTTCACTCCTCTTCCTCACGCTCTTCAGCTCTCTCCCTCTCTTTTTGCACTCCTTCCCTTTCTCTTTTCCGCCGCCGCACTCTCGCCCCCTCGTTAAGCTGCTCTGTTCTTTCTTCTCTGTTCCCTTGTCTTCCTCGCACTTTCTCTCTGGTTTCTTCTCTCTCCCCATCTGTTTTCATCACACATATACCATTTGAAGCCTGTGTGCTCCCCTCTTTATATGTGGGCCAGCCTTTATTTCTCTACCGCGAGCCAAACCAACAAACTGTGATGTCTGTAGGTTTAGAAGTTTTAAAAAATGTTTTCAATGTATTTATTATGTCAAGTTAATTAAAACCATTGCATATACAGTCAGTCAGTCAGTCAGAGTATGCTTTATTCGAATTTCATTCATAAAAGCAAAAACAAAATACAATAAAACAAATACAAATACATACATTTTAAAACAAGATTAAACTTCAATCATTGGCATCAATTGCAAAGCACACTTCAAGAAGAAGAGAATTTTTAACTAAGATTATTAATCCTATGTGCGTGTACTGTTCTACTTGTATTGATAAGAAAAAGATGATTAAAAAGCGTGAGTTAAAATAGTTATAAAATGGCTTATAAGAACACGAAGATAAAACATAACAGAGAATAGTCAAATAGCTAGCAGTCTCTGCAATAGTTAGGAGAGTAGTTAAGTGCCTAGCAATCTCCTTCTAATTGACCACGCCCAACCTAAGTACTTTGCGGTGGCTACTGAGACCCATGTCAAAGTGCTGGTGCATATAATACGCAGGGCCACAGTACTGCTATCTGTCCCAAAATGTTTGCACATTGGGGACAACCAAATCCGCCTTGGTACCGCATAGGGTGTACAAGAGAATAAAAAATGGCCGATGGTTTCTTTAGTAATACCACAAACAGGGCAGGTGTCACAGAATCCACCATTCCACTTAGCTGTCAGAGATTTAAGGGGGAGTGCACCTGCTCGAAGTTGGAAGAGGAGCTTCCTATCTCCAGGCCTGGTAATAGTGTCCCAGTACGATTCTAAACAGGGATACATTTTTGCCTCCAAAAATTCACCAGACATTGAACCAGCACTAGAGCTTCTCCAATGTCGGGAGGCAACCATCTCCCAGTAAGCACTCTTTAAGATACTTTTGGAAGGGAGGATTGCTCTCGTAGGATCTTCCCAAAGTGGGCACATACCAAGCTCGATAAGGGATGTCTTTAATGATTTCAGCCATCCAATTTTGTGGTATACATCAGAACTCATAATGTCTAAAAAAACCCTCGGCATAATGTTTAAGTGCAGGAGTGGTCCACAACCTATGCCAATAAATAATCGGACGTAACTTAACTAAATCTGTGACTGCTCTTCTACCCAAGTCATATTTTAGGGGCAATAGTGGGGTGCTTTTAGGAACACCGGCTATAGCCCTGAGAAATTTATTCTCCGAGGTTTGAAGTGCTGCCACCTTTTCAAAACCCCAAAGCTCGGCGCCATATAGCGCAGAACCTATAGCCTTTGCTTCATAAATCTGCATGGCGGGTTTAACAGGTTTAGTTAAGGATTTTCTGTGCTCTGCGCAGATAGCACCAGACAATTGCCTATGCCTAAGTGTTGCAAGATCAATATGGTGCCGCCAGGTCTTCTCTTTAGATATATGTATACCTAGGTATGTAAAGGTTTTCACTACCTCTAGCGGACGATTGTTCAAAGTAATTTTAGATTTAAAACTTCGATGGGGGTTAAAAATCATAAGCTTAGTTTTGGCAGTGTTAATACTCCCCGCAGAATTGATCAAAAATAGACAAGGCATGCTGTAGACCGCTAGGAGTTTTCGATAGGATGAGCGTGTCATCTGCAAACATTAAAATAGGGATTTTGGTCCCTGCTAAAAAAGGGGCATCCACTTGGGCTGAGAGCATGCGGCCCACAACGTCATTGATATATAATGTAAAAAGCACAGGGGCCATCGAACAACCCTGACGAACTCCCCTTTCAACTGGAAAGTCCGCAGTTACCGAACCCCCCCCCCCCCCCCCATTGGATTCTAGCATAATTGGATTTGTGAAGTCTCATTATGAGGGATAATAATTCATTTGGGAGTCCCTGTTTCTTAAGTACCGACCATAACGTAGAACGGGGGACAAGGTCGAAAGCGGCCCTTAGATCAACAAAAGCCGCGTACAGACTTCCCTCGCCCAACAATACGGTTTTCCACTGTAGCAGTGTGAATCGGAAAACCTGATCGACTGTACTGGTGGAGCGACGGAAACCTGCCTGGAAGGGTGAAAGAGCATTAAACTCCTCCACCCAATCCAGGAGCCTATTGACGATGACTCGTCCCACAACTTTTTGTATAGTATCTATAAGACTTATTGGCCTATAGTTACCTGGCTTGGACCTGTCGCCTTTTTTAAAGATAGGGATGATTACTGCGCCTTGCCAGGAAGTGGGTACCGGTGCGCCCAGAGCAATGGCATTCAAGAGTAGGTGGATGTACTTACTCCAGCGTTCTTTATCATTAATAAATAAATCCGCTGGCACTCCATCAAGACCAGGGGCACGCCCGCTTGCCACTGAACCACGGGCCGTCATAATCTCAGAGACACTAAAAAAAGTTTCCTGGAATTGTTCTACTCTAGTTTCTGGCCCCAAGCTGAGACTATTTGGGTTGGCATACTGTGCTCTAAAAAATGCCACCCATTCTTCCTCAGGCACATTATTATATGGGGTTTCTGGGAAACCAGATTTTCCCCACCTGACAATGTGCCAGAACGACCGGGAGTCCCGTTTGTTACTGGCTACCAGTAACTCAGACCAATGGTGTTCGTCCCATGCTTTCTTAGCCTTTGATATGCTAGTTTTATAATCCCTTCTAGCTGATTGAATTACTAGGGGTTTACCACCTTTAATAGCATTACCCAAGGCTAGACGTGCTTCTCTACATTGTTTGTTATACCACATTGCATATACATAAAACACATTAAAATGCAATAAAAGACCAAGAAGAAAGATAAAAGGACTAAAATGATAGTACGCTATATCCATTCAAACCCCTTGCACGCAGAGCAGAAAATCAACTTGGACTATCGGACAAGTGAAACAACCCATTGTGGCACACTAAGAACGAACAACGTGCAAAAGTGCAAATGAACGGTGCAAAGTGCCTATATTGAGTGCTTCTTGAGTACTGTGGCAAGTTAAGTAAATGATGAATAAATAATTCTTTTTTTACCAATTGGCTGAAGTCATTGCAGGATGCAAAGCGAGTATTATGTCAACAGAAGCATTTTAGGAAAGTGGCAGCAGTGCATTTAAAAAGAAAATGACCCTATTACAGCTTTAGAACACGTTCTCAGAGGTAGCACAGTTTAAAAACAATGATCAAATGCGTCATACGTCAGGACGCAGCCATAGGGGCACCGGAAAAGGTCATAATGTACTGTGGAAGCTGCAAGAACCTAGTTGTCTTACACGCGAACTGAACATTGTCTCCGTTCAGAAGAGTTATTACAGCAGGACGACCAGACCTGGTGTGCAGGGCCCTTAAAGGGGGCGTAACTGTTTTCACTTCAGGGGTGAACATGTACACAACACATGAAGCAGGCTTTCTTGGCTGTAGATGCAAAGGCGACATTTGGTGTCCGGCCATGACTGCTCCAAGAAGGGATACAGTCCTCGGAAGGGTATATATACCCCAGGGGAATTAATATCATGCTGCAAGGTGAGTCGTCAGGTGAGGTTGTGGGTACCGGGCAGAGTATGGAGGCAGCACTGCCCGACCCTGCCTTTCCTGGGCAAACTCTGCCTTGTCGATGAACCCAGGAAGTTGTTTTGTGGCCCTATTGGTCATTTTTAGGTCTCGGATAAGGCTACCAAACCTCTTTATTTTTTGCCTTTGCGCATGTGACATAAGTCCTCGAAAGCATGCCTGCCCCTTGAAAATAGTCTTGGCTTTCAAGACTCTTGCTCAGATCTGGCAAAAATAGTATTGCTGTCAAGTTTTTGTTTCGTTTTTAAAGGTGTGTCTATTTAAGATGTGCCTTTCTTGTAATGAACGGCGCAACAGACCTCCCTGTCTGATTTCAGTAGGTGAATGTAAAGAGTAAATCAGAGAACCACTGAGGATTAAGTCGTGTGCCCTCATCCATTGCTTCATCAGACTTCTACATTGGAGATTTTCCATGGATTCCATCACTCCTGCCCTCAGTGCGTAAACCTGTGGCGGTGTGCAGCCAGCACTATTGTGGAAGTGAGTTTTGCGTCTGCCCGTGTTGTCTTTTACCTGCTTTCTTCTTTGGTTCTGTTTTGCAGAAGGTGGGCATTGGAGGGTCATCCACTTCAGTCTGCTGATTCAACTATGTATTTGAGAGTGATTAAGCTATTGACATTGTAAATAACAATACCGTTTCTTTAAATGTTTTAAAAAATAATAATAATAATGCTATGAGCAATGCCAATAGCTCTAACTTTACCAATGCCGAGACCATTGCATTGTAAATGCTTGTTCAACTTTTGTTGATGCCTTTTTTTAGTCAAAAAGTGACTAAGTTGAGTCTCTGACTCCTGGTAACACAAGGGATGTCCCATTGTCAGTCCGGCTTCAAGCCTTGTGACTCCTGTCACAAGTTGATGTCCGTGAAGGATCCGCACCTCGTGTAACTCTGGTGCCTGGACCCAAAGTCGTGTTACAACTACCGGGCCATGAATCTGAAGTCTTTGTGGGAGCGGTCCCGATAGCTCCTGGAGGTCCAGCAGTGCGCTTCGCGTCGTTCTAGGTCCTGATCTAGAGGAAGCATCTCAGGACCGGTCGCAGAGCCACCACCACTCCTCCTTGTGCTTCGACTTATCCGAGGAGTGCGAAGCCTGATAAGAGGAAGAAGCATCATCGTTCCTCGCCTTCTCCCCGTCGGTCGACGGATGCGACGCAGGATCCGGAGCGTCGTCGCTCTCCAGCTCCATCTTCGGAGCCTGCTTGTGGGACGGCTCTGTGCTTCTCTCCTTTTCCAGGAGCCCAGCTTTAACCTTTTTATTTTAAAGCGCTTCACAGCATGTTTGTGCAGCCCGACTCTGCTGGCGCACCTTCGGGCCCCACGATGCAGGACCGGATCTGGATCAACGCCGGTCAACCTCATGGTACCTTCCCCGGTGCTGAATCCAGTGACAACACCCCTCGTTGTGCCCCCAACCGGCACCGACCACAGTCTTTACCCCCCCGAGTTCTACATGGCGCCGGTTTGACATTGGTACCAGCACCAGAAGGTACGTTTGGACCACTGTTCGTTCCCTTCGTCCTGAATGGCAAACAGTGGAGGGTGAGGAGGGCTGGTAGGGGTCTGTGGACCCCTTTGACCAGCTTGAAAAGCCATACTGGCAGTCAGAGGAACTGGGTGATGCCAGTGGTTTGGATACCTCCCCAGACCATGGCATGCTCTCCCCCCCCCTACCGTGGCTACGGAGGAGTGAGCTTTGTTCACAACCGTGTTGCGTATGGCAGCTTGGGCCTGGAGCTTCCAACGGTGGCAAAGGCCTGTCAGTTCTAATGTCCTGACAGAGGTGCTTCAACCACTAGCAGCGGCCTCTTCGGAGCCCTTTCTGCCTTTTAAGTAAGCCCTTACCGACGTCCTTCTGGGCACTTGGGCAATCATCCTGTTCACAGGAGCCCCTGTGCTGGGCCTGGACCGACGCCACCGCCCAGCCCCAGGCGACCCACTTTTCTTCTCCCAACACCCTACCCCGAGTGCTTGGTAATCCAAGCCTCGTCCTCAAAGGGTGCATTCCCTATTTCTTCCTCAGAGAGGGAGTCCAAGAAGCTGGACCACCTTGAGAAGAAAATGTTTTCTTCCACCATCTTAGTACTGCAGTAGGTGAACACTGCATGCCTCTTATACTGTGTGGGATACGGTTGCATGTGTATAATGGCCCAAGTGCTGCCACAGTGCCTGGAGGAGGCCCAGGCCATTCTCACGAGTATCAAGACGCAGCTAAGTTCACCATTTGATATGGGCTGGACGCTGCCAACTCTCTGGGCAGAATTGTTTCCACGTCAGTATCCTTGAGGCGCTACGTCTGGTTGAGGACATCAGGTTTGTCTGGGGATGTCAAATCCACCCTTTTGGACTTGTCACTAAACATGTGAAAGTGCAAGGCGGACTCTGCTGTGAGGCCCAAGGATCTGGCTATAGCCCTAGAATCCTTGAAACGCTCGAGCGCAACTTCTCTCCACACGCAGTCTGCCTTTCACCCCTTTCTTGGCTACGAAAGGAGTACCTGTCAAGACATACTTCAGACTTGCAGAGAAGCTAGAATCCAACAGAGCAAAGATGTACCTCTCCTCTCCTCTAAGGCAGCGCCAAACAGAATATATAATCACTCTAGTATTAACAAAGGGCTTCTGGGAGTGAAGAGACCAAGGAATGGACCACCAGGGGACAACAGCAAGCGGAAAAGTTTATGTGCCACAATGCTCCTCAACACTTTTCCCCAATTACTGCATCGACACAAAATAACAAACTAAAATACCAAGCATTAATTAAACAGTCCCAGAACTCTAAGTAGGCTAGTGTAATCAATTAATTAAATATGTAATGCTTTGAGTGTGCACTTCCACGTACTCTCATTTTTACAGCTGCTAATGAAGCCCTTCATAGTCACATCTTTCAGCAAATAATGTAAGTCTCTTCTGGTAATGTGGAATGTAGTGTCAGAGTTTCTTTGCTGCGTGAAAGTATAAGTCTTAATTAACTCCAGAGGCATACGTCTGCCTTTGTCAACATTAATAAAGCAGTCTTATAATACTAAAACAAGAACCATTGACTGAATGGAGGTAGCGAACGCGAGACTCTAAACAAATGTAGCAACCTTTTTGGACTCTGGGGTCTTTAGGAAAGAAACAAATCAAAGGAGCAGCAAGCAGCTTCGTTCTTCAGTTTTTCATTGCAGCAAGGAGCTGAACAGCTGCTCGGGGCTCCGGAGGGGTATCATTGATTTAACCAAGAGAGGCAGAAAGCCTCTAACTTCAGCACGGTCAACCACAGAGAGAGAAAAGTACTTAAACTGCTCCAGGTGCCCGAATTCCGAGAGCAGAAACTAAATTAAAATGCACGCGCTGGAAGGGAAGTACAATGTTAATCCTTTCAAGGACTAAGGAAAATGTTGTAAACACGACCTTTCTCCAACTATATGCACAGTGATGCAGGAAGTCAGGAATGAGGAAAGCTAGGACAGGGGGCGTGGTCCAACACGAAATTACGAGTAAGCCAAGCACTGTGGGAAGGGAAAAACCCTCCTGTATTTCAAGCCAGTCACATGACAAATAACATTCAGGTGTGGTTTTGTGGCAGCACACAAACAAAGTTACTGGATTAATAGAAAGGGTGCATTGTGGGAATTGTAGTTGATAGGGATTTTACCCAAGTGAGGGAGCAGAATCCTTGACGTGTAACAGTACCCCACGACGTTCCACCCAATATAGCCACAGGGTCATGCAAGCTACCCAGCCTATGTGTGGCCGTGGATGTGGGACCCTGCGATGCGGGTCTGGGGGCCAGTGGTCGGGCCCGTCCTCCCATAACCCCCCTGCAATAGCCTCCAAACCCTCCGAGTCTGGCCTTTTAGCACCCACCATCACCTCCCCCACTGGCAAAACATCACGTCTGACAGGTGGGTATTGCAGATAGTCTGAAGGGGCAACTCACTCCCCTTCAAGACTACCCCTCCCTCCATGCATGTTGGAGGATCACTTGGCCCTTCTCTGCCAGGAAGTTGGAGCTCTCTTGGCCAAAGGAACTATCAAAAGGGTCCCTCTGCCAGAAGTAGGACGCATGCCTTTGTCCTTCTTGGGGTCCCGAAAGTAGTAGGAATAGCAACCACAACCTATTTTAGGACCTGAGCCAACGTGAGCATTTTAAACTTCTCCTTCCAGAGGAAGCAGTTGAGGGCCCTGAGATCAGTCTGCCCTCGACTCTGGAGACAGGTGTCCTGCAACTCCAATGCTTCCATCCAATTTCCACATCCCCGTCCTGCCAGCCCACAGGTGTTATCTACAGTTTACTGAAAATGCTCGGGCCTACCATGAACGGTGCCCCCCCTTTGGCCTTACCAGCGCCCCTCGGGTGTTCACGAAAGTGATGGCGGTGGTCGCAGCTCGTTTGCACGGATCAGGGGTTCCAGTCTTCCACCGCCAGTTGTTGAGATAAGGGGAGACGACAGCCTGGGGTGAACTCCCGCCAGTCTACGGCGGACCTACTGCGTTCGCTGGGGTTCACTATCAACGTACCGAAGTCCCACCTGATTCTCTCTCAGAAGCTCCTTTTCATCTGAGCAGTTCTGGATACGGCGCAGTTTCGGACTTATCGGTATCATAGCCCGAATATCCCGGACTCTCTGCTCAGGAGGATGTTTCAGCCTCTATCCCGGATTTTGGTGGGATTGACTGTGAGGACGCTGGGCCTCATGGCCTCCTGCATCCTGCCAGGTGGCATATGCGGACTCTGCAGTGGGACCTGAAGTTCCAGTGGGTGCAGCATCAGGAGAATCTTTCCTAAGTCGTCCAGATCTCGGAGGGGACTGTGCTGGAGCGGGTAGTAGAACATTTTGTATACCCCATTCTGCATGTTTATATTAATCTTAATAATCAATTAATTGTAATATTATTAATCAGTTTGAAGTGTTAACTCACCAACTATTTTAACAAGAGAAATATACTTGTGAATTGCACTTTGCATGGCTATATTAATCGTGAATTAACTTGTGTACGCATATTAATAGTAGAAAATTAGAATATTATATATTATATGTTGCTTTAAGTGATGTATTTGTGATTTGTGCTTTTAGTGAGTATAAACCGCTCTGAGTGTTGCTAGATAAATACACACACATATGGGTATTAGTAAGAGGATAATATTTTATTAGTCATTTCCATCTTTTAATTACATTTTTGTGTTTCTTTTGCTTAACCCCTTCGGTGCTCATGACGGAATGGTTCCGTCATGACCCACGGTTGAGCTGTGCTCATGACGGAACCATTCCGTCATGACCACGCCCGCGCAAGATTCCGTCAGCACAGCGGCGGAATCTGCGCAGCATCGAAGGGGTTAAGTTGACCATTTCGGCCTATACAAGATGGCTGAACGGGACGGTAAACGTGACTGCCTTGACAACATGAGGTTCTGGGTGAAGAGCGCATGCGTCACCGCCAGCAACAGTGGCCTGGACCCGACCCCGGGTGAACATGTACCCTCCAAGGTCATTCCGGGAACCCATCCAAGACTAAGAACCAATGCCCACTTTAAAAGCCGGAACAAGCAAGTTTGAGGACTTGTTAGTGTTTTCATTATAAAAGTAGGTAGGGAAATTAGGGTAGGATCGCACGCTCGATTGCTCGCTCTATCTCGAAGCTACGACTGACACGCTCTTCTTTGACGAACTTGAGTTCCTGACGTTATGCTGACAGAGAGGACGGTGACACTGCTGGACAGCTGTTATCCTGAATCTTTGAGAGACTGTATTCAGCAAAGTTAGGCCACAATTCATTATTCTTTGACTGATTGACTTAGAGGACGACTTAGCCAGAATAGGTAAATATGATGCTCTGAAATGCTAATGATGATGATTTCTAATTTTCCTGCAAAATAATTTAGAGAAAGACTATTTGATTAATTGACAAATTAGCGGTGGATCCTCATAGTGGCTCTTCTCCCGCGCGCGGTTGGTTGTCCTGGCGGTGCCTTCCGAGCCGGACTCACGTGGGCTGCCCTCCCTCGCCGCCTCTCACAGACTGAACGCATAACGGTAGTTAAGAGAGTAATGTGCTTACTTCTTGGCTTCACTCCATCTGCAGCAATAACGAAGTTCAATTAAGTAATGCTCACCAGCTTGGAAGCTCTGTTAATTCTTCAGTATTTGTCATTGATCTCCACGTGTGGCTGGTTTGGGTCTGTCCACTGCCACAATCCCGATAATTCACACAGGTGATTGAAATTACGGACGAAGAAAGCAAGATTTAGCACCAGGCAACTGAACGTCAGTGCCATAAGAAGGATTATTTTGAAAAACTGAAGGACATCCAGCATTCTAAGTTTAAACAATTTCCAAAATCTAGGTGTGGCGAGGAAGTGGGAGCTGAGGAAAGTACTATACCTTTTCAGGAACTTGCCGTGTTCGGGAGACTCGTGCTGTGCATGCAGGGAGGAGAGCTTGAGAGGAGGAGCCATCAGGGGAGTGGACGCGGACGCGGGGGGGGGGGGGGGGGGAACACAACACGGGAGGCTGCTGCAGACCCGAAACCCGAAGCTCGGACTCGGAGCTCGGAGATGTGGAGTGGATCCTTCTGGTCTTTTCGAGCGCCATATTCGTTATACATCGTTATACATCTTCGGGCGCCATACCTCGCCATACCTCACCAGACCTTCGCCGGGCCCCGCTTCGTCAAGGAAAGTTAGTGGGAATATCGGTCTTTGTGCTGCTGCTGCTTGGAGGACTGCTTGGAGGACTGCTGGGGGTGTGCTGAGGGATAGTAGCAGGGCTGCGAGCGCTGCTGTCTGGCCAACCTGCTACACTTAGAGCGCATAGGGGGCGGGATAAGCAGGGAGAGCGGGCCCAGTGTGGCGAGCTTGATTTTTGTGGACTGTACCTTTTGGACCCTTTTAGCTCATCACCCTGTGCCATACCTCGTTGGACCCGCATTGTCAGGGATGTTTGGTGGGAGCACCGGACTTTGTACTGCTGCTGCTGCTGCTGCTTGGAGGACTACTGGAGTGTGCTGAGGGGGTAGTAGCAGGGCTGCGAGCGCCGCGGCAGGGACTCCATTTCCCAGGAGTCCCTGCCTGGCCAACTTGGCTCTCCCTGCTTGCCCCGCACTTTGAGCACGCGGGAGGACCCCCAGGCCAAGGACGGGACCAATAGTCGTAAATAGTCGTAAGACATAATACCTTCCCTATTCATTACCACCCACAAAATCTACAATAATATTTGTTAATTAGCCGAGGTAGGGTGTGTACGTTACGATGGCCTTACGCTCAGGGAAAACTAGAGTAGTTGCCATTAAAACAAACGCTGGGGTAGTGACGGGCACCATTGATGACTTTTTCACACGAACCACAAAAATCATAGAGAAAGAAATAGCACTTGTAGAAAAGCGCCTCTCACTAGATATTGTTACGGGAAAGCGATCTTCTTTAGGGACAATTAGAGCTGCAGTAACCCCAGCTGAACGTATTGAGCTGGCCCCCTTAATAATTGCAAGCCCGATTCCCTGTACGCTAGACGCAGTGGTGGATGACCCTCTTGCGGAGAATGCACCAAATTTAATTGCTTCTAGTCCGTCTTTGGATCTAGTAAGTTTTGTAACTCAACCACCTAATTTATCCTCAACCCCCAAACATGTTTCTCAAGTGCAAGAAGTTTCAGAGCTAGATCTGGTAGAGCAGATTGAAATTAGTTCAGGAAGCCCTAAACAGGTGAGAAAGAAGAGAAGGGGAGGTCAAAGAAAGGGCGGGAATGCTAGGAGAATGAGGGCAAATAGACGGGCAAAAGAGCATATGTCTCGGGCTCTTTTAAAGCCATCAATTGAGGATGGAAACCAGACTAACTTAGTAGATAATACAATAGCTTCCCAGACTCAAGAACCCTTAACTGAGGGCATTCTTCCAAAAATGGAAATATTAGTTAAATCCCTATTAATGCCTGTGGTTAACCGAATGAAGTTAATCATGGGAAAGTTAGATAAATTAGAGGACATCGTTAAAGGGAATATGTTGAAAATAGATTCATTGATTAAAAGTGGGAAGCAAAATAAGGGTATAGTTGAGACTGTGAAACAAGCTTCTAACATCCCCAAAGCGGTAACTCCAGTACTTACTGCCATGCCGAAAGCCTTGCCAGCTTTAAAATCTAATGGCACGGCCCAGGGGTTAACTGTTGTACCTAATGCAACTCGGTTGGTCACCGTAGAAAAACCTTCTATTTAAAAACAAGGGTTGACTACAACTCATACTGCCGCCCCAATGGGTACTCAGCACATTAAGAAGAAGTCATTATGTGTAAACCTCCCTCCAGATTCAATCTCTTTTGTGGTTATTTTAACAGGGGTTCCTGAACTTGGTCCAAATGCTAAAGAATCTGATGGGGATTTAAAGAATAAGGTTTTATACTGGCTCAGGAGCAATAGAAGGCTACCCCCAGGGACAAATACGGAGATTATAGGTGTAAGGAGAGTACATTGGATAGGGCATAGCACCAAGGATCTCGAGGGTGATTGTGTAATTGTTAACCTCAGAGATACTTGGGCTGTTAAATATATATGCAGGAAACCGAGATTTGGCCGCCTGGGGGATATTCAGTCTATTGATCTACACTATTTTTATCCTCATTCGAATAATGACCATCACTATGGGCCAAAGACCCCCGCGTGGGGACCAGCGATTGGGTCATATAGACCAGGGGGGTACCTCATGTTGCACATTTTCCACATTTCTTCCCGTTAAGGAACCGGTTTGAGCCACTCACGGGCTTAGAGGGGGTGGATTGACTTCCTATGATGATTTCCACTCCTAGAGGGGTGAAGAATGAACATATAGACAATGTTAATGTTAATTTATTAAGTTTGGATAGGTTTGATCTGGTGAATGTTGTGACCCCTTGGGAAATGTCGGATAGAAACGAAATTGTGCCTTTAAATGGGTTAATTGTTAAATTACAATCCAACAGTGAATATCTGTCTGACGGTGACCAACTTAATAAGGGGTTTGTTGACAAGTTAAACCCCAACTTTACTTTAGATTCACCAGGAGGGGAAAACCCAACAAATTGCAAAGGCATTGTGGTATCCTGCATTGAAGAGACTAGCCTTGTAAAGGAGACAATAACGAGTGAGTGTGATGTAATCAAACTGTCTGGAAAAGGGCAACAGGGTGGAGGGGGGATCCTGGCGATGGAAGATAATTTTCGCATGATATCCTGGAATGTAGCTGGTCTTTCCCGGAGATTGGATGACCCAGTTTGGCTGCAATATATTATATCTTTTGATATGGTATGCCTCCAGGAGACCTGGAGCACTGGAGATGCGACTTTGGATAGTTTTCAAATATGGAATGTTCATGCAGAACCCTCACAAGCAGGGAGAGCAAAGGGGGGGCTTCTCACAGCTATCTCTGTAAAATGTAACCAAATTCAGGTGGATAGGCTGGTTGAATCTGTTTGGTACCAGTTACTTATGATTAGGGGCTTGTTTTCTGTTCCCTTACTTTTGATAAACTGGTATTATAACATATTTGACCAACATAACATTTTAGTCATAGAAAAATTACAGGAGGAAATTGTTGAGATAACAAATAAGGTTTTTCCCCTTTTTATTGTATGGATGGGCGATTTTAATTGCTTATTGTGCAAATTTAGTGGTACTAAAGTTTGTGGCTTGGTGGATAGTAACGACCAGCCCATGGCCCACTTTACCCATTCAAAACAGGGAGATGCCTTGAATAGTATTATTATTAACAATGACCTATGTATTATGGAGATGTTGAGTTTTTCTGATCAGTTGGCCATCCCTACCTTCCATGGCTCAGGGGGTCGAGTAAGTACAATAGATTTTGTTATACTATCCATGGGTTATGCCCATTTTGTAAAGGATTTTAGTATCGTTGCAAACCCTGCCAGCGACCATAATCCTTTAATTGTGAACTTTTGCTCCCCCATTCGGAAAACTCAGCCCGCAGAACATGTGATAAAATATAATAAAAACCGGGGGGTTACGGTTAGGTGGGATAAGGTAAATGTGGGGCAGTTGGAGGCAGATATTTTTAAAGAAAATAAGATAGGGATTGAAATATGTTTAACGGCCATGTCTGATCCTTCCCTCATTATTGATAATGTTAAGGCTCTTTTGGGTAACATTGCTTCTCATCTGATAAACCATTTGAGGCCCCTTTTTTAGCCCCCGCCTATTGTTTTTGATGCAGAATGCTCTGCTGCCCAAACAAGCTTAAAAACAATGGGCGGGGGCCAAAAAAGGAGCCTCAAATGGTTTGATGCAGAATGCTCTGCTGCCCAAACAAGCTTAACTAAGGCCTTACAACAAGTGCCGCTTGACAGAGACCTGGTTAGAGCGGCCAGGACAAAATATAAAGTTGCAATCAAGAAGCGGAAAAACGAACTAAAGACCAAGGCTTGGGAGGATCTTATTAGAGCTGTGGAGTTGAGGGATACTAGCCTTTTTTGGAAGGTTATAAACCAACCTTTTTTAAAATCTGATAAGGAGGTAATACAAGTGCAAATAACCGAAGACTCCTGGGTAGTACATTATAGCAACATTTTTAATCCAAAGGAGGTAAAACTATCCGATATGGTGGATGTTGGCAATTTTAATAAGGAGTCAGCCAAAGAGCTTAGTGCCTCACTGACTTTTGATGAGGTAAGGAGTGCTCTATGCAAGGGTTCCTCTTTAAAGGCCCCAGGGCCAGATGCAGTGCCCTTGGACTTTTTTAAATATAATTTGGATGTATGGGTGCCACTCCTACTAAACGTATTTAGAGCAATAGTGGTTGGATTTATCCCAGCCTCCTGGAAAGATGCTGTAGTGGTTCCGATTTTTAAAAAGGGCAATAAATCGGATCCGTGCTGCTACAGGCCGATTTCACTATTAGATACGACCTGTAAATTAATGGGCAGCATGATATTGGCACGTCTTGAAACCTGGGCGGATACAGCTGGTCTTATTGTAGATTCCCAATATGGGTTTACAAGGGGCAAGGGAACCACCGAACATTGCTTAAACTTGGCGCTAATTATGGGCAAGTACATGGGTGCCAAGCATAGTTCCATCCACTTGGCATTCATGGACTAGCGCCTTTGACACGGTATGTAGGGCCAAGTTGTGGCAGATGATGGAGACTATGGGATTTGAAGAGGCATTGGTGTCTCTGCTCCGTAGACTACACGCTGCTACTACAGTTAGTATTCGTTATGGCCCGGGTGGGGAAAAAACTAAACCCATTCCATCGACCGAGGGTGTGCGCCAGGGATGTATCTTGGCTCCCTTTTTATTCCTGGTCTATACTAATGGGCTGGAAAGTTTTTTGCTGGAGTCTGGTGCGGATTTTCCACAGGCCAATGGTAAAAGGTTACCAATGTTGTCATATGCAGATGACACGGTTTTAATGACACTGACTGCTAATGGCATGCAGCTCTGTTTGGATGCCTTTGAGAAGTTTATGGGGAGTTTAGACCTGAAAGTCAACTCTTCAAACCGCAGGTCATGGCGAAGGATTTAGTAAAGTGTCAAAACACGTAGATACAGGGTGAGGGACTCTATTATATTGAAGGTTGACAATTTTAATTACTTGGGCAATTTATTTAATAAGAAATTGAATTGGGACACTTTGTGAAAATTTTTGGGCCCGAGCTATTATCAATCTGCTGAAGCCCTTTTTCGTTTTGCCAACAAATTAGGACAAAAACCAGTACCTACCCTAATATCCCTATATAAAGCCAAGTGTGTCTCGGCTGCAACCTACGGTGCTGGAGTGTGGGGTTCTCATAATATTGGAAAGTTACAGGTTATGGAGAATACTTTTATTAGGCGTCTCCTAGCCGTTCCATCGGGAACCTCGAATAATTTTTGTCATGGGGAGGTGGGCATGGAGTATCTCAGTGACATTATACATGTGTCTCCCCTATTGTTATGGGCTAAAGTTTGGCAGCCTGAAGATTTAAAATTATCACAGGAAATTTTGCAGGACTGTCTTAAACTTGACCATTGCATGAAGATTCCCTGGCTTTTGTATGTTAGGGATACTTTTTATAAGATTGGGCTAAATAATATATTTGATAGCCCAGACCAGATTGGTAAGGACTTTAAGCCCCTGATAAAAAATGCCTACCGTCATAATCTTGGTATCTTATATTCTAGCAAGCATCAACTGTACTTGAGGGGTAAGCTGTCTTGCCCATTTTATTTATTTTATATTACTCAATTGCAATGGTGTTTCTATCTGACAAGGTTTCGCATTAGCACTTTACATTTTCTACTTTACATTTCCTACTTGCATTTCCAAAGCAAGGGGGGTGGTTCAAGAGTTTGCCTCTGTGCCCTTGTAATAATAGAGTTTCGCAAAGCACCATCCATTGTATTTTATTCTGTGCACTGTATAAAGCTCCAAGAAATAGATTTCTTAAACCAGTCTTGGTATCTTTTGGTTCCAGTTTTTACAGAGAGGCCTATGAACATTTATTATCCTTGTCCACCCCAAGTATTTGTAATGCTGTATTGAGTTTTATTAGATCGGCCCTTGCCATTAGAAACCGCTACTGAAGTAAAAAATCCTTATTGTATTTTGGATTTTTGGGTATCTTTTTTAATATGTCTGTTTTTATTATATGTGTATACTTTTATGACTCCTTTTTTGGATTCGAAATAAAGTTATTTGACTTGACAAATGTGTTTTGTCAGTTATTTGAATAAAAGAAATGTGGTAAGGAAGTAATGTATAGCTAGACGATCATTATTCATTAAAACCAAGTAAAACAACTAAATGATCCATCTCCTTATGGGAGGGATATCTTAAGTTTGGTGTCAAAGTGTTTAGGGTAAAGTAAAGGTATTCCTCTCATGTCAGCGTTGAGAAACGTATTTTCCCTCAGAAAACAGGTCAACCGAGTGTAAGTATATTGGTGTTATGGGCCCCACCAATGAATGTATGTGAGTAAATTGAATGACGAGGTAGTTGGTCTGTGCCGAAGGGGGAATTTGACGTTCTGCGCTGCATCAGTTTTCTGGTAGCAGTATGATGGTTTTATTGTTATGGTTTGGTGATTATTGCTTGTAAATAGCTTATTGGTTATTGATATTGGTTTATGTACTAACACTCTATGTTGAGTCGTGTTGAGTTTTATGTTGTTTGCACGGCTTCTGGGATGTAGGGAGTCGGAAGTTTTTAACAGTTCCGTAGTAGAGCAGAGGCAGGCGCTGTTCTCGGGAAAGACGGAATTGTTGATATCCTGTAGGTACACAGCAGAAAACGTGTGACGATTGAAGTTGCACGACGCATTGTCTGGGTTGGATTCGGTGACATCGCCGTGTGTTGCCATTAGAGACATTTTCTGTGTGAGAGAAGTGTGTATGATAGCGAAGGTTACCTGTGAAATTCTGGTCTTAGGTACCAGGGATCCAACTGGCATTCCGATAACGCTTATCACTGGAAAGGTAATAGGTACTCTCTGAGCTTGTTAGAAGGACAAAGGAGAGGTAAGCGCTGCTTTGTTAACGTGTGTTATAATTCTGTAGTAGAACAGACAGATTCCTGTATTTCCCGAGAACAGCGAACAGTGTGAATGTACTACATCTTCTAGTGTGAAAGTGCATGAACGAAATAGCATTCAGGTTAATTGTGAGACTCTGGGTTTATTTCTCAGGAGCATTGGGTCTCCAACTATGTGTCTTAAATACTAGAGAAACAGTTAGCTAATGCTTGTTAGAAGGGTGAAGAAGAGGGATGTTCTACTTTATCAACGGAAGTAACGATTCCGTAGTAGGGCAGAAGTAACGATTCCGTAGTAGGGCAGAGGTAAGCGCTGCTCTCGGGAAAGACGGAATTCTCGTGGGAAAGGTCTATTGCTATTCTTTGGTTAGCGAAGCGGACAATGGAGACATTTTTATGTTGTTACTAATAGAATTGTAGAAATTGAAACAAAAACTTACTGAGCAGATTTGTAAAGGAGGGGTAGACAGGAGCAGGAGCTGCCGCAGCGGCTGCTGACGTCAGAACGACCGCGCTGGGATTGGACAGTCGGTCAGAAACGTAAAACGCTCTGGATTGGTGCGTTAGTGTGAGTCGCGCTGAGATTTGAGAATTGTGACAGTGACGTAGACGCTCCGGATTGGTGCGTTAGTGTGAGTCGCGCTGTGATTGGATAGAATAGCGGTACAGTTGTAGGGAGAAACTAGTGAGACCCGAAAAGAAAGGAAAATGTATTACGATCCACCAGAAAAAGAGAAAAAGTCATGGTTCGGGAAAATTAAGAAGTGGTTTAAGAAAGACAAACCGGTCAAAAATAGGGAAGGACAGTTACTTCCTCCGCCGAACACCCCTGCATCTTTAATGATGGCAAAAATGGATATCACACCTGTATTTGGTTAGACAACTGGGTTAAGTATACAAAGGAGGATGGAGTGTTAGCTTTTCCAGAACATGGTTCATTTAATTTGGCCGTTTTGAGAAATTTGAGAGAGAAAATGATGAATTTAGAACCGAGACCTAGATAGACTCAATTTGAAGCTTTGACGGAATGGGAAGACGAAATGCATGACCGAGAAAGACAGATAAATGGTAGAGGATATAGGTACTTGTTTGGCAGATCGTACGGACATGAGACACATGATGATCGAATGAGCAGGTGGAGGAATGCAAGTATGACTGAGGGTTTGTTTCCCGTAAGAACTGCAGGAGAGCATGAAGGACGAAAGTGTGTAGAAAAGAGGCATAATGTGGAATCGGGAGGGTATGGAGTGAATGAATCTGAGGATGATGTTCTTGATGATATGTTCTATAAGAATCCACCACCATACCGACCAGAACCAGAAATATTAACTCCAAGTGCCCCAATGAAAGAAACAGTACGAATCATAAAATCGGAACCAGAGTTCCAAGATTTAGGAAGAAACAATCCTACTCGAGAGGTAGAAAAGAAGTCTGGAGGAAAATTGGATGGAGAAAATTCAGCAGAATTAGTCAAAACAACCCTAGAACTAACGGAGAAAAGAAGAGAATTAACTAAGAATCTGGAAGCAGTAACCGTACCAGTAATGATAGGTCCAGTAATGCTTATTTTTGATAAGGAAAAAGACAGTGAGCATTGTTTGACTGTCCCTTATAAAAGTAATAAACCAGTTGAACAACCAAGAGTGAGTCAGAGTGAGAATCCATGGAGACAGACTATGAGTATGATTGAACCAAATTTTATAAACAACCCGTTTGTAGGTCAGAACTGTGCAAAGAAACGTATGACAATGATAGAGACCATGTCAGAAACACAAAAAGATTTTGGACAAGGAAATGTAGAGAAGCCAGTAGGACCATCTACAGAGGAGTTGAGTGATTGGTTGAGAAGCTTGCAAAAGAAAGACAAGGAATCTCAGTCAATAGATGTAGCTAAATTACGAATGGTACTGGAAGAATTAATAGTAGGAACTATTCCGACAGAGAAGTTAAAAACGTACCAAGATGAAGAATTGTTATTTCTGTGCAACAGCGTAACATGGAGAGCGAAAAATCTTCATGAAAGATTAGGAGAAGTGGCAAATGAAATGGGTATTGATATTGAAAAGGTAAAAGCCTTACAGAAACCCTATCAAGTAGATTTCACTGAAAAAGACATTGAAAACATGAATACTACAGGACGAATAGGTCAGATTAAGGATATAATTATTTTATTGAGAAAATGGGGAGATGTGGACAAATGGAAGAGCAGATGGTATCGTAAGCGAGACGAAGTTTCAGACAAAACATTTTCAGCCTATCCGATGAGAGAAAAAGATAAAGTTGTGACAGAATGCCCTATGAGAGAGATTCCAGGAGGAGGATATGTTCATGTCCCATGGACTAGACAGGATATTTTGTCATTTACGAATGACTTCCCTCGACTGCGCGAAAAGCCCGTCGAGTGGATAATTTCACAAATCTGTCCACCTGTCTATACCAAAGTATTGTGGATTGATTTGAATAGCCTGTTTGACATAATTGTACCAGCTGATTTATGGACAGAATGCAAAATAGTAATAGATTGGCCAACCCAGGAATACCCAAGGGACCCTAAGAGAGGAGCTCCAGACCCTGAGGTGATGAAGAAATACGAACAGGCTATGGCAATTTTGAAGAACAAAGTACCCCCTAAGGAGACAGATTGGGTGAAAATTGACAGAACACCTCAGGAGAGCAAAGAATCAGTGCATGCCTATTATGAGAGGTTAATGTTAGCCTTTAAACAATTCAGTGGAGATGAGAATTTGAGTTACAAGGATTTGAGTCATTTCGTATACAGGTTTGTATATGGTCTTCGTCCAGAAATGAGTGAAATGATCAAACAGCATACGGTAAATTGGCAAATCAAGAAAATAGACGAAGTATTGAGACAGGCTAAATATTTCAGTGATGAAATTGAAGCAAAACAGCGAAAACTAAAAGAGAAGGCAAAGTGGGCACAGGTAAAAGTAGCAGAGAGACAAGAAGCACAATTAGTGGAACAAGCAGGGTCAAAGCCGAGATTTAATCCTGGGAAAAATAAAGGGAATATTGAGGAAGCTAAAAATAAATTTCCGTGTCATAATTGCGGTAGGATAGGGCATTGGAAATTAGAGTGTAAATTCCCTCCAAGTACTAACGATGAAAATGCATCATTGAATCCACAGGTGCAGAATGAGGTGAGTGGTCAACAGCAACGACAGCAGTAGGGTGTAACACAACAGAATCAGGTACCAAAACCACCTTTTCCACAGAACAAAAATTGCCAGAAGTATACTAAGGAGAATGGATTCTACAACGAAGAACAGGTAAATAAGCCACAACGCGCTAGCGCTGCTCCGCAGTATTGGCTGCAACGCGATGAAAGCGATTCAGAAGAAGGTTACTGACGGTGCCGAAAGGAGGAAGAAGAGTGCGTACTTGGCGCAACTCTAGAAGTAGACCAGACAGGCCCATTTGTAGATGGAAAAGTTAATAATGAAAATATTACTTTCCTAGTTGATACTGGTGCTACTCGATCAACTGTTAGATCAGCTGATGTTAAGAATCTTCCTCTCTCGGATGAAACGATCCAAGTAGTTGGTGTCTCCAACAGACAGATTTAAACTTAACTTACAGAACCAGTGAAAGTTAGTATAGGGACATTTTCTGAAATGCACAGGAGGCAACACACACAGCCGAGACAGAGCCGTAGGGAACGTTCCTACCTTAGGCAAGTAACCCCGACAGTGCTTGAGCCACAAGAAAGACCCAGAGCATAACATGCATGCACCAAGAATGCAAGTATTCACAGAATACAGAAGAGACTGTTCCGGAGTGGACTAGAGGAACCTGCCTCCAGGGGCTCATGTCCACCCATAGACAGGCAAGACGTGCACAGCAAGGCTGTAAGAACACGCTAGGAATGAACAGGTGTGACAAAACCCCCAACGACACAGCAGGGAAGGACGTCCCTACGGCGGCGGGGATGTGTCACGGACCAACCGTAGACAACCAATTTGCAAACCCTGGAGAGAAACCAAGCCCATGGATCTCACTAGAGGAGATATCCTACAACAGCAGGAAGAGTCAACTTGCGCCAAACGTTCCTGGGCAAGGAAGAGTAGCAATATAATTGCTAACAAATACCCCACATAGGGTAAGGCACAAACCTACTAAAGAAGGGTCCCTCTGGAGACATGCTCGTAGGCAGAGGCTCAAAAGAAAGGCAACACAGCTATCCTGCTGTACCAGAATAAGGAAAGAACATGGCTGAACAGCCACACAACCCAGAACAGTAGTAACCCACAACGGGCAACAGAAAAGAAAGTGACGGCACCGTCACGGATTCAAAAATCCTTTACGAGGATTAAAACATGGGAAGACAATCAAACAGACAGGAGGCACTGGACCGCCGAATCAGCATGGGCGCCAAAAAGAGTGACCCCCATCAAATGGTAGATCCCTAAGCCACTCCTGAACATGCTGTGGCAAAACGCCATTGCGCAACCACGTGTGGCGGCGCAAGACAACCGACCTGGCCATAGCATGACCTACCGAGTCTGTGGTGTCCATGGCAGACCGAATCGAAAAGTGCGCCATATCATGGCTATCACCGATGAGGCAGACCAGATCGGGACGCGAGGTCTCCGGCAAGGATGGGAGGAGCGCCTTGACATCATCCCAAAGGGCAAACATAGCCCAAGCAAACACACACAACGTGTTGAGGGACTGGAATGCCGAGCTAGCGTAAAAGAAGAAAACTGACATCAGCACGCTGGGAGGGGCTTATATGGCTCCATTGACATCAGGACGGAGCCGAGCGGCGCCACCTCCTGGCGTGCAGAGGTATTGCTGGGGGAAAAGGATTTTAAGGTTTCCAGTCTGAAGCCTGCGGAGATATTCTAAGTTAAGGAATCCGCGGCTAGATATGTCAAAGCCCACACGAAGGGAGCCCAAGGAACCCTGCCAAACCGCGCTCGAGTGCGCGGGGCCGGGAAGAACTACTAATCCCATGAGCACTGGTGAAACCCTGACGGTGGTGACGTCAGGACGTACGCGCACGGCGAGCACAAAGAGGTTCCGGGGCACCGAGCGAGTGCTGCTTACTCTTTGCTGAGAGCTGCGCTGGACGTCGCGGAGGCTGGTAAGGGTGCATTGTGCACCACGCTAATTTCTCTGCAGTCTTGCTCAGCTTGGTTACTGGTGGCAAGTCAAGGGGGCAGCCGTTGGTCGCCCCGTCCGGAATGAGACTCGGATCGTGGGTCTCTGTGTGACGTTCCTGTGGGAGTCTATGGTTGATAGACTTGAGTCTAAACTTGTTCTAACTGCTGAGTAAACCCGAAGGACCAATCAAGGCTGGTACCGGGAGTACTATCGAGAACGATACTCTTGGGTGCATTCTTCCCTCGTTGGTGAACTCTGTGGATGATGTCCATGCGGGGAAGAAGGGCACTATTTGTAACCTTGTTTGCAGTGCTCCGTTTACAACCACGCTGGGTGCTGCCTGACTAAACACTGCGCTGCTACGATTGCTTGTGTGTCTTACCCTATCCCTTGTGGTGGTTGTGACTTATAATGCTCCCCGAGTTAATACACGAACTTACTGAAGTTCGTGGTTTTTTGAAGCTGCTGTTTCTAAAAAAGGCATAAGGCACTGTGATGGAACCCAGCCACTGTCTCATGAATTAATACAGATGTGTGTCCGAATAACAAGTGCCCGATACCTACTTATGGAATGACCCAGACCTACGGAATTATACTGTGTGTTTTCTTTTCTCTCATTATGCAGCAGGGGTTCCGAGAGTGAGCAGGAGGTCGGCTCTTCCGCTCCCCTGTTTTCTTCATATTCTTTATCTCCAGGGTAAGGGTCTTACGAGCGAAAGGATACTGTGAGGTTAGCGACACATACAGGGGGCGAGCTAATACTACATCCTCTTTTACTATAGATCGTGGAGAGTACGTCTTTCAGGGTCGTGGGTCCCCTATTCAACGCGGAGTGTTTTCTTCCTTTACAGGTACCTTTCTTATCCTTAGCGGTGGGGTGGAGCAGGGTTGAGTAGGAAAGAAGACAGAAGGAGACAGCAATCAGTAACTCCCTGCCTGTCTTCACAGGTCTCCCTCCCTGCTGTCCCCATCCTTTCCTTCCCCCGCTGGACCACTCCATGGAATCTGTTATTATATCTCAGACCGTGGGGGTGTCGAGAGGTGGACCCCTATAGAGCAAAGTACGATCCTGAGGATTCCGGCCACAACAAGATATCTCTATCAGATATTGGATATGATCACTGTCAAATCACTCACATAACACCCTAACATAAACACAGCAGACAGTTTTAATCTCCTCCAGCCCTGCCAAGAAGGCAGTTTCCTAAATCCAACTATTGTTAGCAACAATAGAAGGAGGGTTATATAGCCCGCAATTGAAAGGAGTGCTTACACTCCGGTCTACCAGTGGCAAACATCTGTGACATTGTAGCTTATTCAGAGTACTCATAGATTAGAGGTGCAACCTATGCTGGATATATTCAGGAGTTTACTGTGCAAGATCAAAAAGTGTTTTTATACAGACAGCAGGGGCAAGGCAATGGGTAATAGACATGAACCAAAGTACCACTCATTCTTGCTGTGTTGTAAGACAGCTAGTTTTAATAGCCCCCCCATCAGTGTAAGACGTATGGTAGCCACAAAAAGGAAATCTATAAAACTGCCCAAATTGAGGCAAAAAGGAAATGGCACGAAGGATTTTGGAGAGATCTACTTGCGATTTTTGGCTTGCGATGCAACAAACAGTTTTGGCATCTGATAACCACAAAGTTTTTCGACACTTTAGCTGTTTGTGGAAGTTTTCCCCTGAAACGGACTTGGGTAGACCACTTTGGTCTGCTTTATGCAGGACCAAAGGACACTAATGAGGGTCTCAGTGGTCCCTGAACTAGTTTTTCCTCTGACGTAGAAATGGAAACAGATTGCCTCCTGAGTTTCTTCAATGGGGAAAATGATTCAATTGCCGCACTACATTGGGGAAAAGCACCAGGTCTCGACAGAATTCCAGGTGATCGCTATCTCTCAAAACCTGAAATTTGGGGCGTGATTCTTAATCCCAGCTGCAATGCCATCCTAAAGGGAGCCGTCATATCCGATTCTTGGTTAGGTGCAGAGGTAGTACCTATATTAAAAAAAGGCCTATAGTTCGCCAGATTGCTTTTACCCCCCCATCAGCCTAATTGATATTGCACAGAAAGTATTCTGTAGGCATCTGCTGGAGAGGCTTCTTGACTGGATGAAGGAAGGGAATATACTATCAGACCAATTGTTCCAAAACCTACCTGAAGTGCTATGGTGCTTGTATTTTCTCGGTCACACATTTCTATGTAATCAATAAAAAACAATTAAAAAGGAACATGATTATGTAATGTTTGTGGACCTGCGTGCCAACTTGGCCCGTCCTCCCTCCCTCCGCTATCTAACTTGCGAAGTCTTACTGCAGATAGTTATCCTTGGGCATATGATTGACTGTTCACCATGATCTGACTAGGGGAGTGCATCAAGGATGTTTTACTTGTGCCCACTTTAATATAACGGGTGAACAGTGGACTGATAAAGTCATTGACTGCAGAGGCAATCCCCCTAAGCTTGCTGATCAAGTAGTGGCATCATTGCTTTTTGCCGATGAGGCCCTACTTATTTCCAGAACCCAGATGTGGATTCAAAACGTAGTGGACCGGTTTGGGGGTGGCCTGTGAGGAATTTGGACAGTAAATTAATACCATGAAAACTAAATTCATGGTATTTATCATGCTCCTAAAGGACTTATGTGGGTTAAAGCTGGGCTCCACTTCATTAGAGCGGGTGAAGCAATTCGACTACCTGGGGGGTTAGGCTGACTAATGCACAATCATGAGCCCCACAAATTACAAAAAGCCAGTTCTCACTTCAACACAGAAACATGAGGAATTACTGAGGCCACTGGTCAATAAATTGAATTTATGACTAGAGCAGAGCTTAAGTAACACAAGCTCAGGGCATTGAAACTGCATAATATGGCAAGTAATGGGGCCATAATAATGTTGGGACCATTGAAAAAATAGAAAATTCATTTATGAGATTAGTCCCGAAACTCCCTCGAAATGCCCCCCTGACTCCTATGCACTTGGACCTGGGCTTAAAGAACATAACACACGCTATTGCTTCAGGGCCTCTCGCCTACTGGATTTGAGTCTGGTCAAGTAATTCACCATTACTTATGAAAGAATCATTACTTGATATATTAAGATTTTATACAACCAACTCTTGATAAAATTGAGCCATGGTATGCTCACTCAATACTAGACAGAGTATGAGTGAGCTTTGGACTAATCCCAGCAGTATACAAAAAAGAACCCTGCCCATTCTGATAAAACCAATATCTTTTTGTTAATGAAATATGGCTAAACAATGAAATCCAGGAACCTCCTTGTTAACTCCCCTGCAGTTTCTAAGATAACATGCACTCAGCGGGGTTCTATACGGTTCGGAAATTCCTCTAGCAAACTTTTTCTACTTGAAGTTCAGGTACAACATCCTACCAGTTAACGAATTCTGTAGTAAATGGAAGGGTGCTAACATCTTCTAATCTGTCCACCCATATATGAAGGGCAGATGGACAAGAACATTTTCTGTTCTTCTGCCCATGAGTGTACATAGACATAATGAAACCAAAGAACTTGGTTAATTCCAATTTTAGCAGCAAAAGACATTGTGCAGTAACTTTTAAAAATCCTAATAGTGTTTAATCATTACCGTGTCCAGATATTTGTTATACGCTTGGAGACTAAGAATCAGGATGTTGAAATTACTTCGTAGTCACTGAATCAAGTATTGAAGTACTGTAATGCCTTTGATTCTATGTTTGGTTCACCACTGTGGAATAGTTTTAGAGATTTAATTACTGATTGATCTGATTGAAATCTCATAAAACTTCCTAATATTATTACTGATAGTCATTACAAAGATTTTTTTTTATAGTAACTGGATTGATGAAAGGTCGCACACAACACTTTATATACAATGTCATGGCTGATGTCAGTATTTATTACACTTAAAATGCTAAACTCAGGCTAGCAGCCCTTTAATGAGCACTTTTCTTGGGGGATAGGGGATTCCTAATCAATATTCAAGTACATGAGTAATTCCACATACCCATTCTGAAAGTAATATTGATAGATTGTGACTTGAATTACAATTTATGCCTGTACAATTTGATGTGCTTATATGGTTTTCATAACAATCGCATAAAGATCTTTTTACTACTACAGGAATTTGTAGGCAGCCATTTATGGTAATTCTGAGCCATCCTAGTTTTCCATTTTGCTGGATCTACTATTAGCTATCAGCAAGGCACAAACCTATTCTTAAAAAATCAAGGGCAGACCCAAATGAATTTGGTAATTTTAGACCAATCTCCTTAGTCCCTTATTTCGGGAAGGTAATGAAAACATTGGTAAATATACAATTCACAACATACTTTGAGAAGGGTCGAGCAATTGTCGACTTTCTGTCAGTTTTCCGGGCTGGATATAGTACAGAAACATTATTAGTGGTTAGTATTGGACAACAGAAGACTTTCCCTTGACAAGGGACACCAAGCAATGCTGGTCCTATTGCTGTCGAAGGTGGCTGATAAATCCATCTCCCATGTAATCCTAACAAACAAGTTAGAAGAGATTGGTGTCGGAGGAAAACCCCTTAGCTGGCTAAAGAACTTCCTGAAGGGAAGGACACTCTCAGTACAACTAGAGTTGCATGTATCAAAAACCATATCCTTGGACAAGGGAGTCCCTCAGGGATGAGCGTGGAGCCCCACTCATTTCAATGTATATGTCACACCACCTGCACAAGTTATAAAATAATATCTCATGGATTTGATGTCATATGCAGATGACACACAGCCGGCTTAGGTCCCACAGTTATGACCAGCTGACACTTTCACAAGATTTAGAGACTGCATGAATCATATCGCTAACTGGATGCAGAAGAACTGCCTACAAATTAATGCAAGTAAAATAGGCCGACACTTGAAGGCCGCCAGTTATCCGACCAGAATTTATGTGCTTTCCCAAATAGTACCACCTCTACTGTTGCTTTTGGGATGGGGTTAAAGAAACTGGGAATAATAGTAGATAACAAATTGTCAATGAAGGACCACGTAAACTACATTTCAGGTACCTGTATTGGAATCATGCGCACCCTATGGAAAATATTCCAATGGATTCCACTAGGATCAAGAAAATCCCTGGTCCAGGCACTTATTATTAGTCGCCTGGACTATGGAAACGCTTTAATGGCCTTCATGAATGAAGAACTATACACCAGGTGGTACCCAATACCGCAGCATGGCTAGTACTTTGAAACATGTCCATTTCCTTATTGGTAGCCAATGTAGGTTTCTTAGGCAGAGGAGTTTATCTTCCTCCCACTATCACTGCAAGCCCCATCTTGACACACAAATCTCTATATGGAAATGGACCCCAGTACTTACAGAGAAAACTTAATTGGTATGGACCAATAAAGATTCTACGGTCCGGTGGAAAACACCTGTTACTTCCCCATATGACCTGCACTACCTGAAATGTCGGCAGATAATTTTCATACTTAGCCCCCCAATACTGGAATCAGCTTCCCATACAACTCCGGGCCTTCACCGACCACAGACACTTTAAATAAGGTCTAAAGGCCTGGATGCACTAATCAATTGCAATACCACTATCAAGATCTGAATGAAATTCCGCAACAGCACCATGAGACCCTCCCAGGGTGATATTAGTTGGATCTTTTTAAGCGCAACCATAATAATAATCCTCACCGCAAACAAAGCAGCAGGATGGCAGATGTTCATGCTTAAACTTTAGTCCCTCACCCATGTTGGGGGCAGAAGAGGACAGAGCTATGGAACTGATTTGAACATAGTAACTGAGGGGGTGCTAAGTAAGTACCCTTTGGTTCATCCGGACCCAGAGCAAATGGTAAGTAATACAGCACACACCCAAACCGGGGGGGATCTTGCTGCAGTGCAGCATGTGTGTACATGTGACAAAACCTCCTAGTACTTACGGCACATCTTGGGATGTATGTCTGAGCTGTTCATGTCGTACTGTGCCAGCCACTCCTTGACAAACGTCTCACATGTTGCCTGAAATATTTCATGAGACAGTGACACAAAATCATAGGTGGACATTAGCCCTGCATGTGTAAGCATTTAATATTGTGTGTAATGCTGAATGCATCAGCCTTTTTAAATATGGCACTTTTCAGGGCTGTGGACTAAACAGTCATGTTTTACTATGAATTGTGGGACTTGTGGTGCTCCTGTCCACTTTGTGCTCAGTAATAGACTTCCCCAAGAATCCAACAAGTTTCCAAGATGCATGTGTGATGTATACCTAGGTCCCAGGATACAAATATATAGATAATTGTGGCTATGTGTGATGTGCCACTCCAGGCCAATGTATTGTCTATGCTCATGGAGCTGCAACACATGTCATTACACAGGTCCACTTTACCCATGGTGTATGTATGATAGACATATGGCCACACTGCCACATGAGTTGCAGCACATACAAATACAAAGGCCCTGATTCACAAAGGTTCTCCTCATTGCAGAGACTCCCTCACAACTGTGGGGCCTCTACCACAAGTGCGAATTCTCATTGCACTTAGGGCAGAATCTCCGCACAGGAGGTGGATTCTCAGTAGAGACTTCCCCACAACTGTGAATCAGTTCTAATATGAGTGCTCTGCAGGACCTCCACCATATTAACATAAAACCTATGATTGTACAGGTATTGTAGAGAATTCTAAACACAACTGATTGCACAATTGTAAGCATCTGTGTAGCGTTATGTCTAAGTAGATCATATATGCAATATTGAGATTGAAGAAGTGTGTTGTAATGTTACAATGATATCTTACTAGCCATCATGGTACAACATGAGTAAACAGTAGATCATGTCCAAATAAGTGTTTAACATTCCTAACCTCACTAGGCCAGCATTACTACTACTGTCTCTCAACATAAAATTCCTATTGTAATACTGTCCAGGGAGGTCTCACACATGCAGTGAGACTTAATTCCATAAGACAGTCTCAGTGAGGTCCTTTGTGATGTTGTTCACATAGTAAACACATTTACTATTGTGGACAACAGCTGTTGTCAAGAGTCTGTCCATGAATTCCATCCTGAGTGTGGACAACAGCTGTTGTCAAGAGTCTGTCCATGAATTCCATCCTGAGTGTATCTTGTACACAGTCAGGACCACATCAGCACCTCCCCGTAAGATCATCATTGACAACAGTCTGTTAAATGTCCAGAAATCAAGACATCTGAATCGTGACGTTAGGAGACCAAACGCGAGCTCTATAACGGGTTGTGTACATATGTGTGCCCTACTGTACCTACGCCGAAGTACAGTGGTTGCATGTCTGTAAGGTGTGAGGAGATGAGGAGAGTGCATATGCAGCATGTCCTTCTTACATCTGTACAGTTCATAATGTGTAAAATGGTATATACATGTAGAGTCTGTTGGGGCAATGTGTCATTAGGATAAGTGATTTATAATGGTTGTATATATTAAAACAACAATTATGGGGGGCGTGGTCTCGCTGCAAATGGAGTGAGATGCACACCGCTTGAGCTCCGGGCCACCGCCGAAATCATTAGCAATTTTAAGCAGCACAGTGGCTTTAAAAGTGCCCTGGCGGGGTGCACTTACCTGGCGGAGAAGACTGTCACTCTAAGTGCTCGTCAAGCCCTTGGAACACTGACCAGACAGCGGAGAGACATGCCATGAGGGAAGAACGATTGGGTCCCACGCACTCGCGACTGCTACCCCTGGTGGCATCCGGAGGAAACCGAGAGACCACACAGCTCCTGAGAGGTGCGATCGTGGCCTGGGGGGCCTGGCACCGCTGATCTCATGCCCTGCCTAACGGGGCCCAGTGGAGTGCCAACCCTCTGACATTCCTGTCGGGGCTCCGCGGAGAGGACTGGCTGCTAGGGGCGCCCGCCATTTTAGATACACCGACCTGGATGTCCTGACCCTGTGGGCCCGCCAAGGAGACTCTTGGTGGCGCAGAAGGGAGTTCGCATGGAGGTGCAGACTTAGAGGCATGATTGCGGCCCGGGGGGGCCTGACATCGCTGATCTCCTGCCCTGCCTAATGGTGCCCAGTGGGGTGGAGGTGGGCGCCAGAGGGCGGGAACAAGCCCACCATTTTCCTGCTCCTCAGAATTCACTCCAGCTCGGACAGATGGCTTCCTGCAGAGGAACCCGTGGGACACCAAGACTTTGCAGGTACGGGGGCTGGGGGGCGCGGACGACGCCGCTGAGTGGGAAGCATGCTGACAGACCAGGCCCTCATCAACCGCCAATTTGGGCCTCGCTTATCTGCTATCCCCTTGAAGCCTGAGGTGTACCCCGGCGGTGGTGCCCCTGCCCTGCTCAGGACGACCCCATAAGCCCCTCAAGCCCCCTCCTGCACTGACCTACGTGGCGGCAGCGCCTAGACAGACTGCGACAACGCTACATCAACCTGGGCCTGGCTCCCCTGCTGGCCTCTGGCTCTGCCTCCCCCCCTTGGAACCTTCTGGGGCCCATCGCATGCTTGAACCCCCCCTTGTGTCATCATCGGGGGGGGCATTGAACGGCCCGTTGAGGTACTGAGGGCCTGAGCGACTGCAGGAGGCGGTGTTCCTGGCTGCTGGGCGGCAGAGGTGGTTGACCTCCTGAAACACCCTTACAATCATCCATCAGCTATGCGGGGTGAATTCGAGGGGACACAGGACATTGGGGTCGGGAGCAAAGCGCTGACCGTGTGGGGTCCCCCTGGGCCCTGAGGGGGGCTAGTTGATTCCAGGCTTTCACCAGCAGCCCCTACAAAGATCGGGGACTTTACCACCCACACAGCCCCCTGGGGTATCGTGGAGCTCCCCGGAATATTACCCGAAGACTACAGGTGCATTCCTGCAGATAACAAGTGTCGGCGCTGCTGCACCTGCCATCTGGTCATTGGATTAGGGGGCACGAGGCCCTGCTTTGCCCAGCTGACTTGTGCTGGAGCAGTTGCCTTGCTGCGCTCCCTTTAGATGCTCTCGGGAGTCCGGAAGACTGCTGGGGGCCACTTGGGGGCCGGCCCTGGGACACTGACCGCCTGCTGGGACTGGCTCCCCCTCTGTGGCGTGCACTCCCCGCTGGGGTTCACAGCACCGCATGCCAACTTGCGTTGTCACCTCCAGGACCTGGATACTTGAGACCGCTGCCCCTGCTGTACCCCTGGACCAACGACCTCGTGGGGTGGAATCTAGGACCCTACCCTGCCTCCCTGCCGGCCCGAGGGGACCTCATCGTACAGATCCGGGTGAGTGCACGCTGCGTTTAGCTGCCAGATAGTGCCCTTGAAGAAGCAATCGCCTTGCCCTCCATTGCCTCCTGCGTCCCGGTAGCATCGGACCGACCTTTGGGATTGCCCTGGGGACCTGACCAAACTGTGTCCTACCTCTGCCCAAGCCCGCCTTGGCGCTACACCCTACTGATAGACCCACGGAATCTCTGAGGGGCCCCAAGGGGCTTGGTCTTTGATTGTCTCTATCCTACGCAGGCCGTGTGATGCAGTGTGACGCTGGCCTCATGTCTGTGTAGCCTGAATTACCTCTCTCGGTTGAACAACATGGCAGTAAACCCGACGGCGGCATTCTGCCTGTGACGGCACTCCTGGGGGACATAACTCGCTCGTGGACTGGGAAGGAAACCCTGGCGGCCCCAAGGGACAACCCCGTCATGGCCCTGTGGAACAAACCTGGTGCATGCTTGGCGGCGGACATGGCGACAGCAGCCGGGGGACCCTCGGAACCTGTCGAACAAGTTACTTACCTTCGGTAACGATGTATCTGTAAGAAACATTAGTTAGTTTGACGCCTGGGGATATTCTAAGGTGAGGAATCTAACTAACTAATGTTTCTTACAGATACATCGTTACCGAAGGTAAGTAACTTGTTCATCTGAAAGAAACACATTAGTTAGATTCCTCACCTTAGAATAGATACCCAAGCAATACCATCCCCGGTGGTGGGTCTGCGAACCAAGATCACACCAGAAAGTCCTGGAGGACAGAACGGCCAAAGAAGCCATCCCTCCGGACTTGGCTGTCAAGGCAATAATGCCTGGCAAACGTGTGTAGCGAAGCCCACGTCGCCGCCTGACAGATGTCCTGCAAAGGGACTCCCTGTCCCAAGGCAGTAGTAGCCGCCGTGGCCCGAGTAGAATGGGCACGCAGCCCAGCAGGAGGGTCCTTTTTAGCCAAGGAATAGCAAATTTTTATACACAAAAAGACCCACCGAGAGATGGTCCGTTTGTGCACAGCTTTCCCCTTCTTAGCGCCCACGTACCCAACAAAAAGCTGGTCGTCCACCCGGAACTGTTTTGTGCGGTCCAGATAAAAGGAGAGCGCACGTTTTGGGTCCAGACGGTGGAGCCTCTCTTCCTCTTTGGAAGGATGCGGAGGCGGAAAGAAGGTGGGCAAGGTGACAGACTGCCCAAGATGAAATGGAGTCACCACTTTAGGAAGAAAGGAGGGACGAGGCCGAAGGACAACCTTGTCCGGATGAACAGACAGAAAAGGAGGCTTTGAAGATAAAGCCTGGAGCTCACTCACCCGTCTAGCCGAGGTGATGGCTACCAGAAAAGCAGTCTTAAGAGTCAGAAGACGAAGAGGGCAATTGTGAAGAGGCTCGAAGGGAGCGCACATCAAGAATGTCAAGACCAGATTCAAGTCCCACTGAGGCATTACAAAAGGGACCGGAGGGAACGTGTGTGTAATGCCTTTGAGAAAGCGTGAAACCACAGGGGACTTGAAAAGAGAAGGCTGATCAGGAAGCCGCAAGAAGGCGGAGATGGCAGCAAGATAACCTTTCAGGGTGCCCAGGGCAGAGCCCTGCCGGGCCAGAGAAAGAAGAAAGAGGAGAACCTCAGAAAGAGGGGCGGAAAGGGGATCCACAGCCTTTGCTGTGCACCATGCCACAAATTTGTTCCACCGGCAGGCGTATACCGACTTTGTGGAGGGACGCCTGGCTGCCAGAATGATATCACAGACTTCAGGAGGCAAGTCAAATGGCATCAACTGCCGCCGCTCAATCTCCACGCATGGAGGTGGAGGCTGGACAGGTTCGGGTGGAGGACCGTCCCCTGCTGCTGCGACAGAAGATCCTCCCGAAGGGGCAGACGTATCGGGGGATCGGTCAACAGACTGAGTAGCTCGGGATACCAGTATCTTCGTGCCCAATCCGGAGCCACCAAGATGACTTGGGCCCGGTCGCGCCTGATCTTCTTCAGCACTCTGGGCAGAAGTGGTATAGGCGGAAAGGCGTACAACAGACCGCAACTCCACTCGTGACGAAAAGCGTCGCCGAGCGAGTGCCGCCTTGGAAATTCCAACGCGCAGAACTGCTGACATTGCGCGTTCTCTTCGGTGGCGAATAGATCTAACCAAGGCTCTCCCCACTGCTGAAAGAGGCCTTGCACCACTTCGGAGTTCAGACGCCATTCGTGATCCATCATGCACCGGCGGCTGAATTCGTCTGCTCTGGCGTTCAGAGAGCCCGCCAGATGTTGAACCACCAGGGTGACGCCCTGGTGTTCCAGCCATGTCCAGAGGCACAGAGCCTCCTGACAAAGGGTCCACGACCCCACCCCGCCCTGTTTGTTGCAGTACCACATGGCGGTGGTGTTGTCCGTGAACACCTGCACGACACTTCCCCTGACAGAGGGAAGGAAGGCTTTCAGTGCAAGCCGGATCGCTCTCAACTCCAACAGGTTGATGTGGAGACGAGACTCCGCCGGAGACCAGAGGCCTCTGATCTCCGCCTCTCCCATATGGCCACCCCATCCCAGGAGGGACGCATCCGTCACTACGACATGCTCCGGTTGGGGAAGGGAGAGGCTCTTGCCCTTGACCCACTCGCGGTCCGTGAGCCACCACTGCAACTGCTGTGCAGTACCCTCCGAGATCAAGACATGGTCGGACAGGTTGCCGTGATGCTGGGCCCACTGAAACTTCAGGTCCCACTGCAGAGCCCGCATGCGCCGCCTGGCGTGATGCACTAGTAGGATGCAGGAGGCCATCAGCCCCAGAAGCCGCAACACTAGCCTGACCGAAACCCGGGATAGAGGCCGAAAGATGGGAATCAGGGCCTGTATATCCCAGACCCGCTGTTCCGGTGGATGGACCCGGAACTGCGCCGAATCGAGAACCGCTCCGATGAAGAGGAGCTTCTGAGAGGGACTCAAGTGTGACTTCGGCACGTTGATGGAAAACCCCAGCAAATGCAGGAGATCCGCCGTAGTCTGGAGGTGGGAGACGACTGGTTGTTGAAGGCGGGCTCGCCCCTGGCAGTCGTCGAGATAGGGGAAGACTGGAACCCCTGATCTGCGCAGATGAGCTGCGACCACCGCCATCACTTTCGTGAACACCCGAGGGGCACTGGTGAGGCCGAAGGGGAGCACGGTAAACTGAAAGTGCTCTTGGCCCACCGTGAACCGCAGGTAACGCCGGTGGGCCGGCAGGACGGGGATATGGAAATATGCGTCCTGCAAGTCCAACGCTACCATCCAGTCTCCAGGGTCTAGGGCAGCTAAAACCTGAGCCAACGTTAGCATCTTGAACCTTTCCTTGCGGAGGAAGGCATTGACGTTCCGGAGGTCCAAGATAGGGCGCAGGCCCCCCTTGCCCTTCTTGGGAACCAGAAAGTAGTGGGAATAACAACCACGACCTACTTCTGGACTCGGAACGCGCTCGAAGGCCCCCTTGGCCAAGAGAGCCGAAACTTCCTCGCGGAGAAGATCCAAATGATCCCCCGAGATACGGTGGTGCTGCGGTGGCATGGCTGGAGGGGTCGTCTCGAAGGGGAGGGAGTAGCCCCTTCGGACGATTTGCAGCACCCACCTGTCCGATGTTATGGACCGCCAGTGGAGCAGGTGATGGCGAACTCTGCCGCCCACTCGCGTGGTATGGGCCTGAAAGCTCGGACTAGGAAGGCTTTGAGGCGGATGCTGCCGGGGTGGATGTGGGCTGACCACGTCGGCCTCCATTTCCGCCACGGCGGAAGCCACGTCCGCGACCGCGCGCAGGTTGGTTCTGCGGCTGGTGGCTTTGCGGACGTGAGGAGGCGCCCCTTCCTTGGCCACGAAAGGGGCGAAAAGCGGAGGTGTGCGCCCGCGGAGCCGAGAGGCCCAAGGACTTGGCCGTAGCCCGGGAGTCCTTAAAGCGGTTCAGCGCACTGTCCGCCTTCTCACCAAACAGGCGAGTGCCATCAAAGGGCATGTCCATGAGGGTGTTCTGGACATCCCCGGAAAATGACGTGGACCGCATCCAGGCATGGCGGCGGAGCGCCACCGTGGTGGAAATCGCCCGACCTAGCGAGTCCGTGGTGTCAAGCCCACATCGTATGGCGTGCCGTGCTGCATCCCTCCCATCGGCCAAAGCCTGGGTAAGACGCGTCCGGACCTCCTCCGGACACAGGGGCAGCACGTCCTCCACCGTATCCCACAGGGAATGGGAATAACGGTCCAAGAGACAGGCGGTATTTAAGGACCGCAGGCCCAAACTAAGGGACGAGAACAGTTTCTTGCCAAACTGCTCGAGTCTCTTGGAATCCCGGTCCGGCGGAGCGGTCGGGAAGGAGGATTGGGAAGTAGAGGCCTGGATAACCAGACTCTCGGGGGTGGGGTGTTGGGACAGGAAACTGGGGTCGCCCGGAGCAGGGCGGTGGCGCCTGGCAACGTTCCTATCCACAGGAGGAACTGTGGAGGGCTTGGACCAGGTGCCCTGCAGAACGTCAGTGAGGGCCTCGTTGAACGGCAGCAGAGGCTCAGTGGAGCTTGCTGAGGTTTGAAGCACCTCAGTGAGGATGTTGGTCCTCACAGCCACGGCAGGCAACTCGAGCCCAAGGGCCTCAGCCGCCTTGCGCAGCACCACAGAAAATGCTGCACCCTCCTCCGAAGCCACGGTCGGAGGAGAAGTGAATCCAGCGTCTGGCGAGGTGTCCAGCCCGCTGGCCTCCCCCAGTTCATCTGCCCAGTCCTGAGAAAGCTGTGACTGAACAGCCAGAGGGTCCTCGAACCCCTCCCAGTCGCCCCCTTCTTCCGATTCCTGATAAACAGGAGGAATGATCGGAACCGGACTGTAGAGATGGTAGGACTCAAGCGGCGTCGGATGCGGCGTCGGCGGACGCCGTGCCGGCGTCGGGTCCGGATGAGGGCTAAACCGGGGCGTCGGCGTCACAGGCGTCGGCGTCGGCGTCGGTGGTTCAGGCGTCGGCGCCGGTGGAGGAGTGACAAGGTCAACCGGCGTCGACTGGGGCCCAGGCAAGGGCCCCGCGGGGACCTGCGGCGTCGAGATCGGAGTCGTCGACGGCGCCGGGGCCGGAGCCGCCGGCACGCGAGGTCGCCCAGTCGAGTCCGCGGGGCCCGAAGGCGCGCCAGCGGGCGTCGACGGCGGGGCCAGGCTCCTCATGGCCGAGAGGAAGGCACTGATCTCCGCCGGCGCCGCGTCAGCCCCAGGGACCGGAAGGTATGGGGGCGGACGCGGCACCTGCGGCTCCGCCGGAGCCGCGGGGGTGGAACCACTTGGACCCTCGGCCGAGTCGTGCGACTGGCGAGGGGAGTCCGAAGAGCGATGTCGCCGCTTGGACTTCTTAGAGTGTTTGGACTTACCGGACGACTTGGAGCCCGACGATCGATGGTGGCGTCGGCTAGGGCTCCGCGAGCGATCCTTGGACCTCCTCCTGGACCGGGATCGCGCACGACGCGGAGCCGAGTGGCGAAGCTCGAGAAGCTTGCGGGACCGCTCCCGCCTAGCCTTCGAAGTCAGGGCCTGACAGTCGTTGCACGACTCCGCGTCGTGGTCGAGGCCTAAGCAGTAGAGGCACCGGCGGTGGTGATCGGTCACCGACATCAGTCGATGACAATCTTCGCAAGCCTTGAACCCAGGCATCCTACCGGCACCAGATGTCGACAGACAAGGATCAAAAATGATCAAAAAGATTTAGTCAAAAAAGACTAAAAGGGGTAGCTCTCCGGATCTGCGCTTACTGGCGCGGAAAAAAAAAGAACTGACGTCAGCGCGCGAGGGCGGCGTCTAAGTACTCCGACGACGTCATCCCGGCGCACGACGCCGACGACGGACGCGGAGCCGCAGACGACGCCTAGCGACGCGCAAGGGGTATTGCTGACGAAAAATCTTCCGGATCCAGTCTGACGCCTGGGGATATTCTAAGGTGAGGAATCTAACTAACGTGTTTCTTTCAGATACACAGTCCTTCATGGCCGCCGTCATGCAGGAACTCAAATCTGAAATTGGATGTCTTAGAAAAGCGGTCCAGTCCTGCGTCAAAGAACTCCGGAGGGACGTCGTGGAGCTCGGAGGGAGGGTGGATGACCTTGAAAAGACACTTGATGCACGATCAGAGGACCAGGAACATCCATGGCAACGCCTAGCCATGCTGGAGGAGCAACATATCGAGCTGCAGGTCAAACAGGAGGACTTGGAGAACAGGGGTCGCCGGAACAACCTTGGCTTGTGGGGGGTCCCTAATGGGGCGGAGGGGTCAGACATTATGACCTTTGTGGCAGACATGTTCCAAGAAATCAGGGGCGACGAAGATGCATCGCCACCAGCCTTCGACCGCGCACACGGGTATGAGGCCCGGTCTTCCAGGAGGGCCCGATACTCTAACATCTTGG
Organism: Triturus cristatus; assembly: GCF_964204655.1. Taxonomy (NCBI): domain Eukaryota; kingdom Metazoa; phylum Chordata; class Amphibia; order Caudata; family Salamandridae; genus Triturus; species Triturus cristatus. The sequence continues at coordinate 1,009,148,029 of NC_140587.1, read as the reverse complement.
CGAGGGTACACTTTTTTACGGAAAAGGAAGCCATACTCAAGGCAGCTCGCGACAAGCCAGACCTCTCCATTAAAGGTACCCCCATCCAGCTCTTCCAGGATCTCGCACCCGCAACGCTCCGTCGCCGCAGGGACTTCAGGCCTATAACAGATATGCTACGAGAACTGGGTATTCGCTACCAGTGGGGTCTTCCGTTTGAACTTATTTTCCAGTGGGAATCCAAACGCCGGGTGCTGCGATCCTTCCGAGAGGCCGCCCAATTGCTTCAAGTCCCAGACATGCCGCCATTGAGCCCCGCACGCCCAACCCCCAGAGCACGTGACCCGGCAAAACCTCAATGGACTACAGTGCATCGCCCCAAACACCACTCAACTTGTGACATCTACACTGCATCCCAGGAGAAACAAGACATCATACAGCATATCTGCTCTTTGGAGGGTGGGCACTCACCCCCCGGCTCTCAGCCATCCATCAAGTGACTGCTCTATTCACTCTTTAAATTGCCATTTGGTTCTTCTATGCCCCTTGGACTCAGCCCTTGGACTTGGAAGGAGATCTCTCATCCTCGGACCTCCTACCCTCAACATAATAGGCATCTGACAACTCGCCCAATGACTCGCTCTATTGTTCTTCACTGGTCATAGAACTGACTCTTTGCAGAAATGAATCCGACAACGCACACCCCGGTCTCCATCTTGCTGCAACGAATGCCCAGTGCCTGAACTGCACCATGGCGGTAGCACCGGATTCCGCTCCTTGTTGACGATGCTGATCTCCTATGACCCGCCTCCACTTCTATTCCTTGGAGAGTGACATCTACAGGACGGCTTGTGCCTCTGCGCCTGGCCCCTCCCTGGACAGGAATAGACCATGTTGGCCGTTGTTATCTTTTGAACATTATGTCTCTTCTTTTCCACTTCTCCCTCTCCCCTCTGTCTCTCCCTATCCCTGATGGGGGGGTGGGGGGATTGGGGGGGGGGGGTCAGTCCCGATTGTGGTGGGGAATCCTACTGGGCAGACCAACCTTTTTAACCCAGAAATGTGCTAGGCTCGGCGGTGACCACCATTGCCTCGGCCTTATTGGTTTGCATTGGGACTATGCTGGGGGGGGGGAAATGTTACACTGCATCCCACCTCTACTCCACTGTTCATGAGGGCGCACACCCATAATACACTACCACAATAACATCCATTCCCTGCTCGAAATTTCTCTCCCTCAATGTGAAGGGCCTTAACTCCCATAACAAGTGCCGTAAGATCTGGCAATATCTTCTCCTGCACAATCCAGACATCATATTTTTACAAGAGACTCATTTGTTGAGAGAGGATGTCTCCCGAATGGCCCACCCTCGATACCCTCTCCAACACTGTGCTTCTGCACCTACAAAAACAGCGGGAGTGGCAGTCCTGTGTCGAGCTGGCATCCACCAGGGGGACTCCAAGGTAATCCGCAGCAAGGACGGTAGGTTCCTTAAGGTGATGGTCAAGAGTGGACAGCGAACTCTCACCCTATGTAACACTTACGCACTGAATCAGGCCCAGGACTCTTATCTACGGGGCTTATTGCGGGAACACGTAACACACGATGACCCTGGTCTCATACTGGCAGGCGACTTCAATCTGGTATGGGAGGCGGGATTCGATCGCAGCGAAGGCGAGTTCCATGGGACAGGGGCCATGTCTTATGCTCTAAAACAGCAACTAAATGCCCTTGGCCTCGTAGATGGGTGCCGTTACCACTCCCCAGATATCTGAGACTATTCATACTATTCTCATGTCCATCGCACCTACTTGCGCATAGATTATCTCTTCGTCTCATGTACGTTTTCGAAAATGCCCAAACCTTCCTTATGGGTAAATTCCTTGCTTAGAATTCACCTCCAACCACCACGGTGACCCTGAACAACTCCAGACCATTGCCTCCCCCGGATTACCTGCATAACCAACCAAGAAACCTGGGGCCTGCCTGGAGCTATTGTAAATGTAAACTGTACAACATTGAAAACTCTTTTGACATCATCCAGGCTACAGGAGGCTATAAAAAAAGAGAAGACGCATTTACTCCTCGCCAGATTCAGAGTATTCGGGAACATATGCTCCCTATTCAGGAGTTCAGCCATTGTTTCCTCTTCCGCCTCCTCCGCCTCTGCCTCCACGACTGCCTCCATCGTCTTCTCCACCACAGGCGCCAGTCACAACATGAAGATCACGTTCCAGATCTCGCCATCGTCATCCGAGCACCCAGAAGAAGTAGAAGTGCGCTATCATCATCATCTTCGCTCACGCTCTTGGACAAGATCCTCCACTTCTACTGGACATTACTCTCCAACACTGTCGGAATGTGGAGAAATACGTGGATTCAAAGAAGTCCTTGTGAGGGGAGCTACGAAACTCAATATACCTATGTCGACTGCAACACCGACAACATTGTTGCAGGGTCTCGAAACTGACCAGAGCTCAGCATCTAGACCCCTGTTACCTCTAGTGCCTGATCTCCTTGAACCGGCTATGGATCTCTTTCCATCTCCAGACTCGCTAAATACAGCTCCATCCAGGCTCCTCAAGAAATACAGCCCTCCGGAGCAGGATCCAGCTTTCCACTGCATAGATCCTACACCAGACTCTGTTGTTTCTTTGCAGCCACAATGATCACAAACCGCTACCCCAACTTCTATGGTTCCTCCCAATAAGGAGAGTCAAAAGTTAGAGGTTGCTGCAGTGCTGCATATCTTTCACCCCACCGAGTCCATTAAAGCAGCCAGCGCCACTGCCTTACTAGGCAGATATGACAGCACTATGGGAATCCATGAACAAGGTTGTTGAGCATCTCCCTAAAGACAAGAGGGAAGACTTCATGGAGATCCTAAATGAGGGTTTAATGGTCTTGAATCGGGTCATTAGTGCTGTAGCAGACTCCTCCTTATTAGCAGCGCATGAGTACTGCCACGGTATCTCTCTCAGACAACACTCCTGGCTTTGCCTAACATTCCTCAAACCAGCGTCACAACAGAGAAATTTGAATCTGCCATTCTCTGGAGCTACTCTTTTTGGGGCTCATACCGACGAAGAAATGGAAAGGATGAAGGCAGAGATGTAAACTTCAAGGCAGTTAGCCTAGAGAGACCTAGGGAACAAAGGAAATCTTTCCAGCCATATAAACTCCTCTTCTATTCCCAGAGGGGTCAATCCTCTAAATGTTATCAGGGCCGCCAGCAAAGTGATACACAGCAACAGCACCAACGTCCCTATCAGTCCTACCAATGGCGGCAGCCTAGAGGGAGGTTTACCCAACAGACTGATCTGAAAGGCTGTTTTTCCCCTTGAGCAAATCCCTGAATTATTACTTCCCCCTGTTCGGTTGTCAATTTCGGTGTAGGGAAACCTACAACATTACCTGGCAGAGTGACAATATCCACTGCGAACAATATTCAGCACCCAGGTGTCTTCCATTGTGTTTTGTCTGCGGTTCATCAGGCCTCCACTGACCATACTTCTGAAGCCTCCAGTTACCACTGCTACGAGCGGAGGTCAACATCCTTTTACAAAAATTGGCGGTGGAACCAGTTTCTTTCCAACAACTAGAAACGGATATTTATTCCAGGTACTTTCTCATCGAGAAGAAAGACAAGAACAAATTCAATCCCATTGTCGACCTCGATACTGTCATGGTTCCCGACTTGGGAAACTGTCTGGGGGGTCTGGCACTCTGTGTGGCTGCTGGATGTTTGTTACGCTTCCTTGCAGACGTCCGAGGTCTTCGGACTCCTCAGGTTAGCTCTCCTGCTTTCTTGAACAGGAAGTAGACCTGGAGGTCAGCATGGGATGTACTACCGGGTGAGACCGCATGTGAACCTGCTGCGCTGCACCTGGCATGCTTTGGATTTGGATTCCTCGCCCAGCTGGAGTCGTCATTTGTTTGGCTGAGTATCCCGCTCTGCAAACATTGCTTGTTATCCTTGGATACAGTCTACCAGGTACTATTCAGTACAGGTGCAGGAGCACTTGTGTATACAACTAGCTCGCGCACGTGCAGGAGTGCGTTGTCGCTTTCTACACTTGGGTTGCAGGAGCGCTTGTGCCTATTTCTGAGCTGCAACACGCGCAGGAGCATGTTGTCACTAGTCACTCCGAGAGCAGTGCAGGAGCACTGGTATCATTTAAACAGTAAATGCGCAGGAGCGCATATTTTCTTTACATCAAAATGTGTGATAGATGCTGGAGCGTCTATTTCCTTTTAAACACCTCTACACGCAAGAGTGCAGTTCTTTTCCTGTGGATTAAAATAGGAACAGTAGAGTATTGCCACTCCCCTTCTCGCATGCGCAAGAGCGCCTACAACTTCAATTTCACTTTTTCATTTCTGTGTGCGGATGATTACCGTTGCAGCCCGTACCACGTCCCCGGTGAATAAAATGTTCACTCCACAATGTGTTTAGATGTCAGTAAGGAAGCCTGTATGAGTATGATCCAGGGGTGAGGCGATATCTAAACATATGGTTTATCCCTGCAGGCAGTATTCCTAGAGGGCTTCCCTTGTCTCCAGTGGACATACCTAACCAGGTCTACACACAGAAGGACAACACTATACATCTTAGGATTCCTTCTCCCGGCCCCCATCTTCACCCTGGTCAGTATACTCTATCACGAGGGAAAGGTGGGAGATGGTGGAGGTTGTTCATGTCATCTCTGCCAGACTACTCCACAAGCAGAACGTAAGACTTGTGGGGTCCTGACAGAAACAGCCAAAAAGTGGATTTGGCGAGAAAAGTTCCGGATGCTGGCATTACACCAAATTTACCCCCAATTGCACCAGGGGGATCAGCTCTGGTATGCGAATGCATGCGTCTTGTAGGTCGATAATGTCAGAGGTCGCGCTTCCTGTACCCTTTTTGTCTGCAAACAGCATTAAACTCCAGATCCCAGAATGCTTTGCAAGAGGGAGTACATTGTATGCCTTCCCATGCTGTATTACGATAGGTCAGGCGACTGATGCCGGCATATAGGCTGCCTGCTCACAATCACGAGTACTTGGCCTTACTTCCTGCATGAGGACCACGCCCCCTTTTCCTGTTTGGACCCTTCCCTTAATGGCTACTCGTCATTCACCTATTTGACCTGTGTTTGCTGAGCCACAACGATTGAACCTGAAGACTGCAATGTGAGTTTGATTGTCTGGTGTTACCGGAGACTCTCTGGAACTGTGTTTTGCCTCACGCGCTGGAAGCGCGCTCGTGTATTGCCTCTTGCCGCCAGCGCGGGGAAGCGCTGTTGACCTGACTCTGGCCGCATAGTAACCTGCCTTTTACCGTCAGCGCTGGTAATGCGCTAAGTGATCCGCCTCTTGCCTCCAGTGCAGGGAAGCGCTGTTGAACTGACTATTGCCACATACGCTGGAAGGCGTTACTTCATTGTATTTAGAGACTCGTGCTGAAACACGCTATTGCGCCATCTATTTTGCCCCCGCAACGTTCTATATCATTTATACCTGGAGTAAAGGACACGAAGCATCGTCTGTACAGACAGTCCTATTTCTTTATTAATCGGAGACTATCAGTGTAAAGCATAGCATCGACAAGGAGAAAGGACTACTGTAAAGAAGTATCTTGTTGATGAACACTAAAGACAGCGCATTGTAAGACGCTGTATACCTCCTTCGTTGTGTGGGAGTGATACTTCCAAAGGACCTCATCTTGTTTCGGGCCTGCCCTCTTCGCACTGGATTCACAGAGAGGCGCAGGTCCCTTATGTTTGATTAAATCCCGCATTTCCTTTACAAGTGAACAGTCCTTCAGTCCACGTTCTCCAGGTCTTGGTTATGTGAGTATGAGAAGGCATAGAATGTAAGGAATGCAGTGTGGTTGGTCACAAGGGATTAAGACTTATGAATTCCTTTTTGTTTCCTGTCTCCCTGTAGGAACCCTGACATCTTTTGCCTGACACCTTGGTAGAAGACCTGGTGGTCCTTTCTGGTCTCTTCGCTCTCTGGGGGGTCTATGTCTTCCTGTAGTGTGTTTCTACACCTATAGAGGATTAGACCCTGTGAGAGCGAAAAGATATTATCTTCGCTCCCGTGGATATTGGACTCTCTGTCGTTGGACCAAGGACCGGACAGATAAGAAACTGCAATGCTTTCTGGCTATTGTTCTGAGGTTTGTAGTGGGACAAGACCAATATCTACGCCCCCTGGTACAAAAGACTCCAACTTTCCTACTCGACACAAGGGATGTCCTCAATATCATCAAACAAGTCAATGAGACTGGCAGTAGTGTGGATGCACTTATTACCTTGGATGTAGAGGCCCTCAGAGGGCCACCCTGGATGTTGTGGAAGAAGTACTTTGGTGTGGGCGAGTCCCATATTTGTGCTCAATCTCTTTCATCATGGAGTGTGCAGAGATTGCCCTAACAAAAAACTACTTCCAATTTGAAGACCGCATGTACCATCAAGTCCAGGGCACTTCGATGGGGAGCACATTTGCTCCCAGCCTGGCATGCCTCTACATGGCACACTTTGAAGCCAATCACATCCTATCTGAGACTAATATCTATAAGGAGAACGTCACCCTTTGGCGGCGGTATATAGATGACATTCTCATTTTCTGGAAAGGGGATCTGAATTCTATCCCCCTTTTTGTAGCTTGGGTTAACAGCCTGAACTCCTATCTTCGGTTCACAGCCAACTCCTCAGTTTATGAGCTGCCTTTCTTGGATTTGCTCATTCTTAAAACCCCTTTTGGGTTGAACACCAAAACCTATAAAAAACCTACTGACAGCCATAGCCCACTACTCTTTAGTAGTTTCCATCCTAAGGCTTTACGTAACAACCTGCCATATGGACATTATCTCAGACTCCGACGCAATTGCAGTACACTGGAGGACTTCAAATCACAAGCACATGACCTCACAGGCCATCTGGCTGGAAGAGAATATCCGGGGACAATCACGCAAACAGCCTACAAAAGAGCACGCAATACCAACAGAGATGTCTTACTTGCCTCTACAGAAAAAATCAAAACTGATTCAGGGGTAAAAGTGCTTACACACGTAATTAGATCAAACACCTTCCAAAAAATAATCAAAAAACATTGGAATCTGTTATCGGTAGGAGGCTGGGAAGTCCCCAAGCCCCGTTTTGCGTTCAAAAGGACCGACAATTTGAAAAGTATGCTTATCAGCACCAGACCCAAACTAGCCCCTCCGTCCAACCAACGACTGTGGGGCCTTCCACTTGTGACAGGCCATCACCCATGCGGACAATGTACAGCGTGTACTCTAACAAAAACAAGTAAATCTATCACCTTTTCAGAAACTCTAAATTGGCAACAAAAATCCCACACCAATTGCAACACCCGCAATTGTATTTATTTAATTCAGTGCCCATGTGACCTTATGTACATCGGCATGACGACACGTCCAGTGAAGATCAGGATTTCCGAGCACCGAAGCAACATTAGGTGCAAAAAGATTAACACCAAAATGTGCACCCACTTTTTGGAGAAAAACCATACTGCCAATGATCTTACATGGACAATTCTACAGGCTTTCCCAATGATCAGTAAGGAGGCCCTCTTCCGAAAGGAACAGCAGTGGATTTTCAGAATTTCTAGCCATACTGGCAGCCTCAACGATGATATACCATGGGCCACCCTTAACAATACATGATCCACCTCATATATGAGACGGCCGGTATTAGCTAATAACTTGATCTCTACAGCCTACATTAAGGTGATTACCCTCTGTCACCGTAAACAACACCAATAGTCACAAACAAAAGTTTTTTGGAGCATTAGGAAAAGACTCATTGGCTTGAAGTGCTGACCTTTACAATACATAACTCATCTTACACACATATATGTCCTGATGGTGCCAATTAAGTGGTCTTACTAGTGGATATACAGGTGAACCACTAAAAATAATAATTACATACTTGTATTCTTGTCCACCCCTTAGAATAAAAACCCACTCATAATCACCTTTCTACACCCCCCTTTTTAAGACTCTGATGCAGTAATATGGAACAGCCTCAGTCATGTATATATTTCAAATGAATCCCGCCATTGCAGTATACTTTCCGCTGAGTTACCTTCCAGCGCGTTCTTAACAAGATCTGTGTTGTGCATGCCTTAAGCTGAACTTTAATGGGACACTCGTCCTTCCCTGTACTGTTCGCACAATAAAGTTTGTTGTCATCTCCAATATGGCCGCCCAAGTTTGCGGTCTAGTCGTTTGCCCCGGTGCGTCCGATCACTTCCTTTATCTAGGACACACCCCTGGCGGCGTGTTACGGAAGCCTGAGCCTCAATAGGATCCCGGTCGTGCTTGCGCCCCAACTCTGTAAGTACTTAGCGTTTCCAGGGTGTTATTTGTGTACGACAACCTTCAAGGTACTTAACCCCTCCCTTAACTCTTTTAGGGCGAGCGCTCTACGGCCTCCAGGCGAACCCGTACAGCAATCACTGTCCCCCAGGGGGTGAGTCTCACCCTCACGGGCCCCGCAACTATCAGTACGAGTATCGTTGGGATTGACGTAGCCATTAGCACTAGCATCCGTGGGATCAGCGTCTTCACCAACCGCCACTTTAGCCTCCCAACACCTCCCCGATTGCATATTATGTTTATAAACGTCTTTAGAGGGCTGGGGACGACAGTGCAATTTAAGGATATTCCCGCTCGGTCACACATCGCGACCCCTTGCCATTGAGCACTTCGTGAAGCACATTATAGCACTTGGCATATATGGTGTTTGCACAGTATCACGTATTTTGGTAACCCTTAGAAGAGGAACGTGCCTTGTCGTATGAGATCTTCTGTGTGAGCACACATTGATTTGGCTATTCCAATAGACGCACGGTTCCCTACAGGAGCCCTTCAGCACCTAATTCTCAAATGCTGTAAAGTTTTATGTGTCTGTGTTGTCCTTCTTTTCTCTTTTTCTTCTAGGTACCGCAACAGCGGGTCCACTCCTCTTAGGGACCCAATGGATTTGCTTGGTGATGTACTTATAATTTTTGAGTCACCTATTATGTAGTAGAGTTTATCATATATTTTTTGGAGCACTTTCTCACTTGGTCCTGATGAATTGCCACCGACCCGTAAGGGCATAGAGCAAGAAACATGTCGACCTTTCGATTTCCCTAGGGAGCATTATAATCCCTTGGGGTCACCTGTTTTTACCTAGGCTGGTATACCATCAGAATAAAATGGTTCATTGTTTGGCAATACCATACCTATTTTAACTCACTACACCATCACTCACTACACTTGTTGCACCCACCCCCACGCACCAATACGGCTGTCTCTAAAAAGATCTCCGAAAAAGAGCCCCTTCGCGGGAGCCCGTCGGGCATTGCAGCGCCGGCCCGACGAGGAGCATGACACCTTGCTAGGTGTGTGAGGGCATTCTATAGAGACTAATCGCTCTCCCCCCCTTTTTTCTTAACCCCCCTTCTCCTAGAGGAACTGCACTCCTTGTTTTGTTCTAGTATAAGGTCCAGGCCCTTGTCACATGAGTCCCAGACCATCTGGAAGTGGCTTCCAGCAAGGGGCCTTACGATCACAGCAACACACCTGCCAGGTGTTCAAAATGCACAAGCAGACTCACTCAGCAGGCTTCTGTAAGAAAACAATGAGTGGTTCTTAAATGTTTTGCACAACTTCGTAGTTTTTCAATGATGGGGAACTCCAGCCATCGACTTGTTCACCACTGCAGAAAACAGCAAATGCCAGAGCTTTGCGTTACAGTTCTCCAGCTAGAGACTCTCGCGAATGCCCTATGGATCAACTGGTCCGGCAGATTTCTCCATGCTTTTTCACCTGATCCCAGCAGTCCTCATCAAGTTGGCTCAGTCCTCAATGAATATGATTTGCATAGCTCCGGAGTGGCTACGTCAATGTTGGTTCATGGACCTCATTCACCGGACTATCCATCCACATCTGAAGCTGCCATGCAGACCAGACCTGCTGGAGGCCAGACAGTTGATCCCAATCTCTCCTCTTTGAATTTGGCAGCATGGCTCCTGAGCTACTGCAATATGGACATTTGAATCCACCGCAGGACTGAATGGAGGTCCTCAAAGGAGCGAAGTGGCTTTCCACATGTTCCGCGTATGCCTTCAAATGGAAGAGATTCTGCATATGGTGTTCTTACCGAACAAAGGACCCTATCACTTGCTAGGAAGATGCCATTCTTCCACACTTACTCCATTTGGCAAAATCTGTTTTTCAATTCTCTTTTATAAAGGTTCACGTGGCAACTCATACTGTCTACAGGAAATGTCCTTCACAAATTTTTTTTCAGAATCCCTGTCATCAAGAATTTCTTAGAGGGCTTTAAAAAGGCTTTTCCTCCCATATGACATTCCCTTCACCCACAATGGGAGCTTAATGTAGTCCTTTGACGCCTTATCCAGTATCCATTCAAGCCCGTCCAAAAAACATCTGCCCAATACTTGTCTTGGAAAATTGCTTTCCTTGTGGCGATAACATCGGCCCGCAGAATTAGTGAGAGTATATGGTTCATGAGAACAGGATGTTTTCCATTCTATAAAAGTGGTTATGAAAACCCATACAAAGTTCCTTCCTAATGGGGTATTGGACTTTTATGTCAACCAGAGATTAGCATTGCCTACATTCATTCAGAATCCATCTACTCCAGCGGAATGAACTCTTCATTCCCTGCATGTGAGAAGAGTTCTAAAATGTTGCTTAGATAAAACGAAGGGGTTCTGTCGGGTATTACTTATTAGTACGCTTAATCTTACATATATTAAAACATTCGTAACTCAAACACCTGAGTAAAAGATAGCAATTTTGAGTCACGTGTTTTATTGTTCACCAAATTGTGTCTATTGTTTCGTTTTTTCTTAATTAAATCATTCATATATTCAAGGCTGTCAATACAAGGTGAACTTTACAAGTGGTGGATGATAAAGTGACATGTGTGCTCAGTGTACAGTGGTGTGCAATTTATACATAGTGATTTAATTCAGATAAAACGAAACAGTAGACCGCAATTTTGAGTCACGTTTTATTGATCACCAAATTGTATCTTTTATTCAGGCGTTTGAGATACGAATGATTTAATATACCCCCTTTTTGTTTACTAATTTATACCCAGGTTCTGAGGGACACAGGGTCAACCCAGTTTTGTTTAACTAGATAAAACGAAGGTCATCTGCAAATCAGACCAATTATTTATCAACTATGGTCCGGTCTGTACAGGGCTAGCTAGCTCCAAACAATCCATCCATTTCATGGTGGATAGATTTTTGGTAGCACAATAAAATGCAATATACTAACAAGAGTCTAGCAGCTAAACCTACAGCATTCTCCGCTATGGGCAAGGCAGCTACTGCTGCTTCATTGCAAAACATTCCAATTCCAGAGGCCTGTAATGTAGCTACCTGGAAATCAGTGCATACATTCACAAAACACTACTACCTAGATTCTGATGCTAGAGCAGACCCAAGTAGGGCAGGTTACACATATATATACCTATGAGTTACAGATAGCTTGAAGGTATGTAGATGTGGAGTTAGGTATAGGAGGAAAAGTTATTACCTTCGGTAACGCTATCTCTGGTAGAGACATAGTCTAGCTGTAGGTTCCTTAACTTAGAATTTCCCCCAGCCGCCAGTCTGGATCCGGCGATTTTTCAGCAGTACCTCTGCGTGCCAGTGGGCATCATTTTACGGCTCCGTAGTGACATCATCCACGGATATGACGTTAGTGGAGCCATACAAGTCTCCTCCGGCTTGCGGATGTCAGTTTTCTACTGTGACACTTTTCCGCGCCAGAACGCGGAGCCACTACTAAACTAGACGTGGAAATAGTGTACATCATATACCAGGCTAGCTTCTCACACTATGCAAGTGGACACCTTGCACCAGTCCAGACACCCCTTAGAGAGCTTTCTATGGTTGTCTATGACCTCCTAAATCACCATAAGTGGTAGCTGTGGAGAGCAGCCTTCAGGCTTAGTCCAGAAGGAGTGTAAAGCAGCTTGGTTTACCAGAACGCAATCTTGTGTGGTTCTTTTTCACTTAAATACATATGTAATAATCAATACACATACATTATTTATAAAAATGACACTCTCTAATACGTTTAAATATCCACAAGGCACACAGTGCTATTTACTGTTGTGATTTCTATGCAAAGTATTAATACATAGTATATAGTTTGGTCCCCCCCTGGGTCTAGGAACCACGAGTCAAGTCAAGAGAATGCCAAGAGGATGTAGAAGTGCTGGGAACCCAAGGAACCACCCAAGGTGAGTGCACACACTCCATGGGGATCGTAGTCAGTGTGAGAACATGACTGCGTGCTCCGTACAAGTCTCCGTGTAAGTCGTGGTTGGATTTTTAAAGATTAAGGACCCTTCCCAGTGGACCCTGTGGAAGACAGAAGTTGGGAGAGCCACCCCACCCATGGATACCCTAGTACCCACGTTACCTAAACCAGGGTGCATAGGTGTGAAGTGGTGTCGAAAACCGCTGTAGAACCCAATGGAGAACTTCAGGAAAGTGCAGCTGCTGAAGGAGGAGAAAGTGTCCATTGGAATTCAAAGGTGGATTCTAGTTGAGAGGTACCTGCAAGCAGAGGGGACAGAGATTATGTCACTCAGGAGTGACCAGGAGATCTAGAAGACAAATGTCCACGGAGTTGCAGGAGAATTGGCTAGAACCTTGACTCAGCATCACCTGGTCCTCACAGCTGCAGAGGCAGACCAGGAGCCATGCACAAGCTGTCCCACGTCAGATATCGATTACTGAGGGGTTGCTGTCCGCTGGGAGTACCAACAAGCCTTGGCAAATGCAACCCATTCATAAGTCGAAAAAGGTGGAATGTCGAGACCAGCAAGGTCCAGGGGACTCACCAAAAGCAGGGAAGTCAGGGCAGGCCCCGAGCAGTCAGGGGAGCCCAACAGAAGTAAAGGTGACCCTCAAAATGGACCCACAAGTTGGAGGCACTTGAGTCGCGAGAGGATCTCAAGCAGTTCACCAAAAGATGCAGGCCACGATGCACACAATGCAATGGGGTTGTAGATTCTGGTCTCTGGAGATGCTCGAGGTTGTGGCCCCATGGAGCCTGAAGATCTTCTTGGAAGGAAGCCAACAAGCCTTTGCAACTGCAAGTTGACACAGTGCACAAGGGTTCGGTTATTGCAGCCCCCACGAGGGATACTGGCCTCAAACTTGATAAAAGGGCAGGACAGGCCTCGGGAGCTATGGAAAAATACCACCTGTGTTGCAGAACCTTTCGGAGTCTGGAGAAGCTCAGCATCAGCAGACCAGTTGACTTAGTTGAGGTGCTTGCGAATGCAGGGGAGTGACTCCTTCACTCAAAGGGAGATTCCTTCAGGTCTCTTTGTGCCTGTGCACCATACAGGAACCTTCCAAGGACTGTGGGCATCAGGCAATGCAGCAGACTGGACTTCGTTGGACTTCGTTTGGGACATACTTTATCTCCATTCCAGAGTGCCCAGACTATAGAAGAAGAAGTGGTGTCTGATCTGAATTTTATCCCACAATGAATATAGGTACCCATCCACAGGTAAGCCCTTACATACCCTTAGAAAAGGGTTGGGATGATTCAGGGGACCCTCCCAGGGGAGTGTCCGGACAGGGAGGAGGTTACTCCCATGTCCTTAGTCCAGTTCAAACCATTCCTGGGAGCCGTTTGTCTAGTTTTGGGCCACAGAGGGAGCAATGATTGTGGATACCAAATGTGCCCCTCATGCAGACTTAGTGGCGCTGGCAAGCACACCCACCCTGCCGCATTACACTACCTCCCAGACAGGATTTAGTCTATTTTGCCCTCCTGCTGCTGAGCCAAGCTCGAGCAGGGGAGGACAGAACAATAGTGTCTCTTGTTGGCAGCAACCATTTTGTGATGTCTGGGTCTTGAAGACTGGTACAGGGGGCATGAAGAGCCTAACGGAGGGCTCTTTCAGTAATTGGAATCATCACTCCTCAGCCCCTCTCACCCTGGCCCCTTACCTCCCACCCGTAAATGCTGAGGCAAGGTCCTTCTGCTGATTGAGCAGAGCTGCAGCAGGGGTGGCTCATCTCCTGAATTAGCTGGGCCCCCTGAGGTGGGTGGCAACACTTTCCCCTGTGTCGTCTCTCCTCCTCCCCCCACACGACTCGACTTACATGGTCCAGGGACAGCGATAGTGCTGCAAACCTTATGGTTGCCGCTGCCAGCCATTGCCCTCCGCCAAGGACGGCACTCCAGAGACGCACAGCGTAATGGCAGACTGAGAGGGGGTGCGGAGCGGCAGCTGCGGCACAGGCACCTGGTGAGTGGAGCCGATCGACGGGAGAGACGATGGTCCAGCACTCCACCTCGGCAAGCCAGAGGGAATAGTAGAAGCAACTGGAACCTCTCTCCTCAATATAGTTAAGAATAAAGGACACCATCTGCAAAGACTAGACACCCCACTTGTTGTTTGGGTTCTGTGTCCTTAAGAAGCGCTGAATTAGTGCTTGAGTAGGTGGGCCCTCGACGTATGGAGGCGTGAGATCTCATTGTGTAGACCAAGATCCTGCAGGATGGCTGCAGCCCTCCCCTCTCACATAGGAACCCAGACTCTGATGACCGGAGTGAGCAAGTGATTATGGTACCTGGCAGAGAGAGCACTGCCCAAGAAAACAAGGACTGTGCCGCTGCCCCTCACCCGTGGACAGGCCCTCAACTAGGAATCGGTATAAGGCCGCAACAGGATTGCTGGGCTGAGTTGCAAAAGCCGGGGGGGTGTTCTGGGCCTCCTCTCGTTGGCATAAGACACCCCTCAATGCGCTCAAGGCAAACCTATAGTGGATCAGGGCTGGGATGCATGGCTATGAGATCAAATATAAAATTGAGGTGCCATCAGTAATGGATTGTCAGCGGTGATTGGAGGTCAGTCGGGAACAGGCCAGGAACTACCAGGCCTCTAATATCTATCACCAACCTCCGCTCTCGTTTTCAACACCTTCTGGTAATGGGTGATTTTAACTTTCATTGGGATCAACAACCCAGGGAGGCTCAGGCTCGCCAACTAGAAGAGACCCTCACCGATCTCGGCTTCTCCCAACTAATTACCACTCCCACTCATGTGCACGGACACATTCTGGACCTGGTTTGGTCCACTATTCCTTCTTTATTACTTAAAGAAGTCACCCCATGTCCCTGGTCTGACCACTCTTGTATTCATTTGATACTCCCCCTTACTGAACACACAATGCCACCCACCGCGACCTGGAAACTCGTGCGCACCTGGTCCAAAATAGAAGGCCAGACGCTGCTAAACGCCCTCCGCGATCTCCCTTCCACAAAATGGGTGTCAGCTGACATAGAATGTGAGGACGATATAGATGGTGGGGCCGTTGCCTTCTCCGATCGACTCTGTGCAGCAATTAATACAGTGGCCCCGGAAAATAAAATAAAAATTTGCATTAAAGGCAAAGGGGCCCCGTGGTTTACGGAAGAACTTAGGACTTCCAAACGAGTTCTACGCCAGCATGAACGACTTTGGCGAAAAAACTACAATCCTCAGGCCTTGGCTGATTACAGAAGAGAACTAGCCTCATATAAAAAAGCGCTGCTGCGTAGCAAGGCAGTCTTCTATGAAAACAGGATACTGTCTGCCCCCAATAAACAAAGAGAAACGTTTAGAATCCTGAAGGAACTCAGTCAAAAACAATCTCAGACTACCCCACCCAGCAAGGAACAATGTAATAACTTCCTCACATACTTTACAAAGAAAATTCAGGACATCCTGACGGAGATCGACAACTCTCCCTGCACACCTCTACCCAAAATAGTGGATGACTCACAAGTCATTACGGCCGATTCCCTTTCCTCCTTCTCACTCCTCGGAATGGATGTCCTTCGAGGTCTGGCCAAAAAGACTAAATCTGGCTCCCCAGCCGACCCCTGTCCGCCCAGTATCTTCAATCTTGCATTCCCAGAAATTGAGCACGACATTCTGGCTCTTCTCAACGCCTCCCTACGCTTAGGGAAGGTTCCTAGCTGCTTCAAGGAAGCTGGAATTATCCCCCTCCTTAAAAAACCCGGTGCGGATATATCCAATATGAAGAATTATCGCCCCATCTCCCAACTTCCCTTTCTCGCTAAAATACTTGAACAGCATGTGCTGCAGAATCTCTCCAGGTTCCTTGAAGATCACCATCTTTTGGGGGACAGGCAAGCAGGCTTTCGTGCTCACCATAGCACCGAATTGGTAATGCTATCGGTCCTCGACGACATCCGATTAAATGTCGACAATAAGATGCCTTGCGTGCTGGTCCTTCTTGACCTGTCGGCAGCGTTCGACACGGTCAACCACGCTACCCTTCTGAAAAGATTACGTTCATTGGGATTGGGGGGATCTGTCTTACAATGGGTCACCTCTTTTTTGACAGATCCAATCACCCATCCGGATTCTTTGGGTGCGGTCTCGGAGAAAAGCCCTATTACCTGTGGAGTCCCGCAAGGATCCGCACTCTCACCCCTTCTGTTCAACATTTATCTCAGCCCTTTAATCAAGGCTTTGTCGGCTATGGACTGCCAGATTTTTAACTATGCAGATGACACTCAGCTCATTCTCCACATTGAGAACTCTCCCCATGCACAATCCAGGGCAAAAGAGATTTTAAGCTTTACGGTCAATTGGATGACGGCCAATTCACTTAAAATTAACCCTGACGAAACCGAAGTCCTGGCAATGTCAGATGACCACAATCCGTGGAACTCTCTGTACTGGCCCCAGGAGCTGGGTGATGCCCCTGTCCCGATCCCGGTGGTTAAAAGCCTGGGCATCAAAATAGATGACAAACTCACCCTGGCCAATCAAGTTTCCACGGTCTTTGGCACCTGTGTGGGACTTCTTCGACTGCTAAGGAGGCTCTCCCCCATTCTCTCATTCTCCACCATGAGAACTATTGTATCTGCCATCATTTTGGCCCGTCTCGACTACGCCAACTCCCTGTATATTGGACTTCCTGACTTCTTGGTTAAAAAACTGCAAATAGCAATGAATGACGCTGCTAGGCTCATTTTCAAATTACCAAGACACACTCGAGCCTCGACTCTTCTCCAACGCCTTCATTGGCTCCCTGTGAAACAAAGGGCTAAATTCAAGGGCCTGTGCATCGCCCATAAAGCAATTTATGGCCAAGCTCCCTCATATATCAAACAACGCCTCACAAAATACGTGCCAGGGCGCGTACTCAGGTCCTCCACAGGAAGTCTGCTTTACTGTCCCAGTTTCAACTATGTCTCCAAAGGAGGTAGGGCCTTCTCCTCCGTTATTCCCACTATTTGGAACAAGCTTCCCAGCCAACTTCGAGCTGAAGACCGCCTTCTCCCTTTTAGGAAACAATTGAAAACCATCTTGTTTATAGAAGCCTGGGCTTAACATAATCGATCAGTGCTCTGCTAAGAGTCTACGCTACTCTTCTTCTACAGCGCTTAGAGACCTTTTTGGTATTAAGCGCTCAACAAATCCAAATTAACATAACATAATAAACTCAAGGGAGGTGAAAAGGCAGCGTCAGGAAATTAACAAGCTGCCAAGCACAGTGTGTGTGCAATGGGAAAAACTGATGGAAAGCAGCTAAAGCTCCCATTTCAGCCCCGAAAGTCGGGTAGAGGACACCGCCACCTCCAGTTCATGATCATGGCTGAGGCTTCGAAAGCTGGGCAACCGGTGGGAGAGGAGGACATGAAAACATTGCTCTTAACAATAAAACGCAGTCTCACATTTATCGAATCCAAATTGAACACTGTGCACCTGCATGGATTTAATCATCAAGAAAACTGGAAAAGCAGGATGGAAGACTCAATGAAGCAGAAAATAGGATATCAGAGCTGGAGGACAGCACCACCCACAAAGCAGCGCAAGTTAAAGAAATTGATCACCATTTGAAGGTAATAGCAGCAAAAAATGAAGACCTCTAAGCCAGATCGAGAAGAAACAACATCCTGATTTTGGGCATACCTAATCTACCAACACAGGGAGGGTGGAGGACTAAGTGGAGCACCTGCGGATGACCTTCTTCAGGAAGGATGCTTTCTCTGCATTGCTGGTGGTTGAGAGGGTGCATCTATCTCTGGCAGCGAGGCTCCCATTGGGGCACCCCCAAGACCCAAAGTTGCCAAACTACTCAACTATAAGGATGCGACTTTGGCTGCTTTTCTCTTGCCAACCTTAGAGCACTCATGCTTGAGGGTCACAACATTGCCCTCTATCCGAATTTCACAACAGCAGTTCAGGAGGCGAGAAAAATGTTCCTGCCTGTAAAGAAAAAACTGCAACAGGCCAACATCACCTATGCAATGAGTGATACGTAATCTTGCCAAGAAAAACTACACTTCTGCGCTTCCCTGCAACAAGCCATGGAATTCTTTAAAAAACTGCCCAAAGGTCCTCGGCGGGTGCACCTAGAAGCAAGGTGGTGTCTTCAACATCGGACCTGGAATAAGTGCACGGACTGACGCCGAGGAAGGACCGCAGTGTGACTTGAATGGCTTTACTGTGGCACTGAACATCACGCAGGGCACCACACTTGACTGGGCGGTTGCATTATTGAGGTCAGAGGTGAGGCCGTCCTGCGGCGCCTCTGCACAAACGCACTAATTGTATAGCTTTAATAGCATGGTTATACATATACATGCAGCGTAACTGCTGGGATACAATGATAACTGCGGACGCTTCAGACTGCGGCTCCCGGACACCCCCCCTTCCCAGTGTAACCTGGTGTGAGGTGAGGTGCCAAATCACCCTCTATGCAAGAGCACCCTACAGGAGTACCCTACAAGCTGATATGGGACTGCTTCTACCAGTATTTCTATTGTTTTTTCTTCTATTTTCTCTTTTACTTTCCCTTTCTTCTTCTCATGTTGGAGCGTTGCATTATCTACCCCTACTGATTAGTGGTTTTAAATTGTTTTCTATAACAGCTGCGGAAAATACATATCCAAAAATGCAGTGTGGGATTGTTCCAACATTGAATTGCTTTATTGAAGTTAGGGCAGGTTGGCCGATAGGATTGAAATGGGAGGGAGGGGAAAGACACTTCACGGCAGTTTGGGGTAGCCGATGTTTGGGTAAAAAGGCGACACAGAGCACACTAAGTGTACAGAAAGGCAAAATTCCACATTCATACAGACACGGTTGAGGCGAGACCCAAGAGGGTCTTCACTAGATGTGCTGACACCAGACAATATCCATATAGCCATATAGCCATGTTACAGGAAACCCACACAGCTCAGGCGGCCGCTCCCACATTTTCTTTGCGATGGCCAGGGCATTCATAGTGATCGCTGTCCCAATACCCTTGGATAACAACCAGAAATCTAGCCTGGACCAGCTGGAGTGGGCTGTGGAATGGCATGTTCCTTCCGTATTTTCCCGATGTGCAAAGTGCCACGCGTTGATCAGTTTGTCCTCCTCTATTATGGAGAGCAATTGCCGCTGGGTCTTTGTTTAATGGTGTGGCTGAGGGTGAGAGCAGTCCAGGTGTGGCTGTAGCGTGATATTGAAGTCCCCGCCTCAAATTAAACAAGAGGAACCTATGCTCATTACCCGCCCCCTTGGAGTAATATAAAACATCTTGTCATCAACGTTGGGACCATAGCAGTTGACTAGTGTAATTCAGCATGATAACAGTCTTCCCCAAATAATAATATATCTCCCTTGCGGGTCATTAATGGCTCCCTCCATGGCAAACAGTTTTCCACCTACCCGTCTTATTCGAGAGAAACAGCCATCATCGCATGGTGATAGACACTAACACCCAACATTTAGCCAGAACATACTCTGACCACTCTACGGTCCACCTGGAGGTATGGCCGCCAGGGCACCCTGCCGCTCACATGGCCTGGAGGCTTTCTGCACAAGCACTATTAAACACCCCCTTTAGAGTAGAGCTTGGGCGTGAGCTGGAAGACTTCTTTAGATGGAATATTAACTCAGTCCCAGCCTTGGCAACAGTTTGGGAGGCCCTAAAGGTGACGATACGCGGGATATGCATTGCCAAATCAGGGGGTATACTAAAAGACATTCCTCTCCAGTTCCCTCAGGGTGTTAGTAAACTACAGGGTCTGGAAGCTGAATTGGCCACTACAGGTGCAGAAAGTGCACGTGCCAATATAAGGGAGGCCCTTACTGAATTTCACACCACAGCACAACAATATGGTGAAGGGAAGCAGCCGGGAAGGGCACTAGCTGTGATGACGCGCAAAAAACACAGTACTAAGGTGGTCATGGAGGCGTGGGGGAAGACGTGACTTCACACAAGGATACCAAAGAGATTCTGCAGGCCTTCTTGGTGCATTACAGTATGCTTTAAGCCACACAGAGAGTAGAACCCTTGCACATTATTTTCTCAAAATAAGCGCTTGAGTTGGCTGTGGCTTACCCATCCCAACTTGAATTTCTCGCAGCAGACGTCAAAGAGTATGGAATAAAAATGACTTATGCAACTGGGGTTGGGCAAGGCCGCTGGATCGGACGGGCTGCCGGACAAATTCTATAAAGCATACATAGACATTTTGGCTCCCCTCCTCACTCCTCAAACAAGTATATGAGAAGGCGCTGCAGTGCGGCACACTCCCACCTCCCATGACAAAGGCCCTTATCGTGTCCCTCCCGAAACCGGTTAAGGCACCAGACAGCGTGGATTCTTACAGGCCTCTGTCTGTAATAAACTGCTGTCAATGTTTTAGCTAAACTATTGGCCACAATCGCTTAAGCGTCCTGATGGATTAGCTAGTGTAACCAGATCAGGCGGCTTCATCCAAGAAGGGCCACTTCATTTAACTTGTTCACCTTATTATCAATTATTCAAGACATAGTGTTGTGGCAGTCTTACTTGACACCACAAAGGCATTACTGAGGTTTGGATCTATCAGTCCTGCAGCATATAGACTTCCCTCCATGATACGGCGCATGGGTACAGCTACTATATTACAAGCCCATTGCAAAATTAATTATATAGAATACTGGGGAAAATGTGCCATTTATAAGTGGGGCACGAGGCAGGGATGCCCATTGTCTCCCCTCCTGTTTGCTCTAGCGGTGGAGCCATTGGCTGCCACTCTTCGGCAACATCACAGGGAGTGCGCACTGAGATACCCCACTATTGAAAAAATATATTACCTCTGACATCATAGATGATACACACTAAGTTTTACACGTGGATTTTTATTTTCCACTAGATTGCACTTATATGCAAATACTGCGTTCTAAATTTTTCATCAAGACCTGTTGATCCTGTGCAGCAATTACTAAAACAGACATGAGTGCTCAAAACAGCTTTACAATACTCACATGGGGAAAAAAACACAACTCAAACTTGTATATACACACAGTGAGACCTAAATAGGTCATATAGTGAATACATAAATCTCCTCATACACTTTATAAACATCAATATGTGAAATATTATATACATAGAAAAAGTCCTACGTTATTCAAAAGAAGATACAGGGACTCCTATTCGTAAGGCCCTCACAGTAAATTAGTCTCTTTAAATGCCAGGAAGAGGTAGCCTACGGATTTTAGGAAACCAGATTTGCACAACTATTCTATATGCTTTAAGAGTAGTGCCGGAGACTTGACGTCGTTTGTGTCCTTAATTCTCTTAGGCTTGCCTCATCAAAGAACCAACGCGTTTCGACCTTCTGGGTGGCGCTTTTTATCGAAGGTCTTCATCAGGGTAGGTGGATTTATACGAAGGACTGGAAGTATCTAATCATGTAAATATTTTTCAATTTCCTCAAAGTCCTGATTAGTACTTGGTCTTCTTTATAAGTGAAATGGTTCGTTAAAATAGAGAAATATTCCTACGTACCACAACAGCGATTGGAAAAACACAGAATTTCCCTGGGATATGAGAATCACGGATTCTTTCGACTATGGCAAAAAAGAAATTGGTCGAAGTTATCTTTCCTATCCAGCAGGCTGCGTGCTTTTTTCATTAAAGTTATTATTCTTAAAAATTTTTCAACATGGCGAACGGAATTTTTTTTTTATGTGGCCAAAGGTGCGCCGACCTGTCCTGTCCCCACGAGTGCCTAGGGTGACAATGATGGCTAAAGGGAAGTGACGGCATGCGTCATACCGTGAATCGAAAACATTGTGGGCAAAGAAATGCATTAAGCATAGTCGTTATACAAGCTTACCAACGGTGCTCTGTAGTGTCTTTAGTTTTCTTCCGTACACTGGCCAATGCCGGACGGGGGCCACCCATCACGTGAAAATATCAAAGTGAGATACCCCACTAGGCATGTATTGGAATCACTCTACGCTGACGATATCACACTCTACATACGGGACCCCCCAGGAAAACCTCAATGGGGTGCTTCAAGAGTTTATTTGATTCTGGGTAAATTCTGGGGTCACAATTAATTGGGGGAAATCCCAGATTTGTCCTCTCACCTCAAATACTTTGCCCTGTCACTTAGACTACCCACTTCTTTGAAATATTTAGGAATTGGTATCTGATGCATTCCAACTTTCGCAACAAGGAGGAACTCATCAGGGTAAACTATGGTAGGGTGCATGATAGTATAACCGATTCCATTACCAGATGGCGGGGCGCATAGCCCTAATGAAAATGATAATCCTGCTGCGACTGCTATATATATTTAGGAAACTAAAGAAATTATAAACATCCCAAACACCCCTGGGAATAAAGACGCACATGATCAGGCTCGCTTGGGCGGCAAACAGCTCAGAATTAAGTGGTCCACCCTTACCTTACCTTTTGCCATGGGCGGCTTGAGGCGCCGGATCCCAAGCTATACTGCATGTTTGCACAAGCTCCTTATGTACTCTTCTGGTTTCACTCTCCCCCATTTAGGCCTCACTTACCGGTGGACAGTAACAAACCACAGGAGGATGCCCATAAACCCAGTTGAGACAAGGGTGAATAGAATATAACTGTAGCATACAACAAAGTCTCAACATGTATTATTTAGTTGACAAAGAAACATGCACGTAACACATTGTCAGGGAAAAAAAGGAGAAAAGGGAGACAAGAAACCAAGAAACAATGAATACAAAAAATAGTTTTCATATATTTGATCAGGAGGTCAAAACTGCATTTTATTACATTAAATGTCGTGCAGAGTTTTGTAAAGGTTACAGAAGTGCTTGTGAAAAAGGTGAACGGCGCAAGTGAAGGGTTATATACAGCGAGGAAAAGGAGCCGAAAAGAACAATAAAATATGCAGGTGCCAGTGAGAGTCCAGGGATGCCATGACATGCTTTCGCCTGTAATTTTCCTGTCTGACATTTGCGCATTGCCCTCGAGGATCCACAACTTCACTGACTTGGCGCACACCGCTGTTGAATTTATAACCTTAACCGGGTGCAGTATACTTTCTTGGACCTCGGCATCTCAAGTGCGCACCACGCCTCATCTCTCATCCCAAGTCTTGTGAGGCTTCTCAATTACTCCTCATCTACACTGACCTTCTGTCATGTCCTTTAGGATAGTTCCATCATGTACATACCAATTACATAAATTTTGTCCCATCCACACAACATTACGGTTCTACACAGTTGACCCTTTACCTAGTAGCTTACTTCTGTCTCTTCAACACCAGGCTCTTGGTACCCTATGTTAATCCCTGTGCCTGACGTACATAAACATGTCCTCAGGCACAGCAGATTTATTCTGTATAAGGGTCACCACTTTTTTTAACCAAAGCCAACAGCCAGCTGTGCATGAGTGTTTTTGTTTAGAAAAGCATTAGCAAAGGATTAGTGAAAGTTTTCAAAACATATCGATTCTAGAAGAAACCCTGGAGTGACCACTTTAATATAAAAGACCCTCACTTCCCCTTACAAAACAAGAGAATTTCTTCCAGGCTGGACCGAGACTCTGTAGGCTGATCATTCGACAGGCAGAGACCGGACGTCTCTGCGTCGAGGATGGCACCACAGAAGGGATGAGGTCCTTCATTCTAAAATACCAGGTGAGGGGTTAGCACTTCCCCAGGGGATTCTTTGCTCCAATGGGATATATCTTACATACACATGTTTCACCTACATTTCTAGGCTAGGTACATTTAGGTAGGATATGCATCGTAGGAGTACGCCAATGCTATTGTTTTATATAATTGCTTTTATTCATCTTATAGCTGGTACCAATATCGTAAATGGCATATACATTTCTACCATAGTGCTAATGACGTTTGTCTGCTCTTGTATATTGATAGTCTAGTGTGAAACATATTAGCTGCGACAGACGCTTGACCAATAAATACTTATTGAAACCATTCCAATCATCATTATTCGTGTATTCTGAGAAAAGAAAGCACAAGTGACTTAGCAAAATATACCATATTGTTTTCCACGATACCTGAGGAATCAGGGTTGTCATGTTCAGTGGTTGCCAGAAACTACCTACATCGCTGTAGAATACTGGGGGTTGGTAGTGGCACTGAAGAGATAGCTGGCCCAACGGCAGACTCAGGACACTCCCACAGGATGAGTCAGTCTGCATACTAAGCTTTGAGTTTAGGTCATCCAAAACGTGCAGGTCCTGGGGGGTCCTAGGAACTACACGACATGGCACCAACGTTGGTTTGGTTCTTATATTAACAGTAACATTTTAGTATTTCAGTCATGCTTTCTCAGACAACCCTACTCGCACTTTCCAGTAATGTCTGCAGTGGGAAAGAATATCCACCTCAGCTGAGCAGGTACTCCCTGTTTTGGCTGAAGGTTTAGACAAGCTTGTAAGGATTAAAGGTTCCCATATTGTGCTAAACACTACCTCTTAAACCTTTACTTTCTCCTCTTTTCAAAATGAATGAATCTCTAAGTAGTGGTGGGAGCATGGAAGGAGATAGACTATTTAGAGCATTAGAAAATCCGAGTTACTGCCTGTCTGCAGTTCTCTGTGATGTTAGAACATGATATACCTGTAACAGGTAGCCATGTTAATTTTGTGATTGAGGCACACAAGGTGTTCGGATCAGAGGTATTCTATTCCTGGGTGAAATTCCTACCTGCAGACCCACAGACACGTTTATTCCGTGAATACATTGAAATGGATCCACCGGAAGAATACATCCCATACGAGGACATTGAAGTCCTGTTACCTTACCAGCAACATAGAAACTGGTTTAAAGCTGCCCTAAATCACATAACCTTGGTCGTAAGACACGGTCTGCTCAGTATAGGAAGAGCAACATGGCCGGTCTAAGCGACTTACACTCCAAATCCTGAGAAAGACACACTCCAAGTAGGTGAAGTGCGTGCACTTTATAAGGCAGTAGTCAGGCTATACAGACACATTGTCCAGTTCGTCATGCGAATACTCCCATTACAACCTGCAAGATCTGCTCCACCTGAAACAGTCCAGACCCAACACACACCAACAAGGAGTCCACAGACACTAAAAGCAATCTTGGGTGCGTTACTTGATCCCACTTTGATGGTATCGTTCTGGATAGCTAATAAAATAGCACAGTTGGAAGCAGTATTTCCCCATATGGGTCCGCAGGAAAAACACAGAATTTTAACAATTTACTTGTGAATGGGAATGGTTCCCTCACTTGAGGATTGTCCAACATGGGGAACAATCTTTTCTGCAGTATACATTTGATCTGGTCTGGGTACCGTGTATTCTGTTATTCCTGAAGTATTGAAACAGATACAAAATGAGTACGGGGCAGGACATGACCTGGGGATGAAACTGATGGGTAATTTGACCAAGTCTGGCAATTATGCTGAGCAACATCAAGGGGGAAGCAGCAGTGGTTGGTATACACCAATCATTTTGGTATTGCACACTCCTGATTTGTAGGAGCTGTTACCCTTAAGCACTGGAGGATACCTATGCTTCACTAGGTCGAGATAGCTTGGAAGCCAAACCAGGGAAACCGCAAGTGGTGAGTAATTCTGATAAGGAGAACTCAAAGCACCCATTTCCTCTAAAAAGGTATGGGAAAACAATCAAAATCAATCCCAAAATAACAATAAAAGAAACACTTCACGATCAAGGGGTGGGTCTCCCCAATGGGGGTCCTCTGAAAAGAGGTATAACCTTAGGAAAGAAAGGAATGTGTATCAGTATCCTGATACCTGTCAGGCTTCCTAATGTCATCAGGATTTCTTTCAGGGTTTATCATAAAACTCGGAGAGGGAAGGAAGATCAGAACAAAAGACTGAAGATTGACCAAAGGGAAAAAGGGAAACGCATCGCAATTCAGATTTTATTACCAAACAGGAAGAGCAGCCTAAAGCAAAGACTCAATTAACAAGCATTTGCAATGCAATCGGTCTCGCCTTTGGGACCTTATATGTATTTAGCTATGCAGCACATTAGCCTGGGGGCTGAAACATCTACTGTTGGGTCCTAATCCCGCTCTCTCAATAGATCAAAACTTGATCATTATTTACATAGAAGTATTCAATACGTCTTCACACTTTAGCAATCCTTATTTCCAGTTTGAAGTAAAAATTACTACTGCCCAAAAGTCATATTTTCACCACACTCCCATTCATATTAGGTTATCTGACATATTCCCACAGGACACCTCCTAAAAGGCCTATAACTAATGCATCAAAAAATAAAGTAGTTGTCAATCACTCTTCTGTGTACAACTCCTCTTCTGTAAGAGCTGTCCCTGGAGCAACAGAAACGTTCTCTGTAAGGAACTAAGCTGCTCCTTCAAGATAGGTTTGCGCTGTATTAAAAAGTAAAAATACATAAATAAAAAGTACACAGTTTTCCTTATGATCAGCGTACTGAGCGGCGCAGAGTTTTAGAGTGATGTATGAACTGAATACTGGCTTTGCCCCAGCATACAGACTCTTGCCTCACTGGCAGCACAGTGGCCTCTTTTCTTACCCCTTCCTCTGTGTGAGCAATTCACCCTCACCCCTCCCTGATGCGGTCTTTAATCCTAATCCCTTCCTGTCCCAGGTTCGCCGGGCACTATTTACATATACAGTGCAGGCTGCACTCTTCCCCTGTGCACATAAACAGATCTGTTAACTAGTGGCAGTACCAGGCTCCCAGCAACCACCTGAGCCAGGGAGGTCTGGGGCATTTAAAACATATTTCGGAAAAACTAAGACATGAGCACATAATGTGAGCAGTGTTCTACCAGCATAGTAATGAAAGACCTGCTTAAAGTCAATTTAGCTCATGGGACAGCGTTTCTTCCACCTCACAAAGAATCGGTGAGGGTGGCTGTATGCAGTAAAATGGTTTGGATTTCTCCACGCGGACTAGATCAACTTCACGGATCCACATCCGCCCAAAAGATATCTCTTGAGTATGTAATATGTGTGTCTTCGACGGTAACCACCTCATTGAAATGGAAGCAGTAATCTGGTTCCCCAAAATAGTATATGAAGCCTTAACTAGTTCACAAACGGTAACGGACCACAGAACTCCCCAACGAGAGGTGAGGGCCCTAGGAGGACGCCGACGAGACGTGTAGAACCAAAATGACCCACACTAGAAATACCAGCAACACGTTTACCCTCTTGCCTGCCCCATCTATGAGGTTTGAGTCAGGGGCCGAGACAAGGACACAGTCCCAAGTAGTGCTGACAAACTAAAATGTGAATACTCATCTGATGCTTCTAAATAGTTCTACCCCAGTTTACCTAACCTAAGTGGAGTACGAGGTAAGAAGTAGGTGCTGTTTTCTAAAGTAAAGCTAGCTATAGTTTTGCCAAGAGTTGCCAAAAGTTTCTCTAAGTTCTAGTCTGCTCCATACCTTAGAATGTGCGAGGTTGGAATCTCTTTCCGGGACTCAATATCTAACACCCCGCAAGGGGAGTCAGAAACACTGGAACTGGATTCTCTGCGAGGAGGATGACAGCGTCTGGTCAGTGCATTAGGTCGGAACTCGATCTCCTTCCGAACTTGCTGTGGCGATCCGCAAGTAGGCAGTCGAAATCTTATCTTATCTGTACTTAAAGGTCCGCTTTGGAAACGACGAGATCCATGTTGGAAAACCTCTCTTCGAATTGTTTTACTTGAACTGCAGCGTTCCGCCATGTTGAAGGAACATACGGCCGCTCCCACTTCATGTAGTGGTGCACGGTCTAGTTGTTCCTTTTCTGAATCGAAGTGTGCTGGTAATGCGCATGCGCGACTAGCGCGCAGTGCACTTCAACTGTAAAATTCGCCTGACAGGAACCTCCTTGAGTGCGCTCTAGAAGAAAGCTTTGTTTCTCCTCACAGGAAGACTTTGTAATTTGTCAGCGCTGTTCTAATTCAGAGGGAAGTAAATATGTTGAGCGCTTGAGTTAGGTTTTTGGGACAATTGTTATTAACAGCATTTTTCCCCTCAGCATTCTGGTCTTTGGAAGTTCGAGGTGATGCAGTTCTTCCTCTTCAGGCTTCGTGGGCAGAAGTGAGGAGAAGTATTGTTAGACCTGACATCCTTGGCGTGGGGTTTTTCCCCTATCCTTTGCTTCTGCTACCTGGATTTTTGATGCTGTGCTGGATTTCGTTTTTGCTGGTTTAGATGCCTTGGACACTCTGGCACTGATTAGCAGTGGCTGAGTGTAAGTGCTCCCTGTGTAAAATATCATATTGATTGGATATACCTGATTGGCACATTTGTATCACCATGAAGTCCCTAGTAAAGTGCACTGTGTGTGCCAGGGCTGCTGATGACAGATGCTACTAGTGGGCCTGCAGCGCGGATTGCGCCACCCACATGAGTAGCCCTAAAATGGTGTCTCAGACCTGCCACCGCAGGCCTGCCTGCAGTCCCTGGACTGCCATGTCCTCCTAGCCAGTGTCCACACTGGCCGGGCCTAACCCTTCCCTTTTTTTGCACATCAGTCACCCCTATGGAAGGCCCAAGGTACCCCCCTGGGCAGGGTGCAGTGTATATAAAAGGTAGAGCATGTACTAGTGCAGGTACCATGCTCTGGTAGTGAATCGCAGCCATTTTTGTGTGTTCACTGCTGCAAAGTTATCTTGCTCCATAGGCTAACATGGGGGAGGCTGGTGCCAATGGCTATCAGCCTATCTTCTCATAGGCACAAGATAAGACATGAAGTGTTTGATATCCCTGAGCTCAGCATTTAATAACATCTTTAAGGAGAGGTTGTTTCTAAATCATGAGTTGGAGAACAGTACTTTTTAGAGAGTAGCTGTTCTCTTGTCTGACCCTTCTGTGTGCCTGGGCATGCTTGTGGATTGACTGTCTGGTTTGAGAGTGACAGGGGCTGGGGATCCCCCAGGAGGTTGGCTGAGTCAGGCCTTTGCTGAATGCCTGCCTGCCACAATACTGGCTCCACCTCCTGCTGGGCGGCTGACGACTCTGCCCCTCACTCTGAAAGGAAAGAAGAAGCCAGGAAAACAAAGTGCTCCAGCAACACCCAGAACTGGATCAGACCGGGCTCAGGACCCACTTGCACAAAGACTTCAAAGACTTTTAGGGATATAAGTAAAGGACCCCTGACAACAGATTTTTAGATTTCTACAATCAAGAGGAACCTCTGCTGAACGACGGACCGCTGAAGAACCAAAGGAAGATTGCCTTGCTGTGTGTTTTAAGGGCTGACCTGTCCTGCTGTACAACTGAAGCTGAGGAGGAGAAGGGGCCTTGCTTTGTGCTGTGGCCCTGCCTACTTGACCTAAACCAGACTTTGCTGTGTGCTGTGTCTGCAACTTGAAATCTCCAAGGGCCTGAGAAGAGCTGGCCTCCTGTTTGGCAACCCAGGGACATAAAGGTTGCCGAGACTTCAAGACTCTGCTGTGTCCCGTGAAGTGCGCTGGCTGCTCTCTGCTTTGCTTAGGGGAGCCGTGCTGATCTGTGCCTGAAACCGGCTGCCGCGCTGAAGAGGTCGACGTGCTCATCGGCACCTGTTACGGCGGCTAGAAAGATTGTGGGGCGCCCCCAGGGCCGGCGACGCAGCTGTGAGGTTTGGCGGAGCCACGATCAACCCGCTGACCTGAGGCGCCTTGGAATATCCTGCCCGTAATTCACCGCTGCAGCCCGGGGGCCCGAGATCGACAAGAAGCTGTGCCACCCTGCTCCACAGAGCCGCGAACGAAGGAGTGAGGAGGTCGCGACCTAACTGGCTAGCGGCAGGGGCTTGGCTGAAGGAGCCGCGCTATGATTGGCTGACGCCCGGTGACGTCCGACGTCGTCCCTGGAGGCTCGTCGAGGGAGCCGCGACCCGATTGGCCCATCGCCCGAGAGCTGTAAGAACCTCGTAGCGAAGAAGGGCTCCGACGCGCCGAGTCCGTGCGCCCCGATCCGCAGCCTGGTGAGTCTGTGCACGGAAGAGGAGCGCTACAGTGTAAGCGCAGGGGCATAGCTGGAGGAGGTGCCTTCGGTACCGAGAACCTTGAGACATATACTTTTTGACACCTACCGCTCACAAGAGACTAGAGACTATTTGTTTTACATGCCTGGCGATCCGAGAAAGCTAAAGAGAAACGGAAGATTAATGTGCAATGCTATGATGGTTGAGTCTTACTGCTGAAACTAGATAAAGTTATATTTTTTAATATACTCACCTGTGTGGTCTACATTTGTGGTGCACTGGGGGGGGTCATTGTGGTGTTTACGTGCAAATACTTTACACATTGCCTTGGGGATAAGCCTGTCTGCTCGAGCCAAGCTAACTAGAGGGAGAGCAGGGGCTATCTACCGTGTGTGTCCCTGTGCCCTGACTAGAAGCAAGGGTCCTATTTGGTCTAAGGTACGTACCTCTGCCAACTAGAGACCCCCAGATCTAACAAGTATCCTGAGAGTATCTTCTGTCAAGAGAAGAGCTCTGAATTGCCAAGTACGCGTGTCCAGTTTTTTTACTAATTGTAGGCTCACTGTGACCCAGAGACCTAGGAGTTCTCGAGTGATGTTTTAACTCGCTGTTACCCAGTGGTTTCCTGGATTTCACAAGTGATCCTGAGAGAGAGACTACGGTAATTCTAGGAGGCAAGAGACAAGGAGATTTGTACAGAAACCAAGAACAGATATTTTAAAGAAAAGATTGAACTGACAATACAATCTGAAATCTAAGGAACTTTGTAGAATCATTTTTTTTTGCAAAAAAGTATCAAGAGACTATTACTAAAAGACTCGTTCACGCTCAGAAGAGTTTAATCTGACCAGTCATTCGCATTAATGCAGTTAACAGATTTTATTGCACCAAGAGTTCTTCCGGTGGATTAGATTTGATCTAATGCTAAATTGGCAAAACAGTTCGGAGAGTAGCTAGCTTTTATCTAAAAGACTGGTAAGAGTTATTCTAGAGAAAGAGAGAGTGAAGTAGATTGTAGAAGGTACTCTTAGGTTAGGGAGAATAATTTTGTGTTTTATCTTCCAGAGTTCCAAAAGAATTCCTGAAGTAGGAACCAATGTCCAGAAGCGTGTCTCTCTTGTTTTGTCTTCCACTTCCCCTTTCCCCCCCGAACTAAGTGCGGAGGCAGTACATATTTTGACAGTCTCCGACCTTGGTAGGTGGGAGCTGGGGTAAGATCATCTGTTCCTGAGGGGGCCGCATCAGAGTGTATCCTTTTCTGACAGCCTGTATTGATATAAAAGTCGGGCATCGGAACGTCATGAATGAACCCCTAAGGAATAGATGTTCATGCATACTAAATGAGTTCTTGGAGAAATCAATATCCAAGTAAGGGAAATTCCTAAAGGCTTAAGAGTCTTGTTTTCCAAGAACTCGTTTTGACGTGGATTGACGGATGTAGGAGACCATGCCTGTATTTGGTTAGCATGGACAATGCCTAAATAAGGGCTGGATTTTCTATGCCTCAATAAGGGCAATATGAAATGTACCTATATAAGGACAAATTGGGAAACCTATATACGGAATCTAAATCTACACACAACACTTTCTTTATATCTCAAGTTACAGATGCCACTCGAGAACTTTATGGCGTTCGTAGGTGGGACGCAATAAATATTGGCTTAGCGCCAGGCTCCTTAGTACTTCGGTGAGAGATATTCCAGAATATCAGGTTCAGGTTTTGTCGACTCGAAACGTAGTAAGTACACAATATAATACAGATAATTCTCAACCTGTTACATGTACGAAGTTACCGGTAATTAAATTAGATTTTTTTATTCGTGCAGGCAAGCTGCGGGACTGATCTTTGCTTCCAGTTTTCTTATTCACCGTACATTTGGAAGTTTGGCTGAAAGGTGAGACTCGTTAGTTAAGGTCACTGTGGTGTCTTGGGGTACACACTGATTCTAGCTTATTCACGATGTTGAGCACTATTTTGGTTTATATTTTTGGGCAGGTTGGACTCAGGTTTCTGTCACAGCGTACAACTGTGGGTTGATGCATAGACTGCTTCAGATAATCGCCATTCGAGTGGCAGTTGAGATTTTCCCACATGATAGGAGACTTTGGAACACCTCATTCTACACATTACATATATTGCATTACGTGGTTTTCTTGTGAGTTCAGACTATGCAAGGGACATTTTTTGGTGTCCTACACAGGGCAACTTAAGAAATTTGTGTACAACGTTTGGCAGTCTCAGGCCAGTAGAGGTACAGAATACTTCATTGCAGTTAGTGAGCATTATACACAAGGTTTGCACGACGACTAATCTCCTTTATTGTAGTCAGTGAGGACTATAGATACGGTTCTCACAATGACTAATTTCACGAGTATTAGCAGTTATTCGGTCCACTAGGATGGTGGCACGGTTATCTTTCTTTCTTCTTTTTTCTAACTTCACTTATTCACACGGACTTTGACAGCAACTTGTTTTAGCATTATCATTCACAGTTTTATTTATTCATTTAAGATCTTGTTTTTTCTTCCGGACGACTTGAGGCCAATAGAGTCAGCATTTTCAAATGTGAAGTTATATTTATGTATATTTACAATATATGTTTGTTGTAGATTCCCCCTGAAGAAGGGTGCATGATACACCCGAAATGCATTGGGAATGGTTTTCTTCATGATGGTCAAGAGACTATAAAGCAAGTTTTTCACCATTTATGAATTCTGCTTCAGAATAAAAGGAAGCACTGGATAACGACGGATGGAATTGAAGTTTCATTTGGATTGTTGGATTTACTATGATTTAATTTATGCTTATGATGACTAGTTTTTAAAGATTCATTAACAGTGCATAATAATGGTGGTATAATGTAAACCACACTCAACGCTGAGTGTCATAGGTAGTGCTCACTTTGTCTAGGACAGCCAGGCACTAGTCTAACTCTTCTTTCTGTATTAAAAATCAGACATGCCCAGGTTACTGAGGACTCAGCTTCTGAATGGGGAATGGGTTCTGACGATGCTAGACAGTGTGGCAGAGCTTCTGAATGGGGAATGGGTTCTGACGATGCTAGACAGTGTGGCAGAGCTTCTGAATGGGGAATGGGTTCTGACGATGCTAGACACTGTGGCAAAGCTTCTGAATGGGGAATGGGTTCTGACGATGCTAGACAGTGTGGCAGAAGTAACAATAGCTCACCAGAACCTGAAGGAATTTTGCGTAGTTTGCTCTACTTCGCACTACGCAAATTGCAAGTAGCACAGTGCACTGTGCTACGCTATGCGTGTTTGCAAACACGCGTAGCGTAGAATAGTGCAAACACGCGTAGCGTAGCATAGTGCAGCGGTCATTTTTTGCTTGCTCGCGGTCCTCAACGTCAAGTTGGCAACCGCGGGCAAGCAAAATGTCATCCCGGTGAGAATTTTTCCTCTTTCGCGATCAGCAACATCAAGTTGTCGATCGCGAGCGTGGAAAATAAACCTCCTGGCGAGCTTCTCAACGCGGGGAGGTCAGGTTTCTCATTGCGAGTGGTCGCGTATGCTCGTGACCGCTCGCGATGAGAAACTACCAGTCCGTGTTGAGAAAGCTGCAGCTCGGGTAGAAATCTACTCGAGCGGCAGAAAACGACTGCTTGCACTGTGCAAGATGCAGTTTGCACAATGCCGGATGCTTGTCTGTACTGTGCAATAGGTGCAATCAGTGCGAACAGCATCTTGCACAGTGCACTACGCAGTTAGCGTAGCTCGCGTAGTGCGAAGTACTACGCCCATGGTTAGGAAACACCTGATACAAGAGTGAGTGTCCCACACCGTCTACACAAAATTAATCTTTCTTGAGATGTCCCCCTCTATTTGGATATTAAAGGTCTTTTTTGGGAAAATTTGACATTTGGGAATGACACCCTGTTAGCAGAAAAAGATTGGCCTCCTGAATTTATAATGGATTGCCCAAAGGGTGAAAGCATAACTTTGCCTGCCTTTTCCGACCTCGCTCCGGTTTCCTTAAAACACTCATACGCGCAGGAGTGGGAGCAAGCACTAGCTCCAGCGTTATACCGCAATCATGTAGGGTGGGACGTGGAGTCTAAACACCACAAAATCCCATTAAAAACGACTCCAACTCCACAGAGACACAACCCTATTAAAAATGAGGCAAAGAAACAGGTCAAAGAAATCTTAGACCAGCTAGAATACCAAGGTGTGTTTGAAACTTGCACCACGCCAATGAAAGACCCTTTGTTTCCCGTCTTGAAACCTGACAACACATATTATTCGGTTTTAGATTACAGACATTTGAATACATGCACAAAAACATTTGCACTTCAGAATACACATAGTTCCGCATTAGTGAATAAAATTTTGCAGAAGAAATACAACAAAACACTAGATATCTCAAATGGATTCTTCTGCCAAAATGTAGCTACTGAAAGCAGATATTTGACAGAAAAAATACTGACGGCGGTATAGACTGCTGTAGGGAGAGAAAGAGCACCAGCACAGGGGAAAAGCATCATCGTTGTAATCCCGATACTGACTTTAGAAGCGGTAGCCAAAGGCAGCATTCCAAATGCAAAGGCATTGCATACACGTAGGATACAATGGACTAATTCTATCACTGCAACAGATGTGGAATATAGATACGATCCTACTCTGAGAACACAAGCATTTCTGCAGTACGAACAAGAATACCCTCTCCCAAAGGAAATCTTGCCTCTAGATCAGTAGGAATACATTATTTACACTGACAGTTCTGCTCAACCGGTCATTGGAAGTAAACAGCAATATAGAGCTGCATGAGCTATAGTAAAAGGTTGTATGCGGGATGGTAAGTTCCATCCCAGCAATACGACTACGCAATCTCTGGGACATTGTACAGTGCAGCTGGCAGAACTGAAAGCCCTGATACTAGCACTCGAGTATATGGATCGGGACTTCCCCACACTGATTGTGTGCGATTCATTTTACTGTGTGCATATCTTCACTACTGGGGCCAGAATGGTTTTAAAGATGCCAAGGGAGGCACAATAAAACACAAATTGTAATGGGAACAAGTGACAAAGCTGAAAGCATGCCTGCTACAGACTCAAATTATTCACACCTTGAGTCATCAGCGTGTTGGCATACACGTTGAATTGAATTCAGTGGTTGATAAAGCCACCAAGGCGACAGTGCCAACTGTTGCCATTGCTGCAATCACTCGTTCACACGAGAATAGATTGAGATATACTAGTAGCAATCAATGCCACAAAGAGCGGCTCTGTCGTACTGCCAAAAGGCTTTCCACTCAAGTACTCCTACAAGTTAGATGCACAAAACACACCGTATGCTCAAATATCCACGAGTGGGGGATAGAGTAATACCAAACAAAGATCACAGGTTAGGTTTAATTCTAGCTGCACAGGAGGCTCTGGGATCTACGCACACAGGAGTCACTGCAACAATCTCATTATTGAAACAGCATTACTGGTGGTCGGGGCTGATAAAACAAACAAAGGACTATGTCCTGAAGTGCGGTATTCCTCCCCCTTCCATCCCGAGGGAAATTCGGTGGTGGAGAGGAAAAACCGTGACCTAAAACAATCCTTAACAGCTAGGGTATTAGGTGCTGGTGGTATTTGGGTCAATAACCTATACGGTGTCCAGAGGGCGCTCAATAATATGCCAAGAAAATCCTTGGGAGGCGGTACCCCTTATAAAATCCTGTTTGGGACAAGAATGTGAGTACCTGATCTCGATTGTGCCAGCACACTGTTGGATTCAAAACCAATTGAACTCAATGACCGTTTGAATGTTTTACAGGAACTCAGTGAATTCTGTGGGTTAAAAAGCAACGTGCAAGTCAAACGCACTGCCACTGGGGAAGTGAAACCAGTTCCGGCAAGATCTGTCTGGGTTCTGCAGATTGGGGACCTGGTCGGGGAAAGATTGTGGACAGAGCAGAGTTTGGGTCATCTTACAGAGCACCTGTACCTGTCCTGTCGGTTCTGGGAACAAGAACAGTACTCTTCCACCTCTTACCAGCAAAAAATAAATAAAAATTTGTCTCCATTGATGCGGTTTGATCAGATCATGTGGCCAATTCTCAACAGTAGACCGCGTGGGGTCCTGCAGTAGCCGCAGATCTCCTCTTGCTACTATACAGGAAGTTCAGATGGAAAGACTAATAAACTTTCAAGACCCTACTACACAAAGTGGAGTACCAAATAATGGAGCACAAATCATTCCAGTTGAAATTAAAATACAACACAAAGAAACAACAATACAAGTTACAATTCGGCCCAACAATGATGTATCGTTTGAAGGCACATTAATGAAGACATCTGCCAGTTCTCAAAAACCTACAGAGCTACAAAAGATGGATCTGAGGAAAAATCATCGAAGTTGATGAAGTAGCCAAACGCAGTTTGATCTAAGTGAACCCGATCAAACGGCAAAGAAAGAGAAACTTCTACAATTCTATTTCTTGGTCTAAAAGACTTACTTTCACCTTGGTTGCATATTTGGTTTGCAACAGGAGTAGTATACCTGTTAATTTGGATTGGCATAGTGCCTGTACTTTTCCTGCTTCTGGATGGGCATTATCACAGTGAATAAAGAGACTTGTCCCTGGTGAACATTACAGCAATTCCAGTACCTGATGGTATAGTTTGGGATACAGTTCCTTATGATGTTCAATGGGGCCAAATACATTTAAAAATTTCACATTTGTTCAAAATGTATTTAAATGATTTCCTTACCCCCAGTACATTATCTGCTGCATTTTCTTGCAATGTCCCAATCATCAGACTTCTAAATCTGAAAGCATAGTATATACATTTTCAGATAATTGTATGAAGATGCAACTGATTACGATACCATGTTTTGTTACCAGCATTATGGTCATCATTTTTGCATAGAGCAAGTGTAGCACACACTTCTAACACTTCGCATCAATGGGAACATTGCCCAACACCACCAAAGGGTAGTTCTGCCACATTTGCACAGAAATTCGCATACTTTTCAGGGTTCAATACATCAGACCCAGTATCGTTTTACTACAAACCTGCATAGACTTAGCATATTCTTCTTGGTTGTTGCATTATACTAAGCTGACTGATATATTCAGCTCCTTTTATCTCCCAGCTGTCTATGGTGCCTCTCCAGTAGTCGAAACCCTGTATAGACAACATCTATCTGGGGGACAAGAGAGTAGCAGGTTCAGGGAACTGAGGCTTTATTCAGAGCTTGCCTTATACCATTACAGATGATTTTCCTGGACAGAACAGTGCAACAGACTACCTGTTACGGGTTTGCAAAAATATTAAACCTGAGAACACCAAGCATCCCCTCACCCACAACCATTAAGGGTATCTCAAATAACACACTAACAAGTGAGGGGACACATGGCATAAGTACATACACATTTGTATCTACCGATCACACCAACCCTTCCAATCGGGAGATGATGAATTGTAACTCAAGATTCAAGGGTACCACCGAAGGGTTTAGTATCCATAGGCCCAACCCACGCTATGTATACACAGACGACCCAGAGGTAGTAATTTCCTATAGTGTGGTGAAGTTTTGCCTAGATTGGCTAAAGACCTTGACACTATCATAGGTGCAACCACATTTGTCCCTTCGGTCAGACAACATGGGTGTTGGAACCTAACAAGAAATCTCTAAGAAACCACGTATGAAACGCTTCTTATATACCATCTACAATGAAGTCTGGAAAGTCTCCCAACAGGTAGAAATTGTGAAATTGATAGAATTAAACTAGAAAAGGCCTTACCTGTGGTAGACAATGGCATGACCACACTCTCGTCTCATATTTATTCACTGGGCAACATTGTGTCCTCAGCTATCGACATAATGAAACAAGATTTGTCTGTTCTACAACATGGGCAATCTTAGTTACGCAATATTATGTTTTTAAGCTGGACGCTTCAATCATTGCGTTCTGGCTACATTCCATGGCAATACATTAAAGACACAAATCTGTTTTAGGATTACAATCTGACGGACAGACAAATGCGAAGTACACCATGCTGCTCATAGGTAACTTCTCTAGTTTTTCAATTACTGTAGCAGAATCACCATCTACGAAATGGTTAATCCACTGCCAATCACGACATTCCAATTCCAATACTGCCTGAAATATTACCCAGTAGGCAGGTATGAAGCGTTGGGCGAAGGGTACGTACGAGAAACCTGGGAGTTGACATACACATCTAGGTGCAGAAACAAGAACAAGGAGGTTTTCTTGAGTGGTTCAAACTACGAAAAGGCCTTGAGTGGGTCATTAGTGTGTAAGGAAGTGTCGCTTTCCGGAGCATGTAATGTGTCAATACTGAACGTGTCCTGCTACCTGAAGATTTCCCCAGCTGCTGTAATTCATCCAGATTTTGAGTTACTTTCCAATGGGAGTTACTTGATGCTGAATGACCAAGGCTGTTGTGGAATGACGCCAGGCATCGCTTATCTAGTGACTCTAAACTCCAGGGTTATTTGTTGTAAGCAACTGTGCGAGCTGGGGGAAACAATAGTTAGGGAGGCACCACTGTGGCCTTCACTGACTGTTTCCAACATAGGATAAGCCATGGTGTTTCAGCAAAATGTGGCCTTAACTTCAAGTGGCAAGGTCCTCGGCACATATACAAAGATCTCTCAGGCTGTATGGACCAGAGTCTGATCTTCAAACTCAAACTTCCCGCTCCATTCTGGAGAAATGGTCCATCGTATCTTTACCATGTCTGACACGCGGGGGATAGTACACTTATTTAAGAGCATTGGATCAGGTCTCTTAACCTTTCAAACCATTTTCAGAGTGATTCTAATAGTATGTTTCATATAGGTACCCTAATATAGGCCCAGGTAACATCATACCCTTTCACTTACATTACTTTCCCTACAATACACAGCAACAAGCCTTTTTAGCATTGAACGCCTTTTAAGGATTGAACCTTTTACCTAGTTCTAGTCCTGGGCACAGAAGGAGGGTTTCCATGAACAATAGTGGTCCATGCCTTCATCTTTAGACTGACACTGCATGAATTAATATTCATGAGGCTACTTGGAAACCAGGCAGGGGCTATACACCACCTTCCTAATATCTACGCACAAGGTTCATCCCATACGTCATCCTCATACCCAGCAATGGCTAACACAAGGGACAAGGGAATCTTAGTGTCATGTTCCGACTGACCTGTGTGCGTCAGGGGACCGCAAGCGAGACGCGACATACTCACTTCCGGTGCCTGACTTGCATGAGCGGTCCAGTCTCTCACCGGAGGTAGCGTGACGTAATTAACACTTCCGGGGGAAACCGCTTATCAGCTGCGGCCTTCCCCCGGTGCGGCGCTTCGGATTAACGTTCCGACGCCTGTTATGATGGGCTACCTGAGGGAAACAGTCTCTGAAGCCCGATCCTAGTACCCGACACCGAGTGCTGAAAACGTTGCAGCGCACAACAGACACCGCCTCTGCCGCAGGAGAGCTTATCATGGTATTCCTTTCCACGCAGGAGCGCTTGCTGATTTGTCCATGGTTAATGTATGCCGCGCTGGAGCGCTTGTTTACTGTACCAGTGAAGTATAGTGAAAAGTGCAAGAGCGTAAACTCCTGGCAAGACTCCAGTCCCTTTCCTTTTGATGGTAGCCGACCTTCAGGAATTGACTCTAAGGTGCTTGTCTCATGTATGCATGTTTGCATGTGTGCGATTACAGTTGGCCAGTATTGATGGTAACGGATGTCCTTTTGTCTTCCGATTCAGTTGGCGTCTCCCGGTCCTTGTTATCAGAGGGACTCCCGCTACTCCACCCGACATAACCCAGATCACTAGCTACCATCCCTGCACCCCCCCTTCTATCCTAGTTTGTTGACCCATCAACTGGGAATGAGGTGGGTTCGGGGACGATAGCCCATGTCGCCTCTGCGAGATCTCTCCGCAAGACACAGGTACCTCTGTGGGAGAGTCTGACAGAATCCGAAGCCCAAGTGCTCTTCTCTCGCCCAGACGACATGAGCGATCCAGAGATTGCAAGCATAGCTGCTATGTCTTGCAGAGTAAACATACAGGCAGAAAACCTCAGTCTGCGCCAAGACATTACGGCCTTACAGGGTCAGGTAGCGACAGGGCTGGCCAATCCCTGGGGTTCCCCTCCTGCTGCTAGGGTGAGACAGGAAGGACTGATACGACCTCCCATGTGTAGCATTGGAGGAGCCCCCATAGGTGCACAACAGGATAGCACCATACAGGTCATAGCACCCCATCCCGTACAATTAGCCCCACCCGAACGCTTTTATGGCGATAGCACTCGATACAGTGTCTTCCTCCATCAGTGTCACCTGCACTTCATGGCTAGAGCCACTGCCTTTTACGGACGACGCTGGCAAGGTCGCATTCATCCTCTCTTACATGGGTGGTGACGCTGCACAATGGTCCATCTCTCTGGTGGATAATGATGACCCCATGCTTTAAAACCTACCGATATTCAAGGAAGCCCTAAGGCGCATGTTCGCCCATCATACCTTTGTCCAAGCCGCGGATAATGAACTGCTTAATTTGAGGCAAGGCAATTCCGACTGCTCCATTACATCACAACAGGCTCACCATAGAAGCCTGTTGGCCCTAGAACAAGAAGGTATCTGTGTTCTACAGGGGTCTACGCGACGACCTTAAGGATCTAATATCACAGATGCCTGATCCGCCAAAAGAGATAACTACCAGATCGATAAAGGGTCCCAAGGTGAACTACAGATTGCAGGAGCGGAGACATGCGAGGACAAAGGGTGGCAACAACCGCTTCCTGTCACAGAAGGAGAAAATTAGGGACGAACCTAAAACCTCTGGCAACGTGCCTGAACCTATGCAGATAAGCAGTGTGCGAGGACCTCTCTCCAACGAGGAACGGGAGAGAAGAAGAAGGCAGAACCAGTGCCTTTATTGTAGGAAGAGCGGGCACTTTGTTAGGGAATGCCCGGTAAAACCCACCCGAGCTAGAGGAGGAAGGCCGTTCGCCCTGCCCGTGTCCAAGTCAGACAAGGCGGGAAACGGAGAAACCCAGTAGATAGAGGGGTCCGTCTACTGGGCTCTTCATTCAACAAAACGACGACCCCTGCCTTTTTTGGCGGCAGCCACCACCTGGGCGTGGAAGTGGTTCTAAGAGCTGGTACAGGACAGGCATGGGAGGTGACCGCCCTTCTTGATTCAGGCGCCACCGGCAATTTCATAGACACCAGGTTTATGGAGGAACTGGGTATAGCCACGATCACCAAGACAAGACCTGAACCCGTGAAAGCAGTAGACAGGACAGACCTCACCTCGGGTCCCATTCGATACCAAACCGAGGACTTATGTATGGAGTTCGTGAACCACCACACGGAACGCATTGCTTTTGACGTGATAGACGCCCCCCAGTTCCGCGTCATCTTGGGCCTGCCTTGGCTTGTCCGTCATAACCCACGCATAGATTGGGTATCCAGAACACTAGTCTTGGATTCGGCCTACTGCCACACCTCGTTACGCTACCACCAGCTCTTCTTGCATGCATGCCATACAAGCCCATGCCCTGCATAGTCATGCCGGTTCCTGTGATGGGTAACAGGCCTGAAGCATACCTCGACCAGGCGGCGGTATTCAACAAGAAAGGCGCCAACATCCTTCCACCGCACTGTTCCTTCGACTGCAGGATTGATTTGATCCCTGGCTCCACGCTTCCTTGCAGCCGGATATATTCCCTCACCGAGAAAGAGAACGAGCATCTCCGCTCCTACCTGGATGAATACCTCAAGAACGGGTTCATTCACCATTCCCGATCCCCTGTGTCCTCTCCCCTTTTCTTCGTGACTAAGAAGGAAGGGGATCTCAGGACGTGCATTGACTTTTGGGCTATGAACGCCATCACCATCAAAAACAGATACCCGATACCACTGATTTCCAACCTGCTGGACCAAGTAAAATACGCCACCGTCTTCACCAAACTAGACCTCAGGGGGGCTTACCATCTAGTCAAAGTCTGGAAGGGTGACGAATGGAAAACAGCATTCTGGACTAAATACGGCCTTTATGAATACCAGGTCATGCCTTTCGGACTCTGCAATGCCCCCGCGGCGTTCCAGTTCTTCATCGATGAAGTCCTGAGAGACTTTCTTGATATATTTTGCATAGTATACATCGATGATATATTAATCTATTCACGGTCCATGACCGACCACATACAACACGTACGTGCTGTCCTCCGACAGCTGGAACAGAATGGTTTATACGTGAAATTGGAAAAAAGCATTTTTCACACTGTAGCTGTCGAGTTCCTGGGTCATGTCATATTACTCCAGCTGGTATCCAAATGACCAACTCAAGATAGCTTCCACTTTCTTGTTGTCCATCTCCTACTACAGTGAAGCACGTCCATAGGTTTTTGGGATTCGCCAACTATTACCGCCATTTTATCATAGGCTTCTCCAGGATTGTCACCCCCTTTACTCGCCTATTGCGTAAAGGAGTCTCCTTCTGTTGGGATGACAAGGCCGAGTATGCCTTTCAGGAACTAAAAAAAAGATTCACCACAGCCCCTGTTCTGAGGCACCCCAACCCTGACCTACCATTCACTGTCAAAGCGGATGCCTCACAAGACGCTCTGGGTGGTGTATTGTCACAAAGGGACGTGGAGTCAGTTCTTCTGCACCCGGTAGCATTCTATTCTAGGAAGCTCCTACCAGCCGAGCGCAACTATACCATCTCGGACCGAGAGCTATTGGCCATCAAGAGAGCGTTAGAGGAGTGGCGCCACTACCTGAAAGATGCCAAACACCCCGTGGTGATTTACACGGATCACCGGAACTTGCAGTTTCTTCGCTCAGCACGTGCCCTCACAGCCAGGCAGTTGTGTTGGACCCTGTTTCTTAACGAGTACGACTTCCGCATTACGTACCGACCAGGAAGAGAGAACGCCAAGGCCAATGCGCTGTCCCGCTTGGAGGGAACCGATGACTCCGTGTTGGCTCCTGAGCCAGTGCATGTTATTCCCGACCAATGCTTCCAGGGCATTGTGCTGTCTTCTGATTTCCTTTCCCTACTCCAAGACGACATTACACGGATCGACGCAGCTGCCGTGACGGCTAACCATAAGGATGTCTCCTCTGTACAGGAACTCGTCCTGTGTAGAAACAAGTTCTACCTACCTCTGGAAACCTGCCAACAACAGGCTCTCTCTATGTGCCACGATCAGGTCCTATCCAACCACCCGGGTTATCACAAGACCGTGGACCTCTTGCAAAGACACTTCTGGTGGCCCACGCTGGAAGAAGACACCAGAACCTACATAGCACGTTGTGACATGTACGAGGTTAGATTGCACGGCATACCGTCTGTGGTCATAATGGACCGGGGCACGCAGTTCGTGTCTCGCTTCCGGACTGAGGTGTGCGC
Source organism: Triturus cristatus (assembly GCF_964204655.1). Classification (NCBI taxonomy): domain Eukaryota; kingdom Metazoa; phylum Chordata; class Amphibia; order Caudata; family Salamandridae; genus Triturus; species Triturus cristatus. The sequence goes on along the minus strand of NC_140587.1, from coordinate 1,009,104,375 downwards.
AGCCATGGATGTGGATGTTCGTTTATCCTCCGCGTACCACCCTCAGACCGACGGCCAAGCCGAGAGGACCAATCATACCATGGAACAGTACCTACGTTGCTTACTGCTAACAGAGAAAGAATGGTCAGACGTGCTGTGGATGGTGGATTTCGCTTATGCCGATGGCGGAATGCTTGCTGTTGTTATGTCACCTTTATGCTGCCTCCAGGGCAAGCACCCACGCACTATGCCATGGGAAGAACCACAGGTCAGCCCGTTGCCCACGATGCAGGAGTACCACACCAAGCTCTGCACCCTCTGGCAGCAGAAACGATTTGAACTAGCCAAGGAATATTACTAACAGCACACGGATGACAGCAGGACACCGGAACCCGCCTACAAGAAAGGGGACAGAGTGTGGCTCTCCATCCGTAACCTTAATGTACACGGCCCCAAGAAACTATTGCCCCGTTTCATGGGTCCGTACGTTGTTGAGAAGGTGATCAACCGCGTGTCCATGAAGCTCTTGCTGCCTCCCCAAATGAAACTGCATCCCGTATTTCCACGTCTCCCTTCTACACCCCATTCACCCAGAATGTAAGGTGTCCTCCTCTCCTGCTCCAATTCTTAGGGATGATCACGTTGAATATGAAGTCAGGGCTATTCTTGATTCCCGCCGTACCCGGGGGAGGCTCTTTTACCTGGTTGACTGGAAGGGTTATGGCCCGAAGGAAAGGTCCTGGGAGACCCTTTCGCATGTTCGACATGCGTCCCGGTTGGTTCGTGCCTTCCATGTCCGTCACCCGTTCAGTCCTCCCCCTGCGACCCCTGTGTGAGCCTACTGTTTCGGACGGGGGTTTATTTTGGGCGGGGGTGCTGTCTTGTTCCAACTGACCTGTGCACGTCAGGGGAGCGCAAGCGAGACGCGACATACTCACTTCCGGTGCCTGACTTGCATGAGCGGTCCAGTCTCTCACCGGAGGTAGCATGATGACATCAACACTTCCGGGGAAACCGCTTATCAGCTGCGGCCTTCCCCCGGTGCGGCGCTTCGGATTAACGTTCCGACGCCTGTTCTGATGGGCTACCTGAGGGAAACCGTCTCTGAAGCCCAATCCTAGTACCCGACACCGAGCGCTGAAAATGTTGCAGCGCACAACAGACACCACGATAAGCTCTCCTGCGGCAGAGGTGGTATGTGGAGGGAGTATCTAAGGAGTGCGAGACAGGGAGCCCTGCTGCCACGTGGGTGCGCCTAGCACGGTCATGCACAGTAGAACACTAGCTGCAAGTACAGTGAGTACCTGTCAACCACGCGCTGGAGCGCTTACTGCTTACCCGTAAGGTACCTGTTGTGTAGTCCAGCGCTGGAACCCTTACTGAATTACCCTCAGTTATTCCTTTCCACGCAGGAGCGCTTGCTGATTTTGTCTATAGTTATTCCTTTCCGCGCAGGAGCGCTTGCTGATTTTGTCTATAGTTATTCCTTTCCGCGCAGGAGCACTTGCTGATTTGTCCATGGTTAATGTATGCCGCGCTGGAGCGCTTGTTTACTGTACCAGTGAAGTATAGTGAACGGTGCAAGAGTGTAAACTCATGGCAAGACTACAGTCTCTTTCCTTTTGATGGTAGCCGACCTTCAGGAATTTACTCTAAGGTACTCTTGTCTCATGTATGTGTGTTTGCATGTGTGTGATTACAGTTGGCCAGTGTTGATGGTAACGGATGTCCTTTTGTCTTCCGATTCAGTTGGCGTCTCCCGGTCCTTGTTATCAGAGGGACTCCCGCTAATCCACCCGACATAGCCCAGATCATTAGCTACCATCCCTGCCCCCCCTTCTATCCTAGTTTGTTGACTCATCAACTGGGAATGAGGAGGGTGTGGGGACGATAGTCCATGCCGCCTCTGCGAGATCTCTCCGCAAGACACAGGTACCTCTGTGGGGGAGTCTCACACTTAGATACTTTCAGTATAAATACAGCACCTCTTACCAGCAGTAGTTAGAGGGAACCAAGACTTCCAGGCCGACGCACTGACCAGAGACGCTGAGGCTCCTGCCTGCAGACCCTCCAACTGACAGCGGTCTCAACATCCCTAGCGGGGTGTCCAACTCGAGACCAGGACATGGTCCCACACTCTCTTGCTTTAGGTAATGGGGTTAGACTAAACCTAGAGGGATTCTTGGCTCTACACCTACTCCCATGATAGGTACACTTAGGAACATCTAGAAAGGCATCATAGGGGTATGCACACTTTTATCATGCATTTTATATCCATGTATTTGTTCATAAGTATTGCAAAATGGTAGAACTGTACTATCCTTCTATATTCATTGTACTGCTGATCATATATCTTTGCTACTGTCTAACAGAGATTGCAGCACATATATTTCAGACTAGAAGAACAACTATGCAATAAATACTTATTGTAAACACGCCTGACTCTGTCTCGGAGAGTTACACAGAAGAAAAAGTAAGTAAGCACGAGTGACTGAGTGAAAAGTAGTACATTGTTTCCACGATCTTGAGGGATCAGGGATGTCATGTTCTGAGGTTGCCAGAAACTATTCTCTCCCTGATAAGAGGAGATTCCAGTGACATTGTGAGCTAGCTAACATATTCGGTGGGGGTGCTCAGAGTTAAACTGTAGGATTGGTGGCAGACTATGTTATCCAAACGCGCAGGTCCTGCTTGGGTAATATAGGAACTACATGACATGGCGCCACCAACGTTGGTTTGGTACTTATTTAACAGTAGAATCTGAGTAGTTCAGTCTTGCTTATTCTCAGAGACCCCTACTCACAAAACACCGGAGACGTCTGGAGTGGGTAGGCACAAACTCCGCCACAGGTAAGTAGACTAACCAGCAGCCAATAAATTGGATATTTAATCAAGTTTGACAGGACACAGTATTCCTAAACAATTGTGCATAAAATCTTATCTTAGTTCCCTTGAAAACACTTCTCCGTTTTCAAAATGACTGAGGCTGAAAATAACGCATTTTTACTGGTTTAAAGGTGCCCTACTCCACTTAAGACACAGAGTAAGATTAGGCCAGCTCGGAGGAGACGGGGCAACTAGCCAATATTAGCAGCCTACACACCACATCCTGACATTGATACAATGCCAAAACCAGACTTACTCATACAACACAAAGATTTAATTAGAATCTACAGAAACCTGACGCAATTCGTCATGAGGACTTTTACAGATAAACCAACAACAGTTGCAACAAATGCAACTCTTTTTAGTGGCTGTACCCTGAGAATAACTCCACAAACATTACACGTTGGTAATGGGCAAAATGCCCACAAAACGTGTACAAATATTTTCTGAGCTACCCAGAATGGTAACTCTTTGAGGCTGTATTCCCCAATATTACCACATTCGAAAAACACAAAATGCTAACATTCTGCTTGCCCAGGGGGATAATACCACAATTAGAAGAGTGTCCCACTTGGGGTACAATCTTTGCTGCCATGTATACCAGAACCCCGTGTATTCCTTCATTCGGGGTGTTACCCGATGTATTAAGACAAATACAAAACTAGTATGGGGCAGAACCTGCTCTGAACTAAGAGATGAAGTTATTAAATAACTACGACCAGGTATCAGCCATTATCCTAGCTAATATTAAAGGGGAAGCAGAGTCAGTGGCAATCCACCAACGCCTAAGGGAGTTCTGTCCTTTAGAACAGGAACATGACCTACATACGCAGTTTCATATATTTTGGGTAGGATTAGGCAGAGAGAGTTTGGGTGGGAAAGCATTAAAACTACAACTGATCGGCTGTCCTGAAAAGGACACTACTTTTTAGAAGAATCAGGCGTCTGCTTAGAAGTGGGACAATAAAAAACAACAAAGCTTTACAACAGATAGATCTCAGTCCTGAGGTAGATATTCTCCATAGGAGCACTCTGAAAAGAGGTACAACCTTAGGAATAGGGATAAGATTAGGAAACCTGACAGGTATCAGGATACTGATACACGTTCTTCACGTTCCTTTCAGGGCTCGACAAAAAACTCTGGACTTTGTACGCTCTTCTTTATGTTCTGAACGTCCTTCTCAGACACAAAACAGCACGCTCAAGACTATACTTCCAAAAAAGAAGAAAAGCCAAAATCTAAACCTCAGTTAAAAAAAAAAGAAAGTTGCAGATCTAAGGATCAGACACGCCAAGAATGCCTAGGACTCAACTTCTGAATGGAGAATGGGCTCAGACGATGCTAGACAGTGCGGCAGAAGTAACAATAGATCACCAGAACCTGAAGGAATTTCTGGTGACAGAGGACTTGAATGACTACATCACGATGGAACTACCAGATAAAAGGGTGAGCATCCCACATATTTCATGTAACTTAACACTTCCAAAGGAGGGGGACAAGCCCAGGATAAGAAAAGGTCTCTTTTGGAAGAACCTATCATCTGGTTATGACATCCTGTTAGCAGTAGAAGATTGGCCGCCTGCATTCATTATGGAGTGCCCAAGGAGGGAAACGATAATTTTTCCATCTTTCTCCGACCACGTTCCCATACACCTTAAACATACATATGCACGTGAGTGGGCAGTTGCCCAAGTTCCAGCATTATACAAAAATCATGCCGGATGGGATGAGAATTCAACCGACCAGGTGATCCCGTCAAAAGTTTCACCAAATGCTCAAAGGCAACACCCAATAAAGCAAGAAGCTAAAAAAAACAGGTCAGGGAGATCTTAGATCAACTTGAATACCAGGGGGGATTGAAACGTGCATCTCACCAATGAACAATCCTTTGTTTCCCGTATCAAAACCCGACAATACATATCGTCTAGTTTTAGATTACAGACACTTAAACACTTGCACAAAGACATTTGCTGTCCAAAATGCTGCATTAATGAATAACATTGTGCGGAAAAAATACAAAACAACACTTGATATCTCAAATGGATTTTTCTGTCAAAATATGGCACCTGAAAGCAGGTATTTGACTGCATTCTCAGCGTTAGGGTCCTAGCGGCAATTTTGCCATCTCCACCAGGGGTATAAGAATAGCCCCGGGGTTTTTTCAACAAGGGTAACAGAATTACTCCAAAAATTTGATGAAGAAGCATCATCCTACGTGGATGATATTTATATGACGGACGATGACTTAGAGGCGAATCCCATAATAATGGTGCTCACCCTGGTCAAGTGCCTCTCTGAGGGCTACAAATTTACCTTTAAAAAATAAAAAATAGCCCACCTCAATGTCCTATTTTTGGGATATGAGTTGTCAAGTGAAGGCAAAAGTCTGGCAGCTAATTTTTTTAGAAACATGTGCGCTGCTCGAACCTCCCAAACCATTAAAAAATTTACAATCAATATCGGGATTCCTAAATTCCGGCAGGACATACATTTTGGATTACGCAGAAAGAGTAAAACCTTTCTACGATTTAATAAAACCTGACTGGTCAGGTAGACATTAGACACAGGAGCACACAAATATCCTACGTTCACTACAAGTAGACATGATAGCTTTAAAACACGTACAGACACACGTAAACGTATGCAACTTGGTGATCCGTGTAATAGTGTGTCAATGCGGGTACATCTACATAACTTTTAATAAAGGTGAAAGAGGTACCAATCTCATACAAATCATACCTGTACACAAACGCCCAAATGCGTTTCACTTCAACAGGAAAAATCCTGACAGCTGTACAGACCGCTGTAGCAAGAGAAAGAGCACTGGCTCAGGGAAAACGCATAATTGTCATAACCCAGGTACTGGATTTAGAAGCCGTTACAAAGGCTGGCATTCCGAATGCAAAAGCCTTAGCCCATTGTATCCATCTTGGATGTAATTCACTTACTGCAACGGATGTTGAATCCAGATTTAATCCAAATTTAAAAACACAAGCATTCCTGCAATATGAACAAGAATATCCTATACCTAATGAAATATTGCCTCTAGATCAGTATGAATATATTATTTACACTGATGGATCTGCGCAACCGACATAGGGAGTAAGCAACAAAACACCACAGCGTGCGCAATCGTTAAAGGTTGCATGCAGGATGGCAAGTTCCGTCCAAGTTGCACTAAGATGCAATCTCTAGGAGACTGCACGGCACAGTTGGCAAAATTAAAAGCATTAATACTGGCACTAGTGTATACGGATCACAAATTCCCCATACTAATTGTGTGTGATTCCTTTTACTGTGTGCAATTGTATAATGAATACTCATACCCTTGGGAGCAAAACAGGTTCAAAGATTCAAAAGGTGGCACATTTAAGCATAAAATGCTATGGGAACAGGAAGGGGAGTTGAAAAACGAACTACCAAGGGCTCACGTGATCCATACACTGAGTCATCAACGTGATGGCATTCACGTTGAAGGGAATTCATTGGCTGATGAAGCTGCAAAGGGGGCTGTATGCATGGCTTCCGTAGCTGCAATCACTTTTTCAAAAGCGAGGATAGATGGCGAGATTATGGTCGCTGTAAATGCTTCGCGCAAAGGCAGCTCAGTCAGTACCTAAACAATTTCCACTCAAGTACTCCTACAAGTTAGATGCACAAAACTTTCCATATGCCCAGATTCCTGCCGTGGGGATACAGTAATACCAAATATGGATCGTAGAGAAGGTTTGATTGTTGCAGCACACAAGGGTTTGGGCCCTGCACACACAGGCGTTACAGCAACTATTTCCTTGTTGAAACAGCGCTATTGGTGGCCAGGTCTAGCAAAACAAACTAAAGAATATGTTTTGAAATGTGACATCTGTCAACAGATGATGTCTGTGCCGGGCCTGTTACTGTGGAGCCTCTCATTATTAAAATCTGACAAACCTCTCGCTTGTGTTTATCTGGACCACTGTGGCCATTTACAATCCAATAGGAATCTGGAGCAAGAATACACTGCCACCAAGATATACTTGTAATCCCTAGATGTTTGGCCTCAGCACTCGGCTGATGCTCGAACTGTTATAAAGAATTTGAGAGTCTTCATAGGGACATACGCAGTTGGCACGTTACATTCTGACCGTGGCCCGGTGTTTAGCTCTCGGGTTTACAAAGAGGCCATGGAAAGTATGGGCATAGCATTGCGGTACTCCTCTCCGTACCGTCCAGAGGGAAAATCAGTTGTGGAGAGGAAAAACCGGGACTTAAAGCAATCTTTAACAGCTAGGGTATTAGGCAAGAGCGGTAGTTGGGTCAAACATTTATATGGGGTTCAGAGAGGAGCACGCAACAATCAGCCAAGAAGTTCTTTAGGGGGTGTCACTCCATATGAGGTCCTATTTGGGATTAGAATGTGGGTACCTGATCTTGATTGTGAAGGCACAGCGGCGATGAGAAACTATTTGATATCCATGATCCTTTGGCTGTTTTGCCGAAAAAAGAATTCGGACCATCCTACAGAAAACCTGTACCTGTCCTAGCAATTCAAGGAACAAGAACTGTACTTTTGCCGCCTCTTGTCAGGAAAAAGGAGAAAAGATTTGTCTCAATTGACTTAATCAAACCACACTATGTGGCCGATAATGAACAGTAACAGACGCCCTCCTCTCGCTACAATCTAAGAAGTTCAAACAGGAAGACTCATCACGTTTGAAGAGCCTCCTGTACGGAAGGACTATGCATTCCGTTTTGAAGTTGAACTTCTGCTTCAAGGGGAATGAGTTCCATAGCATTGTTGCAAACTAATTCACGAGTTGCAATTAGACCTAATACAGATGTCTACGTCAACATGCCTCGACGAGAGCAAAATGCGATTCCAACAAATGCCGATGCAATTCCAACAGTTGATCAAACTGATTCTGGCTATTTCATGAACTTTGATACGTTTCCTTGGATCCAAGTGAACCAGAAACGACACTAGCCCAACAAACACGAAAGCAACAAATCAAGAACTTTCTTCACTTTCTTCAAAAGACATACCCAGAGTTCTACCCAAGGTGATACCAGGTAATGAACAAGTTACAGATACATCGTTACCGAAGGTAAGTAAGAAACATTAGTTAGATTCCTCACCTTAGAATATCCCCAGGCGTCAGACTGGATCCGGAAGATTTTTGTAGCAATACCCCTTGCGCGTCGCTAGGTGTCGTCTGCGGCTCCGCGTCTGTCGTAGGCGTCGTGCGCCGGAATGACGTCGCTGGAGTACTTAGACGCCGCCCTCGCGCGCTGACATCAGTTCTTGTACATTGCGTTCCGTTCCTGGCGCGGAAAGCTGAGCCATGCAAGAGATAGACACTGGTGCCAAAAAAGTCTAGGGGCCTGAAAAGGATAACCTTAACCCTAGATGTCAGTTCGCAGAACGGGGAGGCTGGGTGGGTCGGTGAGGAATCTAACTAACTAATGTTTCTTACAGATACATCGTTACCGAAGGTAAGTAACTTGTTCATCTGAAAGAAACACGTTCGTTAGATTCCTCACCTTAGAATAGATACCCCAGCAATACCAACCCCGGTGGTGGGTCTGCGAACCAAGATCACACCAGAAAGTCCTGGAGAACAGAACGGCCAAAGAAGCCATCCTTCCGGACTTGGCAAACGTGTGCAGTGAAGCCCACGTTGCCGCCTGACAGATGTCCTGCAAAGGGACTCCCCGTCCCAGGGCAGTAGTAGCTGCCGTGGCCCGGGTGGAATGGGCTCTCAGCCCAACAGGAGGGTCCTTTGTTGCCAAAGAGTAACGGACCATCTCGCGGTGGGTCGTTTTGTGTATAAAGGTCTGTTTGTGTACAGCTTTCCCCTTCTTAGCACCTACTTATCCAACGAAAAGTTGGTCGTCCACCCTGAACTGTTTGGTGCGGTCCAAATAAAAGGAGAGCGCACGTTTTGGGTCCAGACGGTGGATCCTCTCTTCCTCTTTGGAAGGATGCGGAGGCGGAAAGAAGGTGGGAAAGGTGACAGATTGCCCGATGTGAAAGGGGGTCACCACTTTCGGAAGAAAAGAAGGACAAGTCCGAAGGACAACCTTGTCCGGATGAACAGACAGAAAAGGAGGTTTAGATGATTGAGCTCCAGGCTCTCTCACCCATCTAGCCGAGGTGATAGTCTTCTGACCCTTAAGACTGCTTTCCTGGTAGCTAAGGGGACAATTGTGAAGAGGCTCAAAGGGAGCGCACATCAGAAATGTCAGGACAAGATTCAAATCCCACTGAGGCATTACAAACGGGACAGGCGGGAACGTGTGGGTATGCCTTTAAGAAAGCGTGAAACTACAGGGGACTTGAAAAGAGGGCTGATCAGGAAGCCTTAAGAAGGCAGAGATCGCAGCAAGATAACCTTTCAAGGTGCCCAGAGCAGAGCCCTGCTGGGCCAAAGAAAGAAGAAAGAGAAGAACCTCAGAAAGAGGGCCGGAAAGGGGATCCACAGCCTTTGCTGTGCACCATGCCACAAATTTGTTCCACCTGCAGGCGTATACCGTCTTAGTGGAGGGACGCCTGGCTGCCAGAATGATGTCACAGACTTAAGGAGGCAAGTCAAATGGCATCAACTGCCGCCGCTCAATCTCCACACATGGAGGTGGAGACTGGACAGGTTTGGGTGGAGGACCGTCCCCTGTTGCTGCGACAGAAGGTATCGGAGGATCGGTTAACATACTGAGTAGCTCGGGATACCAGTACCTTCGTGCCCAATCCGGAGCCACTAAGATGACTTGGGCCCGGTCGTGCCTGATCTTCTTCAGCACTCTGGGCAGAAGTGGTATGGGTGGAAAGACGTACAACAGACCGCAACTTCACTCGCGGCGAAAAGCGTCTCCGAGCAAGTGCTGCCTTGGAAATTCCAACGCGCAGAATTGCTGACATTGCGCGTTCTCTTCGGTGGCGAATAGATCTAACCAAGGCTCTCCCCACTGCCGAAAGAGACCTTGTGCCACGTCCGAGTTCAGACGCCATTCGTGATCCATCATGCACTGGCGGCTGAGTTCGTCTGCTCTGGCGTTCAGAGAGCCGGCCAGATGTTGAACCACCAGGGTGATGCCCTGGTGTTCCAGCCAAGCCCAGAGGCGCAGAGCCTCCTGACAAAGGGTCCACGACCCCACCCCGCCCTGTTTGTTGCAATACCACATGGCAGTGGTGTTGTCCGTGAACATCTGCACGACACTTCCCCTGACAGAGGGAAGGAAGGCTTTCAGTGCAAGCCGGATCGCTCTAAGCTCCAACAAGTTGATATGGAGCCGAGACTCTGCCAGAGACCAGAGGCCTCTGATCTCCGCCTCTCCCATATGGCCCCCCAATCCCAGGAGGGACGCATCCATCACTACTACATGCTCCGGTTGGGGTAGGGAGAGGCATCTGCCCTTTACCCAATCGCAGTCCGTGAGCCACCACTGCAACTGCTTTGCAGTGCCCTCCGAGATCAAGGCATGGTCGGACAGGTTGCCTCGATGCTGGGCCCACTGAAACTTCAGGTCCCACTGCAGAGCCCGCATGCGCCGCCTGGCGCAATGCACTAACAGGATGCAGGAGGCCATCAGCCCCAGAAGCCGCAGCACCAACCTGACCGAAACCCAGGATAGAGGCCGAAAGATGGGAATCAGAGCCTGAATATCCCGGACCCGCTGTTCCGGAGGATAGACCCGGAACTGTGCCGAATCGAGAACCGCTCCGATGAAAAGGAGCTTCTGGGAGGGACTCAGGTGCGACTTCGGCACATTGATGGAGAACCCCAGCCAATGCAGGAGGTCGTCCGTAGTCTGGAGGTGGGAGACGACTTGCTGGGGCGAGCCCGCCTTCAACAACCAGTCGTCGAGATAGGGGAAGACTGGAACCCCTGATCTGCGCAGATGAGCTGCGTCCACCGCCATCACTTTCGTGAACACCCGAGGGGCACTGGTGAGGCCGAAGGGGAGCACGATAAACTGAAAATGCTCTTGGCCCACCGTGAACCACAGGTAATGCCGATGGGCCGGCAGGACGGGGATGTGAAAGTAAGCGTCCTGCAAGTCCAACGCTACCATCCAGTCTCCAGGATCGAGGGCAGCCAGAACCTCAGCTAGCATGAGCATTTTGAACCGCTCCTTCCGAAGGAAGGCGTTGACGTTCCCGAGGTCCAACATAGGGCGTAGGCCCCCTTTACTTTCTGGTTCCCAAGAAGGGCAGTGGGAATAGCAACCACGACCTACTTCTGGCCCAGGAACGCGCTCGACGGCCTCTTTGCTGCGGGAGGAAGTCACGGCCCTCTTGGCCAGATTCAAGTGATCCTCCGACATACGGTGGCATGGCTGGAGGGGTCGTCTCAAAGGGGAGGGAGTAGCCCCTTCGGACGATTTGCAGCACCCACCTGTCCGACGTGATGGAGCGCCAGTGGAGCAGGTGATGGCGAACTCTGCCGCCCACTGGCGTTGAATGGGCCTGAAAGCTCGGACTAGGAGGGCTTTGAGGCGGATGCTGCCGGGGTGGATGTGGACTGACCGGCACGTTGTCCTCCCATACCGCCACGGCGGAAACCACGTCCGCGACTGCGCGCAGGTTGATTTTGCGGCCGGTGGCTCGGCGGACGTGAGGAGGCGCCCCTTCCCTGGCCACGAAAGGCAGAAGTTTGTGGCCGTGGGGCGGAGAGACCCAAGGACTTGGCCGTAGCCCGGGAGTCCTTGAAACGAGCCAGCGCACTATCCGCCTTCTCACCAAAAAGGCGAGTGCCATCAAATGGCATGTCCATGAGAGAACTCTGGACATCCCCCGAGAAAGACGTGGACCTCAGCCAGGCGTGATGCCGGAGCGCCACCATGGTGGAAATCGCCCTACCCAGCGAGTCCGTGGTTTCTAGTCCACACCATAGCATGTCGTGCCGCATCTCGCCCGTCAGCAAGCGTCTGGGCAAGTCGTGTCCGGACCTACATTGGACACTGGGGCAGCACGTCCTCCACCGCATCCCACAGAGAGTGGGAGTAACGGTCCAAGAGGCAAGCGGTGTTCAAAGACCGCAGTCCCAAACTCAGGGACGAGAACAGTTTCTTCCCGATCTGTTCCAACCTCTTGCATTCTGTCCGGGGCAGCGGACGGGAAGGAGGATTGGGAAGTAGAGGCCTGGATAACCAGACTCTCAGGGGAGGGTTGTTGGGACAGGAAACTGGGGTCGCCGGCTACGTTCCGATCCACAGGAGGTACTGTAGAGGGCTTGGACCAAGTGCCCTGGAGAACGTCGACGAGGGCCTCATTGAACTGCAGCAGAGGCTCTGTGGAGCTTGCTGTCGGTTGAAGCACCTCAGTGAGGACGTTAGTCCTCACGGCCACAGCAGGCAACTCTAGCCCAAGGGCTTCGGCCGCCTTGCGCAGCACCACTGAAAAAGCTGCACCTTCCTCCGAAGCCACAGTCGGAGGAGAGATGAAACCAGCGTCCGGGGAGGTGTCCAGACCACTTGCATCCCCAAGTTCGTCTGCCCAGTCCTGAGAAAGGTAGGCCTGTCTGGCCAAAGGATCCTCAGATCCCTCCCAGTCACCCCCGTCATCCGAGTCCTGATATACAGGAGGAAGGGACGGAGCCGAACGGTAGATGATATGCTCATCCTGCGGCGCCGGCGCCGAGCCGGTGTCGCATCCGGAATGGGGGTAAACTGGGGAACGGTGACGTCCGGGGACGGCGCCGGTGGTGGAACCAGGGTCGGCGCCGGCGGAGGAGGCGTGACTAGGTCAACCGGTGCCGGCAGAGATCCAGGCCTGGATCCCTCGGGGACCCGCGACGTCGGACCCGCGACATCTGAGCTGGCGCAGGAGCCGCCGGCCGTGAGGTCGCCCAGTCGAGTCTGCGGGGTCCGAAGGCACGTCGGCGGGCGTCGACGGCAGAGCCAGGCCTCTCATGGCCGAGAGGAAGGCACTGATCTCCGCCGGCGTCGCGTCAGTCCCAGGGCCTGGAGGGTATGGGGACGGACGCGGCGCCAGCGGCTCCGACGGAGCCGCGGGGGTGGAACCACCTGGACCCTCAGCCGAGTCGCGCGACCGGCGAGGGGAGTTCGAAGAGCGATGTCGCTTCTTGGACTTCTTTGAGTGCTTAGACTTACCCAAAAATCCCGCCGAGCGATGTCGATGGCTGCGGCTCCGCGACCGGTCCTTGGACCTCCTCCTGGATAGGGGTGGGCGGAATTTGCGAAATCCACTTCTGCAAATTATCGCGAAAATGTTTAAAATTATCGCAAACAAGCGGAAATATCGCGAAGATGCGGAAGTTTTTTTCCAGCATGTTTGCGAGATTTTCTGCATGGTTGCGGGTCGCCAACTTACCCATGTGGTTGCTCGCGGGCGCGGCCATCTTGTTTTGAGTTGTCTCGCGGTGCATGATAGCGAGAAGAAAGACGTGATCGCGCGACGTATGACGTCACTGCGGGTGCGAACTGTCGCGAGACAGCGCAAATGGCTAAAAACAATACAACATCTCATGGAGAACGCGACCGGATCAAGAAAACTTGTGGCGAACGCAGGGATTTAGGTAAGGCGATCGCGTGCACGCGAGAATGTATTATTTTACAGCGCGAGCAAGAAACAAATTATCGCCAAGCTACGGAAAGCGGAAATTTTGAAATTTTCGCGCTCTCCGCGGAACGCGAAAATGTCAAATTATCGCAATTTCCGCGAACGGAACGAAATTTTCGCCCAGGCCTACTCCTGGACCGAGACCTCGAACGGCGCGGAGCCGAGTGGCGAAGCTCGAGAAGCTTGCGGGACCGCTCCCGCCTAGCCTTCGATGTCAAGGCCTGACAGTCAGGGCACGAGTCCGCGTCGTGGTCGGCCCCCAGGCAGAAGAGGCACCGGCGATGGTGATCCGTCACCGACATCAGTCGATGACAGGCGTCACAGGCTTTAAAACCAGGCATCCTACCGGCACCAACAGTCGAGTCGACCAAAAAGAGTCAAAAAAAGTTAGTCAAAAATTGACTAGGGGTAAGCTCTCCCGGATCAGCGCTTACTGGCGCGGAAAAAAGAAGAACGGACGTCAGCATGCGAGGGCGGCGTCTAAGTACTCCAGCGAAGACATTCCGGCGCACGACGCCAACGACGCGCGTCGCTAGGCGTCATCTGCGGCTCCGCGTCCAAGGGGTATTGCTACAAAAATCTTCCGGATTCAGTCTGACACCTGGGGATATTCTAAGGTGAGGAATCTAACTAACGTGTTTCTTTCAGATTTCTGGGATACTGCTTTTTCTTTTCTGGCTAGGCTTAGTTATAACCTTTAGCATGCTTATTAATGGAAGATACCTCCAGCAAAGCTCTACAGCCCAAAAGGTCAAATTGTTCACAATGTGATGATTGATGTGGCTTTAAAATCAAAGAGACTTGTCCCATACTATACCATCCGGTATAGGAACTGCTGTGAAGTTCACTGATGACAAGGTTGATTTTGATGTATTCGGCCCGACTGGACTTTTTAAAAAATTAATTATGTATTTCAAATTTCATTAAGTGATATTAACTACAAGCACATTTTCTGACGATTGGGACAATGAAACTGTTAATAACATGTTGTCTGATTTAGAAAAGATTGCTGAATACTGAAATGTTAGATTTGTGTAAAAAATGATGACCATAATGTTGGTTACAGTACAATGTGTCATATTCTGAAGAACCTTCTATTTTACCTAGAAATGTGTTCGAGTACCATCAATGGGAGCATTGCTAACTACTTTTTGGTGGTGTAGGGCAGACATTTGCACAGAAATTTTCATACTTTTCAGGGTTTAACCCCACTGACCCAACATCATTTTATTATAAGGTTACACAGACAGTAAGCAGAATTTTCAGTGCTGATAACACCAAACAGATTTACTCTGCTTCCTTTATTGCCCAACTGTCTGAACAGGGTTTTGACCTATGGAGGGACACAATAGACTTAAAATCAGTCTGGGGTTCTAGGGACTGGCAAGTCCAGGGAACAGAAGCGCTATTTAGAGCATGCCTCATACCACAGCAGATGATATTTCTAAACGAAACTGTGCAACAGACATTATGTCTTGGATTAGCCAAGATAAAAGACCTTAATACACCTCGGTGTCAAACACCATTGCAGGAGTGGCAAAAATCAACTACAAAGGAAGGGGCAACAGTTGATGACATAATACAATACAATAGAACAGAACCTAATTGGAAAGAATGGGTGGTTTGGCCTTTAGACACGAACATATGTCATAGACGATTCGTGGGTATTACCAAAGAGTTTAGTATCCACAAGCCAGACCCACATTATGTACAAAGAGAGCACCTAGAGGAAGTGACATCCTATAGTGTTGGGAAGTTGTGCCTTGATTGGCTAGAAACCTCAACACTCACAGTAGTGAAACAACACGTATCCTTACTCTCACAGGACATGGATCTTCTGGGTTTTCTACAAGGTCCCAGGAAACATCGTCAAAAATGTTTCATATATGCTGGCATCTATGACGCATACAATGAAATCTGGAAAGTATCCCAACAAGAGGCCGTAGAAAGAATAAGGGAAACATACCGTATTAACTTAGAGAAATCACTGGCTGTGGTAGACCATAGGCTAACAACTTTGTCCTCCAGAATATATTCTTTAGGCAACATTGTGTCTTGTGCGATAGACATCCTAGGACAAGATTTGGCCATATTACAACACGGGCAATCTCAATTACGTTTTATCATGTTATTGATCAGGACACTGCAACCTTTACGTGTAGGCTTTGAGCCTTGGCGTTTTATAAACCGTACGTCTGTTTTCTGTATATAATCTAACAAATAAACAGGTTGAAATGGCACAAAGGGGAGCTAAATGTACAATGTTGCGTATTGAAAAACTGGACCGACTACCATTTACAGTAGTGGAAGCTCCATCTAATGAATGGCTAATCCATGGCCATATAACTCTACCGGTCACTACTTTTCAGTTTCAATACTGCCTTGAGCAGAGGCAGGCGGGCAAATATGACAAAATGGGTCAGGATTACATTA
Organism: Triturus cristatus; assembly: GCF_964204655.1. Lineage (NCBI taxonomy): Eukaryota > Metazoa > Chordata > Amphibia > Caudata > Salamandridae > Triturus > Triturus cristatus. The sequence continues at coordinate 1,009,088,518 of NC_140587.1, read as the reverse complement.
AGGAATCCTGAGATTTACCATATAGATTTCGATGCCGGAGTGGGGATCGAGAAGTGTTTCTAAGTGGTACAATCTGCAAGAATGATTTGAGCTGTTCTCTCAAGTGCCAGGACATTTCATGGCACGGAGCTTGTAATAAGTCGGTAGCAAACTTGTCCTGTCACGTGACAGGGACTCCAGTTGCCGTGATTACAATGGTATTCGAGTTGCTCTCGAATGGGAGTTACTTGATGCTGAACGATCAAGGTTGCTACGGTATGCTTCCGGGCATTGCCTATCTAGTCACTGTGAACTCCAGGGTTACTTGCTGTATATGCAAGTATTGTTTCCCCCAACAAGTACAGTCAGGGAGGCATCGCTATGGCCTTTATAAAAGAAACATTCAACACAGTTTGAGCAGACTGAAAGCCATGCTTTTGCAACAAAGTATCAAACCGTACTTTTAACCTCCGCTCAAGAAACCTTTGATCTTCAAGTCGCAAGGACCTTGACCAAGATACAGGCACTTAAAGATACGACCCACCATTTTTGAGAAATGAAGGGGGCAGTTTGTATGTATAACACTTCTTTCACTTGAGTATTTCTCGCGCCGTGGTCTTAACATTTATCCTCGTACTGTACTTTTTAAAATAATGAATTGTCTTTTGCTAGCACGTTTATAACCATTTCATCGTTTCCCCTTACCTGCACTGTGTCCCCGGTCCACCGCCAATTGTTTGGATTGAGTGGAGGGACGATTAGTGCAACAGGAAGTGATTTACGACTTCCGGGTTGCCCACCAATCAGAAGCTCCACATCTAAATATTCTGCTTAAATTCAGATGCCTCCCGCGACACGCAGCTGACGCGCGCAGCAGGTGCGATGCTGGCGTGCCTAAGGCAAGCCCGTCTGCACCCGTCTGCGCCCGGACGGGGCCTGGGGCCTAAATCTCTGTCCAAAATTCTGCTGCTCAGATTTGTAATAATCTCCTGGCCTTCCGGCCTGCCCCCAACCCCCTCTGCTCACTCCTCATCCCTGACACAGCCCCATACAGCTGTCCTTGCTGTAGTTTTACCCTCCCACCAGCCCTCCATCTGAGCCCCCCCTGCCATGAGTCTAGCTGAATTCCTTCTTCGACCTATAGGAATAACGTATCCCTCACTCCCTTCACCTTTTTTAGCTTGAACTACCGCTCACTCCCTAAACACAAGGGTGATATTCTGAATATTCTCACGGACTTCCAACCTGATGTCGTCTTTCTAACTGAAACCTGGCTCAATGAGTGTTCCAGACCAGACATGGCATATGCTCTTCCCCCCAACTATACCTACTTTGGAAAAAAATCGCATTGACCGAACTGGTGGGGGCATAGCTATTATTTTTAAAATAGACTAAAATCCAAGTCTTCCCATTTACATGTGTAAAGACTGTGAAGACGGGTTGTTCAAACTCCTGCTATCACCCAATTTTACTCTCTCCGGGGCCCTTTTTTACCGCCCCCCAGGCCCCGCTGGACCTTGGGCATCGACCTTTCCTGACCTTATTGCTCCCCTTCTATTAGAAACCACCAACTTTTTGATCTTAGGTGATCTGAATTTATATTTCAATGATACTTCCTGCACTACGAGCACTACTCTCTTAGCTAATTTAGCAGCACTAAATGATCTTTTACCTAATTCAGGCCCCACGCATAAGGCAGGACACTTACTGGACCCTATTCTTTCCAACCTTGCTACCATTTCCTGTAAACAAGCCATTCCCATCCCATGGTCCGATCATTTTCTTGTGGAATTTATGATTGAACAGAAACAAGGTCCGATTCCCCTCGCCCCTCTCGCCAAATCCAGTACTCGTAGAAACTGGAAAAATATAGATATTAATACTCTGAACTCAACGCTGAAAAAAACCATGCCGTTGATCACGAGTTTAAAAGATGACGGGGTCATCCATAATTGGCTTACCTCTGCCATTGATGTATGTCTTCCTCTATCAAACAAAAGGAATAAACAGGGCTACCAGCACCCCACAGCCCCCTGGTTTTCAGAAACACTCAAAACAGAAAAAACTAAATGTAAGAATTTGGAAAGAAAATGGCGGAAAAATTATGAGCCAGATGGGAAATCTACTTACAAACTAGCCCTTCTTAACTATCACCTGATGTGTAACACCACGCGAGCCAACTATGCCACCCAGATTATTTTATAATCTCAAAACTGCCCTAAAGTGCTGTTCGAAGTGGTAAAGGAGCTCTCGGGTGACACCTGCTTACCCAAGCCCCCTGACCTGAACTCTAATTGTGGAATTCAGAATAGATTTTGTCTATTTTATCAACAAAGAAAATTGACAGATCGTTGCATTTTTTAATCTAATCATCCCAACGTCAGTACTAAACCACAATCCGTCCATTCCATACCTCCTCCTACCACACAAGAAATGACCCAAGCTAATAGCACTAATCTACTTACTGCTTCTTTTCATTATCCTTACAAGTATTATCCATGGGAAGCCATTCATTAAGTCCGGTTCGCCGCAAGATATTATCCCCACTACTGTACTCCAAAAACTAGACCCCCCCATACTTCTCCCCATCATGCAGCTTCTTAATATGTCACTCACGGAAGCTTGTGTTCCTGCAATGTGGAAACACGCTATGGTCCTCCCTTTATTGAAAAAAGCCAACTCCGACCCTGAAATTCTCTCTAACATGTTTTTCCAAAATCTTGGAGAAAATGGGAAGGAGAGAGATTGGGCGGAAGTTAATCTTTAACTGACCCAGTTTGAGAGGAGTGGAGGATGTTACCGGTTTCCACAATCTGGTTTTCGTGCCGGCTACTCAACTGAGTCGACCTTACTGGGTGTGACTGAAAATATCCGCCAACAAATTGACAAAGGAGAAACGGTAGCTCTTATCCTATTGGACTTAAGTGCAGCTTTTGATACCGTGTCTCATTCTTCTCTCCTAAAAATTCTTAACATTAAGGGCATCGGCGGCAAAGCCCTCCTGTGGCTGTCCAGCTTATCATCAAATAGGACGTTCCAGGTCTTTTCCCCCACAGCCCTTTCCCTGACTCATGCATCCCCTTATGGAGTCCCTCAGGGCTCCATTCTCAGTCCACTACTCTTTAATATATATGTTAGTCCTTTGGCGAGTATAGCAGAACAAGCTGGTCTGACCATCTATTCCTATGCGGATGACACTCAACTTATTTTTTCACTCTCCCACAAAGAAACCTCCAACCCTCCCTCCTTGCAAACAGGATTATCTAAGATAGCCGACTGGATGCACAGAAACAAACTCAAGTTAAATGGTGGCGAGACTGAACTCCTCATTTTTGGACATTCATTCATTCATTAAGACTTTTATGGTTATCATTGTTTTATAACCAAATAAAGTACATAAAAACATGTTATATCACATTTCACATTTCATTTTTCACATTTCAGATATTTTATTCCATTATTATTTACTTGAAACTAAGTGTTAAAAACACATGGGCTCTAAAAACATTTAAAATAGAAATGTTTTTCATTTAAGAAAATCGATATTAAGAAATACAGAGACCGAGGCTACCGTAAATATATCCTCAAGTTTTCGTATAATCAGAAAGGCAGGTCGGCATTGTCTAAGATTCATATATTTTATAATTGGCTTAATCCACCTTTCCCTGGGGATAGCGTAATATTTCCAGCTGACCAATCGGATATCCATATTTTATTCTTCTGTAATTATTAAATGCCCCTGTGACAATATATCCTCCCAATCATTTTTAACAGGAAAACTCACAAACCTAAAAAGAAACCCAAGTCTAAAACGTATCAACAGGAACTTTTCATGTTCCATCAACCGCAGGGTTAAATATGGTTGAATATCCTGCGAAATTAAAGTCAGTTGATGGGACATCACTGTTCTTTTTGTCAGTTCCGTACGTTCTCTTAACTCCTCTAGGTACATAATACATAACCTTTTCAGTTCCTTCCTAGAAATCGTCGCCATAGACTCAGGATCATCATAAAATTCCGAATGGTTAATATGGCCACAGAAGCTTTTAATGTACCTCAGCCATTTCATTCGGTGCACATTCTCCAAGTTTAGGGCATCCCTCAATATGAGGCGGACAGGCTGAATTCTAATGAGGTCCTCAATATAACATAACGTTCATGCTGAGCTCGGAATAAGTGGATGTGCTCTCTGGCGTAGTTAAAAGAAATTTCAAAAAGCTATTCTCGGTCAACTGTAGACTGGTTACGTTTGAAGAGCCCCAAATTCCCGTGCCATAAGTTGCCACGGCCACACAACTAGATTTATAAATGCGCAATAACTCATTCAGTGGTTTCTTACCCATATTTTTACTAAAAAGTTTAAGGGCCATTATGGATTTAGTGAATTGCATATTTCTTCCCTTAACTGCAGCATTCCACTGACCTGAGCATTCAAACAATTCCTAAATAAGGAAAGATAGAATCTATGAACATATTTCTAAGCCACTAGAACATAACTTTTTTCCTCTGTTTAGTTTTAGTGCCACAAATCATGGAAAAAGTTTTAGTACAGTTCACCTTCAGGTCCAAACTAGTCATAAAAGTGGAAAAGGAAGTAATCATTGTTTGTATTGCAACAGGGGTCCTTGCCATCAAAACGGCATCATCGGCGTAAATTAATGCCGGAATGTGGCGTTTTGATGCCAAAGGCATATCTATGCAGTCCCTCAGCAAGGTATCCTCGAGCTCATTGATATAAATTGTAAATAAAAACGGGGCAAGGACGCATCCTTGTCTTACTCCCCTCGCAATATTAAACATTCTGGTACATTCTCCTTTTAGACCATATCTAATTGTAGCCCTGGCCTCATTATACAACTCCCTTAGGAAACAAATAATATTGTCCTCAACTCCCAATCGTATTAACTTTCGCCTTTGACTGTGTTACACACAGTAAACTATGGTTAATTTTAAGTCCACAAAAGTTAAAAACATTTTCCCACCCTTAGTATATTTTTCCAATAGAATGGATAAATTAAGGCTGAGTCCTTGGTCTACAGTCCCTACCCCTTCCCTAAACCCATATTGCAGGTCGCTGATAATCTTATGCTCGTCTGCCCATACCTGCAACCTATCAAGGATAACCCTGCCCACAATTTTAATGGTAGAATCGAGTAGGGATATGGGGCGATAACATTTACAGCTTGCCCTATCGCCCTTTTTAAAGATAAGTACTATTATTGATTCATACCAGGTATTAGGAAGACCAAGCTTACAAGCAGCATTCAAAAATCTAGTTAATAGGGGTGCCCATAGTGTAGGGTTATCTTTAAAAACATCTACCGGTACCCCATCTGGGCCTGGTGCCTTACCCCCCTGGCTCAAGCTAATACCCTTCAACACCTCACTCAGTGTGAATGTGAGGTTCAAGCTCTTAAAGCAAGATTCACCTAATATACCCACAAAATTTATCGGTTCACTCAAAGGGTCAGCAGGGCTATAAAGGGACTCAAAGTAACTCACCCATTCATCCTCACCGATGGCAATCTCAATCCTCGCCTTAGTGTCGTCCTTAAAAAATGGTGCATTTACTGCCCTCCAAAAGGCAGTCATATCTCTCCGTTCCGAAGCACCTAGTAATTCCTCCCAAGCTTCCTTCTTTAAACTGGCCCTCCTGTTCTTAATTGCCAATTTATAAGATTTACGAAGCTCCCTGATCTGAATTTTATCCCTTACATGCCCATTTAGTGCCAATTTAAGTTTAGAGTGTTCCTTCGTACACTCTTGGTCAAACCATCCCTCCTTTTTCCTTTTACTATTATTATGTTTTTTCAAACTAAATCTAACCCACAAACTTTCCTTAATGCATGTTACAATAAAGTCATTTACTACTTCTGAGTCTTTGGACGCAATGTCCAAACAGGTATTAAAACATGTGTTAATTAAGATATGTAAGTTGGAAAGAAAGTCAGCAGGTACAATATTAGACCATTTTAGGGCATATCCATTCTGTCTAGAGATTGTAGCCTAGGGATGCTATCGGGGATGGCACGAGGGTTACTAACTAGAGATATTGCTAAGTTCCACCTTAATGGAAAAATGATCACTAAGAGATAATTCTAAAACGTCGTAATTTCTGACACTACTCCTAAAACACGAAGAAATCAAAACAAAGTCAATTACAGGGGAGAGTCCCCTACCACAAAAGGTAGCAGTGAGCAGAACTTCTGGTTGACATAGTGTATTTGCAAACCCTAAGTCGTTCACGAAAAGAATCTCATTTAGGGCATCGCCCTTACCATTATGTTCAAAGTGTGTTGGTGCGGACTCCTTATCCAAAGTTAGGCCACAAATTCCATTTCTGGCTCTATTACAAATTGTACAGTTAAAATCACCCCCCCATATGGCGACACACTCCTTTCCTTTATTACAAAGTATATAGTTGATTTCCGAACTAAGCTTTTTAAGTACTAAAGCTAAGTCTGCCGGGGGAACATTATTATAAAAATTAATAACCAGAATACAGAAATTTTTCTTCATGTGTAGGCCAACAATGTGATAATAAGTGGTATTATAAAAGACCTCTATAGTTTGACAAGTAAAACAGTTAATACATGGCAGAGCTAAGGGTGGGCTCTGCACATATGTCTCTGAGCCAATTGCCGGAGTAAAAATAGTTCTAAAACCATTCAAATGATATATGTCTACAGGAAACGTGGGCGAAGGACTTATGACATCGTGGTCTTCAATTACTTTAAGCCATATCGGGTTATCAACTTTGGACTATCATTTATTGGAATATTGTTGGCCTTAGGGCAATTTTTTCTAGTCCTATCATATAGGACATGTCTTGGGTTAGTAATATTGGCAATATTCTTATCTATAATACCCTTTCTCTCATCTTGGGTTTTCAATTGTACCATATCCACCCTTTCAGTAAGTTTAAATTTAATACTAACCAAATCCTGTGCTGCTCGATCATAAGAAAGCCCCTTTCCCTGGCTATCCTCTACTGGAATGGGGGTGGAGTTTTCCACACAGGTATCAATTATCTGTTCCCGTGCTGGTCAATCCACCCCCCCAAGCCTGATAAAGTGTCAAATCTATTATGCGTTGGGACATTGAATGAATTCCCTATCTGTTGATAATGATCGGGGTTATACGATCTGAAACCACCATGCATCATAGGCACCCTATTATCATTTCGATGGTTTCTAATGTAAGGGGGCCTTCCTTCATAGCGTATTTTTTGCAGTCTCTGACCAGTAACAGCAACAAAGGGAGCTGGTGGATAGAAATAGCTTAAATCCAAAGACAAGATTCCACCAGGATTTCCGTAGTTTGGAAAACCACGAATAAATTGGGCAACTCTTGGGTCTCTAAAATTTACGATGATACAATCCCCGGTAATATCTTTAGCTATAGGCCCAAGCCAATTCACTCGGCGAACATTAATGATTTCCCCACATAGGTCAGGTCTGAGAGGTCTGTTTTTTAATTCAGACTTGGTTTCATCCCTAATGTTACTCCACTCTGGAACCCCTGCAAGTATAATTACGTAGGGATAGGAGTCCGGTGGAAGATCAATTCTCTTTTGATATTCTTTTCCTTTGTTTTTCCTTATTTTTTCTAATCCAGGTGCCATGTTATCAGGAACTTCATTTATACATGATTTAAGGCTGTCTATATTGATTACTTTTCTGGCCTTTTCATTTTGTATGGTATTATCAGTATCCATCATCATCATTTCACCTTCCTGAAAAGCCGGGTTTTTATTACCTTGTCCAAGTGTAGTACTTGCTAATGATGTTTGTATATTTTTGGGTGATATAATAGCTTTGCTGAAAAAATTAGGGGACACAAAACTTACGACAAATAATTCTGAGTTCTCCCTCGTGATTTTTTCCAAAACTTCTAACTGTGTACCTAGACGTCTGGTACGTTCTAACAATGGGAGAATTAAAGCCCTAACTAAATGCTCGATGTTATCCAGTGAGCATACTGTGTTTCTATCAGTTACAGGCGGACTGTTCGTTATATCAACAATCGAGTTTGTGTTGGTGGGATCAGTATTTACTACTTGTATGGGGTTTTTATCCCTATATGTGACCCCCTTTTCGTAGCGCATAGGTAGAATACTCTTACTCTTTGTTGCGCACACCCTTATGCTGCTTTCCACCTCGTTTACGTTTTAAACTAGAGACATTTCCCTCTACTGGTTCGGGGTGAATGCATTCAAATGGGGGCTTGCTATTAATTGGTAGAAGGCTTTGACGTCGACACGGTTCCATAATTGGATAAGCCATGAAGGATTCCAAACTTGTGTCAATGCCACTTATGTCCAATACCGTGGAGAGGTTGTGTTGTTGACATGGTAAATGTACATTTTGGGTCACTATTGGGTCAGGAGACCGTCTTTGGGGAAAATTGCCAAGGTACTACTTTCTCATGAACACAGGATCAAGAGATAGTCTTTGTTCCGTTAATGCTATCTCCTTCTCCAGAACAGTCACTGCCTTTGTAAAAAAGGCGTCTATAGTGCCAACTAGCCCAGTTCCAACACCTCCAGTGTGCGGGATATTTTTCAATACCATATTTGCTAAGCCTATCTCAGGTGCCCAAGACCACAAGATAAAATATCTATATGAATGTGGGCGTCAACAGTATTCAGTTAACGTCATTTTTCACCTGTAACAAAGTCTTGCAATCTTACTGGAATTAAAATCGATAGGGGGAGGCCCAGTCCAGTCTCCTCCGGTCTTTGACGGGCTTAGACGGGCTTTGCCCGGCGTGTCCCGCGCGCGATCCCGCGACGCGGGGATCGCGAGGTTCTTTTAAGTCCGGTGCGAGAGGGAGGGAGGGGCCGCTGATGGTCACTTTGCCCCTAAGCCTCCTGGAGCCTGTAGTCTGCTGCCGCCTCGGGTTAAAACAATGTCGTCCCTTCTCTGGCGCTGCACTTCCCATTTTTGGACATAAAAAATCACTCTGGGGCCCCCAACATTGGCCCTCTGAGATGGGTGATACCCCCATCCCATCTCTTTCAGCACGGAACCTGGGCATCATTATCGATGGCCAATTGACTATGAAACAACAGGTGATCAGAGTAGCTTCTACCTGTTTTGCAATTCTGAAGTGGCTTCGAAAAATTCTCTGGATGCTTCCAGCGGCTTCCCAAAGAACTGTTGTACAGGCGCTGGTCATTTCCAGACTATACTACGGAAACGTGCTCTATCTGGGTACAAAAAAAGAAGTGCTCCACAAACTTCAAGTAGTCCAGAATTCTGCGGCCAGGCTTCTTTGCCAACTCCCCAGAACCGCCCCGACCTCGGGTGCACTTCGTAAACTTTATTGGCTGAGAATTGAGAACCGCACCAAATTCAAAGCCCTATGCTACATGCATAGAATCAATACGGGCTCAGCTCCCAACTACCTTAGAACTTTGGTCCAACACTATCAGCCCTCATGATCACTCCGATCCTCCAATCAACAAAAATTCCAGGTGCCCAGAATCAAACGTGCCAAAATGGGGGGACGTTCTTTTGCCTTCCTGGCTCCTTCCCTCTGGAACTCTCTTCCTACTTGCAAAATCTCATAAACACCTTTTCGTGACGTAAGGAACTTAAAACATGGCTCTTTAACCAGTAATTCTTCTAGGTTGACTTCTTGATCCTGCCTCTGTCTTGCATTGTCCTAGGCGCCGGGAAACCTCCGGGTAGCTGTGCGCCATATAAATTCAATAAATAAATCAATAAATCAATAAATAAACATGTCTGAAACGAGTGGTATTGTACACCTATTTAAGGCCATAGGGTCAGGATTTCTAAGCAGACTATCCTCAGAGTTGATTCCAAATACAGAGTGTATAAAATTTGGATTATTTTTGGAGGGCTACCTCTGATCCTGCTCTCAATATCTGGACTCCTGATTGTCATTTACCTGCTACACAATGGACGGCCCAATCACCAACAAAGATGGCAAAAGCTCTCCTGGAGCGGAAATACCGTGAACGCATGGTACAACATCTGGGCACACCTCGCCTACTGAAACTAAGTGCTTCTTGGTTCCTATCGTTAAGATGCAGTCTATCCAGACTGGTCTAACCTGTGCTTCGATGCTTGTTTTGTGGTGACGAATGAGTGTTGGACCTCTGTCTGACACTAGCGGCCAACACACATGCAGACTTAAACGCGAGGCCGGAGCCCTTGATGTCCCATACTCTGCAATGTCCCCAGCGTATTCCCATCTTGGCGACTGCATTCCTCGAGAACCCACAGGTGCCTTTCACAGCTGGGGTGAGCTTCAGCTCCACCACTAGCACCCAGGTATCGACTACAGCACCGGCTGTTTCTACACCAGCTGTTGGCACCACTGAATTTCATCTATGCTCCATTGACGTACTCTGCGACGTGTTACAAGGTCTGTCCCCTGGGGCAGCAAGCAATGACGATGTTGCGTATCCCAGCCCGGACACTTGATCTAAATCTGGCTCTTGGTGTGCTGGGAAAGTATTTGGATTTCCTAAAATTGACACTTTTGCTAGAAAAGCATGGCCTTCTAAAAAGCTTGTAGTAGTTCAGATTGTATAAACAAACTCATTTAGGACTGTGACTTAAGGAACAATTCGAAAGAACTTATTTTTAGAAAACATTTTTCCCCTTTTCACTGTTTAACTAAAGACTTTTTAATGCTTTTAAAAATGTTTTACATGGCTCACTGGTAATTTTATGCGTTGCTACCTAGTATAAATTTGTGGTTTGCTAGCATTTTATTATTGTTGACTATTTGGAAGAGGAGTGGGTGTTATATTTCTCTTAAAGGTTTCTTTCTTGTAATTATGCAGTCTTTCAGTGGGAGCTGTAACATAGTAGGACAGCCTTGCCTAGAACAGAACGTGTGAGATGTGCATTTGAAAGCATGAGAGAGCAAGAGGTGTGGAATGTACTTTTTGGTCTCGAACTGCAGTGTTATGAGCAGTGGTGCACAAATGTGCACTGTGTTGTACAATTATTAATTTCTTACTATTGGCTTTGACATGACCTCATTCCATCCTAAATCCTGACTCTGTGCGCGTGGATAAAGCTCAAGCCAGGCAGATACGTTTGCAAGTTGTTTGGGTTAATCACGTTCAGGGATTGTTTATGTGAGAGATTGTTTAATGTACCCTGGAAGGCTTTCGTGAGCTCCGTTAAGATAAAGGCTAGAACATGCAAGAATGTAGAGGGGACGTGGGAACTCCTTCCTGCCATGGAATACTTGCTTGGAAGTTGGCCAGTTTCAGTAAGATTCCTTTGGAAGATTTGAGAGGAGTCCTCCCCGCGCCAATGTGTGTTTTGAGATTAAGTCAACTACCCTCAGCTTTATAGAGACCAGGATTTTGGAATGAAAATGGGGACAAACGAGTCTACTTTGCCACAGCGGAACCCTGGTTGCTGAGGCTCTTATCCCCGGCTGTTTAATTCCCCGGTCAGAAGTGGGCTAAGATGCAGTGTTTGCACCAGGTGAAGTGGTTGAGTTTTGATTATTGCCATTTTGATGTGTGGCTAGTGGCTTTGATCATTTGAGGTGTTTTCTTTGTGATGTGTGAATGAGAGGTGCAAATCCAAAGTAATATTTTGATTTATCTAGTGTATATATCTCTTGCAGGACGTCCCATATTTTTTGCTTGAGTTTTATCTCACATTATTTGCTGCTTGTCTATTCATTAGTATTATTCATGCATTTAACTGTTGCATTTATCAAGTGTGTTCGAGATATTATATATTTATATGCATGCAATATGTGTATTTGAATGTTGTTCATTTTGGCATCTGGGAAAGCCTTTCTGTTAGAGAGCAGTGCATGAATAAAAACCCCAAGCCTTACTCTAAAAAGAGAATATTTGCATTTTGTAAAATAAACACAACACCACCTAGAAAACGGTTTTATGTCTCCTGCTTCGCCGTGTTTGTGTCTTGCTTCGCATTTCAGATAATACAGAATGTCCCACAGGGTGGCTCAGTTATAAAGAATCATGCACATAACATGTTGACAGGGAAGGGGGGAAAAAAAGGAGAAAAGGGAGACAAGAAACAAAGAAACAATGAACAAATATATGAAAAATATTTTTTTGCATTCAAGAAGTCAAAACAAAGGCACTCTCACATTAAATGTCATGTAACCTGTATATAACTGTGCACAAGTGCTCGTGAAAAAGGTAATGGTGCATGTGACAAGTGAAGTGTTGTGCACAAAATGACAATAATATATATAGTGAACTCTTATTAGTTCCCACACATTAATGCATTGAGTACAGTTGTTATGGGAACCATGAGGATGGCGCCATAGATTATGTTGCAATGTAGACGGCGTTTCGACCTGTTCACATTTCAGGCCATCATCAGGAGCAGGTTTCTAATTTTACAAAAAGTGCTTGCTTGAAGGTGTATGTATGTATGTACGACTAGCAGGGTGTAGCACTAGGGTAGTACTTAAGAATATTTGTGACCCAGGGAGGTGTTGTGTAGTTCCTAGGACCCCCTCAGGACCTGCTTGTTTTGGATGACCTAAACTGAGGGCTTGGTGTGCAGACTGGACACTACCACAGGATGAGTCACAGTCTGCCGTTAGACCAGGATGAGTCCGCCGTTAGACCAGCTAGCTCTTCGGTGCCACTACCAACCACCCCGTATTCTACAGCGCTGTAGGTAGTTTCTGACAACCACTGAACATGACAACCCTGATTCCTCAGGTATCATGGTAAACAATACGGTATCTTTCGCTCAGCCACTCGTGCTTACTTTTCTCGGAATACCCAAAGGATGACAATTGGAATGGTTTCAATAAGTATTTATTGGTCAAGTGTCAGTCTAGTGTGAAACATTAGCTGCAACAATCATTAGACAGGAGTAGACAAATGTTATTTGCACTATGGTAGAAATGTATCTGCAATGTAAGATATTGGTAGTAGCTATAAGATGAATAAAATCAGAATATAGAAAACAAGAGCATTGGCGTACTCCTACGCTGCATATCCTACCTAAATGTACCTAGCCTAGAAATGTAGGTGAAGCATGTGTGTGTATGTAAGTGTTAGGATATATCCTAATGGAGCCCAGAATCCCCCGAGAAGTGCTAACCCTCACCTGGTGGTTTCGAACAAAGGACCCCGTCTCTGCGTCAAGGATGGCACTCCGCAAGGGATGTCTGATCTCTGCAGGCTGATCCTTCGACAGGCAGAGTCTCGCTCCAGCCTGGAAGGAATTCTCCTCTCTTTTGTAAGGGGGAGTGAGGGTCTTTTATACTAAAGTGGTCAATCTAGGATTTCTTGTAGAATAGATATGTTTTCAAAACATTCACTAATCCTTTTCTAAACAAAAACACTCATTTCATCCATGGCCAACAGCCAGCTGTGCATGAGTGGTGACCCTTATACATATACAGAATAAATCAGCTGTGCATGAGAACATGTTTGTCAGGTACATGGATTAAGATAGGGTACCGAGAGCCTGGTGTCGAAGTGACAGAAAAAAGCTACTAGGAAAAAGGTCACCTGTGTAGAACCATTAAGTCGTGTGGATGGGACAGGAGAGACCAGATTGTTTAAGAATCCTACGACGAAGACTCAACATCACTGTCTCCTGCGAATGCCATGTTCAGTCGCTCCAGTACTTCCAGTATGATATCAAGTCCGGTGGCGCAACTGATGGAAGTGTCAGACAGAGATCCAACACGCGTCCGAATCGGCAAAAGAGGCAGCAGAATACCGGCAGAATGCAGTCAAGCCAGGCCAGTCTGAAAGACAGGAACCAATGCTCACTCAGCTCTTGTAGCCAAGGTATACCCACGTAGAACACCAATCGCTCATGACAACGTCGCTCCAGCAGTGTTCTCTCCATGTCTCGAGTGATGCCGACATCCATTGCGAAGCAATAGAATTAAAACGAGGATGCCCGCTACTGAAAGCAGGACCAAAGGAAGCCCTCCAAAAACACTTCCAAGTATGGAGTGTATGAATGATGGTGTTGTGTAGTTCCTATATTACCCATACAGGACCTGCACATTTGGATAACAAACTGTAGGATTGGTGACAGACTAACATATTCGATAGGGGTGCTCAGAGTTAGCCTGTTTTGCATTAGCTAGCTCACAGTGCCACTAGAATCTCCTCTTATCGGGTAGAGAATAGTTTCTGGCAACCTCAGAAAATGACAACCCTGATCCCTCAAGATTGTGGAAACAATGAGCATGAGTGACTCAGCAAAAAAGTAGTACACTTTCTTCTGTGTAATTCTCCGAGACGAAGTAACAGTTGGGAGGTGTTTTCAATAAGTATTTATTGCACAGTTCTTCTAGTGTAAAATATATGTGCTGTGATAACTGTTAGACAGTAGCAAAGATATATGATCAGCAGTACAGTGAATATAAAAGGATACTACAGTCCTACCATTTTGCAATAGTCATGAACAAATACAAGGATATAAAAGGCATCGTAGGAGTATGCACACTTTTATAATGCATATCTATATGTACCTAGCATGTGAATAGGTGTAGAGCCACAAATCCGTCTAGGTTTAGTCTAACCCCATAACCGGAAGCAAGAGAGTGTGGGACCCAGTCCTGGTCTCGAGTTGGACACCCCGCAAGGGATGTTTAGACCACTGTCAGCAGGAGCGTCTGCATGCCGAAGCCTCAGCATCTCTGGTCAGTGTGTCGGCCTGAAGTCTCGGTTCCCTCTAACCACTGCTAGCAAGGGGTGCTGTGTTTATACAGAAAGTATCTAAGGCATATGCAGGACGTTGTACATTCAGGCTACAATGAAATAACACACCAAAGTCAATTAAAATAATGGTAGTCAAAGATCATCAAGGGTGTCAGACCACAAGAGTGCCTCTAGCACTACAAACTGTCAACTAAATAATACCTGTTGAGACTTTGTTGTGCGCTACATCACCTAGCATTGGAGCAACGATATATGGCTCCCACACCTCTTTCTATCTCTCGTCTTTGGCTTCCTCGGGTGGGATGAGTAGACACTCCACGGTGACTTTTACAAATACAGCATGGAAATGCATTGCAACGAAGTTGGAAGCCCCGGGGCTGTACTCCCCTGTGCTGCCATTAGAATTTCATAGCGATCTGCCTGGGACCCATAAGGGACTTTGCCACCACATGCTGCACTGATAAATATCCTCCCCATGTGTGCATAGCATATCACAATGGGAAATTCCGGAACAAAGAGGAGTTCTTTGGAGAGCATCACCCCTCTCTCATGGAGCGGTTTATATACATTAGACTGCAACAGGACGTAGTGACATATACCCCAGCTTTTCCAAAGGAGCCACTGAACCTAGCACGCATGCATGCTATGCTACAGGCCGATTGCTCTATACATGCGGTAGCGTGGGTATATTGAAGTGCGATCACAGCAATTGTACAACCCCAAGACAGAGCACGGGCGAACTGGCCAGGCAAATTGGGTTTTCCGCTCTTAGACACCCAGTGGAAATACTGCTGTCTGCAGACAGAAAAGATAACGGCTAGCAGCAGACTATGGATCATTCACTATAAATATTTACATAGGATGGACTACACTCCGGTGATAATGCACAGGTATGGGTTGCGACCCACAGATTGTTGTGAGATGCGGTTCGGAGGGAGCAGACTTCCTTCACTTGGCTCTCACGACCTCTTCCCAATGTTCAAAAAACAGTCTGCAGGACCAGGCCATGTCCCAAATGGTGGGAATGAACATCAGCCTCACCCCAGCTACTGCACTACTAGGCTACACAGAAAACATTGAGGGGCCGGTTAGAAGATTTGTCTCTCTGGATTTATTACTGGCCAAGTGTAGGGTTGCATGCTTATGGGGTGGGCTCCTCAAAATAAGGAATGGATACACAACTTGGTTTATTTCAGAGAACAGTTAACCATATATTTAGAATCATTGCCACTCAGCTCTAGGCCCAAGTTATCAGGAACCCACAAAAGAGCTATTTAATGAGCATCCCACAAGATGCAGATGCACCAAAAGCCTTACATGTCTCATTGGAAGAAACCACAATATAAGAGCAGCTTGTATTGACCTATGGTAGGATTTCCTGGAGCAGCAGAGGATAAATGTCATGTCAATCAGATGTGCTGATGTAGCCCTGCAGGGTCGCGATTATATATGGACTAATGAATATCTAAGATGTATTACAAGACCTGCATGCTATGATACAGCATGCTATGATACAGCATTTGCCTTTAACACTGTATCCACTGAATTGTGCACCGATGTGAGACTGTTTTCTGAAAATCACATAAAAAGATAATAGAAAATTTTAAAAAAGTAAGACCAGGTGGTCAAAGAGTCTGTTTAGACCAACATAGATTGAGATAGTGATTAAATGCTGGCCTTATGCCAGTAGACGGTATAACCCTTACCTCAAAAGACCTTCGCAGAGCAAGGAGGATGGGTTGGGCATTAAGGAATCTGCGGCTAGACTAGGTCTCTACCAGATATAGCGTTACCAAAGGTATGTAACTTTTCCATCTGATAAGAAATCTGCGGTTAGAGGTCTCTAACTTGCAATTAGATACGATAGCTATATCCCACTGGAGGAGGGTCTGAAAATGAATCCCACAAACGTTCTCAAGGAGAACTAGGCGGTCAACTTAAGATTGACCAAGAGCATGTGGGAATAGTAAAATAAGAGCTTCCATCATGGAGCCTATCAATAAAAGCAACTCTACAGGCCTGAGAAACACGGTCCCTGAAGAAAAAGAGTTTAAGAGCTTTAAAGTCTTCTGGCAGAAGACAGACATGGCACTTTTACCCTTAAAAAAGGGGAAAGAAGACAGGAGGACCAAAAGGGTCAATGCCTGATAGAAGAACCCCTAATCCCTGTGGTTTCTGACACTAAGAAACATAAATAAGAGAAGTCCTATTGGATATCTAAGAGGACCCTCAGACCCCATTTACCAAAGAAAGTAAAGACTTTGCATGATTGTGGATGCTACAATTTGTCCACACTATATTATTCATGACAATGACACAAGAGATGCATATTAAGACAAATATATATGCATAATATATATATACATATATACTCCTTAGAAGAAAAACTATTTACATACTCCTGCCATTTAGGGCTGGGACAGGATGTGGCAAAGCATGATCATCTTGAGCACAAATGCCTTGAACATATACAGAAGTGTATCATAAGATACTCCAGTTAGCCAGTAGAATTTCGCAAATGTATGGGCCAAGAGATACTGCAAAAACACAGGGACATATAAAACTTGCCCACTACAGTATCAAAATTCGAAGGAAGGGGCATAACGGAGTCCCATTAAGCTCTGAATAGCAGGGCAAGCAACATTAACCTTCTGTTTCTTTCTCTTTCTTTAAAAAAAAAAGGAAAAAAAAAAGAATAATAATTAAATATTTAAAAAACAAAATGACAGGACAAAAAGAGTTGCACATAAAGTCCAGTTCAAATAGAAAGACAGCCCTGTATACAACACCTTTGATACATAACAATACATGCTGCAGTGTTTCTCATATTGTCATGTACGATAATATACGGAATATACATACTATCTCTGAAAGGAGATATTTGGTAAAAATTGTACCGCCCTAAGAAAAAAGAGGAGGGAGGCACCACCACAACATTATAGGTGAGTTGTCATAAGGAAATGCTGTCTGACAGGTGGTGAACAAGAAAAAACCTCACACAGTGAGAAATGGTGGAGAAAAAGTACATGCCTCCAGAAGTTAGCACGAACGCGTACTAGATGGGTGAATGCACCAATTCATAGTAACTTGGGACAAGGTGGCCCAAACGCACAGTGTGGAGCATGAATAGGTATACCGCACCACAACTTGGAGCATAGATATGCATTGACTTTAGTATAAACATGATGTTACAACTCCAATAGACACTGTTCTTCACCCTAAAGGAAGAACTTACAAGCAAATAGCATTTGAAGAATGCAAAATGTAAGAAGTTAACTAGAGCAACGATCCAACTTGCCGAAGCTCTTCAAAGCTCTGATGCACTCAAGAAATACTGAGGACACTAAGGAAGCACGGTATAACGCACAGAAGTCACTGGTTAGGAAAAAATATATAGATGTGTGAAAGTGCAACAGAACCTTGTGAAAGACTATCTCAAAAAGAAAATAGAGCTCTTAGCTCACTTCAATAGTTCTCAGAGGAACATAACGCGAAGCCCTAGGAGGGCACAGCTTTATAACCGACAGAGTGTACAGTGAGAAATACACTACCAACGTAGTATTCCTGAAGAGCTATACAATAGCAAACCAGTACTCTATACCGCTTTTATGGGTATATGAATTACTCTCTATTGTCTCTTGAGCCTAGCTCTTTATCAGAGATAATGGAAAATAAATCATACCAGCTACCAAGCTGCGAACACTGTCCTGGAATTAAGGACTCAAACCCGGAGAGTAATAATCTACTATAAGTCAGAAGCAGTGCTTATACCTCAACACTACCATTGCAATGAAAGTCATAACACAGAGACCACAGCCATGGACATCAGAAGCGGTCTAATTTGTTCTATGGTCTTATTTAGTCACAAGTTGCCAGCCATTAAGCGCTGGACTACAGAATCAGCTTTTGATGGCCTCAATTTATTCGATAGCCATGCTAAGTCCCTTAGACTCGCACGAACATTCTCGGGGAAACTGAACTCATACAGCCAAGCTTGCCTCCTTAGCACTACTGATCTAGCCATAACCCTACTTAGGGAATCTGTAGGGGATGTAGTGTCCATCGCCAACCTGATGGTGAACTTAGCCAGTTCACGACCATCTTGGACCAGCTGAAACCTTTCTTCTCTTCCAGAAGAAGTTAGAGCTGAACTAAGTCAGTTGACAGAATCCCATAGGGCAAAGGAAGCCCTTCCAAACACACAGGACGTGTTCAAAGACCTTAGGGCTGAACTAGTAGATGCAAACAAATTTTGGCCACACGTCTCCAGCCACCGAGACTCCCTGCTTTGTGGGAACAAGGGAGGAGCTTCCAAATTCAGCAAAGCTGAAGCTGCCTGCACAATGAACCTTCCAGCGTTAGGGTGCTGAGAAAGACAAGCAGGGTCATCTGGAGCAGGTCGATGATGGTGTGCAATAGCACACTCAACAGAGACACCTGACATGGGTTTGGCCCATGTGCTCAAAAGGATGTCGTATAGAGACTCTCCAAAAGGAAGCAATGGCTCGACCCCAGTGCCTCTTGATTGGCCTCTGATCCGTTATTGGTTCTGCTCCGAGTCACTACAGGAAGCTGCAGGTTTAAAATGTCAGCAGCCCGTTTGAAGACTCCAGCAAAAGCCACACTAGCACCTGTTGCTATTCTAGGAGGTGAAAGTAAATTGTAGGTAGGGGACGGTTGAAGGCTGACGTCCCCATCAAAAACCAAAGAACCTCCTGCATGCGGCTGGCCAAGAGCACCCGAACGCTCAATGCTACCAGTATCTGAAGGATCATCCTGCAACATTAAGGAAATGGCAACTAAAGGAGTCTCATCCTCAATTTGTAGAGGAGATAGAACAGAAGCCTCAGTGGCAAGTAAAGGCCGCCACCACTTGGGATGTCTCCGGTGCTGAGCCAGTGTCGTATCAAAATCCACCACTAAATGTGTTGGCACGTACGCACAGCATCGAGGCAGTGACAGGTCACCCTCTGTGGATGCCACCAACGTCATAGCAGGAAGTTGCACCGGGCTGTTTCCCGACATCATAGTGACTCCAGTCACAGAGCCTGGGTCCTCGAGGGGGCAGAGGGCGAACCTGCAGGTGAATGTCCAGAGTCCCTTCCACCTCTTTGGGGCTTGATGGCACTCCAGGGAGAGGGGCTGACCCAAAAAGGGCTCGTAAAGCCTGGAAATACATCTCCATTTGGGCCTGAGTTGCCCCCTCACCTGGTGGAAAACTCTGGGTCGACTCCTGTAAAACCACCTCCGGTAGAGACTGGGAGTAACAGGCACCATCGTCACGACGGTGCGAGGCCGAGTGTTACAGGCACAGGTTTGATCGCGCGTGAAGCGGGAGAGAATCAGAAATGCCCGCATGAACTACATTTCCCAGAATCCCCGCGCACACGTCACGCAACCGTGTCTCCCATAAAGGCGGCAGCGTGACTATGCAGCGTGTCGGAAATTCTTCTCGGTGGCTGCAGTTCTGTTCGCGCTTGAAGAGCCTTGATCCTGGGATGATCCAAGCTTCGAGTGTCCTTGGAACTGGAGCGTTGCCTCGTCGTTCCCCGGTTGGTGAAGCGTCAAGACTTCCCTGAAGGTCTAGTAAGGGTGCAGTGCACCAGTTCCTTCCCGCTGCTCCCGCTTGATACGTCCGTCCCCTCCTCCATTGGTGAGCACTTCTATGGCTTGTGCGGAGGAAGGGAGGGCTGCCGACTATTGATACACGCATTGCTCTCAGCTGACACAACCACCAGTGATATAGCAGGAGCATTTTGCATAAACTCCTGTACTTCACTTTTACAAATGGCATGATGTATAATGGGGAATAACTGTTGCTGTGCCCCTAATAAAGACCCATGTATTTACCAGCCCCAGTGAGACTGGAAACTGGACAATGGTTATGGTGGGCATTAACATCGTTCTTCTGGGCCTATGTGCAAAATATGTATATTATCTACTGGCGGTCGCCAGTAGATAGTTATAGTTAGAATTTTCAGATTTCCTATGGAAACACGATCCTATTTTGAATAACTTTGGCGCCGGTTGGCACCGGTTGACGAATCCTCGCGAAATTTTCAAAACTAATGGGGCACTCCACTCAGCTCCTACCCTGAAAGTCTCGGGGTGATTCGTCAAGTGGGGGCGAGAAAAAAGTGGGGTCCCAAAACGCGCTTTCCCCATGCATTTTCCCATAGGACCTTTAGTCGAAGGTACAGCCCGAACGGATGAACATAATTACTTGAAATTTGGTAAAGAGGTAGTCCTCAGGTCAGGGAAGTGCCTTTTGCATATATGGAGTCAATCTGTTAAGTATTTCCTGAGAAAATTGCATTTAAAAGCACTGAAATATCTATATGCGTGCACCGTGCACGCACGGTGCCGTGCGCAAGCGTAAATCTGATTGGTGGTTAGATGTCAGTCAACGTTCGAATCGGTAGAAATCAGGAAGTGTCTGCCGCCATTTTGTGTTTGACTTGTGTGAGAGAGAAAAAGAAAGGTGGAGAACGTGGAAAGGGGGCAGGGTAGAGAGTGCCAGACCCCCTAGCCTTTGTCAGGGGGTCCCTGAAGGACTCTGAAGGGTGAAAAAAAAAACTTTTTATTTTTTTTTCGAAAAATCGCGAGGTGCGAAAAAAAACTAGAATTAAAAATCAAGTTTAAGTGTTAATGAACACAACGGCTCTTTTTAGAGCCACCTAACATCTTGAGTGTTTTTTGGTACCTACAAGTAAGTACCGATGCAGAGTCTAAAGTTCAAGAGGAAGACTGTTCCCTTCATCATTGAAATGTACACCGTCTCCTCTATAAATGTCTTGCATGTTGTAACGCAAGTTGTTGTGGTATATAGAACCCATACCATAGTCTCTGAGGAAAGCAGAAACAGACTTATTGACGTGCTTTCTTGCTTTGTCAATCTGTGGACAATGTTGGTTGGACCAGTTCCACTTTTGCCTTTGGCATATATTAGAATATACAAAGGTAGTTTGTGGAAAAAGTGACATCAATTGCACAAAGGTGTCCTTAACAAGCATTTCCAGACCTACCCCAGTTAAAGTGCCTAGGTCATTTCCACCACAGTGCACAATTATAAGGTTAGGCTGTGGGAGATGAAGAAAGGATTTCACCAAAGGCATTAATTGGTGCCACTTTAACCCTCTCTGACCAATCCATTTAATGTCTACATTTGGCAAATCAAGGTCTTTCACAATACCTCTTTTTTCTGCATATTTTTCACTCCAGAAGACATAGCTATGACCTACAATCCACACTGTGAACATCTTCCAAGGAGCATTGGCATTAGCAGCAACCTCCTGAGGCGGAAAGCCGGGAGTTTTATTAGAGAATCATTTTAAAATTGTCTGTTTGTTTTGTCTTGCCTGAACCTCGCTCCCCCCCTGGGCATTTCACATTTGTTTGGCCTACCTGCAGTTCCCGCACAGCGTCTCCATCGCTGCCTCGGGTCTGCATTCGCTCCTGCCATCACTTCCTGGAACTCCCCGGGAACTCCCCAGGACACGCCCACGAGCACTGGGCACGCCCTCTCCCTTCCTCCTCCTGCCTATAAACTATGTGCCTCCATCGGACGCGCAGCGGACGAGTGCAGCGGGCGCGCCGCTGGCGCGCCAAAGGCGCGCCTAAGGCAAGCCCGTCTGCGCCCGTCCGCGTCCGACCGGGGCTCGGGGCCAGTCACTCTGCCGTTCCTGTTCTTGCAACTCAATATTCCTCTGCGGACATTCTTAAGCTGCACGCCGCCTGGCCGCTGGCCTCCGCTATATATTCGCAGCTCAACCTTCTGGGGTTAGCCTGTTCTCGTCGCTCCTTTCCCGAGTTAGTTGCTCGTTCACACGTCATCGTCCCTCCTATCTCTCCTCACTCTCCCTCCCGGCGCCCGCTTCCCAATCTGGAACTCAAAGTATGTTACCTCAATACCCGCTCATTAGCAAAGCATCAGACTGAAATTTTTCACCTCCTCGACACCGACAGTCCCGATATTTTATTTCTCACTGAAACTTGGTTGCACGACGGCTCCTCCCCTGACATTCTGGCCGCCATCCCTCCTGGCTACTATATTATTCAAAGCAATCGGGCCTCCGGCAATCCTGGAGGGGGCATAGCAGCCATCATTAAACACCCTCTCAGGTTTTCCGTTGTTACTACTTCTTGCATCCCCCAGGTTGATTGTCTCGTCGTCAGACTGGATTCCTCTGCACCTCCCCTCATCTGCGTCTTAGTTTACCGTCCCCCACAATCTATGCCAGACTTTCCATCCCTGTTTGGAGATTTCCTCTCCCAGATAACTATCAACAACTCCAACTATTGGCCCCTGGATGAGAAGAATTTTGAAGTCCCCGAGGACAAGGAAAGCGCCTGCTCGGCACCCTTCTCTGAGCTATTGCGCAGCCTAAATTGCTGCCAACATGTCAATACTGCCACTCATACCAGAGGACATATCCTTGACCAGGTCAGGACCTCCAATCTTGTGCACACGAGACCAAGACAAACATCATCTGACAATACTCCTTTTGTATTACAAATTTGGGGGCTCCCAAAAGTGACAGGCCATTTCCCCTGTGGTCAGTGCAGTGTAAGCCATCTTACGAAAGCCAGTAAGACCCTAACACTTGAACAGGACAAAGTGTGGACCCAGCGGGCACACACGAATTGTAACTCATCAAACGTGATCTATTTACTAACATGCCCATGTGGCATCAGATACGTTGGCATGACTACACGTAAAATAAAACAGCGTATTGTCGAACATAGAAGTAACATCCGCTGTGGGAAAAACATCACTAAAATGACTGACAAGTGCATAATGTTCTAACATACCCCTGACGACCTGAAATGGACAATTATAACAACGCTGGATCTATCGCCTTTCAAGTCACATTAGGGGATTCAATGATAATATTCCTTGGGGTACAGTACTAAAACGCTGAACATTACATTACATTAGATTACATCATTTATATCATACAATTCATTAGTAAAATGAACAGTAACACCACTATGCTCATTTCCTGGCATGTCATTCCAAGAATCGACATCACCCAAATGATTATGTTAATAACAGACCTCCTGGTGTTTACTGATTTATTTGAATCATGTAACTTTATTTTTATACTTTTTCCAGTGAAATGAACATTAACATCATTATGCTCATCCCCCTGCTTGTCGTCCTAACCGACTTCATCCAATTAACACCGTCACTAATGGAGCTCTTGGTGTCTATTGGTTTCCTAGGAAACCGTTGTGTCCGCGTATTACTCTTTACACAGGAGGCGAGCGCAGCACTCTAATCCTCCCCTCCCGCATCACATGATCAGCGTGATGACGCTACGTCCCTTAACTGATGGTAGCAGCCTAGTTTTCTATCCTCGCACTAACAGAATCACGTGTTGTGCGTGATGACGCTACGTTCCTTGATGGGAAGAACGCCTTCTATTTTAGTAACCTCCCGGCCCAGACGCTAACATTCGAGTTCTGAAGGTGGACCAAATAGGTTCTCCGTGGGCTGGTGACTTTGGAGTAGTAAGTAGAGGTCCTGATTTGCCCAATCCCGCTCCACTTCTACCACGTAAGTTTCTTACGTTTATTATTTATTTTTCGTTTAGCGTGTGACTATAAGTCCCGCCCCCCACCCGGACTCATGCAGTGACGTTGAATTCAACATCACGTAAGCTTCTACATCTCTGTGGCTCCGTGTGGGTGTTTACCAATCAGTTTGCCAATACCTTGCGTCTCCATTCACAAAGCCAAGCGTTATTTTATTCTCCTCTGCCTCCCGTAGTCAGCCAGAGTTTAACGCTGATTAATAGTGCGAGGGCAAGAAGCTCTTGTACCTAGAGTGCACTTCACGTGAAAGTTTACCCTTGTTGCAATTACTTATCACTAGAGCACAGCACTCTTTGGCACAATCGATTAGTGCTAATTTG
This sequence comes from Triturus cristatus, assembly GCF_964204655.1. Lineage (NCBI taxonomy): Eukaryota > Metazoa > Chordata > Amphibia > Caudata > Salamandridae > Triturus > Triturus cristatus. Next base: position 1,009,063,945 of record NC_140587.1, on the reverse strand, counting down.
CAGCACGAGAAATCCACTATACCGGCACGGGCTGATACGAGTGTCAACTCCCGGTGTTTCAGGTTCTGTTAAAATTCACAGTTTATGAGCATGAAGTTCATTCACAAATCTGTTTGAGTGTCCATGGTCTGTTCCTTGTGAATATTTATGTATGTTGTGAATCACTGTTTGTTTTGTTTTCTCTTTTACTTCTGCCTTGTTCCAACAGAATTGAAAGCTCTCAGAAATCCTGAAGGGTTATTTTACAACAACCGTAAGTTTTAGCGGTTCTGGACCCCACAGGTCAGGGTACGCCTTAGCGTGCGTATACCGCCGTGGTGGTCCACCATTAGGTCCTGAAGAATGCTTCATGTAGTATCGTGAGAAGCAGAAACATGTTGACCATCTTATTCACATTGCACTTTTCTTAGGACGTAGCTGGCCTATTTGTTACCAGAGTACTCACGTCCACCACACTATTTTTAACGGTGTCCAGTTGACCACTATTTAAAATGTGTCGCAATTTCAACCAATAAACAACTTTTAACAGCACCATCACGGATCGTACTACCCTTACACACACAAAAAAACCAGCTCCGCTGTAAATCAAGCGTTGTAGCACACCGGGGAGACATTCGGTCTCTCCGGTGGGAACCCAATGATGAAGCATGTCACCAGCTAGGCTGGTGAGTGAGGGTTCTTCTAAAAACAAAGTGATTCACCCCTGTTCTTTTCTGAATATTTCAGCACTTGTCTAATCCTAACGGACACACTCTTTTTTTGTTTATATATACTAGCCCCGGGGGATTAAGAGTGGCTCCAATAAAATTTCCCTCTCTCTCTTGTTGTTAAATTATAACATGTCAATACTGCCACTCATACCAGAGGACATATCACAAGATTGGAGGTCCAGACCTGGTCAAGGATATCGGCCCTTCTCATCTCGCCATGCGCCTGGTCCGACCATTTCTCTATTGCTTTCTCTCTCAAAATCTTTACTCCAAGTAATTCCCTTGATTCCAACCACTCAGCCCGTAACTGGAACAAAGCGGACATCGACCACTTCTTTCATTTACTTAGGACCTCCATCCCCTTGGAATCCGACTCTCTGGACATCCATGCTCAGAACCTAAATCTCTGGCTCGAGTCGGCCAGCGACGTGGTTGCCCCCCTCAGACGGATCAAACTCAGACGTCTTCATGACGCACAAAAATGGTTCTCTGAGGACCTTAAAGCCTTAAAACTCGGCCTTAGGCAAGCCGAGCGTCAGTGGCGTAAAAATTACTCCTCCGCAGCAAGGGCAGAGTTTTTGTCCCTTCTTAAAGGCTATAAATCCGCCATCGCATCTGCAAAAACTTCACACTTCTCCGATAAAATCATGGAGTCAGCCAATAAAGCTAAAAACTTCTTTGTCAGGATGGGATAGTTCCTCGACGATCGCAGAGTGTCCATCAAACCCCTCCCTTCCCAGACGCTCTGCGATTCCCTCAACCACTTCTTCATCGAGAAGATTGCAAAAATCAAAAACAGTATCCAGGCACCGCCCATCCCGTTCCCTTGCCTGTCTCCAGGCTCCCCCTGCGCAGACCCCTCTCCTTCCCCCTCCTCTCGCGGATCCCTGTCATTACGGAATTGGAGTTTCCCGCTCTCCTCAGCAAAGTTTCCTCTGGATCCCCCACTGACTGCTGCCCCCCCAAGATCTTATGCAAGGCCTTCTCGGCCTGCCCTGCTCCCCCTTTGGCTCTTCTAAATTCCTCCCTCCCCTCTGGCCAAGTTCCCTGCATCTTTAAGACAGCAGAAGTGGTACCTATTTTTAAAAAACCGACTGCCGACCCAACAGTTATGAGTAATTTTCGCCCCATCTCCCTCCTTCCCTATCTTGGAAAGGTACTGGAGACCCAAGTCACCAACATTCTGAGCTCCCATGTCGAGCGATCTCATTTTCTCGATTCCCAACAGGCCGGATTTAGGCCTGCTCATTCCACCGAGATGGTCATACTCTCCGTTATGGAAGAACTACGAAGAGGAGCCGACTCTAACATCTGCCAGGCCCTGGTTCTCCTGGACTTGTCGGCCGCCTTTGACACGGTTGACCATGCGATCCTGGTCGACCGTGTCAGACATGCCGGGATCGAGGGTACTGCCCTTGATTGGGTTCGCTTGTTTCTCTCCTGCCGCCAACAAGCGGTTCGTTTGTCACAGTTCTCCGCAGATAAGGTCGATTTGACCTGTGGTGTGCCTCAGGGATCCTCCTTGTCCCCCCTACTTTTCAATCTTTACCTCACTCCCTTGATCAGTTCTCTCCGAGACAAAAATGTCTCCGCATTCAACCATGCGGACGACATTCAATTAGTCTTCAACATCGACTCCTCGGACCAGTCAGTTACCGATTTTCAAACCACCCTCTGTCACATCAGTAACTGGATGGGGGCTAACCATTTGAAACTGAATCCCGACAAGACCGAACTGGTTCTTGTCGGAGGCCCTTCCAATCCTTGGAACTCTAACTTCTGGCCCGTCAGTCTGGGTTCGCCTCCCCGCTCTTCCACCTCGGCTAAAAGTCTGGGAGTCATCATCAGTAACGACCTCTCAATGAAACCACAGATTAACGCCACTGTCTCTGTCTGTTTCTTTCAGCTGCGCAAAATCCGCAAAATTGCTCGCTTTCTTACTACGGAAGCCCTCACTTTGGCCCTCTTAGCTCTAGTCATTTCCTGAATCGATTACGCTAATTCCTTATATGTAGGCATCCCCGACTATCAGCAAAAACGCTTGCAACTCGTCCAGAATCAGGCATCCCGCCTCATTTTCCATCAACCTAGGCATTGTCACACTCGCCCTTTGTTAAAATCTTTGCATTGGCTCCCTGTCTCTGAACGCTGCAAATTCAAGCTGGGGTGCCTCATCTTCAAATCTTTGGCTGGTCTTAGCCCCGTGTTTATTTCTTCTCTCATTCACCCTTATGTTCCTACCCGCAACCTGCGCTCAGCCCACCTGGCTCTCCTCAAAGTTCCCAGAATTAAACGCAAGAAATGGGGCGGTCTTAGATTCTCGTTTCTTGCCCCTTCTTTTTGGAACACTCTCCCCTTGGATACAAGATTGGCCCCATCTTATACTCACTGCAGATCTCTTCTCAAGACTCATCTCTTCCGTTTTGCTTATCTCTTCTCAAGACTCATCTCTTCCGTTTTGCTTACAACTAACTTCTCCCCCTTTTCCTCCTTCTCCTTCTCCCTTCCCTTTCCCCCCCCCCCCCTCTCCTCCCACCCCTTCTCCCCCAGGTAGCTGCTTAGCTTAGCGCCAAGAAACCGCATGGTGAACGTTGCGCTTTACAAATGTCTTTTACATTACATTACATTACAGATCTGGATGCACTCAGAAGGTGTCTTTCAGTAGAATGGCAATATGAAAATAAAGATAGTTGTAAAATGGAGGCTTACATACTTTTTTTTTAATAAAAAGGAACTCATTGGCTGTTTCAAACCATTCTACACTAAAAACTAGGTTGTATGTTAACAGTTTTAAAAGCATATTTTGTATTGGTTCAGAAAAATGTGTTCAAAGAGAACATTAGTCTGGATTTGCTGTTAGGTTTGAAAAGTCAAGCACTCTTGCTCTTTGGAATAGAAACATTGTGTGCTGAACTTCTGACCTCTCTGCTCACACCAGTGTTCCATGACCTGTTGCTACGGTAGCAGGCGGAAATCATGTTGGGGGTAGGGATCACTTGGAAAGGGTTGAAATTTGCAACCAATAGAAATGTGTGTTTCCATTTGAAAAAATGTGGGAAGCAATGTGATTTGAAGTTAACATGTATATGTGTGAAAAAAGAGAGGGAAACTTTGCCATTTACTGGTTCTGGTGAGAGGAGTACAGCTCCGAGATTCTGGCTCTGATAATTTGCTGTGTGAGTGCCACATTTCTTTCTCAACGAACTACTTTTTTTTTTTGTTGAAACCTTTATTACAGAATGCAATAGATATACAAGTATGGGCCTACAACCCAGCTAGCAAGCAGTGGGACCATAAAACACAGTTATAAAACACAAGCGGCAAGTGGTAAAGGTCCCAGAAGTCGAAGGAAGCGTTCGCGGCCACACCGTCCAGACCCCCCAAATGGCGGTTCCATTTTTTAATGAAAAACTACAAACAAACCCACAAGGCAGCAGAAGTCTAAGCAGCATTATGTGCTCCCCTCGGGAGGACCCCACCGATCCACAAGAATAGGGGGGGGGACGGGCCGGGACAGAAACAAAGTGGGCATGACGACACAGAATCAAGGTAACAAGCAGACTAGGGAGACTGGGCCGCTGCCAAGTCAGGCGTCAGTGGCGGGGTACAAATCCCGCCACGATAGGAGTTCCAGGGGCCCCACACCTTCACCCATTTCCCAGGCTTACCTCTCGCCACATACACTACCTACTCCCGAAACATACACCAATCCATGTTGTCCTTCCATACCGAAACCGTTGGTGACCTCTGGGAGCCCCACAATTGTGCTATGTCACGCTTGGCCACCATATATCCCAGTGTCACCCACCACGTTTGCGGCACCGTGTAATCAGTCGGTTCCCACACATTCAACAGACATCTCCTAGCCGCGGGAAACAGCGTCACATGCGTGACCGCTTGCAACACCGCATGCACACCACGCCAGAACCGCGCCACCTCCGGGCATTCCCACAAAGTATGGAAGAAGGTCCCTAACAAACCACACCCACGCTTACACATCCCATCCACGGCATATCCCATACGCATCAGACCCGGCCCCGTAACGTGTACCCTGTGGAGTATTTTGAGCTGGACGAAACGAAGGCGGGCCGGTATGGCCACCTCTTTCGGGGAGGCCACCGCAGATACCCAGTCCTAGTCATCCAGCTCCAATCCATCGACAACCCATGCCTCACGAAGGCCAGTCAGCAGTCCCGAGCGATCGTTGATGAGCTTTTTATAAATCAACGAGATAGAGTGCTAGACGGACATGTACCGGATGGCACTATCTTCCAGAGGGGAGCACTCCGGGATGGACGCCACATCCGGGAATACAGAACACAGCGCGTGACGAACCTGTATATACCGGAAGTACTCCCTGTCCTGCAACTGGAATTCCGTCTGCAGCACATCAAACGTTTTAAATCCCCCCCTCGTCCAGAGATCGCCCACCCTGCTGATGCCAATCGTGTCCCACTTATCAAAGCCTTTCGTGGTCCACAAGCAGCCTTTCGTGGTCCACAAGCAGCCCAATCGCTCAGATGCATACAATGGCATCGCCCGGGTCAACCGATCCTTCCACCCCATCGCCAAGTTTGCCGCGTGCCACACCCGTACCGCGACCCGTGTAGGACCCATCAAATGTGCGTCGAGCGATCTAGAGTAGAGCGCACGATTGTAGTCGCCACCCGGCAACAACAATTTGTCCATTTCAAAAGCAGGGTTAAGGGCGGGCCCATAAAGCCCGGGGTTTATCGCAGCCAGCTGGGAGGCCCAGTAATACCGTTTGATGTCTGGGAGGGCGACCCCCCCCGTCATACCACGGGAGCGTCAGCTTCGCGAGGGCGATACGCGGCCTCCCATCCCAAAACAGTTGGCGCTGCAGACCCTCCACCTCCCGAAAGTAGCGAGCCGGGACGACGTCCATCGTGTTTTGTAAAGCGTATAAAAAACATGGCAACGACATCATCTTAAACAGCGCCGCACGGCCGAGCGGCGAGAGCGGCAAGCGCCTCCAACGCGCCACATCCTCCTTCAGGCGCTGGAGGGGGGGGGGGGGAGCAGGTTCTGTTTATATCGGGCCGCAGAGTCCAGGGTAATAAAGATACCCAGATACTTAAATCCCTGCGGAGCAACCTGGATAGGACAACCCCGCGGAAGGAGAGGAGCCTCCCCTGAGAGGACATATCAACTGGGCTAAATCCTGTGTATGACTAGGCCGGAGTTGCGGCCAAATGAACACAATACATCCACTAACACAATGAACGATTCACGCGGGGAAGCAAGGTACAAAAGAATATCGTCCGCGTAAAGGGAGACAAGATCCTCATACTCAGGAGTCCATCGGAGACCACGAATCGAAGGGTGCCACCGCAGCCACTCCGCCAGGGGCTCCAAGGCGAGCGCAAAGAGGAGCGGCGACAGCGGGCAGCCCTGCCGCGTTCCCCTGCCCAATTCAAAAGGAGCCGATACTCTACCATTCACCACCACCCGCGCCAGCGGTCCGGAATACAACAATTTCACCCAGCCAATGAATCCCGGGCCAAACCCAAACTTCGCCAGCGCCGCCCAGATATACGGCCACTCGAGCGTGTCGAACGCCATAGTGGCGTCCAAGGACGCCAAAATGGCTGGCTCACGTATGAACGGGACCCTCGCGAGCACCCCATGCAGACGCCGCAGGTTAAGCGCGGTGTTGCGATGAGGGATAAAGCCGGACTGGTCCTGATGGATCAGATCGCACACCACGCTGACCAGCCGATTAGCCAGCACCTTGGCCAGAATTTTCGGCTCCGCATTCAACAACGAAATGGGCCTGTAAGACGTGACCCGATCCCGCGGCCTCCCCTCCTTGTGAATAACCACAATAGTGGCAAGACGCTGGTCCAGCGGGAGGGTACCCGCCGAACGGGCCGCGAGGAACATATCACGGAGATGCGGAGCCAGTGTATCCGGCCGCAATTTGTACAATTCGATGGGAAGGCCATTATGACCCATGGCCTTGCCAGAGGCGACCGAACGTATGGCGAGGGCAATCTCCTCAGATGTCGGAGCCGCGTCCATCAACAATTTATCCTCCTCCGAAAGGGAAGGCAGCGCAATATCTTTAAGCAGGGCGTGGGAGTCCTCTTCCGAGCGGGAAGATACCGGGGAATACACCCCGCGAAAATACTCAGCGAAACAATCAACAATTTCCTCCGGCTCAGTGACACACACACCATCCAGTCTCTCAACCGACGGGACAACTCGACTCGCTCTCTCCTTTTTATCCAGCCACGCAATCAGTTTACCAGCCTTATCACCCACATCATACAGTCGCCCCTGTTGCTCTCTACTCAGGCCCCTGGCCGCCTCCGTGACTAGGGCCTTGTAGTCCGCCTGTTTGAGTCTGAGAGCATGCAGTTTGTCGTCTGACACCACAATCCAGATCACCCTCCAACTCAGTTATCTCAGATTCGATACGGGTCACCTCCTCCCGCTCGCGCCTCCTGGAATGGGAAATGAGGGATAGGGCCTCCCCCCGGATTACCGTCTTGAACGCCTCCCACAGAGAAATAGCAGACGACACAGATCCCACATTATCTCCAAAATATTGCTCAAGGGATTTAACCAAATCTGTGCGGATTGTGGGGTGACGCAGGTACCAGGGGTTGATCGGGACCACCCTCCCTTCCCCCCTCGGGACAATATCGAAGTGCAACAAGAGCGGGGAGTGGTCGGAAATACCCCGAGCTAGATGCCGCACCTCCCCAACCCTCCCCGCCTGTGCTGCTGGCATCAGAACATAGTCAAGCCTCGAAAGACTGCCATGAGCCCCGGAATGAAAGGTGTATTGTACCTGCATAGGGTGTTTCAGCCGCCAACAATCCACCAGTCCCAGGGTATCCAAGAGGCCAGACAACCAAGCTTGGGCGCGGGGGAGATCCCTGTGTGGGTGACGATCCTCAGTTCTGGAAATTACAGCGTTAAAATCCCCCCCAACCACTAGAGTCCCCTCCGGCAGTCCAAGAAGAAGGCGCCCCAAATCAGCGAAAGTAGTCGTCTGCAACCCCGGCGGGACATAAACAGAAACCAAAACAATCACTTTACCCTCCAATCTGCCCACTAGAGCCGTGTACCGTCCCCTATCATGGAGCACCTCATCAACCTCCAACGGGAGCGAGGTTTTAACCATAATGCCCACACCCCTCGAACCAGAGGTGAAGCCCGAATGGGCTACAAGGCGATAGCCCCGCCTGTTCATGGCACGAAAGGAATTGCCAATAAGGTGTGTTTCCTGCAGAAATACAATATCAGGTGAAATCCATTTTAAGAACTGCAGGACCACCCCCCGTTCTGTCCTGGAATGTTAATGGATTGGGGGACAGGATAAAAGTCTCAGTCCCCTACCCCCCATCACAGCCAAAACCGGTCAGTCTCCCCCCAGAGAGCACTTTAGATATAGCACAACAATACTTCTGCCTTGTGGTACAAACAAACAATACCCAACCCCAACCCAACATCCCAAACAAAACTCCCCCCTCCCTGCACCCCTGCATGAGCCCAGACAGCCCCCCCAACTTGCAGTGTGCCTGTCGCCCCTGTGTGAACTAAACTACAAAGACCCCCTAGAGGAGGAAAGAGAACCCCCTCGAGACACCGCACAACCTCCAATGGAGGGGGAACGAGACACAACAGTCAAGGAACCCTGAGCTTGGCCGAAAAGTGGCATCATCAGGAATGAGCCCCAGTGTCAATACCTCATACCCGGTCCGGTGGGCACTCTCCTCCCGCTGCCCCCATCCCATCCCGATCATGTCCCCCAGACAAAGTGTCCAACCAGTCCCCGGCCGTCTCAGGACGGTCAAAAAAGTGAGTGCGACCATCAGACTCCACACGCAGCCGGGCCGGGAAAAGCATTGCGTATTTTAAGTTCATATCTCGAAGCCGCCGCTTGACGCCCATGAAACTCAGTCTCTTATCCTGATTTCACGCAGGCGGTCCAGAAGCAAAGTTCACCTCCATGTTCTCCAGCTTAAGCGGCCTCCGCAGTCTGGAAGCTTGTAGAATCGCATCCCTGTCCCGAAAGTTGAAGATACGGGCAATGAGAGGCCGCGGGGGAGCTCCGACCTTCGGCTTGCCGCCAGGATCTCTATGGGCCCTTTCCACCGCAAAGAATTTACTCAGTCCTCGGGGCTGGAGAGGAGTAGAAATCAGATCCTCCACAAAGAGATCCGCCGCCGAATCCTCCAGTCCCTCAGGCACTCCAATAATGCGAACGTTATTCCTCCGGGCCCTGCTCTCGGAGTCCTCCAGTCGCCGATCCGTGAGCGCACTGGCCTGCCGGAGCCGGCGCACCTCCATCTGGAGGGCTGCCACCTCAGCCGTGAGGCCCGACCCGATATGGGCCAAAGAGTCAACCCGGTCATTTGTCTTGGATAGATCTGCTCTAATAAGGTTGACATCGATGAGGACCGCGTCGAGTTTGTGCGCCAGGGTGTCGAATTGTTGACCCACCGAGGTCTTCATCTCAGCTATGGCGCCCATGACGTCCTGCAAAGTCAGATCCGTCGGCAAATCCGGGGCATCCGGAGGGCACTCGGAAGACTTATGCGACCCGCCGGGAGAACCTTTTGGTAGGGTGTAGCGATCCATGATGTTGACTTGAAGTGCGGCGCCACGCCGGGTCGATTTGGCCTTCAGCCGATCTCCATCCTGCTTCGTGGCCATCGTCTTGCATCTCGCACCCCCACGAGTCATGCAGCGGAGAACGAGCAATCGAGGCCGAGGACCCCGGAGGTCACCTCAGGAAGGCGGAGCAGGTCCCCGCAGGCAGGCAGGATCCCCCAGCGAGGCAACCACCACACAAAGAAGCGCCGTGATCCCACTCGCGATGACGGCAAGGGGACTCAAAAGCGAAAGTGAAAGTGTGGGGTACGCGGCTCGCCAGGCTCGTCCCGCCGTTGTTATTCACTTCTCCACTGGATCACCCCCAAACTCAAGTCCGGGGTCAGGAGAGGAGCAGGCCACAAACTTCAGTCGATGCTCATCACGGCACCCGGGGTCCGATTCAAAAACGGAAAACGGGTACCACCTCGGCTCAGGTTCACCGACACAGTCCCCTCAACCGATTCAGGATGAAGACAGGATAAACGTAGGAGGTTGCGGAGGTCCTCGGGAGCCTCGCACCTACGCGGCCATCTTGGTTGCGCGCTAGGCTCCTCCCATGAACGAACTACTTTTAAAGGAGAGTTGTGAATTTGAGAGGGGATGTATGTAGTGCATTTTCATATAAATAATAGAAAATTGTTTCTTCTTTTTAAGTTGTGTTTTACATTTTATGTTTTGGAAGATATTTAACTGCCTTCAGCTTGGAAGATATTATGGATTATGTCTTCACCATAAGATAAGGTGTACTGGTATCACCCAGGAATACTGTTTTGTGTCTGTTTTGTGTCTAGAATCATATCATGAGTCTGTGTGCACACAAGAATTGTTGTCAGAGATTTAATTTGTGTTGCTCTTCTTCTGTAAAACTTGCACTTGTATGAAAGGGGCAGCTTGTTTTCTTGAACTGTGATGGTTAGCATTCAGCAGAAATCAGTAAGATATTTAACTGTCTTGAACTTGTAAGATATTATGGAGTATGTCTTCACCATAAGTTAAGGTGTACTGGTATCACCCAGGAATACTGTTTTGTGTCTAGAATCACACCATGAGTCTGAGTGCACACAGGCATTGTTTTCAGAGATTTAATTCGTTTTGCTGTTGTTCTGTTAGACTTGCACTCGCAGGAAAGGGGCAGCTTGTTTTCTTGAACTGTGATGGTTAGCATTCAGCAGAAATCACTTTCACAAATGAGAGGGAAATGCTAACGCATTTGAATTCAACATGGTAGATTTTCCTTCCACTCCTGTAATGGGTGAGGTAATTCCTACATGTTCAAAACTCCAATTAACCCTTACTACACAGGTACTCTTACATACATGCCTCCAGTCTTCATGCAGTTGTGCAAGCGTCCATGCAGATTTCTCTTGCACCTGACAATACACAGTATCCATAAACATGCTTTTAGCACACAGCCAGTTGCTTCTCGTACACTCCCATGGTTACTAATCAGCATTACATACTGCTATCTGAAATACCACACAGTGCTAACACATTCAACGTCACCAAGGCTCATTTCCTTTGCTCTAGTCTAATCACTCACCCAGGTAACTCATGCTCTTGGTCTCAAGTAGCTGTTAGGACATGTGCTCTTTTCTGCCTCTCTAAACTATAATGAAAATGTGTCATGCTGTGGACAGCTCATATGATAGGATCTAAAAAGCTCATAAAAAATATAGTAATATATTTAAATTACATAAAGGTATTTTTTTTTCCAGTTTCTTTCAGGTATTGCTGAACAACACTGAAATAAATTAAAGATGTCTTCAAATATACATGTTGTTGCTGTTCTTTTCTCTTTCTTGTTTTTATAGGCAACTGCACAAAAAAATTAGTTGAAGAACCTCATGTTGGAAAAAAGAAAAAGTCTTCTGGTAAGCAGACTAAGGATTTTTAAAAAAATATCCTGAAGCAAAGAAAAAATGTAAAAAATATATCCAGTGCAAATAGTGTTTCAAGTAGAAAATAACAAGACAATCGACAGAAAATACTAAATGCTAATGTACAATCAGAAGAAAGAATGACTTAAAAAGAAAAATAGATTTTAAAAACATTCGTAGAAAAATGTTTCAGAGAAGAGTGATGTTTAATATGCTAAAGGCTGTGAAAAAATATAAGAAGAAAGCCAAATTTTATAAGAAAAAGAAACAAATAGAGTTAATTGTCGCAAAGGCTTTGGAATTAAAGAGAAAACTATTCATTTTAATTTTGAACAGGATCCGTACATTAGATAAAATAGTCAATGTAATGAAGTCAAAAAGCAAAAGGAAAAGAGTAGTGAAAAAAATAACTTTTGTAAAGTGTTCTTAGGAGAATGGAAGCATAGTTCAAGTACTGAACCATTTTTTAATGAAGAGAGTTATCTTCAAAGTAATAGTTTGCTGCATGCAGTTGACACCAATGGTCGAGCTTATGAAGTTAAAGATGGTTGTGTAATGGAAAAGGAGAAAATGGTTGAAAGAAATCAGGAAGAAGTGTTAGCTGATGAGGTTATGGGTAGACGTCCTAAAGCCCCAGTGTACACTTGGAATTGTAGTAGTATTTGTACTGTACGACAGGAATCTATTGATCAATCAATCAAAGCTTTATTTTGATACAAATTATATCATAAAAGCATCAACATACAAACATAAAAGATGCAGTTTGACATGTAAAAGGTAAGTAGATAAAAGTTGATAAATACATTTGATGTGTAATATAATATTTACAATCAGATAAAAAAGAATTAAATTAAAAAATTCTACCCAGAGCTTATGATTGAGAGAAGCAGTCTAAAAGAGGTGAGGTATTAAAAGCTAGGGATTCATATCAGAACGGGAAGACTTGAGCCTAATTATCCAGGACCATCCAAGAAATTTGGCCACACCACAAACCAACACAGCCCTAGCGTCTGATTGTAGGATTCTAAGGGCTACACGATGGTTCAATGTTCCCAGCTGTCTACAGACAGGACTTAGCCACCTGTCTCTTGGGTTATTATAGGCTGGGCATTCGAACATGAGGTGTGCAATACTTTCAACCTTCCCACTACTATTCAGGCAAAATGCCATTGTTTGAGAGGGAGGCTTCCATTTGTTAGTGTACTCTCGGGTTGGTAGTGTGCCCAATCTAAATTGTATGTAAAGCGTTCAGTCTCTTGGTTTCTGGATAAAATCAAGATAAGGCTCAAGGCTAACAACTTGCTTGTGTAGATAAAAGTCTTCGGTTAGCCTGCCTAAATTGGGGTTACTAATCTTTAGTGTCGATCCATGCCCAATATGCTCTTTTGAGGTCGATCTTGTTTATTAATTTGTCGGATTCCCAGACTTCTCCAAGTCCCAACAGGGAAAAGATATTACAGAGCCAACCCACTTTATGTGAACCCGGAGTGTTTATCACTTCTCTGAGGCCCTCTGCATACTTTGATAGTTCAGGGGTACGCCATAAACGTGCCCAGAAAAGCAAGGGGTGCAGTCTTGCCAGGTCCTCAATTGTACGCCTACCCAAATCGCTAAGTAAAGGTTTGAGGGGAGTACCCCTTGGGACTGAAACCAATGCCCTCAGAAAGTTATTCTCTGACCTGGAAATTTCTTCAATGTTGTTGAAGCCCCATAGCTCAGTGCCATACAGGGCAGAGCTAACAGCTTTTGCTTGGTAGATCACTAGTGCGGGTGCAATGGGCCTGCTCTGCGAGGAGCGATGTTCTTTCAGAATAGCCCCAGCAACCCGCCTGTGGTTAAGGAGCATCTTGTCCAAGTGGGGTTTCCAGCTAACATTATCCGATATTCTAATACCAAGGTAATCAAAGACTTTTACAAGTTCAAGGGTAGTTCCATCCAGTTTGGGAATAATTCTGGATGGTCTGCGTAAATTAAATGAAAGAAGTTTGGTCTTCGTTGTATTTATAGACAGACCTCTTAAATTACAAAACAAATGCAATCTGTCCCAGAGCTTCTGCAGCCCTGCTGGGGTCTTGAAAATTAGCAGGGTGTCGTCTGCAAAAAGGAGGGCGGGGACCTTGTCACCCGCCAGGGCTGGGGCGTCTGCTGGAATGTCTTGTAGGAATTTCACCACCCCGTTCACAAATATAGAGAAGAGGGTGGGTGCCAGAACACAGCCCTGGCGGACTCCCCTATTAACAGGAATTTTTGCAGTTTTTTGGTTCTGATTACCCCATCTAATCTGGGCATAATTGCCCTCATGCAAGCGGATGAGGAGGTCAAGGATCGGCAAGGGCACACCTGTTTCCCTCATAACTAGCCATAGACTATCTCGAGGGACCAGGTCAAAGGCTGCCTTCAGGTCGATGAACGCCAGATGGAGACTACCCTTGCCGATCAGGACAACCTTCCAATATAGAAGAAGGAGTCTGAAAACCTGATCGATTGTGCCTGTATTTGATCTAAAACCTGCCTGGTAATGAGACAAGATGTTATTCTCATTAATCCACAGCAAGATTCTCTCCAATAAGGCCCTGCCAACCACCTTCTGGCCAGCATCAATAAGGCTGATCGGACGGTAGTTAGCAGGGTCCTCCCTGGAACCCTTTTTGAATATTGGGACCACCTCGGCATCCTTCCAAGAATCAGGAACGGGAGATCCATTTATGAGGGCGTTGAGCAGAATAGTAAAGTACTTTGCCCAGTTTTGGGCATCCGCTCGAAATAAATAGCCAGGAAGGCCATCTGGGCCAGGGGCCTTGGCTGGAACTATTTTGTTAATAGCAATCAGGACCTCAGACTCCACAAAGGGGTCACATGCCTCAGTGGTAGGGGCAGTGGCTATTATATGAGGCAAAGGTTGAGGGCTTTGTGATACTCACCTGAATAAAGTTTTTTAAAATGGGCAAACCACTCTTGGTTTGTGATGTGGTTTGAGATGGTGTCAGGATCCGAACCTGTAGACTTTCTACATAGGTTCCAGAAAGTATTTCCGTCCTTAGCCAGACTGGCGGCTTTAAGTTCCAACCAGTGGGATTCCTCCCAGACACGCTTTGCTCGCATCACTACCTTTTTATACTCTTTTCTGGCACAGTGCACTTGGCTAGAGTCAGAGTTTTTGACAGCGATTATTAGTAAGATCTTTTTTTGTCTACACTCCGAGTTGTACCCCATCATGATCACTTCATGCTTTTTGGAGTTCCGTAGTATTAACTAACAGGACCTCCTTTATAGCAGTTAGTTTTTACTCGTTGCAAGTAATTTGGGGCCATTTAAGATATCTCCTGCAGTTTGATGGAACTGTTTCCTTAGAGAGCATGGTGAAACCCGTGCCAACATTTAGTAGTTTGGAAGACCATGGACCCTTCAAGGTTAAACACAGGGGATTATGATCGCTCTCAATAGATGGAACTATAATCATATCCACTGCGTTTCTCCATAGTCGCCGGTCTATCAGGATATAATCAATGCGGGTTTGACAATGGATTCTGTTAAATGTGTTCGCCCCAGTGATGTCAGAAGGAAGACGTCCATTAGCTGCTCTAAGGCCAAATTCAAGAGTTAGGGCGTTCAGTTGAATCACTACTGGTGTCCATTTTTTATAGGGGGTAATGTCAGGGATGGAATAGACCACCTGGCATCCTCGCTCTCAGTCTCGAGGAGGTCTTCTGTGGCCAGGGGTTCAAACGTACAATTCATGTCACCTGCCACCAAGATGAGAGAATCAGGTGAACACGAGGAGAGTTCCTCTTCCAAAGTTGTGATTATCGATGACTTTGAACCTCCACATGTTCCTCTAATGTAAACATTAAAAAGCTCAATGACGGGACCACCCCTAGGCCCTCTCAACGTCAATCGCATCACACCTGGGGAGATGCAGATGAAATTGCAGACCTTACAATTGAGAGCAATGCTCACCCACACTATAAGATCTCCTGATGGACGCCCCCGTCCTTTGGAAACAGCCGGAACACAGAAACAAGCATACCCAGATCTATGCAATGGAACAAGACTCCAGGTCTCCTGGAATATGCATATATCATGACCTGTAATCAAATCATTCCAGTCTGGGAGAGAAAGCATGCTTCAATCTATTGATAAATTACGTGACTTTCTTAGAGAATATAGTAAAAAAAGTGTTACACAGAAGATTAAGATGCTTCAAGTACTAGATCCATGCAGAGTGAGAAAGAATACTGGTTTGCAAGGACATTCTCTGGCTTGTCTTTCTAGGAAAGTTTGTCAAAGTGTTTTTCAACATTTTAGGATGCTGGCAGTACATCATACTGAAATGAGAAAGTTTGTGAGAAGATTGTATTTTGCTAAAAGTCCAGCACTAAAGTTACATGAATTGAATAGTGCTCTGTTCCGTGGATCTGTTTCAGATGTGAAGAAGGTTTGTGAGGATATTGAGTTTTGTTACTTTGGTCCAGAGCAAGAAAGTGCAGGAAATGACAGTTTTTGAAGAAAATGTGGATGAGAATGTAGAACCCACTGTTAGTAAAAAATTTGAAGATCACATGACAAAATTTACTATCGTCTCTAATGAAAGACCAAATATTACTTGTATTTGTTTCCGGAGAAGCCATTATAAAATTCAAACAAGGTATGTAGATCTCTATAAAAAAAGTGAAAAAGAAAATAATCATGAGTGGAAGGATTTTGCTACATATTTATTTCTGGAAAATTGTTTTGATTTGGGTGAAGTTCAGCGTATTTGTAAATACTGTTATAATAAGTTAGAAGAAAATAAAATGCCAGCTAGAGCTGTACATAATAATTTAGAATTGGTTGATATTCCTGCAGAACTTTCTGATTTAAATACGTATGAGTCTATACTCATTCAATGTGTCCATCCGTTTCAGACTATAGTTCGTATGGAGCCCAAAACAGGAAAATTACCTCCTTCAGATTTACAAAGAGGTTTAAAAGGAAGAGTGGCCTATTTGTTTCCATATTTTTTCCAAATCTAATGGCAATTGATGCAGATAGTTTGGAAACGGAACCATTAGTTATTCTGGTGAATGGTGTACCTACGAAGAATAAGAACATTTGGCAGGAGCTGGTAGATGTACGAAAAGTACAAAGAGCAAATTTATATTTGAAAAGAAATAATAAATGGTATGAATCAATTTTTATGGATGAAGATGAAGAAGTTTTACTAGCAGACACAGGAATACCAACTGGGCAAATTGAAAAAGTGGATGAGTCAAAAGAAGAAGAAATTTATGAACATTTCAGCCTACATCCTCTTCATTCTAAAGAAGTTAAGGAAACACTATTGATGTCTTTCAGATGAAAAAAGCAAAAGGAACTCCTGTGAGTGTATGGGAGGAGAGCTTGGAAGCTCGTTGTTTTCCCCAGCTGTTTCCTACAGGAAAAGGTGGATGATATGATGTAGTCCGATACTCAGAAGCAGGAATCTGTACTGGACGTTCAAGATTATATGCAGAAGATCCAAGATTTCGTCAGAGTATTCCTTATTTGTTCAATCTTTTATTTGAAAGTGACTTGTCTGCACTATCGTATGCAGTAAATCACATTTTAAAAACTGGAGTACATCTACATAATGTGTCTGCAAAGGATTTTATGAACAAAGTGCAACAGCGAGATGATCATTTGGAATCTCAATTGATTAATTTAATGGCTTGTCAGCGTGGGACTAATGAATATTGGTACCGACGCCATGGAGAATTGAAATGTATGTTACGGAATTTAGGAACTCCTACATGGTTCCTTACCCTAAGCTGTGCGGAGTACGCTTGGGATGATTTACTGGATTTTCTTCGAGAGGCAAATTCAAATATTGAAAACATCCAATACAAGACAGCAGGAGAATTGTGCTCATTGGATCCGGTTAATGTTTGCAGATATTTCAACCATAGATTTGAGGCTATGATGTCCTTCATCTGCAATAAAAAAAATCCACCTCTTGGAGAAGTTGTGGATTTCTTTTGGAGAAAAGAGTACCAAGCAAGAGGTGCTCCTCATATTCATATGCTGTTGTGGATCAAGGATGCCCCAAAATTTGGAACAGATTCTGATGATGCAGTTTTATCTTTCATTGAAGAATATGCAACATGTGCTATACCTAAAAGCACAGAAGAAAAAGACTTAAAAGAGCAAGTTTAACGTTTCCAAAGTCATCGGTGTGGAAAATACTGTCGACGAAAGTACAAGAGTAAAGATAAATTCTACACAAAATGTTGATTTGGATTTCCACGACCTGTTCTTTCAATAGGAAGAGTAAACAGTTTTATGTCAGCTGTGCGACATACTATTACAAGGAAATCGCCGAAAAATACCTACAACCTAAGAAGAAAAGAATTGTCAAAATATATAAATGACTACAACCCAGTCATTTTATCCATGTGGAATGCTAACATGGATATACAGTATGTAGCTGACAATTCTATTGCTGTTGCTCGGTATGTCACATCTTACATCACTAAATCTGAGAAAACGGAATTGAAAGAAATGTGGGAAGAGATTTCTCACGAGAAGACTGTCAGTAAAAAGCTATACAGTTTTAGTTTAAAGATGTTATCGCATCGAGAAATTGGATCATACGAATGTTCAGATAGGTTATCATCTGCAAGTCTGTACTCGAAAACCAGAAGAATAATTTGGGTAAGTTTAGGCCTTGCAGGAATGCGAAATCGGGTACTGAAATCTATTTGAGAAATTGAATATTTAGCAGAGTACGAACCGGAAAGTACAGACATTTTAAGAACATGTTGGACACATATTACCCCAAAAGAAGTCATCATCTTGAGAACATGAGTCTCTATGAAGTGCTGCAGAACTACATTTTTAAACGGAATGCCACAGAAGACATCAACAATGGAAAATATAAAGTCATTGGTGAGGAAGGATGTTTGGTGAAGCAAACAAAAGGAAGTTTGATTAATAACAGGAAGCTGAGTTGCGACACTACTGACAAGAAGGAATTTTACTACTTAGCACTTTTACAGTTGTTTAAACCATGGCGTTCAGAGGATGAATTACTTGGAGAATTTCAGAGCTATGAAGATTCCTTTAATGCATGCAAAGATAACATAGAATGCAGTACTTTTCTCAACTTATGTGCAAATGTTAAATGAAGAAATTGAACAAGAAGCAACAATTGCAGCTGAAGTAGCTAGATACAGTTCAAGACAGTCAAAGTTCTGGGACGCTCAGTCAAGATCCTCTAGGTCAACCAATCATAGAAAATGAAGCTGCAATAGCCATGAATGAAGTGGAAACAGCTATGAATCAAGCTCAGGAAGATTTAATGAACTTACCGAATTTGGAACAACAACTGAATGATGAACAACAACAAATTTATGAGGAAGTCACAAAACAAATTGATCATGGATTACTACATGAAAATAAAGAGTGCTCATGCACATCATTTGACCCAATCAGAATGTATGTGAGTGGACAAGCTGGAACTGTAAAAAATTTCTTAATTAAAGTAATTAGAAGCTACCTACAGAGAAAAACTGATTCAACTTTGTCTTGTGTTGTTACTGCTCCAACTGGGTTAGCAGCATGTAACATAAAAGGAATTACCCTCCATCGTTTGCTAATGTTACCAGTAGAGCATGAGAACAAAATACAATACCACAAGCTAACAGGAGAAGCATATTTTGAAGTTTCAAGATTATTGGAAAAAATGAAAGTTCTCATTATTGATGAGGTAAGCAGGGTATCAAACTTAATGCTTGCCTTTGTGCATTTAAGAATGCAGCAAATTCTAAAGACAAACTATGGCGTGTTATTTGGAGGAAAACATGTTTTAGTTTTTGGGGATCTTCTGCAGCTCACACCAGTTAAAGGACAACCAGTATTTCATACTCTTACACATGAAGACACGAAAAAGTTGTTAGGAAGTAAAGATAATGTGAATATTTGGACATACTTTCAGTACAAAGAACTCATTACCAATATGCGGCAAGCAAATGATGATGATTATGCAAGTATTCTCGAAGATATCAGAATTGGACTACTCACAGAACATGGAAGAAAAGCTTTACAGAGTCGATTGCTATGTAATTTGTTTCCAACAGAACAAATAGTTCCAGAGAAAATATACAAAAATATTGCAGGAAAAAATACTGTAATCTGCTTAATGCCAACACTACATGAATGCTCCATATTCAATCAAGAACTTTTGAAATTGGAAAATGAAGAGATTATAAAACTGGAAGCTGTGGATAAAATACAACATGAAGGAATAACTATTATTTTGACAAGCAAATTGACAACTAAATTGGATTCTCTAGAGAAAAACATTTCGAAAACAGCTGGTTTATAAAAGAATCTTTATGTATGTATGTATGAACTGTCGAGTAATTTTAAGACGTAAGTTGGATGTAGAAAAAGGTTTAGTGAATAGTGCTATGGGTAAAGTTGTGGGTTTTGTAAAATACCAGAAAAAAGATGGAATTGAATTTTTAAAAATAAAATTTGATGCGATTGAAGACGTTAAAGACATTAGTCGTTGTTCAGTTCATTTTTTGCTTGTGAAAGACTTATATGTACGTAGGAGGCAGTTTCCGTTTTCTCTAGCATATGCTGTAACTATTCACAAATCTCAAGGATTAACTGTAGATAGTGCTTTTGTAAACATTGGATCTAGTGTGTTTAAAGAAGGTATGGCATATGTTGCTTTGTCACGCGTGAAAAAAATATCTGGTTTATTCATGATAGACTTTGATGACTCAAAAGTTAGTGCTGATGCAAACTGTGTAAAGGAGTATAATAGATTAAGAAGAAGCTATGCTCCTCATTTAGGTCAGTATCCTGTGTTTGAAAAACATGTTGTTTGTCGGAAAAGGAGAATTGAGAATATCTGTAATGAGGATGTACAGAAGAGAAAACAAAAAGAGAGTGATGTGACTCCAAGCAAAAAGAAAAAGGACAATGTTGAAGAGGTTTTTGGTAGTCATTTTGAAAATAGCTCTGGTGTCAACTGCTACGCAAATGTAGTGCTGAATGTTGTATTTTATCTTGAAATTTTGAAAGAGCAGATAATACTAAATCATGGAAAAAGATTCTGTTCTCTGCTGAATTTCCTTTCTGAGAAGCTGAGTAATGATAAAACTAAAATAGAAAATGCTACTGATGTTAGAAATCTTTTACATGTATGTTCTGGATGTACACAGTTTACACAAAATGTCCAGCAAGATGCACAGGAATTCTTAATGTATATGCTTATGGTACTGGAAGATGAAGGGGTAGAAATAGAAAATATATTTGGTGTGTCTTATAAATGGGAACATTGTTGTGAAAATTGAACACATGCAGCAGTAATGTTGATTCTGAAAGGTTCACATATTTACCATTACCAGAAAGTAAAACAGTGACTTTTAGTAAATTAGTTAAAGATGCTAATCACAACATGGAATGTTCTCAATGTAAATCTGAAATGTTATCAACGTTTGTAATTTTAATGATACAACGTTGTAGAGCTGATGGAACAAAATTGGACACTTTATTAAAGAAGTTTGTAGGAAATCAATTATCAATATCAGGAAAAACTTTTGTTGCAGTTGCAATAATTTTTCATGCTGGACCTTCTATAACTTCTGGTCATTACAGAGTTTATCTAAAATGTGAAAAAGGATGGACACTGTGTAATGATTCTCAATTGATTTACAAGCAACGTTTGCCTTATGATTTACCAAATTGTTACTTAATTTTTCTAAAACCAAAATTTTAGAAAAAAATTCCAGCATCTGAAGAAACCATTGGTCAATTTTATAGGATTAAGATTGGATATTTCACTTAAAAAGGATTTAAAAATTACCATTTGGCCTCATGGAAAGGTAATTGTGACAATTGTGGACTTATTTGACAGATAATATTTTGGTGTATGTGCTTAAGCAACAAGATTTACAGACGTTATTTATTGCAAATCGTTATTATTCTTAGAAGATATTTTTAATATATATGTTTCTATCAATGTATGTTTTACTAAGGATAGATTCAGGGCTTTTTTAAACAATCTTTCAGATTGTTTATTTTTTTGCCTGCTGTTAAATGATGAATACAAATGATTTCACAATTTTCAGTGACAATCAATATATTCTGAAAACAGCAAAAAAAGGGCAAAAAATTACTTTGTAAAATATGAAAATATGTGTACTGTTTTCTAAAATGTATAGTTGAATATTAATACTTTTTTCTTATCTAGAACGAAAATTTAGGAAATTTCATCCATTTTTCTTGCAAATCAAAAAAACATTTATTTGTAATTAAGTTATTTTGTTAGTGAGGTAAGTTTAAAATAGCTGTATTTCTCACCCCTTCACTTTCATGCTCCATTTTCTTCACTTGTCCTCATTCTGCTTTTCTCATTCCTCTCCCCTCTCTCTTTTTCTGCTTTACTGCTCTTTCATAACTCACTCACTCCTTCTCTACTACTCCCCTAGGTTTACTGCCTCCATCACTATTTTTTCAACCATGTTTCTCCCCCTGTCTCCATATGTCTCAGTCATTCTAAATGCCTTACTCCTTCTCAGTTCCTTGCTCTCTGTCTCTGTTTCTGTCTCTCTCCCTTTGTCTGTCTTACCCTTAATTTCATTAACATCTCTGGGGCATATTTACAAGCCCCTTGCCTCACCACTACGTTACTTTTCATGACTTACTGGTTGTGCACGGAGCACCTCCATATTTACAAGGAGAGGAAAAGCCACCCTGCGTGACTTTTCCTCTCTTTGCTGCGTATGAAGTGGCTGTAATTACAATGTGTGTTGAAGGGGCGTTCCATGGGTGGTGTTGTGGGTGTTCCCATACTACACCCATAGAACTAGACATGATTTCTCGTAAATATGGAGATATAAGTCTGGAGTTGCGTGTGAATGCTAGACCACCCTAGAGGTGGCGTAGCGAGGCACGACGACGAGAAATGTTTTCATTTCTCCTCGTTTTTTCTCTTTCAGTGCATGCTGTTTTCTACAGCACGCATTAAAAGAGGAAAAAAGTCTCTTATGTTGTGTTAAACTGTTTAGATGTTGGTTAGCTCTAAAACGAGCCGTTGTTTTAATTGAGTTTTTTTTTTGTACCTATAAGTAAGTACCGATGCAGAGTCTAAAGATCAAGAGGAAGACACGGTTTCCTTCATCTTTGAAATGTACACCGACTCCTCTATAAATGCCTTGCCACTCCCTTCACTATTTCTTATTTTTTCCTGGGAATAAGAGCTGAACAGGTATGATTTTTAATAGAAAATGGCAGAACAGCAGTCTACTTCAGGGAGTGAGGAGATCTGGATGCGCTCAGAAGCATTGGTTCATAGTAGTTTCTCTTCCAGAATCTTCATACACCATAGCCACTCCCATCAATATGTCTTCTTATTACCTGGGACAAGGAGCTGAGCAGCAATCAATTTTAATTGAAAATGGTAGAACAGCAGTGTATTTCAGGGAGTGAGGAGGAGACGGGGATGCACTCTGAAGGTGTCTTTCAGTAGAATGACAAAATGTAAATAAAGGTAGTTGTAAAATGGAGGCTATATAGTTTTTTTTTATTAAAAAGAACTCATTGGCTGTTTCAGACTATTTTACAATAAAAACTAGGCTGTATGTTTAAATTTTGAAAAGCATATTTTGTTACTTTGGATTTGCTGTTAGGTTTGAAAAGTTAAGCAATCTTGCTCTTTGGATTATAAACATTATGTGCTGAGCTTCTGACGTCCCTGCTCACACCAGTGTTTCATGATCTGTTGCTATGATAGCAGGCAGAAGTCATGTTGGGGTAGAAATCATTTGGAAAGGGTTGAAATTTGCAAAAAAAAGAAATGTGTGTTTCCATTTAAAAGAAAGGTGAAGAACGTGAAAAGGGGGCAGGGTACAGAGTTCCTGACCCCCTAGGTTTTGTCAGGGGGTCAATGAAGGACCATAAAGAGTGAAAAAAACATTTTTTTTTTTTTGTTTTTTAAATCGCGAGGTGCGCGTACCGTGCGTGCACGGCAAAAAAAAATAAAATAGAGTTAAAAATCAAATTTAAGTGTTTAGATGTTAGGTGGCTCTAAAAAGAGCCGTTGTGTTAATGAAGGGACAGAGGAAAAAAAAACCTTGACAAAAATTATAAGGTGCTGCACGTGTGCTGCTGTATCTTGCACTCTATTAGCGGAATGCTGCTCTCCGCAAAAGAGATAAGAGCATAACACGTATTGCACCTTATATGCATCCTCTCAAACAGAGGGTGAATATCCAGAGGTGCAGAACTAGGTGAAGCTGCCGCCGCAGATGAAGTGCTCGGCTGAGCTGCAGCGAATGTGCTCGGCTGAGCTGCTGGAGGGTTTTCTCTAGCAGCTCGAGCAAAAGCCACAGGATGTACATCCCTAACATGCCTGATCATAGTGTGGATACTAAAAGAGTATTTCTTATTAGGATCCCCTCTTGATAAGACACGAGAGCAAAGAATGCGGATGACTTTGAGCATTCACTTTTTTCTGCCCCTGTGGAAATGTAAAGTATTGCCAAATGAAAGAGTCTTTCTGTTTCCTCTGTCTCTGTCTGACAAGGGTCTCCTGCTCACTCCCAGAAGATGCCTGCTGCTCTGCCATTGTATCACAAAAACAGTTCAGCTCCTTCTCCCAGGGAATCAGAAGTAATAATGAGGGGAGTGGGTGTGGTGTAGGAAGTTTCTGGAACTGAAACTACTATAAACCAATGAAAAGTGTTGTTTCTTGATCACATGACTTGCCGTGTGCGCACGGTGCGCGCACGGTACAAGCACGCATGCGCATATGTAGCACGCACGCATGCGCGTACGATGCACATGCGCATACGCGTACGACGCATGCGCGTAGGTAGCACGCGCGTATGCGCGTTCCACGAAGAACGTAGTGCATGCGCGTGACAACACGCGCGTACGGGTCACTCATGAAGTATGCATGCGCAAGTGAAACACTTTACCGTGCGCGCACCGGAAACGCACCGTGCGCGCACTGGAAACGCACCGTGCGCGCACGGTAAAAAATCCTTAAAAAAAAAATATGTTTAGAGGTTTATAGAAGATATTAAATATGCTGTTCAACTATATCCAAAATAAAAAAAAAAAGCTGAGACATTCCATATTGCAGGATACAGTAAATCTATAGTAATATACATAGGTAACTTATTGAAAAATAAATAATTAAAAAATATAATAAAACATTAATAAATTAGCATTTAAAAAACCTTGCAAATTCACTTAAAAAACCATAGGTTTCACACACGTTATAGTTAGGAATTAGCATTTAAAAAACCTTTGAAATTCACTGAAAAAACCATAGGTTTCACAGACGTTATAGTTAGGAATTAGCATTTAAAAAACCTTGCAAATTCACTGAAAAAACCATAGGTTTCACACACATAGTTAGCTGGACATTTTTCTTGAAAAAAACCATTGAAATTCCCCCGTTCTAGTTAGTTCAGCTAACTATAACTCGCGCGCCCGCAATCCACTGCTGATGACGTCACATATTACATCACTCATGACATGGTCAGTGACATCACTGATGACCTCACTGATGACATCTCAAATGGAGCCAATGGTGAGCTACGTGCCTGTATCGACTTCAGGGCATTGAACGCGGTCACGGTGAAGAACCAATACCCTCTACCTCTTATTTTGGTGTTGCTGGAGCAGGTAAAGAAGGCCAAGAGCTACACCAAGCTGGACCTCAAGGGAGCCTATCATCTGGTACGGATGAGGGAGGGCGATGAGTGGAAGACCGCGTTCAAAGCCCGCTATGGACTGTACGAATACTTGGTAATGCAGTTCGGGTTGTGCAACGCCCCGGCGGCATTTCAGTACTTCCTAAATGATGTTTTACGTGAAATACTGGATCACTATGTAGTAATACATTGACGATATCCTCATCTATTCAGAAGACGACGATACACACATCGAACATGTGAAAAGGGTACTGCAGATCCTACGCAAACACCATTTGTTCTGCAAATTAACCAAGTGTGAATTCCACGAGAGTACGGTGGAATTCCTGGGTGTCATGCTCACCCCACATGGACAGGAAATGGCCGAGAGAAAAATTGCAGCAGTCAAAGAGTGGCCTGCTCCTTTGAATGTGCGAGATGTATAATGCTTTACTGGTTTCGCAAACTTCTACCGTCGCTTCATCAATCGGATTTCTGCACTGGTAGCACCCATATCGCAACTATTGAGAAAAACACAGAAGTTCCAGTGGTCGAAAGAGGCTCACAACTCTTTTGTGGCTCTAAAAAACGCTTTAGTCACCGCTCCCGTCCTGTCACACCCTGATCCAGAGAAATCTTACAACGTAGAAGCGGATGCATCCGACGTGGCGTTAGGGGCAGTGTTATCTCAAAGACACAGCACCACGGGACAACTTCATCCGGTGGCTTTCATGTCTAAGAAACTGAATGATGCAGAACGGAATTACAACATCTCTGAAAAAGAATTGTTGGCCATAAAGACCACGCTTATGGAGTGGAGACATTTTCTGATGGGGGCCCAGCACGTGGTCACGGTGTATACCGACCACAGAAACCTGCAGTACATGGCTACTGCTCGTCATCTCACCCCTCGTTAGCTTCGGTGGATGCTGTTTTTCTCCAAATACAACTTCATCATAACCTATAGAACAGGTTCAGAGAACAGAAAAGCTGATGCGCTCACCAGGCAATCGTCTTCCCTGGAAGAAGATACAAGACAGGAACACTCCAACATTCACCCGGCAAACGTGTTGTGTGATACAACCTGATGGGTTCCTCAAAGGAATTCTAAAGGGAGTGAACACCTGTGTATGGAGAACATGGCTGAAAAGCCACAGGGAATGGCAAACCAAGGACGGTTTCCCACTGAACCAAGGCCGCCTGTTGATACCGACCGAGCGACTCAGAAAACAAGCCTTCCGTTGGTGTCATGAATCACCCAGTGCTGGACACCTTGGAACAGAAAAAACCCTAGGTCTTCTCAGTAGACATTTCTGGTGGCCATCTATTAGGGTCGATGTGAGAATGTGGATCAAGGAATGTGAAACGTGCAAAAATGAAGCCCGACCATCAACGCCCTCAAGGGCTACTACAACCCCTTCCAACGCCAAGTCGTCCGTGGGAGAATATATCAGTGGATTTCATTGTGGGGCTGCCTGTAGACAACGGGTACACCGTAGTCATGGTAGTGGTAGACTACTTAACAAAGATGGGGCACTTTGTGGCATGCAAATCTATCCCTACCGCGGGGCAACTAGCCAATCTACTAATGAAACATGTGGTACGGTTGCATGGACTGCCCAAGACTATTGTCTCTGACAGGGGCTCTCAGTTCACTGCTCAGTTTTGGAGAAAATGGTGTTCGGCGCTCCATATAAACACCGCCCTGTCTACAAGTTACCACCCTCAAACCGATGGACAAACCGAACGCCTTAACCAGACGCTCAAGCAATACTTGCGTTGCTATGTGAGCAAAGGTACCGAGGAGTGGGTGGACTACCTGTGGCTGGCAGAAATGGCCTATAGCAATTCCACACACAACTCTACGCAGGTCTCCCTATATTATTGCACATATGGACACCATCCCAGATTCCTCCCGTTTATCCACCCCAACGATGATACCAGTTTACCTGAGGTATCAAGGAGAGCGGCTCATATCCGAGAGACGCTGGTCAAGACACAAAGGCATCTAAGGGCCGCGAAAAGCAGAAGACTCGGTCCGTTATATCAGAAAGGAAACAAGGTCTGGCTTTCATCCTGCAATATACGCTTCAAGAAACACAGTGTGTTTAGTCCCAAGTATATTGGTCCCTACAAGATCGATAAGTGTATCAGGCCGGTGGCGTTTAAACTGAAACTGCCTTCTCACCTGCGTATCCACCCAGTTGTTTATGTATCTCTATTGAAACCTGCCCGTTCTCCTCTTACCACGCGTCCTCCTCCTATCTTGGTCGGTGACATTCCGAAATACGAGGTGAAAGGGATCAGGGACTCCAAGGTCCGCGGACATAAACTATGGCACTTAGTGGCCTGGAAAGGGTACGGATCGGAGGAAGTCTCATGGGAACCAGCGGTCAATGTTCACGCTGCCCGTTTAGTAACCCTGTTCCACAAGAAACACCCGCAAAAACCAGGTTCCCTTGCGCGCTCTCGTTGAAGGGAGGATGTACTGTTACAAGCACAGGTTCGATCACGCGCGAAGTGGGAGAGGATCAGAAACGCCCACACGAACTACATTTCCCAGAATCCCCACGCGCACGTCACACAACCGCATCTCTCCCATAAAGGCAGAAGCGCGACTATGCAGCGCGTCGGAAATTCTTCTCGGCGGCCGCTGTTCTGTTCGCGCTTGAAGAGCCTTGATCCTGGGATGATCCAAGCTTCGAGTGTCCTTGGAACTGGAGCGTTGCCTCATCGTTCCCCGGTTGGTGAAGCGTCAAGACTTCCCTCAAGATCTGTTAAGGGTGCCGTGCACCAGTTCCTTCCTGCTGCTCCCGCTAGATACGTCCGTCCCCTCCTCCGTTGGTGAGCACTTCTATGGCTCGTGCGGAGGAAGGGAGGGCTGTCGACTATTGATACACGCATTGCTCTCAGCTGACACAACCGCCAGTGATATAGCAGGAGCACTTTGCATAAACTCCTGTACTTCACTTTTACAAATGGCACGATGTATAATGGGGAATAACTGTTGCTGTGCCCCTAATAAAGACCTATGTATTTACCAGCCCCAGTGAGACTGGAAACTGGACAATGGTTATGGTGGGCATGAACATCGTTCTTCTGGGCCTATGTGCAAATTATATATTATATATATATATATATATATATATATATATATATACACATATATATATATATACACACACCTTTGAGCACCCAATGGAATCCATGGTGCAGTAACCTGGATAATTAAGTTGCTACGGTTCATGCCTTGGAGAAGTCCTACCATTCTTTTTGTGATCTGCATTCATGTATGTTGTTGTGCTTGTGACTCTATTTTCAACAGGGATTATCCGAGTGGTAGCGGACTACGCTCTATCCCTGTGAGGCAGAGTGGAGTCTATGTCGGGGTAGGTTCTGGGGAGAGCAAATGTATTAGCGAGATACCTGTGCAAGCTCTGGTTCCGATGTGAAGTTGCCCTATGACTTTCTTGTTTATTTTATGTATCCCACCTTGCAGCCAAACACATCAAACCGAATGCTTAACGTCTTCGCTAAGAGGTAGAGGTGACTTGATATACGATGGCCGTTCTTTTTCTTTACAGGTATAACACTAACACCTGTTTCAGTGTCCCTGTAGCGAGGAGAGCGAAGCAATAAGTTTAGGGAAAGCGGAATGGTGCTAATATTGTTCCTTCTGTTTTGCAGATCTCCCTCCCTGCTGTCCCCTTCCTTTCCTTCCCACGCTTGATCCTCCCACTGACCTGTGCCATTATGGCTACTAATGTTTTATAAGAACAAGGGTACCCCGAAATGCGAACCAGGGGTGGTACATGTAGAAAAAGACAATGGTTCTTAATGGCCTAAAAAGGTCCAGTTTTAGAAAAACCTTGGAAAAGGTAGGGGTTTAATAAAGGTTTTTCAAAACATGATTTTGAGTAAGGAGAGCGATAGTTAATATAGAGAAGGGACAATAAGGTCACGGTATGACAGATATTTATTATACACAAAAATGAATTTCAAGTGCTCGCTGGGACTGACCAGTCTATCTCGGACCTTTCATTTCTTGTCTACATAGACAATTCTAAATGCTCACAATTGTCCTGAAGATGAACTCAAATAACTGAGTTCGAAACGTCGTCGACCGCTTACAACATGAACCCCTCATATTAAGCCATAGTAGAAAGTGGTTCAACGGTTGTTGTCAATGCGATGTTTTTTAAAGTTCACCCTCACCCTCATATCACGCTTTTTGTCACTGAATATGTGAGCACTTGAAATTCATTTTTGTGTATAATAAATATCTGTTTTTCTAAAACTGGACCTTTTTAGGCCATTAAGAACCATTGTCTTTTTCTACATTATGGCTACTAAGGCTTGGGTAGATCGAGAGGTGGACCACACTAAGCAACAATCTGATCCCGAGGACTGAACCAACGTGACACCGAGGGCCTCCGTGACTTCGTTCCCTTCCAGTGGGATTTACCGGATTTCGACGAGCGGCATCCATGGGAACTGCTTCTCGATCTGCCCCGAGCGGGATCCTCAGAACGGGAGGGAGATCCGCGCCACTTGGATTCCGAATGGGCCAGCCGGGCCGATAGCAACTTCATCCGACGTTCCTGTAACGACTTAGGCTTCAGTAACCGACAGGCGTCACACTCCTTGGAGTTGTTGTGCTCTCCCAAGTACAGGCCTCGCACGTTTTAAAGCCCGAAGGCATAAGCAGACTGTTCCAGACGCGAAAGGCGTAGAGTAGGCCAAAAAACAAAAAGAGGCCTGAGGAACCGCTTCTCCAGGATCCGTGTTACAGCGTTTAAAAGAAGAAAACTCATGTCCACGTTCCAACGACTTATATGGCTTCACGGACGTCATATCCCTGAACGACATCACTATGCAGCCGTACAAAGCCGCCCCCAGCACGCAGAGGTACTGCTGAAAAATGTCCGGATCCAGACTGGCGCCTGTCGGTCATTCTAAGTTAAGGAATCTGTGGCTAGATATCTCTATCATATAATCTAGATTTACCTGTTGGTCGAACAGAATATAGGGAAAAAATATGAAAAAATACCGATATTGTGGATTCTATATTCACGAGGCATGTAGTTTAGGAAGAAACTTTGCAAAGGATGATGTGTCATTTTAAAATGATTCTCTCACAGTGTAGTAAATAGGCCTCTTTAAACGATGCATAGCTTCTGGCCACACAAGGAAACACTGGAAAAGATTGCAGTGAAAGGAGGGAAGGATTTAGTTGGAGAAACCGCATGTTTCTCTTTCAGCCAAGAAAGATACCCCAGTTGCACCAGTGGTGCTTTTTAACATGTCCTTAAATAAGCTTTGTTGCCATGTTAAATGCACTGGGAAGTTTAAGACTGTACACAACCAAGCCTTAGGAATATCTGTGAACGTCTTTCTATTGCTACTTGTTGTCTCTTTTGGCTTTCATAACCTTGTGAGAAGTCGGTCACGAGACTTCACTTCTTTATTGGATCTCTTAGAAAAGTGGCAAAGATTTCTTTGACGTGGGTGTAGCTTGCAAGCAGAGGCCTTTCTCGCATGACTGTGGTTTAGGCCTGGGCTAAAAATCTGTTCCGCTCGCGGAAATTGCGATAATTTGACATTATCGCGTTCCGCGGAGAGCGCAAAAATGTCAAAATTTCCGCAATCCACATTTTACCGGAAATTTTTTGCTTGCTCGCGCTGTAAAATAATACATTCTCGCGTGCGCGCGATCGCCTTACCTGAATACCCGCGTTCGCCGACAAGTTTTCCCGATCTGGTCGCGTTCTCCACGAGATGTTGGATTGTTGGTAGCCATTTGCGCTGTCTCACGACAGTTCGCGCCCGCAGTAACGTCATTCATCGCGCGATCACGTCTTTCTTCTCGCGATCATGCACCGCGAGACAAGTGAAAACAAGATGGCCGCTCCCACGAGCAACCGCATGGGTAAGTTGGCGAGCCACGACCACGCAGAAAATACCGCGAACGGGTGGGAAAAAAACGTCTGCATCTTCGTGATATTTCCGCGTGTTTGCAGAGATTTTTAACATTTTCGCGATAATTTGCGAAAGTGAATTTCGCAAATTCCGCCCACCCCTATAGTTGATACACTGTAAATACGAACAAGCCACTGGAAGGAATGCATATGTCAACTCTCAGCTGCCACATTCTATAAACAGGAGGAAAATGGGTGAATTTCTAAAGTTTGCCTTCTCGCATTATAAGAATGGAAGACCGCGATTTCAAAATGGCTGTTTTTTACAAGTCACTAAAATGCATAGATATAGCAGCTGTAGGAGAATTTGTAAAGGCTGATGAGAGTTAAAGAGACTGATAGTACTTGGATAATATAGGAAACCTTGGTGACATTACCTACATATTTGATGAAGCTACCAGTGACACCTAGTGCCCTTTAAGGGCAAGGGTTTGTTTGCAATAAGAGGGTATCGGGACGTCTGCCACAAATAGGCAGTTCCCAGTTCCCCAGCTTCATTAGAGGTGGCATGATAGCCCCCGGTAATTGGCAAGCTACTATCAAATATGAAAAAGCTCAAGCGACCAATGGCGCCATTATCTTTAATGTGCCCTGAATATTGAACAGAAGCTACGCATTACCATTTACAATAACTGTACTTTTAAAGATACTGTGCAGTAACATTTTGGTGAAACACAGTGCATGGGCAATGTGGTAGAGTCTAGTTCTTGCGGCTGGAGACAGGCGCACCCAAAGATCCACACAGCCACTTCCCTCCCCCTATATGGGAACCACTGCTCATCGTTATATCAGACTAAATAGCAAGGAGTCCCCCTCCCACCCCCCAGGGAGAGGAAAAGTGACACCAAGAGCTGAAATGAGACAACGGGGACATTGTATTAAATTTCTTTATAGGGCCTCACTGCCAGACGTCCCAAGTGAACTACCTGATCCACAATGCATTCTGCAACGTCAGAGAAATTGTGATAAAGCTCTCATGAGAATGTTTGATTGTGCTGACTTGCATTTGTGCCAGTTTCCAGTCAGAAGCTATCCCCAAGAACAGTTTGACTGGATCAGATTGACTGGATCACAAGTGGAAGACCACATTAATATGGGGGGGGGGGGGTGGTGAGGGATTATAGAGTGATTCAGAACAGGAAGGAACCAGATTCAAGAGAACTCTCCTTAAAAAGGAAGGAAATCAAAATGGGAATTGGAACGGGGTCAGTGTAATGTCAAAACTCCTAAACAGTTCTCCTGTTGACCGGACCGGTCCTGCTCTTCTACTGTGAAGAGTTCACTGAGCAGCTAACTGCACAGATTATTTGTCTCCATATATGCGAGTTTGGGTACGTTTCATTTAAAATAATTATTTAATTGCCAACTTTTATTAAAATCGCATAAACATGTGAAAGAGTACTTTTTACAACTCTATTGTGAGCAGTACTCTTCTATAAGTGTTTGATAAACCTTAATGAGCACTATAGCGTAATGCGTGTTACCATGGCTCGTATTTGTCTATTAAATTAACCAAATCACTTTAAAATTTACACCAAATCAATACGTAACAAAATCAAGTTAATCAAGCACCTGCTGGGTATACATTAACCATGAAAACTATGCAAGCAATTTCTACCTACTTGATGACAACCAATGTCCAGGGTCTAAATATGTTTGCTCAAAGGTACTACTGCGAAACTAACAGATGTCATCCTTAGATGCATAGGCTCTTGTAAAAGCTATTTTCATTTAAGGCAATATAAAGCGGGCAAAACAATCAAAAGTGCCATTCAGATTCAATCAATCAATCAATGTTTATTCGAGTCACGAAGTGCATCACAAAAGAGCAGATATAACCACAATATATTATAAAACCCAAAAACAGAAATATTAAAAGGCTGTCACAGTTTAGCATACAGCAGGACATGATTTTCTTATAATTAATACAGCCCTGAGAAACCTTGCTGGTAGCACACATGTAAACAAATTGGGATGCAATTGCAAATACAAAAACACCGGCCTACATTGATTAAAATTTAGAGATTTCAATAAAGCTACAATAAAAGATCTCAGATTGGTGTATAAATTACAAAAAAACAATGCGAAATGTTGATTGCTCAGACATATCACAGGGACAGAACATTAATTCCCTTGACCAATTATTAATACTTGGAAAAGACGTCAAGCGGTGAAATATATCTAGTCTAAAAAGCGTTAAAACAAATCTATCTTGTACATTTAAAGCATTAAAAATGTATGGTTGCATCGAACATGTAGTCAAGACCATTTGATTATGTTGAACAGAAGGTTTGACTAGTTCCACAGATAGTCTCAGTTCTTCCAAGAGATTTAGACACTCTAATTTGAGTGCTTACCTCGTAATAATATTCAGACTCCAGTTGTTCATAAAATTCCTGGTGACTGATATTTGCCCTGAAGTTCTTAATAAACTTTAGCTATGGAACTTTTAGTAGGGACTCAGAATCGCAGCAGACCTTTACTACTGCATTATTAAATTATTTGTGATCTTATGTCCAGATCTTGTGCCAAAGAAGGACTGGCTGTATCTTTATCAGGTATGTTAAATAAATAGCACCCAGTTCAGAATGACACACAAAGTATGAACAACTAGAAGGAAGCGCCAAAAGATTTAAAAAAACGCATTTTTAACCACCTGTAGTGATTCCACATTTACGTACCCCCATAGCCGTACATAGCAATAGTTCTACATTTTGCATTGTAGATGGTTAACATTTCTTTTGGTTGTTTACAGCCTAGTTTCCTTGCAAAATTACACAAGGGCATAATAGATCTAACAAATTGCAGCTTTCTTAACAACATTGTACATTCAGCATCAAACATGTAGACTGTATATACAAAGCTCATCTCCATCTTTAATGTATCGGTAAGTGGAAACAAAACACAATGAAACCACAGCAACACTGACATGAGTACCTAAAAGGAACCATAGAAATTAGACTAGTCCGCATTTTGTTCATAACGTTGTATCATGTTTATTGGCTACTCACAGAGGGTCTGCCTGGGGAGACCATCATGTGTCTGGTTAAAGCAGCTACTCATGGGATCAATCAAGGGCGGTGACGAACATGCTTGTGGTTCATGTGAATGTGATCTGTGTGCAACAGCTTGGGTTTGGGAGGCAGAGATATCGTCTCGAAGTGTTTTTAGCCAGTCTATAAAAGGGCCCCAGATGTCTTTGGGTCTGGAGACTGTGGGCATCAGCTCCGAGAAGTTCGTTGATTGAGTGTGGCTGTAAGTGAAGTCTTGAAAACAGGCCTGGATAGTGGGTGCTTTCCTGTCACCCCGGTGAATGGATATTATACGTTCAGCCAGCAAGAGTAGCATTGTGTGTAGTTTGCGGTTCTCGACCTTACTGGTATTCACATACCCTAATAACCCCATAATTGGCTGAGGTTCGTTAGGCACCCCTAATATCTCTTGGATTGTACTGAAGATATCAGTCCAGTAGGACGTAATGAGAGGGCATTGCCAGGACATGTGCAAGATTCTGGCTGGAGCGAGCCCACATCTCCAACATCTCTCGTCTGCTCTTAACCCCATTTGATGTAGCAGAACAGGGCTTCTATAGAACCTGTGCAGATATTTGAAATGTTTTAATGGAAGAGTTACTTACCTTCGGTAACGATTTATCTGGTAGAGACACAGTCTAGCCGCAGATTCCTTAACTTAGAATATCTCCCCAGGCGTCAGACTGGATCCGGAAAATCTTTTTCCTCAGTAATACCTCTGCACGCCGGGAGGTGGTGTCGCCCGGCTCCATCCTAACGTCGTCCACGGAAGTGACGTCAATGGAGCCATTTAAGAACCACCCGGCGTGCTGAAGTCAGTTTTCTACAGGAAACCTTTCTGCGCCACAACGTGGAGTCATGACAAAAACTGCGATGGCGTAGGAACAGCGTGTGTGTTTAAAAAAGAGCAAAAGCGTTGAAACATCAATCGGTAACATGAAAATGAGAGCCAATTCATTTGTAATGACAGACAATAGGAAGTTGAAAAAGCACCAAGTAACAGGAGGGACTGAAGGGAGCTCACAGAGCCCGTGCCGCAAGCAAGGGCCCCTAGAGGGGGTTACGGCTGCGGCACAAAAGATATGACAAGGCAGGCACAGCTTGTCATCATAGGAGAGAAGTTAAAAGAACCACAATATTAAAGCAACGACAACCAGAAAGTTCACTACACACACCCTCCAGTGATCGAAGGACTGTAGCAACAAAGAGAATCCAACCCAACCGACTGCCATAGAAAGAAGGAGGCACAGGCGTGGGAGGGAAGAACAGAATAACTCCACGCGTGAAGAACACAGGTGGAGCAACAAGAGAAGGCAGTGAAAACTACAGACTTTAACCACCTAAAAACGTGGATGGAGTGGAGATCCAAAGGGCTCAAAAGCCGAACTACATCCCCTGCGCCAAAGGAAGGTGCGAGAACACGCCACCAGCCAAACACTAGGATGGAGGGGAGGCCGGAGGGCCCCACGCAGGAGAACACATCCTACCACAGAGTGAGGTGCAAGAGCACACCTCCGGAAGACCAAGGCCTCCAGAAAGAGGGGGCTAGGTGGAAAGACACCATAAGAAAAGGTCTTCGCAGAGTGGGGAGGATGGGTGGGTGTTAACCCCTTCGATGCTGCGCAGATTCCGCCGCTGTGCTGGCGGAATCTTGCGCGGGCGTGGTCATGACGGAATGGTTCCGTCATGAGCACAGCTCAACCGTGGGTCATGACGGAACCATTCCGTCATGAGCACCGAAGGGGTTAAGGAATCTGCGGCTAGGCTGTGTCTCTATCAGATGAAGAGTTACTTACCTTCGGTAATGATGCATCTGGTAGAGACATCTAGTCGCAGATTCCTTAACTTAGAATAGATACCAAAGCCATATCCCAGAGGAGGAGGGTCTGCGAATCAACCACCAAGTTCCAAGAGAACAGATTCGTCCAAAGGCTGACGAAACATGGTGGGAACTGCAATGCCTGGGCAACAGACATTAGACCCAGGAAACTCCGTAAGGAGCATGAACAAGGGACGGCAAAGACACCAAAATCCGATGAGGGATGGTGTGAGACCTCTCTCACCCAGACACAGACAAAAGGAAAACAGAACTAGAAAGATTAGTGCCAAGGTAAGAAACAAATGCAGTGATTCCTTCAAAGAAGGATCTCAGCACCGGTCCGTATGATCCAAGGGGAATGAAGCCCCGAGGGGCAAAACAACATGACAACGGTAGAGCATACCATCTGAACATACACCACAGTGGAAGCCGCAATGAAACAGGGGACAGTCCGAAGGCTGTCCGGCCAAGAACAGGAGCCGCAACATGAGGCTCGTGGGTGTAGGAAAAAACACACATAAAATGACAACAGTGGCAGGGCCGAGTCCAGTCAAGTGCCAACAGAGACGGAAGAGCAACCATTGAGCAAAAGCTCAGTAGGTTGGCATGCAGCCAAAATGTGCCAAAGGGTACCATTGAGAAGGAATAACCTGTAAAGCCAGGAACAGATAGAGGACTCCATCCCGAAGGAAAGAGTAAGCAAGAGGGCCTGATACTAGGTCAAAAAGAACCTAGTATGCGAGCACCCCAGTGGCGCGTAGCACCTACGACATACACACAAAGACAGGAATGTTGCCACACATGTGAAGTGACAACCCCGAAACAGGGGAGTCGCTCAATCTGTTCTGCCGCACACTGGTGCAGTGGTACCGTCACAGACCACAGAAAAAGCAACAGTTACCCGAGGGGGAAGAAACCTGGTCCCCCGTGAGGCAGGTGGACACATAGACCGTGATACTGCCAGTAAAGCATTGAGAGAAGGCACAGACAGAAGCCTGTCGCCAAAAAGCATACACCGCCATAGACCACACCGTCTACCAACAAGGAGAATGTTGATAAGAATACATGCACAGTAATGCTACCTAAAGAAGCACCTGTGCCAGAATGGAAGTAAGAACTCACACCCAGAAAAACATCCGGGGTGGAGCATAGAGCCAGTGGCAGAAAGGCATGGACAAGATCCACTTTTCGAAGAACTAAGAAATATGCACAGGGCAGGAACGAACAAACCGGACCCCCTGTCCTGCAAGAAGCAAGGGACCGGAGACCCTGCCAAGGAAGTGGGGCAGGAGGCAACACACAGCCAAGACAGAGCCGGCGGGAACTCCCCTTGCCCTAGGCAAGAGCCACGACAGTGCCTGAGCCACAAGAAAAGACGTAGAGCGCAACCTGTATGCACCAATACGGCAAGTGTTCACAGCATACACAAGAGACTGTTCCGGAATGGAACAGAGGAACCTGCCCCCCAGGGGCGCATGTCCACCTGCAGACAGGCAAGATGGGCACAGCGAGGCCGCAAGAACACGCTAGGAAAGAACAGGCATGACAGAACTCCAACAAAACAGCAGGGAAGGACGCTCCTACGGAGGCGGGGATGTATTACGGACCAACCGTAGACAACCAATTGTAACCCCCGGAGAGAAACCAAGCCCATGGATCTCACCAGAGCAGACATCCTACAACAGTAGGAAGAGTCTACTTGCAGCAAAAGTTCCTGGGTAAGGAAGAGTAGCCGTATAACAGCCAACAAATACCCCACATAGGGTAAGGCACAACCCTACAAAAGAAGGGTCCCTCTTGAGACAAGCTCGTAGGCAGAGGCTCGAAAGAAAGGTAAATGCAGCTCAACCAGCTGTACCAGAATAAGGAAATAACCCGGCTGAACTGCCACACAGCCCAGAACATCTGTAACCCACAATGGTTAACAGTAATAAAGACGGCACCGTCACAAAACCAAAAATCCTCCACAAGGATCAAAACCTGGGAAGACAATCAAACATAGACAGGAGGCGCCTGACCGCCGAATCAGCGTTGGCGTCAAAAAGAGTGACCCCATCAAATGGTAGCTCTCTAAGCCTCTCCTGAACATGCTCTGGGAAAACGCCATCGCGCAACCACACATGGCGGCGCATGACAACCGACCAGGCCATAGCACGACCCAGAGTCAGTGGTGTCCATGGCAGACCGAATCGAAAAATGTGCCATATCATGGCCATCATGGATTAGGCGGGCCAGATCGGCATGAGAGCTCTCTGGCAAGGAGGGGAGGAGCTGCTCGACAGCGTCCCAAAGGGCAAATGTAGCCCGAGCAAACACACACAACGTGTTTAGGGACCGGAGTCCCGAGCTGGCGGATGCAAACACATCACAACCACATGACTCCAACCACCGAGATTCCAGAGTGGGAGGATGCAATGGTATAGGAGTGGTAGAGAGAGCTGCCTGAAGCACAAGTCCTCCAGCCCCAGGATGGAGGGTCAAACAGGCGGGATCATTGGGAGCCGGGCGATGGCGATGAGCCACAGCACGATCCACGGGATCCCCCAAAGAGGGCCTCGCCCACGTCCCGAGAAGGATGTAAAATAATGACTCCCCAAATGGCAGCAATGGCTCCATGTATGACGGCGACGGTCCCGGGACCTGCCCCGAACAGGAACGTCCTCCTGTGAGGACTGGCACCGCATTAATGTCTCCGCTAGAGAAGGAGACCTGTGTTGCGAGGGGTCCGTTGGGGACATCCGGGCAGACAGCAGTGTTATGCGGCGTTCCCGCAGGGATTTCGGCTTTAGCTGGCAGCAAGAGTCGCACCCCAAGGAGTCATGGCTCTCACCCAAGCACCACATACAGAATTCGTGAGGGTCCGTCGCTGACATCTGTTGTGAGCAGGACCGGTGCAGCTTGAAACCTGCATAGGGCATAGAACACACTGTTCCTTGATGCAAAAAGGTGTCGAAAAGGCCTGTATTTTAACAAAAACAGGCCGGCGGACGCAGAAAAGAAGAAAACGGACGTTAGCACGCCGGGTGGGGCTTATATGGCTCCATTGACGTCACTTCCGTGGACGACGTCAGGACGGAGCCGGGCGACGCCACCTCCCGGCATGCAGAGGTATTGCTGGGGAAAGAATATTTTCCAGATCCAGTCTGTCGCCTGGGGAGATATCTAGCCGCAGATTTCTTAACTTAGAATGTCTCTATCAGATATTAGTTTATAATTAGGTGAGAGCAATTGAAGCTGGCCACAGCAAAAAGCCAATTTTTCATCTGTTACCTGCCTATCAAGGTCTGTGTTCCAGCTGTGCTGGGCTTTGGGGGTAGTCAGGGGGCTGTGTTTTTATAGAGCAATATAACCTTGTTATCAGTCTGTGGGGGGATTCGTTAGTAATCATTTACTCCAGCACTGGTAGTTGATTAGGGGGTTTAGAAAAGGCGGCATGTAAATGTATAAATGTAGCTCTAATCTTAAAATAGAGACATAGCTCAGAGAATTTCCTCTGACCTGCAACTGTTGGTTCCGGCAGGGCACAGAAGGTGTCATCAGGATAAAGATCTGCAAAGGTTACCAAACCCATTGATTTTACAAGCGCTATATTCCCGCCATCCCCGGAATCTGTGGATTTCGTGATATGGGGATGGAGGGGGTCACACAATATCTCTAAGTGAGCTCTGGTGCGCAGTCTGTCCCAAGCCCGTCTGAGGGTTTCGACTGTATCTATACCATCCCTTCGTCTACTGTATGTTTGATAGAGGGCTACTTGCAGAGGGACTCAGGCTGCGATGTCCGACTCAACGGCCACATGTGGTTGAAACGGGGTGGGGTGCAACTAATAATGTAAAAATTGAGCTTGTGCGCAATACGCATATAGTGGCATGTTTGGGGCCCCTAGTCCTCCCTGTGTGAGAGGGAGTGTGAGCAGTTCCTAGGCAACTCGCGCTTGCCTCTTTGCCCAGACCAGGGAGATCAATAGAGATCTAAGCATTCTGAAAAAGTCCTGAGTGAGAGGTATCGGAATATTGATGAATAAATATAAAATGTTTGGCAATACTACCATTTTTTCAATCGTTATTCTGCCGGCAAGGGAGAACGGTAGACAAGCCCATGTCTTTATTTTCCCTTCCAGCAATGAAACAGTGCGGCCATAGTTTAGATTCCATATCTATTGCTCGTCACAACGTAACCAGATACCCAAATATTTCACCGGGCCCTCTGCCCACTTCAGCGGGTACTCTAGGTCAAATGGTGTGGTTGCTTCCGTGAGCGGTAATTAGAGTGGACTTGGACCAGTTTATAAATATTCCAGAGAGTCTGCCGAACTTCATTAGTTCCCCGAGTAGTGGACCTAAGTTAACTTCTGGGTCTGCGATGTAAAGCGTCATGTCGTCAGCATATAACAAGATCAGTAGCCCCCTGGTGCTAAACCCTAACCCTCTGGCCGCATGATGTTAGCAGATCCTAGCCACGATTGGTTCCTTCACTACAGCGAAAAGAAGGGGGGAAAGGGGGCATCCATGACGGGTTCCACGGTATAGGCTGAAAGGGTCTGACAACATGCCATTCATGCGCAGTCGCGCTGAAGGGACTGTGTATAAAAGCTTTACTTGTGCTATACATTTTGGGCTAAGTCCAATCCTTCCTAGTATAGCAAATAAAAAAAGCCATTTCTTTGCAACGAATGCTTTAGTAGCATCCAAAAACGCCACCAGTGCCTTTACGCCGGGATTTAAATAGTGCAGCCCTGTGAAAAAGATTATGAGTTGTAGATCTACCAGGGATAAACCCGGACTGGTCGGGTCTCACTATCAGGGGAAGCAGTCTGTTGGCAAGCAATTTAGCATACATTTTGGCATCCATGTTTTTCAGAGAAAGTGGTCTGTAGGAGTCTATTGAAACATAGAAAACCATGCCAGGAGATAGTGTTTGAATGATTGCCTCTCGCATTGAGGGGGGGAACCATTCCAGTAGTTTTGGCCTCTTCAAAAACCACCAGCAGGTGGGGTGCTAGCAGGTCTGCGTAGGTCTTTTAAAACACTGTGGTTAACCCATCAGAGCCTGGGGCCTTGTACCATAGGCAGACCCCTTATCATCTGGATAATGTCTTGGGATGTAAAAGGTACATCTAAATAGTCCCTATGTGTCCTTCCGAGCCACAACAATTCTATAGACTCGAAGAAAGGTAGGAGTTCCTCTGGCTCCTCCTGGTAGTTAGATGTGCATAGTTTGGTATAAAAGTTGGTGAATCTGTCTAGCACTTCCCTGGGACATCTGATTAAACTTGAATCATCTCCCATGATTTCAGATATGTAAGTGATATTATGTGGCGTCTTGAGCCTATTTGCAGTTTTAATATGGCCTGTCTCCCTCCCCATAGCGCCTGGCTTGGGCATGTTGTCCCATGGATTTCACCTCGCGTTGAGCCGCCTCTTCCAATTTTTTTATGAGCTTGCAAATAGATGACAGAAGTTTAGGGTCTTCGGTGGTAAAATACGTAGTTTCTAGCCCCCTGATGCAAGTTTCTAGAGAGGCCGGTGTACCCCTGACAGCTTTGAGCACCCCGGCGTGGCGTGATATACATTTCCGCCTTATAACCACCTTGAATGCTTCCCGAAGTGTTGCATGTGTGGACACTGACCCAGCGTTTGTGTCAAAGTATTCTTCAATGTCCCTGTGTATTTCTTCTCTGGCTCCAAATGCCCTCTTAGACTCCACTTTCAGTCTCCAACTAAACATCTTAAGCGGGGTGTCAGGGATCGTCAGTTGCAGCAGACAGGGAGCGCGATCAGAAAGTGTTCTGGGAAAATGTGTGTTGTCAGATGTCCAGGCTGCAATGTCCCGTGAGACCAACCAGTAATCTAACCTGGACCAGGCTGCATGATGTGCAAGTGCCCTCTGCAACCCCAAGGATCCGCTGCCTCCAGATGTCAGTTAGACCTTTGTTATGCAAAATAGCATTCAAAGTGCCACTCGAGTTAGGAAAGGCACATCCCGCTCTATGCATCCCGTCTAGAAAGGCATTTAATACAGCATTAAAATCCCCCCCCCCAAAGTATTGTGTCACAGCCTAAGATTTGAACTTTGCCCTGAATTTTTTCAAAATGTATGGACGAGTCAGTATTCCACCCATATATTGCCACAAGTATCATCTTCACCCCTCCCAGCATGCCACACAGGATCACAAATCGGCCTTCAGGGTCCAGCTGTGATTCTATCATTGTCCAATCTAGTCCCTGTCGATTCAGGATTGCCACCCCTCTCGCATAATTAGAATATACACAGGAGAAAGTATTCCCCCAGCGTTTATGCTGCAGTTTTTGGGGAGATGAGCTATGTGAGTATCTTGAATTAGGCATATCAATATTATGTCTACTTAGGTAGGAGTGTACGAGCCTGGACCTCCTGCAGTCGTTCACGTATATTCCAGGTTAGGATTCTATAATTAGTCATGCCCGCTCAAAGAATGCATGCTTACCAGACAATTTTAGCTTGTGGAGGTGCAGGTGTATGTTAACGACCGCATGTGGTCCCTGTTGGACCTCTGATCTCCCTGAAAGGCCCGGACACGGGCAACCGTGAGTGTTATAAATAGTGA
Source organism: Triturus cristatus (assembly GCF_964204655.1). Classification (NCBI taxonomy): domain Eukaryota; kingdom Metazoa; phylum Chordata; class Amphibia; order Caudata; family Salamandridae; genus Triturus; species Triturus cristatus. Next base: position 1,009,021,642 of record NC_140587.1, on the reverse strand, counting down.
CAATGTGCGTACAGATCCATGATGCTCTCCTGTCTAATGTTCCAACTATGACATTCCCAACCCACCCCCACCAACACCAACCCCCCAATTAAGTTGTGTAATAAACCCCCCTTGAACATGCAAACTCAACAACATGCTCCGGATCTAAGCCTGGCAGCAAGCCTTGGAAGCTCTCCCCGTGGGTGTGGGGGCACTAGCACTCTGCCCTGACTGGAGGGGGTTGGCCAAGAACTATGAGGAGCACCAGCGGCATACATTTGAAATCTTAACTTAGCAACCAAGACATATATAAGTGAGTTTGATCATAACTAATGCAACTGTTTCCCTGCGGCCGTGGGTCTATATGTATACAATAACATTCAGCTTGGGATTAGAAAGTAAATGCTGGCATCAGACAATGTTCAGTCATTGTCAATAACGCACAAGTTACTTACTTGAGTAACAATATTTCTGTAAGAGACATTAGTAAGTGATAGATTCCTTACCTTAGAATATCCCCAGGCGTCAGACTGGATCCAGAAAGTTTTCGTCAGCAGTACCCCTGCGCTTCGGTAGGGGTCGTCGTGCGGCTCCGCGTACGTTGCTGGCATCGTTTTTGCCGAGATTACGTCATCAAAGCTACTTAGACGCGCCCATGCGCGCTGACGTCAATTCTGTACACGACTTTCCGCGCCAGGAACGCAGAGCCATGTCAGAGACTGACTACTGGTGCAATAGAACTAGGGCCCTGAACACTAGAGAACAGTTCGCAGAACGGGAAGGATGGGCGGACGGGCGGGCGGTACTGAATCTATCACTAACTAATGTCTCTTACAGATATATCGTTACACAAGTAAGTAACTTGTGCATCTGAAAGAGAGATGTTAGTGATAGATTCCTTACCTTAGAATACATACCCAAGCAATACCAACCCCGGTGGTGGGTCTGCGAAGTGAAATCATACCAGAAAGTCACGGAGAACCGACCAGCCAAAGAAGCCGTCTCTCCGGACTGGACTGTCAAGGCAATAATGCTTAGTGAAAGTATGCAGCGAGGCCCACGTAGCTGCCTAACAGATATCCTGCAGGGGGACATCGTGTCCCACTGCCGTAGTAGCTGCCGTCGCCCTGGTAGAATGGGCGCGCAGCCCTACCGGAGGTTCCTTTTTAGCCTAAGAGTAACAGGTTTTAATACACAAGACAACCCATCGGGAGATAGTCCGCATGTGCACAGCTCAGCCTTTCTTGGCGCCCACGTAGCCAACAAAGAGCTGGTCATCCACCCGGAACTGTTGTGTGCGGTTGAAATAGAATGAAAGCACACGTTTTGGGTCCAGACGGTGGAGCCTCTCCTCTTCTCTCAAAGGGTGCGGAGGCAGAAAGAAAGTGGGCAGAGTGACAGCTTGCCCGAGATGAAAGGCAGGGACTACTTTTGGCAGAAAGGAGGGACGTGGTCGAAGCACAACCTTGTCCGGATGAATCGCCAGGAAAGGAGGTTTACATGAAAGAGCCTGGCGCTCACTCATACGCTTAGCGGAGGTGATGGCAACTAGGAAGACAGTTTTCAAAGTTAATAACCGCAAAGGACAGTTATGAAGAGGCTTAAAGTGAGCGCACATTAAATATGTGAGAACCAGGTTCAAGTCCCACTGAGGCATCACAAAAGGAATAGGAGGGAAAAGGTGAGTAATGTCTTTGAGAAATCTATTGACGACAGGGGACTTGAAAAGAGAGGGCTGATCAGGCAGCCTGAGAAAGACTGAAAGAGCAGAAAGGTAGCCCTTTATAGTGCCCAGAGCAGATCCCTGATGGGCCAAAGAGAGAAGGAACAATAGAACCTCAGAAAGAGGTGCAGAAAGGGGATCTACAGCTTTCGCTTTGCACCATGCACCATGCCACAAATTTATTCCACCGGCAGGCGTATACAGTTTTAGTCGAGGGACGCCTGGCTGCCAGAATCACATTACAGACTTCAGGAGGCAAGTCAAATGGAATCAACTGTTGCCGCTCAATCTCCACAGAAGGGGGTGGAGGCTGGACACGTTCGGGTGGAGGACCGTCCCCTGTTGGTGCATCAGAAGATCCTCCCGAAGAGGCAGTCTGATCGGGGGATCCACGCTCATACTGACTAGCTCGGGATACCAAACTCTTCGAGCCCAGTCTGGTGCCACAAGAATGACTTGGGCCCAGTCGTGTATGATCTTCTTCAGCACTCTGGGTAGAAGTGGTATAGGCGGAAAAGTGTACAACAGACTCCACTCACGATGAAAAGCATCTCCGAGCGAATTCCGCCTTGGAAACTCCAACGTGCAGAACTGCTGACATTGCACATTCTCTTCGGTGGCGAATAGATCTAACCAAGGTTCTCCCCACTGTTGAAAGAGACCTTCTGCCACCTCTGAGTGAAGATGCCATTCGTGATCCGTCATGCACCGTAGGCGGAGTTCGTCCGCCCGGGCGTTCAAAGAACCTGCCAAGTGTTGAACCACCAAGATAATGCCCTGGCGTTCCAGCCACAACCAGAGGCACAGAGCCTCCTGACATAGGGTCCACGACCCCACTCCACCCTGCTTGTTGCAGTTCCACATGGTGGTGGTGTTGTCTGTGAACACCCGCACTACCCCCCCTTGACAGAGGGAAGGAATGCTTTCAGTGCAAGCAGGATCGCCCTGAGCTCTAAAAGATTGATATGGTGCTTGGACTCCACAGGAGACCAGAGGCCTCTGATCTCTGCCTCTCCCTTGTGGCCGCCCCATCCCACTGTGTGCTCCAGTTGGGGAAGCGAGAGGGATCTGCTGCTGACCCAACGCTGGTCCGTGAGCCACCAGTGCAAGTCTTGTGCAGTGCCCTCCGAGATCTGGATGTAGTCTGACAGGTTTCCCTGATGCTGTGTCCATTGGAACTTCAGGTCTCACTGCAGAGCCCGCATATGCAATCTGGCATGATTGATCAACAGGGTGCAGGAGGCCCAACAGTCTCAGTGTCTTCCTGACCGAAACCCAGGACCAGGGCTGAAAGATCGGAATCATAGCCTGAATGTACCGGACTCGCTGTTCGGGAGGATAAAGCCGAAATTGCGCAGTGTCCAGAACTGCTCCGATGAAGAGGAGCTTCTGAGAGGGAATCAGATTTGACTACGGCACGTTGATGGAAAACCCCAGCGAATGCAGGAAGTCGGTCATAGTCTGGAGGTGGGAGACGACTGCCTAGGACGAGCCTGCCTTCAACAGCCAGTCATCGAGATAGGGGTAGACTGAGACCCCTGATCTGCGGAGATGAGCTGCGACCACCGCCATCACTTACGTGAACACCCGAGGGGCGCTAGTAAGGCCAAAAGGGAGCACGGTTAACTGAAAATGCTCGTGGCCTACCGTGAACCACAGGTAACGCCGGTGGGCCGGCAAGATTGGGATATGAAAATAAGCATCCTGCAAGTCCAACGCTACCATCCAGTCTTGCAGGTCTAGGGCAGACAAGACCTGAGCAAGCATGAGCATCTTGAACTTCTCCTTCCGGAGGAAGCGATTGACATTCCGGACGTTTAAGATAGGACGCAGGCCCTTGTCCATCTTTGGAACCAGGAAGTAGTGGAAGTAACAACCACGACCTACTTCTGGCGTCGGAACGTGCTCGATGGCCCCCTTGGCCAAGAGGGCCCCAACTTCCTGCTGGAGAAGGGCCAAGTGATCCCTGACGTGGTGGTACTGAGGCAGCATGGTTGGAGTGGTTGTCTCGAAGGGGAGGGAGTAGCCCCTTTGGACTATCTGCAGAACCCATCTGTCTGAAGTGATGGTGAGCCAGTGGGGGAGGTGGTGGCGAATCATTCTGCTCACTGGTGTTCGGTAGGCCTGAAACACCGTACTAGGAAGGTTTCAAGGCAGTGGTGGCAGGGGCGGTGGTGGACTGACCCGCCGCTGGCCTGTGCCCCACTTCGGCAGGCCCCCCAACCACAGCTGCACTAGGACTCTGGCTGCCCAGGCCGGCGGCTCTGAAAGGAACGCGTTTGGGTGCCTCGACCCTGACCTCAAAAGGAGTGGAAGGCAGACCCCAAGGGAGTGTGCGTGGTGGCAAGACCCAAGGACTGGGCTGTAGCCAGGGAGTTTTTAAAGCGTTCCAAAGTGCTATCCGCTTTGTCACCAAATAGGCGCGTGCCATCAAAGGGCATGTCCAACAAAGTGTTCTGGACATCCCCGGAGAAGTCAGTTGTCCTGACCCAGGCGTAACGGTGTAGCGCCACTGTCATGGAAATTGCTCTGCCGAGGAAGTCAGCTGTGTCAAGGCCACAACGGATAGTACATTTTGCAGCATCTCTCCCCTCGGTAATAGCTTGGAAGAGCACCGCCCGAGCTTCCACTGTACACTGAGTCAGCACCTGTGCTACAGTGTCCCACACAGAGTGGAAATAGCGGCCCAACAGGCATGCAGTATTTACCACTCGCAACCCGGAACTCGCAGAGGTGAAAATATTTTTCCTAAACTGCTCAAGTTTTTTAGATTCCTTGTCCGGAGGTGCGGAAGGGAATGCACTCTGAGAGCCAGAGGCCTGGACAACCAGACTCTCAGGTGTTGGGTGTTGCGTGAGAAAACTGGGGTTGCCCGGGGCCGGGCGATGACGTCATGCCCCACCCCTATCCAGAGGAACCCCTGTGTTAGGCTTGGTCCAGGTGCTTAACAGAATGTCTGTAAGCGTGTTATTAAAGGGCAGTAGCGGCTCCGCCGAGGAGGTCGCTGGCTGCAGCACCTCAGCCAGGAGATTGGTCCTGATAGGCACGGAAGGGAGCTTGAGGTAAAGGTTAAGAGCCTCCGTAGCTACGGAAGAAGGGGACAGTGTACCAGGGTGCGGAGAAAAATTCAGATCGCCTGGACCTTCCATATCACCCTCCCACTCCGGTTCATCCTCACATTGAGCTGTGAGAGGGTCCTCAGACCCCTCCCAGTACTCCCCTTCATCCACCGGCTGTTTAAGAGACTGGTAAGGATGAGGGGCCCGGGGAAAGGGAAGAAACTCCCCACCTGGAATAGGAATCTGAGGACAATAGATCAATTCAGGCTCGACGTAGTCCGTCCCCGGAGGCAACACCATCGTGTCTGGCGTTGGCCCTGACGCCGGAGGCAGCGCCGAGGCCAGAGCCAATGGCGCCGCAGGGTATCTTGCCGGTGTAGCCTGGGCCAAAGCCGGCGGCATGGGGCAGAAGCACCCAATGGGTCTACCCCAAGTGTTTGGTGAACTTAATTGCCGACTTCGCATCAGTAAAGAAATGAGCACTGCCGTCATGTGTGCTTTTCAATTTCGCAGGATAGAGAAAAGCGTACAGGACCTCTGCTTGCAGGAGCAGGCACTTAACTGGCACTAACTCTCACCACACTCCCTGCACCATGGGGATGAAGTCAGGAAAGAATGAGATAGTATTACCTTTGTATTGTATAGTCCCACACTCTCTGGCTAGGCTCAGTATAACATCACTTAGAAGACCTAGGGACGTTCTTTGCTCCTGAGGCGGAAGCCGGGAGCTAGTTTAGAGTTTTTAATACACGTAATTTGTATTCTTTGTATTTTCATTAAAATTAACTTTTACTTGCCTGTTTGCATGTCGCGCTTGCACGGGTGGCTGGTTGCATCCACGTAGCGCCGCACCCTTCGGGGACCTCCGAGTTTCCTCAAACCAAGTCGGGCTCTTTGCTGCCGGGACCTAGAGGGGCCGATCCATTACAGCGGCCATCTTGGGGAGGACGAGGTTGGCGCGCTAGTTGGTGGGAGGTAGGGCTCGACACGCTGAGAGAGAGCGCATGAATTAAAACAGTCCATCTACGCGCTAGCGTACGCGTTTGCTGACGCGCCTTAGAGCGCCGAAGGAGCGCCTAAGGAAAGCCCGTCTGTGCCCGTCCGTGCCAGGCCGGACTAGGTCGGGGTATAGGGCAACACCAATGGAATCCCCTCATCCAAATACTCATGCTTATAATGCTGACCTGCTAAGGGCCCTTAGTGGTGTTGGGAGGCCCACTTGTCCGATAGAGGCCCTACCAGAAGACATAACTTCCTTCTGTCCCTATTGCAAGCCCTCTAAGCCAGGGAAAGCTAATAATACCCGCTTTACTTTCGCCCTGTTAAATTGTAGATCTCTCCCGAGGCACGCCTTGGAGATCTATTTGATCCTAGAGGAACGTGGCCCTGATATACTTTTTTTAACTGAGACGTGGTTGACCGAGTCATCAGACCCGGATATAGTCCAGGCGCTCCCATCCAATTATTCGATCATCAGACAGGATGGGAGGAGGTGTGGCAATTATATATAAGAACTCCTTTAGATGTAGAACCTTTGAGAGTCCTCTTATAGGGTGTGAGAGTCTGGGCTTTTCTATATCCTTCTCGCCCACATGTACCTTTTCAGGGATTCTGGTATACAGACCTCCAGGTGATTACCGCGATTTCTGTAATAATCTTCTAGATAAGATCTCTATCTCCATTAGCAGTACCCCTAACTTTTCCATCTTGGGTGACCTTAATATTCACCTTGATGAACGCGATGCAGCTGCATCACAATCTTTGCTCGATATCTTGGGATTAGTACACCTGGAACAAATTGTGACAAGCCCCAAGCATATAGCCGGGCACCTACTTGATCATTGTTTCACTAACCTTGCGAACATTGCATGTGAACAGCCCCATTTTGTTCCCTGGTCAGACCACGCTCTACTCTCTTTTGTGTGGTCTCCTGAGATACAGAATCACAGGGTCACCCACTCAAAGAAAGTTGGCCGCATGTGGTCTCGGCTACCGGTCAGGGATTGGGAGGCTGCCCTGAAGAGGTGCCAACCTACTCCCCATGAGGACCCAGTGGCTGCTAATGAAGCCTTTGATAACTGGCTTAATTACACCCTAGATGCCACCCTCCCTAAAAAAGAGCTGAGGTATCGGGACGGTCACAATAAACAACCGTGGTATTCTGGAAAACTTAAGGAACATAAGCAACTGTGCAAAAGTGCAGAAAGGAAGTGGAGAAAGGACTTTGCTCCTGTTGCAAAAACTGAATATAAAGCATCTCTCAGAGCATATAAAAAATTAGTGAAATCTACCCAAACTGCATACTACCAGGAAAAAATCTCAGAAGCAGCCAATGCTCCTAGAGAGATTTTTAAAATCTTTCAATCTCTGGTTGCTATTCCTAGGGCTACCAATCCTGTTCCGGACCTTCAGAAACACTGCGAGGCTCTAGCCGTCTTCTTTGCGTCCAAAGTATCCAACATTTACTCCACCTTTGCAACAACTCCCCATACTCTCGACGATTTGGAAAGTGGTTAGGAAAGGTCGGAGGTGGTAAATCCTAATCTATCTGGCGAACTCAAAGCCTTTCCGCTGTTAGATCTTGTTAATGTTGTAAGGCTCCTTAATAACTTAAAATCAGGCTCTCCCCAGGACGCTGCTCCTCCGACGGCTCTTAAGCAGGTTTCGGACACAGTATGCCCGGTGATAATGCAGGTCATCAACGTTTCGCTGGACTCGGGAGTAGTACCTCCTAACTGGAAGAAGGCTAAGGTCCGGGCCCTGTTAAAAAAACCTAATTTGGACCCTGAAGATCTGTCTAATTATAGACCTATTTCGCTGCTCCCGAGTCTTAGCAAAATAGCTGAAAAGCACGTTAACCAGGTCCTCTCCTCATTTGTTGAATCTTCAGGTTAATTACATTCTAACCAGACTGGATTTAGAGCTAATCAAGGAACAGAAACAGCGCAGGTGGCAGTAGTGGAGGTGACTAGGAGTATTGTGGATGCGGGAGGCTGCGCTGCGGTGGTCCTATTGGACCTCAGCGCAGCCTTCAACACTGTCAACCACTCTCTCCTGCTGCACCGGCTTCGCCTTGTAGGGGTCTCAGGACTGGCCCTTAAATGGCTTCACTCCTTTTTATCGGACAGATTTTTCTCCGTCTTTGAGGATGAGGTGTCATCGAGCCAGCTACAATTAAGTCACGGCGTTCCCCAAGGATCATCGCTCAGCCCTACGTTGTTTAACATTTACATGAGACCTCTGGCTGAGGTGGTGCTTCCTTGGGGAATTCAGCTTGTCACCTATGCCGATGACACGCAGCTGGTTGTTTCTTTAGTAAGGGATGATGCCTTACCTCAGGGGACCAATAATCTGACCCCGTGTCTCACCAAAGTCCTTGAATGGATGACCTCGTCCTGTTTAAAGCTCAATGGAGCCAAAACGGATATTATGCTGTTGGGATATAAACCTCCAATTAACCTTGATCCCTGGTGGCCGCATTGTTTGGGACTTCCCCCGAAGCCTAAGACCAAAATAAAAAGCCTGGGTGTCTGGCTGGACTCCGCCCTGAACTTCCAACATCAGGCTAATAAAGTGGCTAATAAAGTGGCCGCGACCTGCTATGGTTTGATGAGAGCTATAAAAAAAAGTCCTAGACCTTCTTCCCTTTGAAGCTAGACGCGTTTTGGTCCAGTCGTTGATTCTTTCGTGACTGGACTATGCAAATGCTATCTATATGGGGACATCATCAGCTACCATAAAAACTCTGCAAGCTGTGCAGAATTGCGCAGCTCGCCTGCTTATGAAAGTCCCCAAACGATGCTCAGCAAAGGCCTCATTACGTTTCCTTCATTGGCTACCAATTCAGGAAAGAATTGTGTTTAAGACTTTGTGCTTGGCACATAAGTCTATCCACAATGTTGGTCCGTCCATTCTGGACCCCCTGTTCTGCCGCCATCAATCGGTCAGATCCTTCAGATCCAACCAACGAAATCTGCTTGTAGTTCCTAGGGTGAAGTTGGCCCGGATGGGTGGCCGCCTGCTCTCGGTCCAAGTGGCCAAAAGATGGAATAAACTCCCCGACAACATCAGGCATGGACCGAATCATATCGCTTTCAGGAAGCAACTAAAGACATTTCTGTTTTAATAATGTCTTCTATAAACGTCTTTCCGGTCTGACAGCGCTGGGATGCTCCAGGGTAGCCATGCGCTTTATAAGAATGTACTCACTCACTTACTCGGTAGTTCAACAGCCGGGCCAGGATTGGTTGTGTTGCACCCACGGGTGGTTTTGGTCCCAGCGTGCAATGTGCCCGTTCAACTATGAATACCGTTGATAGATCAGATCCGAACAGGTCACGCAGCAGTTCCTCCACGTATGTCTCCATTTTGAAAATCGCTGTCATTGCCGGTACTCCCATTATGCGAATGGTATTGCACCTTGGCAGGGCTTCCGGGTCATCATTTTTGGCACTGATCAAGGTCAGGACTTTGTCCATCTGTAACAGCTGCTCTTTGGCTTCAACCTGAAAATCGTGTGCATCCGATGAGGGATTCTCGAGCTGGCCTAATCTTGATTTGTGCGCGTCAACTCTTTTTCTGACCTGATCTAGTTGAGAGGTAACCACATCTAGTCTGTTGTCGATGGTCTTGAGACTAGATCTCATTTCCAACAGGAGCGCGCGAAGGTCCTCCCCTCGATCATCTGTTGGTGCTGTGGATGAGTTGTCGCCTTCCCCCTCGGTCCCTGAATCTAAATGTCTCGTGAGTCTCTTGTTGTCAAATGATAACTGACTGTTTAGCATTATTTTTCCCCGTCTGTGGGCTGGTTGCAGCTCTGATTGCACTTGGGAGGGCAAACGTTTTGTGCACTGAATCTGCGCAGCATATATCGTAGGGTGTGGAGGAACTCACTACCACCATCCCAAACTAACAAGCGAAGTTTGCAACCCTCACCATAAATCTCAATGTTCTCTCAGTATTGTGTCACTAGTGTCCTCCTGGCATTAAGAACAGATGGTGTACTAGGGGGGGTCAGCACGATCTTCTGGGGTGTGACTCACCAGTTGTCAGAGGTCTGCATCTTGGCCTGACCAAGCTCAGTGGCTCCAGCAGCACCTTAACATCCCGTGTTGATCCACCATCCAGCAGGCATGTGGCTCCATGCAACTTAAGCTTTAGTTTCAGCTGCAGCAGCCGTGGCGCCCTAGGTGCCTTAATTAGTCTGCTCACTAGCAATCAATACAGCCTCGCAGTGTTTGACGGTTTCTCAACCCTCACACGAGGTTCTGCTCGCCTCCTTATTGCAGCGGTTGTCCAGCCTGGTGTAGGACGGGGGAACTCAGGTGTGGACCCTAGATTTCTGTCGCAGGTAGCACCCGCAGTGAGTGTGTTAGAATCCGGGTTCCCTGGTTTGCACAGGTAGGTAGTTGTGACAAGCAGGGAACCTTTCCTCTAGTCAGGGTAAGGGGTTACACTACTAAAACAACCCCTGCTCACCCTCTAGGTAGCTTGGCGCGAGCAGACAAGGCTTATCTCAGAGCGTTATAGGTTAAGCATTTGTGAACACATACAGTAACCAAGTGACAACACTACAAATGGACACCACACAGGTATTTATATTAAAAATAAGGATTCTTTATATAGAGTTACCACAAGACCATTAAACAACAAAAATACACAATACTGTTACTTCAGATGGTAGAAGATTGCTTAGTTCTCTTAAGTTCTTAAATGCGACACTTTAAGTCAATGTACCTTAGATGCGACACGCAGGGCAACGAAAGTGTTGCAACGATGCTGATCCGATGAAGTTCTTGGTGCAAAAGAAATAAAGACGGGATCTTCCAGATGCGTTACGCTTCTCCGATGTTGCGAGAAGACTCGACTCAATGCGTCAGCTAAAGCGCCGTCACCCTTGACGAGATGCGACGACAGCGGCCTTGGCAGCGGCACTCTTCTCCGACGCTTGCGAGACGCTTCCGCTCGATGCGATGCTGCAGCGGCGACACCCCTTTACGTGATGCGACAACAGCGGCTCCGACGGCGGCACGCTTCTCCGTGGATGCAAGGCGCTTATCTTGATGGGGTGCAATGTGTCAGCTACTATGGCTGCGATGGCGACACGCTTCTTCGGCATTGCGGGACACTTCCGCTAGCCCCTCTGGGTTTCCCCAGCCCTGTCACTCACACAAACCAGACAGGCAGATACACATCATAGCAGAGGCGGGCTGAAATGGTCAGGCAAGCAAATACCAACTTACTAAAAGTGGTATTTGCAAACACAGAATATTAAAATAAACTTTACTAAAAGATGTATTTTATTATTCTGAGTTCAGGCATACTAAACTCGAATTCCTACCATGTTCCCTGGGTCTGTTAGGATCAGAGTGTAACAATTCTGACAGCCCATTCTGGCCTATGGAGAACAGGTAGTCTTTGTGAGAAGTTGGCCTGATATGTAGTGCGCACTATTCTAGTGATCACTGTGTATCATTCCAAACGACCCTTATTGATGATTGGTTGTAAGTCAACCTTATAGACCAGCTATCCTAGTAGCGTGGATACGAGCAGTCTTAGGCTAAACTCTAGAGGGCGTGTTAAGCCAGCTGTTTACCATCACATATACCCCTTGAACATCAAGTGAAAGGACACCACACAAGTTGTTATGAAAATAAAGGATATTTATTTATAACAAGACTACCCTGGCTCTTTATGAGTCAGGGAGCTAAGCACAATACAAAACTCTTAGGAAAATACTACTGGTTGCACAATTTACACAAATGCCCGAGGGGCACGGGAAACCATCTACACTTACAGGGAAATGCGAATGGATAGAGTCTGGAGGTACTGATTCCGGAGTGTTCCGATCAGTGGGACTAAACGAAAAAGGAACTAGACACTTGTAGAGCGAACCTGCGATGGAGCACTGAAATGCTCAAGTTACCTAGCCCAGAGGCTGCGGCTGCGTGAAGTTCGGCAAGATGTCGGGAGTCCTCGTGTAGTCTCAGGAGCCTGAAAGAAGAAGTTGCTGGCAGGCGACCAGTGACGATGTTCGGAGCGATCCAAGCCTGGATCGGTGATGAAGGAAACCTGAAAGCAGAGGGGACTCCGTTCTCAACCGCTAGCCAGCGATCGTGTGGGTACCAGGAGGGTACCGGCTGAAGTCACCTCGACCAGGTGAGTGGGTGACGTCGGACTCGGCTGTTCCTCGGACCAGGAGGCGCGGCGGCGACCAGGATGGAGGGCGAGCTGTCCCACGAAGGTGTCTGCTGTCGATGATGCTGAGCCCAGGAAGGGGCAGCGGATCTTGGCAGTGGCAACCCAAGCGGGGGAGTCAAGATGGCGTCGGGAGTGGACCAGGAGGGTCCGTGGTACTCCTCTGTTGGAGGGAAGCAAGAGCCAGTCTGGAGCAACCAGACCGGTGATGAAAACAATCTTGGCGCGTCGTGTAGAGGGCCACAAGCCGGTCGGCAAGTGGTCGGACAACGCGGTGAACAGCAAGGAGCGGAAGGGCCCCCACGCAGATCTCGGAGATGCTGGGGAGGCAGACTTCGATGCTGGAGCTGCTCGGGGTTAGGGCTTCTCAAACCCTAGGTGCACTCACTCGAGGGTCCCTCGGTGGGCGTGCTAGATAAGCGTCGTGCAGGTTCTGAAGATGGCCGGTCCCGCAGGTCTCGTCACACCTACGACTCTCAGCTGGGCTGATGAGGCAGGTAAAAGGTCAGAGATGGCAGGGACTCGGGTCTCGTCGAGCTGGGCAGTCTTGATCCGTGGGAGAGACTTACAGCAAACCGCAAGCGCTTAGATGGTGCCTGCTGGTGCAGGGTGGCTACTCCTTAGCCACAAGGGAGAGTCTTCAGAAATAGTCAAGAGTTCCTTTCGTGGAAAGTGGTTCGTGATTCGGAGTTATCCGATTATCTGATTATCCAATTTGGGAAGGGGACTCGCTCCTACCTTTATTCTAAGAAAAGGGGCTGGCCCGTGACTAGGTTCTACCTATGGGTGGAGCCAGGAGGGGGGTGGTTACACCCCTATCCTTTGTCCGGCTTCGCGCCAGCTCAGGGGCTGGTGTGCCCCCGAAACTGGTTTGAGCCGGGCTATGCACAGTGAGCACCGGGGTGCCACTTGCAATCACCTTCCTTTCAGCCCTGCCTACCTGGAATACACAAACCCTGTCTGGGACGGTGCTAACACCGCCCTTGACAGGAAACCCTTTGTCCAAGCTCCCCTTGCTGGAAGGTCCCCCAGCAGCAGGAGGTCAGACTTGTGTCTGGTGGCAGCATCCATTTTGTGATGCTGAGGCTTGAGTCAACTTTAACCGGGGTTCAAGGTTACTTCCATGTCGTGTCCCTCTAAAAGGGGGGAATGCTAACCCCGTCACCAGGACTGGCGAGGGGTTCGTATTCCCATTCGTATGACACCTTACTCGACATGTACAGGTGATGCGATGCCAAAGTTAGCAAATAACCGCAAGGATTATAATGCATTAAAAGTAGTTGGCCCGCGTCACCATGGAACGGCTATTAGGACTTGGTTCCGCAAGCCGTCGACGGGCTCAGCTCGCGCCAGAGCACCGTCCCACATGATTCCCTGCACTCTGCCTTCAGGATTGATAAGGCCTGCTATAGGAGTGACTGATAGGAATCCATGTGTCCATTTTAGGGTTTAGGTGTAGGAATACTACACCTACAGCAACGGGTGATTACACCACGTGGCCCCAGCTGTCGTGCAGCCAGTTGTGTCAGATTTGGGCGGCCATTCCAGGGGTGGCATAATACATGCTTCAGCCCCTGGTAGGCCCTGGGTACACCGATGCCCTGGATACCTGTGGTATGCTGAGACAGGGACTGACAAGGCGGCCCAGTTCCAATTAGTGGATGCACCTAATGTACATGTGTGATAATTTCGAGAGAGAACAGCTAGGCTGTGGGTCTGATTGGCAGGCCCACAGCCGGGGAAAGTCGTAAACCAATGAAGCAAAAGCAAAAAATCTGGGTGATCATAGGATTGCAGACCCTACTCTCCTACATGACCCCCCCCCAAACTTTGGGACAATAAGCTAACCTTGACCAGGTGAGTCTTCTTGCTCTAAGTGGAAATACCTGGAGAGCCCATCTGCATTGCCATGATCAGTGCCAGGTCTATGCTCCACTGTGAAGTCTATCCCCTGTAGGGAAATGGACCACCTAAGTAGTTTGGGGTTTTCACCCTTCATTTGATTTAGCCACAAGAGGGGCTTATGGTCGGTCTGAATCTTGAAGTGAGTGCCAAACAAGTATGGCCTCAACTTCTTCAGGGCCCAAACCACAGCAAAGGCCTCCCTCTCAATAGCTGACCAATTCTTCTCTCTGGGGGTCAGCCTCCTGCTAATAAAAGCTATGGGCTGGTCATGACCATCAAAATTCAGTTGCGATAGAACAGCTCCCACACCCAGCTCCGAAGCGTCTGTTTGGACAATGAATGGTTTGGAGTAGTCTGGACTCTTTAGGATAGGTGCTGTGCACATGGCCTGCTTTAGGTCATCGAATGCCTTCTGACAGCTTGCTGTCCACTGAACTTTTTTTGGCATTTTTTTACTTGTCAGGTCGTTTAGCGGGGTCACAATGGATCCATAGTTTCTGACAAATTTCCGGTAATAACCAGTCAGGCCCAAGAAAGCTCGAACCTGAGTCTGGGTGGTTGGAGGAGCCCAGTCCTGGATGGCCTGTATTTTGCTCTCCAACGGTTGAACCTGACCTCCTCCTACAAGGTGGCCCAGGTATACAACCTGTGTCTGCCCTATCTGGCACTTGGTGGCCTTGATAGTGAGGCCTGCCTTCTGCAGGGCCTCTAACACTTTCCTCAGGTGGACCAGGTGATCCTCCCAGGTGGAGCTAAAGACAGCGATATCATCCAGATACGCCGCACAGAAGTCGTCCAACCCAGTGAGAACGCGATTCACCAGCCTTTGAAAGGTGGCAGGTGCATTTTTCAAACCAAAGGGCATTACCACGAACTGATAATGCCCACCCGGGGTAGAAAATGCTGTTTTGGGCTTGGCCTCCTCAGCTAACCTGATTTGCCAATACCCAGCTGTCAGGTCAAACGTACTTAAGTAGTTGGCCGAGGCCAACCGGTCGATAAGTTCGTCTGCTCTCGGTATCGGGTGGGCGTCAGTCTTAGTGACTGCATTGAGGCCTCTGTAGTCCACGCAAAACCTCATCTCTTTCTTACCGCCCTGGGTGTGAGGTTTTGGCACAAGCACTACGGGACTAGCCCAGGGGCTGTCCGAGGGTTCAATGACTCCCAGCTCCAACATTTTCTGCACCTCCGTCTTGATGCAGTCTCTGACGTGATCAGGTTGCCGATAGATTTTACTCTTCACGGGTAGACTGTCCCCAGTGTCGACCTCATGGGTACACCAATTGGTCTGACTGGGTGTCAGAGAGAACATATGTCGAAAGGATTGAAGAACCTGTTTGCAATCCTTTTGTTGATGTCCAGAGAGGCTGCCACAAAAGACAACACCATCTACTGACCCATCGTCAGGGTTCTGAGAGAGCAGGTCCGGGAGAGGGTCACTCTCCTCTTCCTGTCCCTCATCTGTGGCCATGAGCAAGCCCATGCCCTCCCTGTCGACATATGCCTTGAGCCTGTTTACATGGAGCACCCTGTGGGGGCTCCGGGGAGTTCCCAGGTCTACCAGGTAGGTGACCTCTCCCTTTTGCTCAATGATCGTGTGGGGCCCAGACCATTTGTCTTTGAGTGCTGCCGGGGCCACTGGCTCCAGCACCCACACCTTCTGTCCAGGCTGGTACACAGTCAGGACAGCCTTTTGGTCGTGCCAAGCCTTCTGTAATTCTTGGCTCGCCTCAAGGTTTTTAGACGCCTTTTCCATGTACTCCGCCATCCGCGAGCGGAGACCGAGTACATAGTCCACAATGTTCGATGCCGGCTTTCTGAGAGGTCTCTCCCATCCTTCCTTTACCAAACAAAGGGGTCCCCTTACAGGATGTCCGAACAGAAGCTCAAAAGGGCTGTAGCCAACCCCCTTCTGCGGGACCTCCCTGTAGGCGAACAAGAGGCAGGGGATCAGGACATCCCATCTTCGCCGAAGCTTTTCAGGTAGTCCGTGAATCATCCCTTTTAGGGTCCTGTTGAATCTCTCAACAAGCCCATTGCATTGTGGGTGATAGGGTGTGGTGAATTTGTAGTTGACACCACATTCCTTCCACATAGCAGTCAGATATCCCGACATGAAGTTTGCACCTCTGTCTGAGACGACCTCCTTCGGGAAGCCCACTCTGGAGAACACTCCAAGTAGGGCCCGTGCCACCACAGGTGCTGTAGTGGTCCGAAGGGGAATAGCTTCAGGATACCTGGTGGCGTGGTCCACCACCACCAGTATAAACTTGTGCCCTGATGCTGTCTGGGGTTCCATTGGTCCGACAATGTCGATCCCCACCCGTTCAAAGGGTACCCCCACCACTGGTAGTGGTATGAGGGGGGCCTTTGTCGTGCCACCTGACTTACCACTGGCTTGGCAAGTGACACAGGAGCGGCAAAACTCCTTCGTATCTTCGGACATGTGAGGCCAGTGAAAGTGTGGAACAATTCTGTCCCAAGTCTTATTCTGGCCTAAGTGACCTGCAAGGGGAATCTCGTGGGCCAAGGTGAGAAGGAAACCTCTCAGAGACAAGGGGATGACCAGCCTCCTGGTCGCACCAGGTTTGGGGTCTCTTGCCTCGGAGTACAGGAGTCCATCGTCCCAGTACACTTTGTGGGTACCTGTGGCGTTCCCTGCAGCCTCAGCAGCAGCCTGCTGTCTGAGGGGTTCAAGTGAGGGGCAGTCTAACTGTGCCTTCCCCAGGTCTTCCCTGGAGGGTCCCCCTGAGCCCAGAAACTCAACCTGACCAGGTTCAAGCTCTTGCGGCTCCGTTTCCCTCAGTTCTTTAAGGTCAGCCTCCTCGGAGACTTGATCCATGACCTGGGGCAAGGGGGAAGCCGAAGCCTTACCCTTACTGCTCCTTTTCTTGGAAGGTGTCTGGTCCGTTCTTCCAGGATCCAGCACCTGTTCAGTGGGGCATCTTTTGGCCTGTGACCTGGTCACAGCAAGGACATGTGCTGGCAAGCCTAACATTTCCATGTGAGTCCTCTGCTCCACTTCTGACCATTGTGACGTTTCCAAATCATTGCCCAACAGACATTCTACGGGGAGGTCTGAACTAACCACAACCTTTTTCGGGCCACTTACCCCTCCCCAGGAGAAATCAACAACTGCCATACTGTGATTGGTAGTGACGTTGCTGGCATTGGTCACTAGGTAACTGGTACCTAGCATGATCTGTCCAGGGTCCACAAAGTTAGGCGTCACCATGGTGACACTGGCACAAGTGTCCCTGTAGGCCTGAGCCACTTTTCCATTGATCAAAGGTGTCTGTCTGTATTTGCCCAAAGTATTGGGACTGGCATCAGGGGTCATATCCATATCCCCTGTACAGACAAGGACGGCCTGAGTGAGCGTGCCGACTAAGTCGTCACTCCCATCGGTTCCCAAGGTTAACCCAACTAATGCCTTGGGAGGCGCACTACCACTGCTGACTGTACTAGGGGGTGCAGGTGCCTTAGGGGCTGCAGTGGTAGGAGTTTGCCCTCCTTTCTTGGTGCACTCACTAAACCAGTGAGTCTTACTTTTACAGTATTGGCACCACCTTTTTGACTGGCCTTCTTGAGTCTTCTTCTTCTGTGAAGCCTGACCCCCACCCTCTTTGGTTTGTTGGGGACCTGTCGAAGACTTCTGGTCATTTTGTTCGTTCTTGTTACCCTTTTGGTCTGCTTTCTTCTGACCACCCTGGTTCTGATTCTGGTTCTGCTTGACCCTTGTTCTGACCCATCTGTCTGCCTTCTTTCCCAATTCTTGGGGAGAGGTCAGATCCGAGTCGACAAGGTGCTGATGCAACAATTGGTTCTGACAGTTGTTTAAAATCTGTTCTCGCATGATAAGATTGTACAATCCTGTGTAATCAGTAACCTTGCTACCCAGTAACCAGCCTTCCAAAGCCTTAGTGGCACAATCAACAAAGTCAGTCCAATCCTGAGACTGAATTTTCTGGGTGTCCCGGAACAGCACCCGGTACTGTTCCGTAGTTAAGCCGAACCCATCAATCAGTGTGTTCTTCAGGACCTGGTAGTTGTTAGCATCCTCAGCTCTTGTAGTGAGGAGCTTGTCCCTTCCTTTACCTTCAAAGGAAAGCCACAGTATAGCTGCCCACTGACTTGGGGGGACGCACTGGACAGTGCAGGCCCTCTCCAAGGCAGTTATCCACTTGTGGATGTCGTCCCCTTGTTTAAAGGGGGGCACGATTTTACTCAGGTGTCTAGTGTCTATACCCCTGTCTTTCTCTCTATTGAGAATGCTGCCACCAGTGGGATCTAACCCACTTAATTTCTGCTCTCGGGCTAAGGCAAGTCTTTCTTTGGCGAGGGCAAGTTCTTCCCGCTCGATCCTCAGATTGACCTCCCGCATCTTCGCTTCATGCTCCCTCCTCTGAGGGGAAGTCATTCCTCTCTGAGAAGGTGCCTGAGAGACATGTGTATGAACCGATCTGCCAGAGCCTCTGGAGAGAGACCTAGCTCGTCCGTTCCCAAGGTTAAGCCTGCTTGAGCGTGGGCCCGGGGCTCCCCCAGTTCCATTCTCATGCCTGCTTAAGTTGGTCCTTGTAAGCCTGCCGACTACCACTGGACCTTTGTCTGCCTCGTCTCCCGATAACTCGTCCTCGTCCTCCTCCTCTGTGTGGAGGTCGAGGTCTGGGTCACCGAGGGTTCCCTCTAAGGGAGGCATGTTCCCATCTGCACTGGGGGGACCTGGGTTAGAGGACCTCCTAGCATCGTACGCCTCTAAGAGACCTATCAGTATTGCGATGGTAGGGTTAGAACCCTGGTTTAGCTTCCTGGAGGCACACAGTTGTCGCATCTCCTTGAAGCTAAGAGTTGCATATCGTGACACGACCTGTGGAGGGTCACTGACCACTAAGGGAGTCCCTGCAGACTCTCCGTGGACCGACATGCTTTTCTAGTGAGGTGTAAGTGTTGCACCTACCTACACTATGGGTTTACCTACTGATCCCTTGCTAAGAGTTGTAGTCAGGGTGTGCTAAGCCCTGTTACACTACAACAGCCGGTTCAGTAGAACTCGGAGTATTCTAAGTTAAGTTATATGTACCTGGGTACTTATGTGATCTTTCACTGCGATATTCTTAGGATACGTGTGTGGTAAAACAACAGCAAGCTCAAATCCCACCGCTGCCACCAATGTGAGAAGTTGGCCTGATATGTAGTGCGCACTATTCTAGTGATCACTGTGTATCATTCCAAACGACCCTTATTGATGATTGGTTGTAAGTCAACCTTATAGACCAGCTATCCTAGTAGCGTGGATACGAGCAGTCTTAGGCTAAACTCTAGAGGGCGTGTTAAGCCAGCTGTTTACCATCACATATACCCCTTGAACATCAAGTGAAAGGACACCACACAAGTTGTTATGAAAATAAAGGATATTTATTTATAACAAGACTACCCTGGCTCTTTATGAGTCAGGGAGCTAAGCACAATACAAAACTCTTAGGAAAATACTACTGGTTGCACAATTTACACAAATGCCCGAGGGGCACGGGAAACCATCTACACTTACAGGGAAATGCGAATGGATAGAGTCTGGAGGTACTGATTCCGGAGTGTTCCGATCAGTGGGACTAAACGAAAAAGGAACTAGACACTTGTAGAGCGAACCTGCGATGGAGCACTGAAATGCTCAAGTTACCTAGCCCAGAGGCTGCGGCTGCGTGAAGTTCGGCAAGATGTCGGGAGTCCTCGTGTAGTCTCAGGAGCCTGAAAGAAGAAGTTGCTGGCAGGCGACCAGTGACGATGTTCGGAGCGATCCAAGCCTGGATCGGTGATGAAGGAAACCTGAAAGCAGAGGGGACTCAGTTCTCAACCGCTAGCCAGCGATCGTGTGGGTACCAGGAGGGTACCGGCTGAAGTCACCTCGACCAGGTGAGTGGGTGACGTCGGACTCGGCTGTTCCTCGGACCAGGAGGCGCGGCGGCGACCAGGATGGAGGGCGAGCTGTCCCACGAAGGTGTCTGCTGTCGATGATGCTGAGCCCAGGAAGGGGCAGCGGATCTTGGCAGTGGCAACCCAAGCGGGGGAGTCAAGATGGCGTCGGGAGTGGACCAGGAGGGTCCGTGGTACTCCTCTGTTGGAGGGAAGCAAGAGCCAGTCTGGAGCAACCAGACCGGTGATGAAAACAATCTTGGCGCGTCGTGTAGAGGGCCACAAGCCGGTCGGCAAGTGGTCGGACAACGCGGTGAACAGCAAGGAGCGGAAGGGCCCCCACGCAGATCTCGGAGATGCTGGGGAGGCAGACTTCGATGCTGGAGCTGCTCGGGGTTAGGGCTTCTCAAACCCTAGGTGCACTCACTCGAGGGTCCCTCGGTGGGCGTGCTAGATAAGCGTCGTGCAGGTTCTGAAGATGGCCGGTCCCGCAGGTCTCGTCACACCTACGACTCTCAGCTGGGCTGATGAGGCAGGTAAAAGGTCAGAGATGGCAGGGACTCGGGTCTCGTCGAGCTGGGCAGTCTTGATCCGTGGGAGAGACTTACAGCAAACCGCAAGCGCTTAGATGGTGCCTGCTGGTGCAGGGTGGCTACTCCTTAGCCACAAGGGAGAGTCTTCAGAAATAGTCAAGAGTTCCTTTCGTGGAAAGTGGTTCGTGATTCGGAGTTATCCGATTATCTGATTATCCAATTTGGGAAGGGGACTCGCTCCTACCTTTATTCTAAGAAAAGGGGCTGGCCCGTGACTAGGTTCTACCTATGGGTGGAGCCAGGAGGGGGGTGGTTACACCCCTATCCTTTGTCCGGCTTCGCGCCAGCTCAGGGGCTGGTGTGCCCCCGAAACTGGTTTGAGCCGGGCTATGCACAGTGAGCACCGGGGTGCCACTTGCAATCACCTTCCTTTCAGCCCTGCCTACCTGGAATACACAAACCCTGTCTGGGACGGTGCTAACACCGCCCTTGACAGGAAACCCTTTGTCCAAGCTCCCCTTGCTGGAAGGTCCCCCAGCAGCAGGAGGTCAGACTTGTGTCTGGTGGCAGCATCCATTTTGTGATGCTGAGGCTTGAGTCAACTTTAACCGGGGTTCAAGGTTACTTCCATGTCGTGTCCCTCTAAAAGGGGGGAATGCTAACCCCGTCACCAGGACTGGCGAGGGGTTCGTATTCCCATTCGTATGACACCTTACTCGACATGTACAGGTGATGCGATGCCAAAGTTAGCAAATAACCGCAAGGATTATAATGCATTAAAAGTAGTTGGCCCGCGTCACCATGGAACGGCTATTAGGACTTGGTTCCGCAAGCCGTCGACGGGCTCAGCTCGCGCCAGAGCACCGTCCCACATGATTCCCTGCACTCTGCCTTCAGGATTGATAAGGCCTGCTATAGGAGTGACTGATAGGAATCCATGTGTCCATTTTAGGGTTTAGGTGTAGGAATACTACACCTACAGCAACGGGTGATTACACCACGTGGCCCCAGCTGTCGTGCAGCCAGTTGTGTCAGATTTGGGCGGCCATTCCAGGGGTGGCATAATACATGCTTCAGCCCCTGGTAGGCCCTGGGTACACCGATGCCCTGGATACCTGTGGTATGCTGAGACAGGGACTGACAAGGCGGCCCAGTTCCAATTAGTGGATGCACCTAATGTACATGTGTGATAATTTCGAGAGAGAACAGCTAGGCTGTGGGTCTGATTGGCAGGCCCACAGCCGGGGAAAGTCGTAAACCAATGAAGCAAAAGCAAAAAATCTGGGTGATCATAGGATTGCAGACCCTACTCTCCTACAGTCTTACAATAGTGAAAAACGAAAATGGATGTAATTCACTATTAGGACATGCCACACACATCAGGGCTTGCCCTACCTTATGCTTACAATGCACCCTGCCCTTGGGCCTACCATAGGGGTGACTAAGATGAAGTTAAGGGAAGGTTTAGGGACTGGGAAGTGGGTGCACTTGCCCAGTCAGCATGACAGTACCAGACTGCAGACCTTAGACACATTTTACCAGGCCGCTTCTGTGGGTGGCATAACCAGTGCTGCAAGCCCACTAGCAGCATTTGTATTTACAAGCCTTGAGCACTCCTGGTGCACTTTACTGGGGTCTGACAGTAAACCAAATAAGCCAATCATGGAATCCAACCAACATATACATTTTAAATAGGGAGCACTTGCACGGTGGCACTGGTTGGCAGTGGCACAGTGCTCTGAGCGGCCAACACCATAAAAACACATGAGGCACAGCGACAAAAAGTGAAAGGGAGACTCACGCCAAGGTGCCAGGTCTAACAGAGTGCCACTAGGAAAGGCTCAGGGGAGAGGCCAATGCCTGAGTGTGAGGCCGGTGTGTTTAGCCTGCACCGGCCCTCTCCCGTAGACTCCCCACAGTTTGTTGTCTGGTATCCTCTCGAGTGCTCACCAGACGTTGTGGGCCTCGCTCGCTTCTGTTGCACTTCCTTACCCCAGCGCGATCTCCATTACGACAACGCCTGATCCCAGGGACCTCCTCTCCTCAACACAAGATGGTGGCCTCCATCGCATAGAGCTCCAGGCTGGCAAGGTCACTCTCAGCCACAGAGCTCCGCACCAGGCAGCTTCGTCAATATCGTGCGTGGGGGGCTCGCATCAACCCAGCCAAGCATTTCAGCTCTCCGCATCGGAGCCAGCAGCTGCACAGCCCAGGGCAGGTAACGATGCAGTCCGGCGGCCCATAGACCACCACGCTAGACACGCCGCTCTGCTGCACTCCTCCAACTATTCGTGGTTCTTTTCCCTGCCGAACAGCGCCAATATGCTCACCATGCCACCAGGAACAGTTGTTGCTTCTTTTTCAGCGCCGCTAGTTGCTTTTTAGCATGGATTATTGAGGGATAATGTCCTGGCCGGCAGAGCACACTTAAAGAGCAGCCATCATAATGCTCGGCAAGACCACGCCCGCAGCTTTCTTGATTTAATGGCGCTTTTCCAACTTCGCTTACAATCAAATAGGATACCCAGACACGATAAAGTGGGAGTCAGGGGAATGTTGTCTTTCCCCATAAAGATGTTGCGAATCTCAATAGAACTTCAGCCTACTTTCATAACAAACGAGTTACTTACCTTCGGTAACTATGTATCTGGTAGAGACATAGTCTTGCCGCAGATTACTTAACTTAGAATATCTCCAGACGTCAGACTGGATCTGGAAAATTTTCCGCAGCAACACCTCTGCGCGCCGGCGGTGGGGGGGTGCGCCGCTGCCCGGCTCCGCCCAGACGTCGTCCACGGATATGACATCAGCGGAGCCATATATGCCCCTCCCGGCACGCTGACATCAGTTTTCTTCGGAGAACCTTTTCCGTGTCAGACAGCCAATCCATGAACAAAAAACTGTGAGAATATGGGAACAGTGTGCAAAAATGATGAAAAAATAGAAGAAATTGACAGGTGGGACAGAGCAGCGCTCTGAAGAGCCACCGAACAAGAGCGAAGGCTCAATCAATGTTAAAGGGGGGGGACAAGGATGTGGAGAAACAGCCTGGATAGAAAGTCTGCATCCAGAAAGTAAAACCGTGAAGGAGAACAAGTCCAGAACACAAGATTAAGGAGAGGTCACCACAAGACGTCACCAGAAAGAGATGTCGCAACCCCAATAGAAGACCCATAAATGTACAGAGCCAATAGATCTGCAGTAAAAGGCCGCAGGGGTGGCAAAGACCACAAGGCAATGGAGAAGGGGAGAGCGGGATTGTGGGAAAAAGCGTGAATAGATTTCACATCATACAATCCAGGCCAAGGGCTGGAAAGAACACATGATCTATCAACATACCGCCTAATGTTGAGAATGGGCGGAATGGAGCAGAGAAACAGAACAAAGCAGTCTGTGTTGGAGTGAGAGAATATCACTTTGCAAAATGGCAAGCCACCCTAAGGGAGGGGAGTAGAGAGAGCCCCAACCTGAAAAGGTCCTGGCAGAATGGGGAGAACAGGCGGGCGATAAGGAATCTGCGGCTAGACTGTGTCTCTACCAGATACATCGTTACCGAAGGTAAGTAACTCGTTCATCTGATAGAGACGTCTAGCCACAGATTCCTTAACTTAGAATAGATACCAAAGCGATACCCATGGAGGAGGCGGGTCTGCGACTGAACCCCACCATGTTCCTGAGAGAACTTAGTCGTCCATAAGGTGAGTAAAACAGCACCGTCAACCTTTGGGACGAACCATAGTGAGGACAGTAATGCAGCGCAGTTAACCGCCAGACCATGAAGCTCTAAAGAGAGCAGAAAACACTGGGAGGCAAAGGCACCAGAAGTCGTTAAGAACAGCACACAAACCCCTTTGTATATTCCTGGGTTGAATGAAGGAAAGCACAGAGCCAGGATGCCTGTGGCGAGGTGAGAGGTTATAACTTCGAAAAAGGGTTTGAGGGATCCACAGGACCAGAGGTGGCGACAGAAAGCAAAAGCAATTTCCGGTTGACCAAGCAGTACAGTGAAAAAAAGGGCACTGCAGAACCTGCAGAGACAATTGGGGAAGCAGTGGCAAGAGGCGGACCCTTATCCAGCAAGTTCCAGCATGGAAGAAAACATACTAGATAAGCTGGAGGAAAAAGGAAGGTCATGACTTTCCAAGAAGTGGAGCTGAACCGAGGGTTTGAGAGAGCTGCCGAAGCAACGTTTTGCCTGCAGCAAAGCCTTGTGACGGTAACTGGTATGACAGAGACATCGCACACCATTCTGATATATACAACTGCGAAAAGGAGCCCTGTTGAAATCTGCACCAGCAAGACACAAGTGACAGCAGTTGGAAGAAGGATGCCAACCGCCTTGAAAAGTTAAATTTATGCGGAAGACCCCACTAAAAGGTCCTGAGAGCCATCAGATGTTATGAAATTATTTTAATGAGAGCAAAACAATTAAAAGCGAGTTTGACTTACCATATAAATTGATAGAGGCATGCAGAAGGCTGATGAATTTGATTTCTTTTCTTTTTTGTCTCAGCAACGCAGAGAGATTCTCCTCTGCAACACTGCCTCTGCTGGCCATGCAATATAATCTGCAGATGGAAAAGTCCACCGTTAGTCCATTATTAGAATTTGAATATTTCCAAACTCAAGCCAACACTACCAAATAAAATTATTTTCATAAAGCTATAACAATTAGTACAATGGAGTCTGTGATACTGTGAAAATTCAAAGTTCACTAAAAATTCTATTTTCCATTTTAATTTCAACCTAGCACACTTCTCTCAGTCCTATGTCTCATTTGCTACCACTCTGTACACAACTCTAGCACCTATATGAGGACTTAGATAGAAAGATCTCTTTAGTAGCCAAGTGACAGCGTACCCTTCTCACTGGAATTCTTTAGGTTATGGTACACCAA